>NC_057344.1:21505000-22105000 GCF_016509475.1 Prionailurus bengalensis
TTAAGTTGCTTAAAACTTTTTAAGAGATGCAAGTCAAAAATAGATGTGTTCTGTACAATAAGTAAAATATGGATGAAAGTGTATTAAGCAATCTAAATTTTTTTACTCTGGACCTTAAACAAAAAGGCAGTTCTAGAACAAAATTTTTTCCCCTAATAAAAATAAAGCTTTTGTAAGGTTCTAAGCAGAATCTTGTCAACATCTTTTTATAATATTTATAAAGGCCATGTCTACTGAGAAATTTTGGCAAGCCAAACTTGCACAATTAAAATAAATAGTGTCACGTGATTGGTCTCCCAAAGCCTGGAATTTTGACCTTGACTAAAGTCTTCCCAATTCTAATGCTATAAATAACCAGCATTTAGTGGAACAAAATACTAAAACTATTAGTTCTCACAGAATGTGGTTGTGCTTTTCAGTGTGTATGTCCCATGTAAATGTTTAGCATGGGCTTAATCACTTGACAAATATTTATTGTGTGTCTACCAGGGTTAGGCCCCGTACCAAGCAATGAAGATATAAAGGTAACCAAGACCAACACAATGCCTCTTAAAGGGCTAAAAAAAGCAGAGAAGACAATTAACATAGAATTGCAAAAGTCATCATCTGCGGGTATAGGATAAGCCAGGGTATTTTAATAGAGTTGGGGAAAGCCTTCTGCAGGAAGTTGAGAGGCAATGTTTTAAAAACAAAAATCTTCAAGGGTAGAGTAATAGAACTGTGGATCTGTAAGTTACTGCTGTTCATGCCTATCAGTTAAATTATACACTCTCATCACATGTACAGGTTAATTTATTGCTAGGCTTATATTTAGTGTAACATGATGAGTAAAAGAGGCTTTAAGCATCAACTTTCTTAGTACAGTTTTAAACCTCAAAAGGAATCATTTCTACTACCTCAAGAAATTCGTAATAAAAGCATAATAAAAAAAAGGGGGGGGGGGAGAAAAGCATAATAAATGAAGTGGCAACACAGGTTTAAAATATTTCTGACAAAATGGCAGACAGACCTCATGAGTTTCTTTCAACCCCTTCCTCCCTTAAACACATTAATATCACAGTAAAGGAATTTTTTTTTAAATTTTTTTTAACGTTTATTTATTTTTGAGGCCGAGAGAGACAGAGCGTGAATGGGGAGGGTCAGAGAGAGAGGGAGACACAGAATCTGAAGCAGGCTCCAGGCTCTGAGCTGTCAGCACAGAGCCCGACGCGGGGCTCGAACTCACGGACCGTGAGATCATGACCTGAGCCGAAGTCGGATGCTTAACCGACTGAGCCACCCAGGCGCCCCGGAATTTTTTTTTTTTAAGGTAGAAGCAGGGGCACTCGGGTGGCTCATTCAGTGAAGCATCCAACTTCAGCTCAAGTCATCATCTCGTGATTCGCGAGTTCAAGCCCCATGTCAGGCTCTCTCCTGTCAGGATGGAGCTCGCTTTGGATCCTCTGTCCCCCTCTCTCTCCGCCCCTCCCCCACTGTCTCTCTCGAAAATAAATAAACATTAAAAAAAATTAAAAAAATAAAGGTAGAAGCATACATGAACTAAGCCAGAGAAAAGGAGAGGAGACCAAAACGATTAAGAGAATTTATGAAAGTTTTATAAAATGGAGGAGATGCAGCAGTGATAAGTGAGTTAGAGGAACAAAGGCAATACAGGAGTATCGTGGAGGAAGAGACCAAATGGAAGTAAGCTGATTCGAGTTACAGACCCCAGAAAGGGAAAGTCTTGGGAATCCAAGGAGCTGTGAAAGTAGAGGAAGTGATGGGGCTGCAAACAGAGCATTAGATAACGATAGGTAAGAACATCATTGGAGACTTCTCCAACACACGGGCTCTCACATACAGGTGCGCGTGCACCTGCATCTAGACTACAGCTCCTCCAACCTTTCCTATTCTTTGGAGTAACTCAATGACACCAGAGAAAAGGACTTACAAAACACTGACATTTGGATACCACTCTATTAAAAAGTCTAGGTCACCAAATTAAAAGCCATCCTCAAGTACAATAGCTTCTGAGTACCAGTAACTCCACTACTAGGCATTTACCCAAAGAAAAAAGGTATAAGACTAAAGGTATATGCTAACTCAAAAAGATACATGACTCACAGTGTTATTTACAATAGCCAAGATATGGAAACAACCTAGTGTCTACTAATAAATAAATACATAAAGAAGATGGGGCATGCACATATACATAATGGAATATTATTCAGTCATAAAAAGGAACGAGATCCTTACCATTTGTGACAACATGGTTGGACCTAGATGGTATTATGCTAAGTGAAATAAGTCCAACAGTGAAAGACAAATTGATATGATTTCATGATTATGTGGGATCTAAAAAACAAAACAAACAAATGAATAAACAGACTTTAAATACAAAGAAAAAACTGGTGGCTTCCAGAAGGGAGGTGGGTGGGAGGATAAGCAAAATAGTTAAGAGGATTAAGAGGTATAAACTTCTAGTTATAAAATAAATAAGTCATGGAGATATAAAGTACAGCATAGGGACTACAGTCAGTAAGATTGTAATAATGTATGGTGACAGATGGTGATTACATACACACATACACCCAAAAAACATAACTCAATATACCTGGCTTTAAAAACAAATCATAACAATCTAGAAGGGTTCTGAGATTACATCAGTTTACAAATGTACTTTGTATAAATGAATCTGGAAATTACAGGTGATAAATTATAGAAGCAACTTATGCAAAGATAAGGAGAACACCAATCATTTGACTCCTCCTCAAAGAAAATAACCTGATTTCACATCCAAATTAACAGAGGCATTTACACTTAAATGTTTTAAATTGATAAAATAAAGTCTATATTATATATGTACTATTTCATAGCTCCCTGCTTTCACCAAAATTTTAAGTGGACCAATTAACTGAACATCTACAGTCCAAATGTGGTAAAGATGGCTGCAGTTGATGCTATACAAATTTATCTTGTGAGTATATGTCTTTTTCTAGAAGAAGTTGTCCTTTTTTGCCATTCCAAGAGAAAAATCAACAGTGTGGAGTTCAAACAGAAGTGGGGTTTGGAAGATTGATTTTGTTCAATATAAAGGCATCAGGCCTAGAAGTCCAGCCTCAGTATTTTTGGGCCCCAGGAGAATCTCATGACCTTGTGAAGCAAGGAACACTTTCTTCTGTATGAAGAACATACAAGTATTAAAAACTATCTGCAGGGGCACCTGGGTGGCTCAGTCGGTTAAGCGGCCGACTTTGGCTCAGGTCACGATCTCGCGGTCCGTGAGTTCAAGCCCCGCGTGGGGCTCTGTGCTGACAGCTCAGAACCTGGAGCCTGTTTCAGATTCTGTGTCTCCCTCTCTCTCTGACCCTCCCCCGTTCATGCTCTGTCTCTCTCTGTCTCAAAAAATAAACGTTAAAAAAAAAAAAACTATCTGCAGGATAAGGCAAAATTTAAATTCTGCACATTACTTAGTTTTGCATGTAAATGCATTTTAATTGTGCTTGCTGCATACTCTATTCCTACCCAAACTCTCTTGAAATGATCAGCCAATGCTGCTGAATCCATTCTGAATAGTTCAGAGAAGAAAACATACTGACAGAAAGGAAGGTAAATTGTAAGTATATATATTAGCAAATAGACATCGTGAAACAGTCTTATAGACAAGCATATTAAGTTTTATATTCAATAATTTCTATGATTAGCCCAATTTTGCTTTAGACCACAGGTTGACAGCATAAACATTTTAATACACACACACACACACACACACACACACACACACACAAAACAAATAGTTCTGAGTAGCTCTCATATATAGATAGGCAACAACCCCAGATATGTGAGGAAAACCTCCAAATTGAAAGTGAGGGCTTAAAAAATCAAACAAGAATAAAATCGAACCTAGAAGAAACAATACAATGCATAAAGGGTAAGAGAATTTAAAAACAAAACTATAATATCCTTAATATAGATTATCAGCAGCCATAAATTTAGCAGCCAAAAAAATAAAACAAAATGCTATACCACAAGAACATTAGAGAACAACAAATAGTTTTGAATTTAAAACCAGCCTAGCTGAAATAAAACTCTCAACAGGACAGATGGGAGATAAAGTCAAAGACATTTCCCATACAAACAAGCAAGCAAACAAAAAGATTAAAAAGTCAGAATAGATTAGATTAGATTAGGATCTGTTGGGAGGTGTAACTTCAAGCTAACAGAGGTTCCAGAAAAAGAAAACAGAGAAAATGGATAAGGCGAAATTGTCAAAGAAATAATACAAGAAAAGTATACAGAACTTTTAACATGAATTTCCATATTCTATTCCTCAAGTTCCAATACAATAAATGGGAAAAAAATGCCCACACAAAGCTCATTATTGTGAAAGTTTCAAATACCAGGGGTAAAAAGAAATTATAAAAGTTTTCAGAGCAGGGGAAAAAAGTTGATTACAAAAGGAGTAACAATCAAATTGTATGATTGGAGACTCGGGAAGAGTAAGACAAAAGTGCTTTGGTATTATTTTTACAGGAATTTTTACAAACACTAATTATGTCATAATAAATATACGTAAGTAAATACATCAATAAAATTACAAAAACAAATTTACTGAACCCTCACTACATGCTAGTGTAATGCTCACTACAATTTTAACTATTTAAAATGTATTAACTCATTTAACTCCCCTAATTCTATGAGAAAGACACCATTAAGCGTGGTCTTTTAAAAACTACATGATACTGTCTCTTAACTTTAAAAGGAATATTAATTTTTAAAACGAAGAAAATACTCTTGTAATGCTCCCTACCTGCCCAATCTGTTCCCATATCAACAATGGTTGATTAAAAATTCTGTCTTGGTCAATCAGGAGGAAGGGAGAAGAGGAGTAGGAGATGACAGTTGAGGGTATCTGCTGCTAGTATTTTAAATATTCATCGTATCAAAGTACTTTATGCTGTGTATTTGTGATTTGCAATTAGAAGGTCCATACAGTAGATTCCTGGGTTTAAATGCATTCACAACTTCCACCAAAAGAACTAATGCACTTACATCACATAATCAACATATATTTGGGCAAAGAATAAAGCATCTATACCTTTCATTAAAGTTAAAAACAGAATAGCTGTCTCTTTTCTAAATTACTGTCATCTAAGCCCTTCACACTCTTAAGTCTTAAAAAGGAAATTTTCCTAGATAACTCCTAGTCATTTACATGACTATTAAACATACTGATAGGACAAAAAAAAAACCACATCGTACCCCTTTACTCACTTGTCTTACTCTCATCTTTACCTTATATTATTAATGACATAATGATACTTGAACATTTCCATTTGAAGATCTTCCGTAGGAGTTAGCTTCATTCAGTTTCCTATTTGTGCTGTCCTATACTTAAAAGAATTTCTGTGTTGAGGACGGAATTGGGGGGCCGGAAGTAGAATATCCTTGGGACTACTAAACTGCTATACAATAATGTAGCCGCTCCTAAGACCTCAGACCACTGCTTCAAAGCTCCTCCTACGGCACTGGACCTCCTGGATCATTTGCTGTTGTCCGGCCCAGCCTGACAGTTCCTATCTCTCAAATACCCAGCTCCCCACTTTCTGCCTGTTGACTTCTTGGCGGCCGTTTTCTCGTTTTATTTTGTCTTGGTTTGAGGTTTTGGTTGGCAGGTGGTACCTGCAGCCACCTTTAAGGTCCTGGCCTCAATGGCAGCATCATCTGTATCTCCCCAACAGCTGGGTGACCAACCCCTGGGCTGCCCGCCTGGCCTAGGTCTCAGTCTCACTCACAGGAGGTCCCCGTCTGCGGCCGCAGAGCTCACGCTGCCACAACCTCCGATGTCCGGTGTCACAGGGGCCCACAGTCCCCAGCGCACCGAGCATGACTGTCACACTTCCCCTCCCCGAGCTCAGGTGGAACACCTGGGGGCCCTACCCTCCAGCGTCACCTTCGGGGCAGCCCCAGAGCGCGCACGCGCTCACGCACCTACCGTTTCCTTGGCAGCCGCCACGGGGATGGGAATCAGCCCCCGGCCGCGGGGCGGGTCCTCCGGCTCTGAGGCCGAGCTCTCCGAGGGGCGCTCGAGGGCGGGTGTCCAGGCGGAGTCGGCCCTAGGGTCCCCGTACAGCTGGTAGCACACGAGGCCGACCAGACCCCCGCCGGCTGCCGCCGCGATGCTCAGCTCCCCCCAGCGCCTCCGCCGCCTCCAAGCCGCCTCAGCCACAGCCCCCTCTTCCTCCTCCCGGCAGGAGAAGGGCCGGCCAGGCGGGCCCGGGGCTATCCCCGCCGGCCGCCCCCACGCCCCTGGGAAGGGATGGTGAGGGGAGGGCGGAGGCGGGAGCCGAGGCGGCGGCCACAGGAGCCTCCGCAGTGCAGCCATTGCGGGAGCTGCCCGCACCAGAACTAGGAGCGGGCGGGAGGAGGGGGGGGGGGGGCGCCGAAACCTCGCGAGAAGTCGGTGTGCGGAGGCTCGATGCTGCCCGAGAGCGACCCCTGCAAACGTGCGGCCTGGGGTACCCTGTAGGGGGCCTTCAGCTGGGGCGACCGGGGGTCTTCGGCCGCGAGATGCTGGCGAAGGGGGCGGATCCCGCCTACTCCTCCGCCCGGCACGCCGGTCTCCACCCCGCAGTCACAAATAACTGCGCCTGCCCCCCGGCAGCACCTGACTGCGCGAGAACCCAACACCGCAGGCTACGGCCAAGTCAGCAGAACTTAAAAGAGCCCTCGTGGGCGAGGGTGTCCAGGCGTCCTTCCGCTACCTTGGCCCTTTGCCTTGGCACGCCGGGGTGGGTCTTGGATCGTCGGTAGCACCCCTCGGAGAAAGTCAAGGCCCCTGACAGGTCACGAAGAATTTGCAGTTGCACCTTCAGGTGTAAAATAAAAAAGAAGCGTGGCTCAAGTCGTCAAGATGGCAGATTAAGTCAAAGGCTGTTTTGACTACACGATGACAGATTCTGGACTTTTAATGGGGGGAATGCTAACGATTTTTAGTTAGGGTTAATAGGTGTTGTTGTTGTTTTTTAAACATTACCATACCTTAATCCAACAAATCAGAAGTGTCTTGAAAAATACCCTTTTGTGAGGAGGCTGTTGGTATAAATATAAAAGAGTAAGTGTGATTGTGTCGTCTATTTTTGTTAATTGCTATACAAGTTGGTTTGCTACACTGGCAGTGTCACTATTGTGAGAAAGTGTATGTGACATTCTCATCACTTCCCCGCCCCTGAGCCCAATTTTGGCAGGCTGAGTAATGCTAGCTGTGGTCTCTAGACTCTGGAATGGTGCCAGGATCCCTTAAAATATTCTGGGTCTAAGGGTGTAAATGACAAAATCCAGTTGTCTCAATTGAACTGCAGTCCAAAGGGAATTAGATCAGTTGATTCAGGCAATTCTTATAAAGACTAAGGGCAAACAAAATGAGATTTTCTGACACAAAACCTGCTAGTTCCATTTCCCATGAACCCCTTGCCTATAAGGAATCCATAAGATACACCTCAGTTATATCTTCTTTTAATGAAGGCTAATGGAATTTTCTTAAAGTCACTAAACAGAAAAATCCTCTGTAGCAGATGAACAAAAACGTGCTTATGTTAGGATGCTATCACCTTATGTTTCTTTTACTTCTATCCTGTAGTTCTTAAATAATGCTGTGAGGAAGGCTCAGTACCTCCTTGTATTATCACCAAGATTCCTTCAATTCCTGCCTTCTCTGAATTTTGGGAAATTTTAGTATTCCTAAAGAAACATTTACTCTGTGGATATATAACACAGTTCTTTTTCTGGCATTGTTTACTTTGAACTGAACACAATTTCCGGATTTCCTCATAAATTTCCAACAGGGCCTAATGGCAGAATTCTTGGACAGACTGATGAATTTTTATTGCCTGCATATTAAAAGCTGAAGAGCTCTAAGGGGAATTAAGTTGGTAACACAGTAGCATCATATTATAGATCAGGAAAATGACAGAAAGTCACCATCTACACACTTCAAGTACGCATATATGTTTTTTCTAGCTCAAATAAATTTAATATAGCCCCTGCAAGTCAGGGGCTAGTCTAGTCTCTGGCTAGAAACCAAGTTCTGCTGTGAGAGGTGCTGGATTTAGGTTTGTCAAGTATCTGCAGGGCTTTGGATAGAGCTCTCTCTCTATGCAAAAATTATTCTGTTTATAACTGTCCACAATACTTTCCCTCGAAAAGCAAAATTTCTTTTTTTTAGGTTTATATATGTATTTTGAGAGAGAGAGAGCACGAGTGGAGTGGGGGCAGAGAGAGAAGGAGAGAGAATTCCAAACGGGCTCTGAACTGTCAGTGCAGAGCCTGACACGGGATTCACACTTATGAACTGAGAGGTCATGACCTGAACCAAAATCCAGAGTCAGACGATGAACCAACTGAGCCACCCAGGTGCCCCTCTTCAAATTTTGTCAATTCTCCTGCACGTTAATGATATCCAAAAATGTCCCTACTCCACAGTCAGAGTCTACACATTCAAAAAAACATTCATTTATGTTCACTATGGTCTAAGCAAAAAGAAATGTTCTGAAGCATGTTTAAATGTTTACAACAGCAAGGATCAAGCCAAAAGAAGGTTTTTCAAGGAAGCATATTATCAATATAGAGTGATAAACTAGCCAGCAAAAGATTTGGACTCTTGATTTTGCTGTCTCAGAAACATAACCTTATAATGCTTTGGAAGACACAGTTTCCTGTATAATAATAGAATTGAATAGGTGATCACCTTCCAAGCCCACGGTCCTAATTAACCAAAATGCTCCAAGCATACCAGTAAAGCATATAGAAATACTTCAGAGCTTTTTTCACATGTCATTTCTCTTTTCAAAACCTACAACTGCCCTACAATTGCTTTAATACTTCCCAATTAAAATTCCATACTATCACCTAGTTATTTTAACTTTTCACTACTTTTTAAATTGCAAAAAAATGAGTGACTTTTACATTTTGGAAATGTGAACTTTAAGTGTAATATGTGTCATGCCTAGGCAGAAATGTCTTGCTTAACAAAACTCCTATTAAAATATTCCTCTCACCTTATGTTACTCACTCTGAACTCTGAAATCTTGACTAGTTAAAAAACAGAGCAGTTTTATCTAAGGTTCTACATCGGGGCATATGAGCCCCCTACCAGCAGGTGCACTCAATTCCGACGAGGGAAGCTACCAGCCAAAGAGCAAATCTTCAGGAAGTCCCTTGTCTCTTGGGAAAGTTGTCATACATATTGTCCCCATCTTCAGGTACAATTAACAAATTTAAAGGAGAAAGTGGTGGGGGAGATGTGTTTTCTGGGGTCACAGTGTTTTCTTGGTCTTTGGTCTTCATGGGGCTAGCCACTAGGAGTCTGGAACTCCATTCTTCAGCATCCAGTGCTATGAAAACAAATGACCCAAGTCACTAAGGGTCTGTTTTTTCTTTTGACTATCTTCTGCCCCCAAAGACAAACTGACAACGTTTTGTCCCCTGTTTCTCCCCTTAGTCTAAACTAAGCTGTGTCTAAGTTCTATTAGGCCAGAGCATGTATTTAGTCCAGCTGCTGGCACAGAGTAGGGCCTCAATAAATGTTTATTAAATGAAGAAGGGAATTTTTTATCGTTGTAGGGGGAAGAGGCCAAGATGGAAAGGCAATTCAGGAGACAAGGAAATAAAGTACTTCATCAGAGTCTAAAGGAGCTGATAAACCAAGTTGCATATCTGGAAATACAATTAATGCAAACAGAAGACCAAAAGGAGAAAGCAAGGGGTTGGCAAGGAAGGATCAAAGATAGAGTGTGGTTGTGGAGAAGGGTTGATTTGGGAATAGTAAATTTTGTGATTTGAAGTCCTCCTTGTACATATCATATTTTGGCATAATCCTGCTGGACTTCAAGCCTTAAAGCAACAGGGTTCCATCAGATTCTTTTGGTCTTTGGAGGAATCCCAGCAAGATCCATGGCTGAAGGTCAGTGAATTGACCTTGATACTTCCTTCCCTTTTTGTTATTACAGATCTCACTGGTGAGAACAACCAAGCTGTCAGTTGTACACATTTAAGTTCTTAACTTTAAGACAGGAAATAGGGGCGCCTGGGTGGCGCAGTCGGTTAAGCGTCCGACTTCAGCCAGGTCACGATCTTGCGGTCCGTGAGTTCGAGCCCCGCGTCGGGCTCTGGGCTGATGGCTCAGAGCCTGGAGCCTGTTTCCGATTCTGTGTCTCCCTCTCTCTCTGCCCCTCCCCCGTTCATGCTCTGTCTCTCTCTGTCCCAAAAATAAATAAACGTTGAAAAAAAAAATTAAAAAAAAAAAAAGACAGGAAATAAACCCACTTTGACTATTATATCTGTCCAGTTTTATTTATATAGATTTATATAGTTTCTGACTTTATATGATTTCCAGGGTCTTTGCCAAGTGTCTCACTGTTCAATTCTTGCTGTTTTTGTCCTCCATTGGGTGGCAAGAACTTGTTTTCTTATATATTTGGGAAACAAGGAACAGCCGCTCAGACCTGCTATTAGCAAAGCCTTCTTGTGCCTGAAAATAAGTGAGGCCTTTCTCAGTTGCCCCATAGTCATTTCCATGCCTTATAGTGACCGAAACTTCTTTGCCCATTAAAAGCTGTCTTCTGAAAGAGAATACCCTCAGAGCAATATAATGACCATCCATTACGCAAGCATGACTAATGATACAATCTTTCTAAAACTGTTGGCAGTAACTACAAGAGTTGAACACATGTATACCCTATCACCCATTAATTTCACTCATAGGTGAAACACTCAACAGAAATAAATATTTATTTGTACCCAAAGACACTTAGAGAGATAGTAGTAAGGGGCCAAAGACTAAAACGTCTCCACATGTTTATCAACAGTGGCCTAGATATGGTTTCTATCTTTATTTTTTATTTTTATTATTTTTTGGATTTGGTTTTTAAAAGTGTGTTGTTTTCAAACACAACTGAATGCTATATAGCAGTGGAAATTACTGAGCGGCCACTACATGCATTCACGTCGATGAGTTTCACAAACAGAAAGTTGAGTCAAAGAAGGTGAGCACAAATGATTCAAGTATATTATTCCATTTATAATGTTCAAAAACAATACCAATATATACATATACATACATACACACACGTGGTATGGGAAATCATGATAGTGGTTTCCTCTGATGCAGAGTAGTAACTAGAAAATGGCTAAGTGGGATTCTGGAGTTCTGTTCATATTTTATTTCTTGATCTTGATGCAGAGTAGACAGTGTTTTCACCCTGAAAATTAATAAATCTGTCTACTTATAATTTGTATATACTTTTAATGTGTCTTATACTTCAATAAAAAGTTTATATGAAATAAAAAAGTAGATTTTCTTACTAATGCTCTCACATGAATGTGTTATATATTAGAGGACTGGCTCAATTATGAAGAGTTGATTGAAGAGTTGGAAATTAATGGAAAAGGTAGATAATTTTGATATAGCCTGAAGAGATTTAACCAAGGAGTATCTTACTAAAAGGCTTTTAGTGCCTGAAAACCTTTAAGAAGATGCTCAGTAGATATTTTCCTTATTTGCTAAGAAAATACCAAAACAAGAACTTTAAGCCACAACTCAGTGTTTTACCTTCTTTGACTTATAACACTTTCTCCTGTACAATGTCCATATGGACAGACCCAGTAGGTATCTGGTGGTACAACCACTATATACCCTTGTCTCTGGCTCTGATCCCAAACTGTCAGGTGTTGGATGGGAAATCGCTGAAAGGGCAGATAACCAAACAGAAGGGCAGCCTTCAGAACAGATGGGAAGATCAACACCAAGAGGGGACCATCAGAGAAATCAAATATAGCATAAAGTAAGTCCATATACATACATACAGAAGCTTAGTGAGATGGCAAACAAGTTTCATTTCTTGCCAAAGCCAATCGATTGGTATTGCTTATGCAGAACACTGTGCTGAGCAAAATTTTCAGATCAGGGCCAGAATTCACAGGAAGAAGTACGTTGGTAAATGAATATGACTGTGAAAAGCAGGCTATCAGATTGGGCTGAGCTGTGTTATGGGACCACCTTGGTTTCCTTGCAACTCTCTAATCAGAGAAGACAGTGTAAAAAATAGAACAGAAAAAGTGGAAAATGTTTAAATGTTTCTGTAATATGCATGTGAACATTTTCTATTTGCCCTTGAAAGATTTAGCAGACTGAAAAGAATGTAGAGATAGATTGATCTGGAAAGTTTGTAAACTTATAAAGTTCTTAGGGGTAGGCTGGGGAGTACCGACTGGAAACTGTCAAAAGAAATCTGATCTAGAAACCCCCCAATACAAAGTAAATAACAGCAGAATGTTTCTAGCTGAACATAGGAGGGTGTTCAGACGTTGTGAACTTAAAGCCTCCTTCTAAACTCCCATAGCCAGGCCTGAAACATTTCTGTAAAATCTTAAACCTTAAAAACCACTAAAATGTCTGCAGTTTTAACTTTTTTCTGCTGAAGAAATTGAGAGGCTGTCAGTTAAAGAATCTGCTCTGGGTCACACAATCAGGACTTGCACCTTGATATTCTGCCCTACATCTATATAGTTTCTATACTGGAATCAGAAACAGAATTTGAAACAGTTTATTTCTTTTAAGGCACATTAACTTGCAAGAAATACAAAGAAATGTCACTAGCTCAAATAAAGACATATTTTTAGGATAAAATCATATCGCCCCAGGGAAAAGTGGTACTGAGTCTCAGGAAATATGGTAACTAGATCAGCTCTAGAGACCTATGTAGTGAGACCTATGTGGTCCACTGCTATGAACATGAGTAGTACATTGTCATAAAGAATTTCCACTATACACATAGAAAGATATAATAGCTATAGAAAAATAATAGGGGAGTGATAAGTGTTTAGTACTTGTTACCTTTGATTTAATACAATGTATCTAACTGTAAGTTTATATATTTTAATTTTTAATAATGTCTCAACCTCTAACAACTGGCTCACTAAATTCCCGAGAATTTAATAATCAGTTCTATCGAACTGGATAGTTCTATCAAGCTGGATTCGGCACACTAGTAGTGGGCACCTGATGATGGCCACATCCGTTAGAGTGTTTGGGAGTTTTGAAGACTGATGTTTCACACAGAAGGAAACACCGTGAATAGGACATAAGACTAAGCCAAAGAAAGAAAAAAAAAGGTTAGAATTAAAAATTTACCTTTAGCCACAAACAGCAAATTAATTGACCCATGTTTTAGCCAGTAGGGGTTAACAAATTTCCTTCCCTTCTTGGGGTTATTAATTGGTTTCAGTCAACCTATATAAAGATATTACTATGGAATTAGTTTTACTCTTTCCAGTTAATTATATTTGCTGTTCCAAAGACTTGAAGTTGAAGAATCATCCCGGGTCTGGATGGCAACAACTGACTACCCAGAACCAGCTGGAGACTACTTTTCTTTTTTAAATTGAATATAATTGACACACAACGTTCCATTAGTTTCAGTATACAACATAGTGATTGGACAAGTCTGTACGCTATGCTGCGCCCATCACAAGTGTAGCAACCATCTGTCACATCCAATGCTATGCCATTGACTGTATTTTCTATGCTGTACCTCTTAGCTCCATGACTTATTTATTCCATAACTAAAAACCTGTCTCTCTGCCCCCATTTGCCAATTTTGCCCATCCCCCCTCCCTGCCACTCTGGCAACCGTCAGATTATTTGGGTGGAGGTTACTCTTTGTTCTTTTTTGGAAGGGAGGAGGTGGAGACCACTCTTGAGCCCGAGTCTGCAACTCTCCAGTTAAAAAGCTGTGCATTTAACACTGATACCCAATAAGAATCAGCTCTGATCTTACCAGCTAATTAGATTTTGCTTTATGTTAATATTAATCTTCAGGTTTGATCAAAATATATTATTTCAAATTTACAATACAGTAATATAATGCATCTAAAGAATACCTAATTTTTTGCACTTAAAATTTATATTTTGTCCACAGGAAGGTAGTGATACTTAAGTAAAGTAATCAAGTGATTTAGGTCACCATGCAATATCTTTTTCTGTTAAAATAAATCAGTGTGCCTCAAACACTGGAGACTGATCTAAAAACTAAAAGTCTGAAAATATGGGTGTTCATAAGTTCCTTGGCAACTGAAGCATATCAAAACTCTTGCCCTTTGGAAAGGATTGCAATTTTTTCAAGATTATTGCAGACATTCTGTTCAGGAACCTGTAAACCTCAGACCACCACATCAAGGGAAATGAAATGAACTTTTCACTTGATGATAAGACTTTGTAGAAAACCACTCAATGAGCTGCTCTAACATCATCATGCAGGTGCATGGGTCTCCTTCAACAAATTATTCCAGATTAAGTAGGTCTGTTCCTCCATCCTTCCAGTGTCATGTAAGGAAACCATATTTGATTAGAATTTTATTGTGTGTGGTATTTGTTTCAGGGCATATGCTTTGATCAAAACCTATGTAATGGAGACCTGTGTTCTATGATATCTAGAATTAATCATTGACCTCTTGGCTATGGCTAACTATAATAATTACATGGACTTATTAAACATCTATGTGCCTGTGAAGAGTGTGTCCCTAGAGTGAATTTTAAATAAAGAGAAACATCAAATGATGATGACAACGGTGTGTGAAACTCAAGGTCATTATCCAACCCATGCACTTTTTCAGACTGAAAATGAACCATATGAAGAAGAAGGATGAACTAAAAGTCAGGGTAACAGAGCAACTCGTCATTAAGTCTTTTAAAAGTGAAAACAAATGAGAAATGAATTTCAGAACATTTTGTGAATGCTCCTTTCTTCTTATTTCCAAGTCTGCAGATGAAAATTAATTTTCTTCTAACCTTTCTCTGATAACTATGAAGGACTCCTATGACATCCAGCTAGAAAAGGCCATGTTGAAACATGAAACTAGAGCTTTGGAAGAGAGGTCTTAAAGGTGGTAACTGACCATGACACAGCTTTGCATTGAAATTTAGTTGAGCTTTAAATGTGATATTAATTTAAAAAAATCATACTTTGAAAGACAGTTTACATATGCTATAAGTGGATTATGTTAGAGACAAAAATAGTAAGTCACATATAATGGGAACTTGCAGATACATCTACAGAAATTATGTTTAAGGGAATTTCAGAAGTTGGAATCTCACGTATACAGAAAAATATCATTATCTACATATTTCTTTTGATAAAATGTCAGTGTTTGAGTTTCATCATTAGAACCTTTCTTATCATCTTTGAAGTTCTGGTTTCAAGGAAAGGAGAATTAAAAAAATTTTTTTTAATGTTTATTTATTTTTGACAGAGAGAGAGAGAGAGACAGAGCATGAGCAGGGAAGGGGCAGAGAGAGAGGGAGACACAGAATCTGAAGCAGGCTCCAGACTCTGAGCTGTCAGCACAGAGCCCGATGCAGGGCTCAAACCCACAGACCATGAGATCATGACCTGAGCTGGAGTGAGACGCTCAACTGACTGAGCCACCCAAGCGCCCCAAAAAGAGAATTTAAATGATTTAAAGAGAGGGGCATCTGGATGACTCAGTCAGTTAAGCATCTGACTTTGGCTCAGGTCATGATCTCACGGTTCGGTTCGTGAGTTGGAGCCCTTGTTGGGCTCTGAGCCTGGATCTTGCTTCAGATTCTGTGTCTTCTCTCTCTTCTCATGCTCTGTCTCTATCTCTCAAAAATAAGTAAACGTTAAAAATTTTTTTCAATGATTTGAAGAGAGAGGTTTGTGAAAATTAATCTTTACAACAAAGCTACTGAATTTTCTTTTTCAATTAAATTTTACCTTGAAATTTGGATAACAATCATAAAATGTTAGATTGAATGGGACCGTAGAGATAATTTAGTCTAAGGCCTCAGTGTTAGAGAGGAGGAAATTATTTGGGTCGTGCCTTACTGGGACATATTTCCGGATCTGGCTTCTGTCTGCTTCTCCTCCTTTCTTTGGCATTTCCTAACAGGACTCTGCTTAGGTGTAACTTCTTCTAAATGCTTCCCAGTTCCAAGGCCAGTTTAGCCTAACCTGCTATGTGCTTTCAACAAAGTACTCTGAACTTCCTCCTCATAGTATCACTGTTATACTGTTCTCCTTTACTTGTTTACATCAGCCAGCTAGACCATAAGCAGCAGGAAGATAGAGATTGGGTTTTGCCTTTTACCAAACACAGACAGTACCTGTTGTGTAGTAAGAACTTATATATTTTTTGGGTGCCTAGGTGGCTCAGTTGGTTAAGCGTCCAACTCTTGACTTTGGCTCAGCTCATGATTCCGGGGTCGCGGGATCAAGCCTCAGGCTGCTTGGGATTCCCTCTCTCCCTTTCCCTCTGCCCCTTTCATGCTCATGCTCTATCTTAAAATAAACACACTTAGAAAAAGAACATATATTTTTTAATGAAAGACAAATACTTGTTTTTATAAAATTACAAAAAAATCCATGCAAATTTAACATGAATAGAGGTGCTTTCTTTAGGATAATAAAGAATAAAGGTATGAATTAAATTATTGGTGCGGGCGCCTGGGTGGTTCAGTTGGTTAAGGGTCTGACTCTTGATTACGGTTCAGGTCATGATCCCAGGGTCATGGGATCCCTCAGTGTGGAGGCTTCTCGGGATCCTCTCTCTTTCTCCTTCTGCCCTCTCCTCTGCTTGCATTCTCTCTCTCTCTCTCTCTCTCTCTCTCTCTCAAATTAAAAAAAAAAAGTAAAAAAAATTATTGGTCACATTCAGAAAAACAGGCCAATAAACTAGGTTCAATGATTGTCCTGAAAAAAACATTCCAATTGTTACAGCTCATTAGTATTTACACTGATAACTTTGAGGAAATAGTCGTCGATCTGAGTTTACTGAAGTCAATCATAAAAGGCTGCGGTCCGAACTTTTCATCTCTTATGTCCAAAACCCAGAGGGAGGCTATTTGCTGCTGTGATCATGTGTTTTGGGTGTAGATTCTGACACACGCAGGTTTAAGGGTGTTAAAATTCTCAAAGAACTGCTGTTCTTACTTGTCTGGTATGACAGCAACCTACTCGCAACGTAGTCGTTCCTTGCCATTTACTCGACTCCGCTCCCTGTCCTTGAACTCCTTCTCAATTTCATCGCCTGCTAGAAACTTATAGCCTTGTTCGCAAGAATAGCCGGAGTCAAATAGTTTCAGCGTCAACACTTCACGGGTTCCTGACAGCTGTACAGTATGTGCTGAGCTGCATTTTATTCCTGCTAAGATTACTGACACCTTCACAGTTTTTCTGTGGTTTTTTTTTGTTTTTGTTTTTTATCTTCGCCAATGACACGCTCGTTATAATTGTGCCGTTTTCTGTTTCCATTTTTTGGAAGGGAGACTTGCAGGAGGAATTTACCAACAGTATGACTAGAGGCTGAAGTGAAACTTGGCAGCATTCATTCTTGTCTATCAAGGTCCCTGTTGGCCTTACCAAGGGTCTCGCAGCGTGTGTACCCACACCGTCCTCTAGTGGCTGACCCCATGGGAGACCAGCTGCCTCTCTGCCACTGTAGTGAGAACGGTCCTTTCCCTCAGGGCATGGGTTATGAGCAGAGATTATTATTTCTTAGGATAAAGAATATTTCTCCTAGCGTGCTCATGTTTTCTAACAGCCAAATTAAATTTTACACCATTGAATATACATTCTATGACTTAGAAACTCTCAGGGGAAAATATAAAAATCAATTAAAACATCTAAGCAAGTCCTTCATGTTTTATGGAGAAATCTTCAGGTGTATATTTCCATCAACCAATAGATATTTATCAAGTCTAAAAAAATATGCCAGGTGCTTTTGTAGGGGCTTGATATACGTTAATGAACAAAAGAGACAAAGATCCCTGCCTGCAGGGACCATACATTCTAGGATGAGGACCACGGTCAGGAATGTGTTTCCCTTTGGATTGACATTCAAACCAGATTGCATGTAAATGTGACGTATTTCAATAGCTGTACTACTGGGACCTGTATTCTTGGCATTCAGTAATGTAATTGAGGTTTGCCTTGTCTTCTCTAACACGCCTTCAGGGCAGGGTGGAGGTAGCTGGCAACATGTCACCTGCACAGCTGTTACCAGAAGCATCGCTAGCCTCCCATGTGCTAACTAACGCTGCGCAGAGTGACCGTTCTAGAAAGTTATTTACGTCTTCCTAAATTGTGTGCCAAAATGTCACAAGTGCCTTTGAGCCCTCACTCCTCTCCCCTTCTCCCCATTCTCCTCTCTACTCCAGCACTTACTTAGCTCCAGTCCTCTGAGCAGTTTTTGCTTGCGGCAAGGCTCCAGTTCTGCACAAACAGGACTGGTTATCGGAGGCCTCTAATTAGAGGAGAAAAATGGGTAAATAAAGCTTCGGTTACTCTTATCATATTACTTTGCTGGAAAGATATGAAATTTCAAGTTAGTTTAATTAATCACTTTTCCATTTTCTGTTGTTTCAAAAAGAATGTAATTCATCCATATTATTGATGTTACAATAAATTAAACTCTTGTATCTCCATGCTTGTAGTGGTGTGTTTTATTTCTAACTCATTCTAAGGAGAGACAATGAACAAACTCATTAATTATTTAAATCTATCGACTTCCTGAATTTTATGAATAGATTCTTTATTTGGAAGAGTGTCATTTTAAAAAAATCAGATTTTGATGGTAATTTTATGCCCTCAAAAAATGCAATTCATTTGAATACTGATGATTTGATTTTTACTTATTATAATAATAATATTCTTTTGGTGTTCATGTGCATTATGTTTCAGTAGGACAAAACATGTTCTATTTAAAATATTGTTTCTTTACTTTGAAAATGGAGAAATGAAAAACAAAGAGGCTTAGTGGCATCTGTGGATACATTCATAGTTAGGAGGTAATAAGCAATGGAAAAAAAAGCAACTATCATCGTTTTTCTTAATCCACTCTGTAATTGCTGATTCTGGGAGGAACCAAATAAAGTAACGTGTACGAGTGATGATGTCAACTTGTATCACATTTTTTTTTTTAAATCAGGTATATTTCAGTTGCTCCAGAGAATCGACTTCTTTTACATACTTGGGTATTTGCAGCAGGTTGGGTCGGAACAGCGTTGGAAATAGATGTGAACCATTTTAATTTTAATTAGGGTTTCTCCATTAACGAGGTGGCATTTTCCTGAGAGCAGTCTTTCCGCATCTGCAAAATGAAGGTGTTTGGTTGAGGTGAGTTGGCAATTTCCTTCCATGACATGAAAAATAGGAAATACTTTCACACTATAATTTTATGATATATTCAAATGATGACAGAAGATCACATGACGTGAAAAAATTATGTATATTTTGCCAGATGCCGTGAAATAGGCTACTTCCAAGTGGCCCCAAACCCAGGGAAAACTGGCGATGATTGTTGTCATTAAAACGATCACTTACTGGGGTGCCTGAGTGGCTCAGTTTGTTAAGGATCTGACTTAGGCTCAGGCCGTGATCTCAGGACTTGTCAGTTCGAAACCCACAACCGGCTCTGTGCTGCCATCTTGGAGCCTGGAGCCTGCTTTGGATTCTGTGTCCCTCTCTCGCTGCCCCTTCCCCAGTTGTGCGCGCGCGCGCTCTCTCTCTCTCTCTCAAAGATAAAAAAAAATTTTAAAAATTTAAAAAATAATAATCACTTAGATGCTGTAGCACTAATGGATTTTCATACACATAGGATTCCAACAATACTTCTGCAAGTTGGATAGAACATATGTTATTAGTCCAATTTTATAGAGGAAAAAATTGAGCTCATGGGCTCCAGTGATGTAACTTTCTCAAGGTCTCATAACCATTCAGTGGCAATAGCTTGCTTGTATCTAGAAAAGTAAGGAAAGAAAAAAAATACAAGGGAAAAATCAAGCTGTGTTGTTAATTTCTCGTTACTCTCTGAGATGGGTAAAGTGGGAGGGGGGCTGGATTAGAGTAGTTGATGCTCCCAAAACAAGTAGGCAACAACAAAGATGTTCAATTTGTGTCAAAATTTTATTCCGCTTAAATTTGGTCCCCAAAATTATGTGATTTCATGGTCAGCTAATTTTCCTTTTTCCATGTGTGGTCAATATTGTTCACAGAAAATATCAAACCTGTTCTGATCCAGATTTAGGATTTTGTGCAGACTGAAACTCTTTTATGCAAATAGCCCAGGAATTCTGGTTTTATGTCAGTTATCTTACATAATACCTGTTGAATTTACATTTTTCTTTCCTATAATTAAAGTGCTTCTAATATCTGAGATGTGATCTTTCAAAACCTACATTAAAAATTTTTTGTTGATGTAATTTCATACTTACAGAAAAGTTACAAGTGGCCCTCTGTTCACATTCTTTGTTGACATTTCACTCCACCTGATTTGTTATCTATTCTCTTATTCTGTTTATGATTGCATATATAATTTTTTCTGAACCACTGGAGAATAATTTTGCAGACGTCATGCCCCTTTATCCATAACGTTCTATTTTGGATTCCCTAAGACTTTTCCTTATATAACCACAGTACACTGGCAAAATCAGGAAATTTAATGTAGATACAAAACTATTATTTAACTCATAATCCATATTAAAATTTTACCAGTTGTTTCAATAATGTCCCCTATAGTTTTATTTTTTTCTGGTTCACACTCCATCCCAGGATCATACGACACATTTAGTTTTCACGTCTGTTTAGTTTCCTTTAGTATGGAGCAGTTCCTCAACCTTTCTTTGTGTTTCTTAATTTTGACATTTTAGAAGCATGTAGGCCAGTTGTTTCACAGAATGTACCTCAATTGGGGTTTATCTGATGTTTCCTCATGAGTAGATTATGCATTTTTGACGGGAACACCAAATAAATGACATCGTATCCTTCCCTAAGATATTGAGAGGCACATGGCACTGGTTTGTCCCATTATCGTTATTTACTTTTATGATGTGGTTAAAATAGTATTCACTAGATTAATCCACGAGAAGTTACTGTTTTCTCTTTGTGATCGAGAAACAATTTTTGAGGGAGTACTTGAGATTATGTAAATAGTCTCTTCTTCATCTAACTTTTACCCCCTAGTTTTAGCATGCATTGATGATATCACTGGATTAGCAATGATCCTATGAAGGGCTGCAAAATGGCCATTTTGTAGTTCCATCATTCCTTCAGTATTTATTAGTTGATATTCTTCCATAAGGAAAAGTTCTCCACAATTCATGACAGATACACTTGATAAGTTGGAATTCATTAAAATTAAAACCTTCTGCTCTGTGAAGGACAATGTTAGGAGAAGGAGAAGACAAGACACAGACTGAGAGAAGATATTTGCGGAAGACACATCTGATAAATGGCTATTATCCAAAATATGTAAAGAACTCTTAAAATTCAACAACAAGAAAACAAATAACCAGATTTAAAAATGTGCCACAGGCTTTCACAGATACCTCACATATGGCAAATAAGCATATAAAAAGATGCTTCGCATCATATGTCATTAGGGAATCACAAATTAAGATGAAATATTATTACATACCGATTAAAACAGTCAAATATAAAAACTCTGACAACATCTAATGCTGGTGAGAATGTGCAGCAAATAGGAACCCTCATTCAGTACTGGAGGGAATCCAAAATTGTACACCTACTTTGGAAGACATTTGGCATTTTCTTGCAAAACTAAACATAGTCTAACATACAATCCAGAGGTCACACTCCTTGATATTTACCCAAAGGAGTTGAAAAGTCATGTCCACACAAAAGTATGCACACAGATGCTTATAGACGCTTTACTCATAGTTGACAAAACTTGGAAGCAACCAGGAAAACCTTTAGTGGGTGAATGGATAAATAAACTGTGGTATATCCAGACAATGAAATAGCATTCAGTACTAAGGGGTAATAAGCTATAAAAGCCGTAAATAGACATAGAGGAATCAATCTTAAGTGTATATTACTAAGTGAAAGAAGGCAATCTGAAAAGGCTACATACTGTATGATACAAAGTACATGACACTCTGGAAAGGGCAAAACTATGAAGACAGTAAAAAGAGCAGTGGTGCCAGGAGTTGGAAGGGGAGGAAGGATGAGTGAGTGAACACAGAAGGTTTTTCGGGCAGTAGACCTACTCCGTATGATAGTATAGTGATGGGTACATATCGTTATACACTTGCCTAGGCCCATGAACACAATATACAACACACCAAAAGTGAACCCTAATGCAAACTATGACCTTTAGGTGATAATGACCTGTCAGTATAGGTCCATCAATTGTAATAAATATACCACTCTGGTGGAAGATGTGAAATCTCTAATCTCTACTCTTATTTGCTGTGAACCTAAAACTGCTCTTAAAAAATAGTCTTAAGAAAGAAAGAGAGCTGCCCCAGTCCTGGGACCAGACATTTTCCCTGGGTCATTTTAATGGAAGATTAAATCAAGAAACTAAGATCTAGACATGTGCTCATGTGAGACATGTGCTCATTTGCCTCTGGTGTATCTTTGCATCTAGGCCTCTTTAGTTGTCAGGATGGAGGTACACATTGACACACACACACGCCCCACATGCTGATACTGATCACTGCAATTCCAATTCATTACTACAGGATTCATTCTAGTCTTGTCTGTTTTCAAATTTGTATCTCCATTCTCTGTGAAACACTGAAGTCTCATCGTCAACATATTTACTCATTTGTTCGATCTTACAAAACAGTAATCTAACCTCTACAACTAAGAAAAACAGTCTTAGTAACTGAAATTTAATATTTGTTCATGTATTTTTCTTTTGGTCTTTAGACCTTGGTTATTTGGTCAAAGAATTCTATTTGAAAATTACTAAGTGTTTTTTAACTGATCATTACTCCTTTTTGTGTCACTTGAATTCACTTAGGTCATTTGTTGCTGGTTTTGTTCCCTGCCCCCACCTCTTGATTCTTTTTAATTTTATTTCACCTAAAAAAAAATTGAAAACATATTTCTGCAAAAGTCAAAGCTCTATGAAAAGTTGCTCTCAAAGAAGTGTCACTCCCTCATGTCTTCTAATCCATTCACATCCATCCCAGATAATGAATGAACAAGGTAACCAATTTCATTAGTTTCTGGTTTGTCTATCCTATGTTTAACTTTGAAAAAAAACAAAAAGAAAGGCATATGCATGTTTCTTACACTATATTTAAAGCGTGCAAAAGCTTTGCTCTTTTCATTAATAATATCATCTTTCTGATTCTTTTCCCGGCTGTACAATGCTCCATTGTATGAATGTACCGTAATTTATTCATTTAGTGTCCTGCGTATGGAAATTTATGCTGTTGCCAATATTTTGTAATTACAAATAATAAATAATGTTAGGCAAACGTACTTTTATTGTATTGAGGGTGTAAGTCAAGACTTTTCTTTCTCTCAAGTTAAACACATGTAGAAGTATCAAAAGCCATTGACTTCTTTTTCGTGTGTTAAAAACAAAGATTCATGACAATATGCTTGCTGAAAAGCTATATAGGAATTATATGGCCTGGAAAACTGTAACTACATTTTGTGGAAGTAGAAATTGTACCACATATTTGTATAACAGCAAGGCAAGTGTGGTCTCTAGGAAGTATAGGTGAAGTTGATTAGATTGCAGTGTATACTTAAAAGTTGAATAATGCACTCTTGTAAAACACTCTTCAAAATTATTTAACTTCCCATGATATCATCACAGCATGTGCAAAAAAAAAAAAACTTTAGTGTTATCTTTTCCTGTCACATGACTAGTACAAACAAAAGAAATCCTTATCTTTTTGTTTCTATTCTGGCCCTTTATAAAATGGCATTAAGCACCATTCAAAACTTACACATTAAAGGTTTGGTTTGGGGGAAAAAAGATTTATTATGTATTTCAAACAAATCACATTTGCTATATTATGAAGCAAACATTTTCCCAACAACTGAAAAGTCTAGCATCTTGGAAGCACAGAAAACTATAGTTTTAAAACCACATTCCCATAGCAACCCTAGGCATAGTGAATGAGGCAGGAGTTATATTGTACTTCCTTTACAAAGCTGAAACAGGGGCATTTAGAGAGTTTAAAGAAATTACCCTGAGATGTAGGACTCTGGACTAAATCCGGAGCTAGAATCCAGGACATTTTTGTTTTTCTTTATAAAGTGGGATGTGTTGATCTCATTATTGTGAGGGTTATTGTGGTGATCAGTTAAGGTAATGCACTTGAAAAAGCTCAAGTTGTACAAAGAGAAGGTAACTCTATTATTAGAGTATTGGGGCTTTTGGTGACCATGTGTAAAATTTCCTGATATTAATATCTAGAAGTAATACAAGAGACTTAACCAGTCTAAGGGCTATAGATCATACAGCAGGGCTTAAAGTGTTCATGTGGGGAAATAGTTCAGAGACTGAACAGGTACCTCAAGGAGCAGGTGACGATGCTAGATATCCATTGCGGAATAATTAACAGTATTGGATGTTGTACAGAACTTAGACCTTGAAACAAACCTCATTAAAAGGCACCTGATCTTAGTTTTAAAACCTTTAAGT
This sequence comes from Prionailurus bengalensis, assembly GCF_016509475.1. Lineage (NCBI taxonomy): Eukaryota > Metazoa > Chordata > Mammalia > Carnivora > Felidae > Prionailurus > Prionailurus bengalensis. The sequence continues at coordinate 21,529,466 of NC_057344.1, forward strand.
ATCTCCTCTTTAAAAGTAATCAATGTATGCGCTGGCTACTTTAGTTATCCCGCTATGAGATTCACACAACTTTGATCTAACTTTCTTTGATTTAACACTGCAATTAAGAAGATTTGGTTCAAAGTAAAAGCTCATTGGTTGATGTTTTACACTGATGTGATAATGTTTACACAGATGTGCTTTGAAATCTTGCTTATGGTGGATTTGGGGGTCCTACTACAAGACAGACTGCTGTTATCTGAAAGGTGAAATAATACGACATTTACCTGGTACAACCTTTAAAACAGACTTAGAATATACATTTCTAGAGTGATTTTTCTGTTTATTGTTTTTAGCTAGTGTTTTTGTTTTATTTCATATCTATCAACAGTAAATCACTTGCTTTAAGGATTCTTTTATAACTTGGTTGCACAAGGGTAAGTACTTAGGGCTGCAGTGATGAAAAGGTGTAACTTTACCTACTTTAAAGCACCTGCCAGTTAATTAGCAAAAAACCCTTCCGAGCAAATAAAATAAAGCAGTCACATCCATTTGTGCTCCCAGGTTCAGGCTTTTGCTGAACAGACTGTGAAATAAGACTGAAAAATGAATCTTTAGTGATTTCCTAAAACTTTTTGCTTAGGGGGAACATAAATCTGCCAAATGATTCTCAACTCTTTTGCCACTGAAAAATTTTAATGGGAAGATCTTGAATTTCACTAGTGGTACAAAACTAAAGTTTTAAGGTTTACATGGTTAAGTATTCATCTCCTTCACTTCAGTGACTTTTTAGTTTACAAATACACACAGGCATTCTTACATTTTTACCAGTAACTTCTCCTGTCTCAAAAACACGTCGAGAATCAACACTATCGACTCATTTTTATAATTAAAATATGAACAACAACAACAACAACAAAATCTAACCTTAAAGAAAATGCAACTAAAAAGAACAGGGAAATGCTCTTAGATTGGATAAGGGCCCCAGAGGCCACTCATCATTTATGGCACTACTCATTTTCTATTTGTGGCAAATATAAGAATGTAAACCATCTTTTTTCAACGTATTTGGGTTTACCCTTAATCCCTACATTCCTGTTTCTACTATGTTATTTTATTGTGTTGATGAAAAGCCCATGACCTTAGCACACAATTTAAAACTTCCATGTAGATATAAGGCAATCTTGGTTAGATCATGTACTATCTGAGAAAAGATAAACATTAAAGCGAACCTGGGAAGGGGGGGGGGTGTATGTGTTCCTAACCTAACCTTGATTATGTAAAGAAAATCCCCCATCTAAATGATAAAAGAAAAAAGTAATGCTTGTACATTTTATTAGTGTTTTAAAATTAGTGAGTTAAACTGTCAAAGCTTTGATTTTCCTTTCATGTGTGTCTGGGCAGGCCTAAGCCTCAGGTAACGCCCTTTTTCCTTCTCTGTCTCTTACTTTTCTTTGCACCTGTCCACTGCAGGCTCCCAGCAGCTCCCAAGGAGTCCAATTCTCCTCCTCTTCTCCCCTTTTTCCTCCTCCTACCCATCCCCTCCTCCACCCCCTCCTCCCGCCTCCTCCACCTCCCTCCCCCTTCCCCTTCTTCTATATACCTGCCAAGCTGGGCTCCTTTTTAGCAGCCATCTATCACTGCAAAGGAGTTCACATCAAAGGCGGTTGCACAGCAGTAGCTGAACGGCATCCCGGTTGTTCCAAAGACAACCCCAAAGAGGGGCCTTAGTTGCGCCTCCCCAAAGTTGCTGGCTAGCTTTGGCCCAGTGTGGGAATGGTTTTTGCGACAGCATGGATAGAGGACCGTCAAGGGCCCCTTTTGGTCACTTCCGAAGAGCAAAAACGTGTCGAGAGGAGGCCGGTTTAAGATTTCAAACAGCACCTCCCCAGCGCGCATGAAAGGACTTGATTAGCATATGTCAAGAGGACCCGCATATATACTCGGTGTGTATGTACACAGGACTCTGATCTGATCAGTTGGCGGAGTTGGAGCTTCAGCCCCCGGTCCCAGCCCCAGGCCCAGCCCGGTATTGGCAGCGGCAGCTATAGATGTTTCTGCAAAGCCAGCAGCCGGCTCCCACCCGCCCAAGGAGAGAAGATCGCTCCAAGACAGTGAAAACTCCCCTGCTATCTCAGTGCAAAGTCCAGTCAGCGACCTCACAGGAGTAACCGGGCCTTTTTGCGCTTGTTTTGCTATATTTTTCCTCCAGTCACTCCCCCATCCCCGCTACATTTTTTTTCCGGGGGGGTCTTTTGTCTTCCGGATCGTCCGCCTCTCCCTCGGGCCCCTCCATGGCTCCCCTAGCCGAAGTCGGGGGCTTCCTCGGCGGCCTGGAGGGCTTGGGCCAGCAGGTGGGCTCGCACTTCCTGCTGCCTCCAGCAGGGGAGCGGCCGCCTCTGCTGGGCGAGCGCCGCGGCGCGGCGGAGAGGGGCGCCCGCGGCGGGCCGGGGGCCGCGGAGCTGGCGCACCTGCACGGCATCCTGCGCCGCCGGCAGCTCTACTGCCGCACGGGCTTCCACCTGCAGATCTTGCCCGACGGCAGCGTGCAGGGCACCCGGCAGGACCACAGCCTCTTCGGTACGTACCGGCTCCCCAGCACCCCCGAGCCAGCCCGTGCGGAGGGAGCCCGCGGACCCTATCCAGTGCGAGGTGCGGGCTGGGGCTGAAGGGCGGGCCAGCGCGGGGACAGGGAGGACTTTTCTCCCGCAGGGCTGCAGCTCCAGACGCCGGGGGCGGGAGGGGAAGGGGTGGGTGCTCCGCCCGCACCTTGCGGCCCTGCCCTTTTCTGCTGCCTGGGGCGAGGCCAGGACTCGGAATCACGTCTCCCTCGCACGTCTCACCTCGCAGGCAGTTTTTAGTTTTGTTTTTTAAATATGTTTTGGTTTCTCCTGCTTCTTCTCACATTGCCTCCAGCACCATTTACTTAACAAAAATTAACATCCGAAGCCGTCTGCTTCTTTAAACATGCCCCCGCGGTTACGGGGTGGATAGTGACTTCATGGCTACTGCTCAGAGGGTCGCTCCTGTGCAGGGTGGGAGCATTTACCGTAAATGTTCACCCGAAGAGGTAGGTGACAGATTCACATCCAGTGAGCGTCCCTGCTGTAAGGCTCACCTGCCTGCAATTCTTTGAGCTCTTGAAAGTTCTGTTTGGGAGAGAAAAGGGGGAGGTCGGGGGGCGGGGGGGGGGAGCCTATCCGGCTACTGAGCATGCCCAGTTGCTCAGCCAAGCTCCTCTAGAAATTGTGAAACCCGAAAGCAAAGATCTTCGTATTGACTATATGGAAGAGGAAATGGGGAAGCGAAAGAGGATATGGGTGGGAACACACAGGGACGTGTTTCAGAATACCTCCGGCAGTGCCTGGGAACAGAAAGGGTTAAAATAAACAGGAGAAGGATCCCTATGACACCAGATTGGGAAATCCTATGGTCTCTATTGTTAATTACCCCCTAACTAGCTGTAGAGCTAGCAAGTGCCTTCAACAGCCTGGGCCTTAATTTTCTTTTTTTCTGTACAATGATGGGCTTAAATTAGGTGATGACTTTTAAGGTGCTTCCAGGTTCTAACATCTCAGGATCTTCCCCCCCTTGCGGGGGTTTTCATTATATTAGAGTTAACCCGGTAGCATTCTCAAAGGATTCTTGGTCATCAAACTTGGGACATCCCTGGAGAGATTTATTGTAGTTTTAAGAGATAGGGTTTACTTGTCAGCAGCAATGTGAAAGGGCCCAACATCTGTCTTCCTTTCTCTTCCTTAGCGCACTGAGGGCTCTTTGAGAATCTCATGTCTGAATGGCCCTCTCTTGTCCTCTTCCCCTTGTTCTTATACTCTCATCCCTTTCTTGACTTGCAGTACTCATTAAAACTCTGGAGAAGTGTAAATCTCAGTTTCAGGGGCATTTGTAACTCTAGATGTAGAAATGAGCATGTGGTGGTCATTTGGTAGCACTTAAAGGCTTAGAAAATTAACTTTTTAAAACCCATATGTTTGCAGCTTCCACTGATCTCTTCCAAATTCCCATTGACTATGAGTCAAGAGTGTCATGACCTACTGGCCAACCTTGGGGTCACTTTTAGAAAGTGGTTTCTAAATGGAGGAGGCTGAGATTCTGATTCTAAAGAACTCTGCTGACATCAGGTGGCTCAGTTTTCTTCAAGAATTATGGCACTCCTTTTATTACAGAAAGATTTTCTGGCTACTAGAAAGATTTAGAAAGGGACACAAGGGTGGTAAGGACTAAGAGTAGAGGAGCTAGAAGTTAGGTTTAGACTTAACCCCTACCCCTTGTGATACACAGTACAGCCTTGGAAATTCAGCTTTTAAGACACTTGAGATTCTTTTTTTTTTTTTTGAAATTTATTGTCAAATTGGTTTCCATTACAACACCCAGTGCTCATCCCAAAAGGTGCCCTCCTTAATACCCATCACCCACCCTCCCCTCCCTCCCACCCCCCATCAACCCTCAGTTTGTTCTCGGTTTTTAAGAGTCTCTTATGCTTTGGCTCTCTCCCACTAAGACACTTGAGATTCAACTGTGGCCTCCAAAGACACCACTTGCTTTTTTCATTTTGTGACTCTTAATAAGACTACAGGAAGATATACAATTCTATGGGAAGAGATTATAAATATTTCTAGGCTTGATGACATTCATCAAACTGGTGTTTAAATCTCTTCCTTAAGAAAAGAATATTGTATGCCAGAATTCCTGTCTTGCTAGAACATTTTTCTTTTGCTAAATTTTTGCATAAGCATTTAGTAATTGCAAAAATAGGACTTGGACCGATTTTGTAATAGTTCAAGTCACTCTATGGTAGGAGGCTACGTATCGGAACAAAATATTTACTGTTACACAAAGGGAAAAGAACGCAGATTAGTTTTCATAGCCTAAAGGAGGTGTGAACAGCCTCTACCATTCATTACAGTGCATCCTAGTGGCCTTGAATCACTAACACATCATAATTTACTGCAAGGGGGAGTATGGGTGAGAAGAAAGTTTATGTTTAGCCTGTATAACATCATATGCTTCTCTCTGTATTTGCCTTCTTTTACTAGTGCTTCAATGATTAATTATGAAATTATTTTGCTGTTTTTCTTTTAAACTCATTAATGTGTCATCAAAGTGAGAATTTTGAAGCAGCTTGAGAATGGCTATTGGTGATGCTAAATAACATGTTTGATAGTTTATACTAATTAGCCCGTGAATGATTAAATGAAAAACTCAGAATCCTGTATTTAAAATTTCAAAACCACATCAATGGAAGCTAAGCAAAAAGGTCTCAGTGAGGTTAATATAATTTCCTATCTGAGGTCTCTCTATATTTATAATACAGTTTTTCCGCACAGTAGTACAGTAGGAAGATTTTACCTAATATGTAAACATGAAATCATTGCTTAAAAAAAAAGTTTAACCTGAGATCAAACATATTCCTTTAAAGGCTTTCCCTTTATTCTCCCCTATTCTCCATAGATCTGTCTGATGTGGTTGCATTGTGGGTTGACTCACCTGTTTATTATGATTTTTAAAAAGGCTGGCTTTGAAAATGATACCAGAAAGACAAAGTACCTCCAAGTCTTTTTATGGGACACTGGGCATTAGAAAATCTATCTAAAATCTGTGATTACCTCTTAAGGAAGGTTTTTCATGTCTACTCATTGTTAAGGAATTAGCTTAGTTGCCACCTCATATTATAAATAAGAAAGACTTGTCACATCTCATTTAAGAATCAAGTGATTACAAATTACTGTGTGGTATACTATTTCCTCAAGGAGAAAAAGGATCAGAATTTAAAAGTGTGGCTAAAATCTATAAGAGGAGCACAACAACCACATAACCTTGTTCCCATAAATCTCTGTGAACCATTGCAAAATTATTAATGTCTGGTTATGGATGAAGTTTTAGATGTTGTTTAATCAAGTTGAAACCACTGAATGCCATTGTTCTAAAGAGATATGTGATTTCTTGTCTTTCTACAACTACATTGTTTTGGACAAGATAGCATTATCTTAAAATGAGAAATGGAGTCGAGGTGGTTTACCATTTGGTTTTGCAAGACAAAAATGGATACTTTATAAGACCTGTTATATAATTGGTTTATATGGAAATGAAACTTATATTTTATTGTACTTGAAAACTGGTTCTATTATACATCCTAATCGTTTAATCAGTTCCTGTTCTCTGAAAGACAAGAGCATCTTAATGTAAATGAGATACTTAAAGAGAATTAAGTTACATGTGAGGCATAGTACGCTTTTCCACTTGAATTTAAAATTCAATACAATTTCAAGTAATTATACATTTGTAAGTTTATCCTGGATGAAATGCTGTTAATATATCTTCTTCTACTGATCATGTTTTGTGTTATCTATTGATAAAGAAAAATAATTTTAGAAAGTTAGCAAAAATAGCAAAAAATCTACTTGCATGCTAAACTCTTGGTATTTGGCTATCACGTTTAATGAATTATAAAGTCCCTTTACTTCTTTGAACTGTCAATTTTATTCTTAAGAACCATGTAACAGGAGACAGCACACTACGTAATCTATAAAGTTTTGAAATCACTGTATCATCCTGGAGTAGAAACATTGGATTAGGGCTCAGAACGATGTGAGTTCATGTGTTTACTTCTACTAATTCCAAATGTCATATTCTAGGGCAAGTCAATAAACCTTTTTTGTGCCTCAATTTCTTTATATGTAAAAATGGGGATAATATTATCTTACATACCTAGCTTAGTGAATTGTTTTTTCTTTTTTGAAGACCAGGGAGAAAATATAAGTAGAAGTCCTTTATAAACTATAAAACACTAACATACCCATACAAGGTGTGCTGGTTGCTGCCATTAGAAAAAGATTGACTTGAGTCATGGTTAGCAAAACCAAAACAAAACAATTAATAGAACATGGTTATAATTGACTAATGGAATCACAAAGGACTAAGAATACCTCTATTATGTACTAATTTATGATAATAATAGTTTCCACTTGTTAAATTGCCTAAATGTGTTGGTCCATACGACTCTCCTGGAAAGATGCATTTCATCCATTTTGTATATGAGGAAACTGAAACATCAAAGAAGATTTACGACTTGGGTATTCAGACTAGCCAGTAAGTTACTGTAAAATTTTGTTACTGTAAATTTTACAGTAAGCTCTGAAGGTCAATCTGGTTTAAGGTTTTATACCTTTTTTTTTTTTAATTTTTTTTCAACGTTTATTTATTTTTGGGACAGAGAGAGACAGAGCATGAACGGGGGAGGGGCAGAGAGACAGGGAGACACAGAATTGGAAACAGGCTCCAGGCTCTGAGCCATCAGCCCAGAGCCTGATGCGGGGCTCGAACTCACGGACCGCGAGATCGTGACCTGGCTGAAGTCGGACGCTTAACCGACTGCGCCACCCAGGCGCCCCAAGGTTTTATACCTTTAACATTATACCCTGATGGACAATTTTTCCTTTTTAGCTTTTTTTTCCATCTGTAAAATGAGAGGATCATCATAATAAGACAGTTAAATAGCACTTTTCAGCCTATAAAGGACTTTCACCTACATCACTATATTTAGCAATACCAATCTACTCTTTTCAGTAGTCATATGTTCATTAATAAATACAAGTCATTATTTTGTTTATAAATTCAGGTATCCTGGAATTCATCAGTGTGGCGGTGGGACTGGTCAGTATTAGAGGTGTGGACAGTGGTCTTTACCTTGGAATGAATGACAAAGGAGAACTCTATGGCTCAGTACGTATTTTAAAAACATTATTATAATTCTTAAAGTTAAGGCTATTCATTTTTGTTCAGTAAAATACCTACCAACAATGCATGTCAGAAGAAATATATAAAATATACACTTGTAGAAATTAAACATCTGCATCCTGATTAATTTCCATGTGTCGGGACAGTAGTATCTACTCAATTTCAGTTTTTAAACCCCAAACAATTATTGCTTTCAGTTTGCTAGTTCTTTCTGCCCATTATCCTGGGTCTTTCTACTTCCCTCTGTATTTTGATTATTCCTGCTAGAGACAGAGAAAAATGTCATTTTCTTCTGGCCATGTTAAATTCTTTTCACCTTTATATTTTATTTAATGTAAATTTTCTCCACCCATGATCATCTTCCATAGCTAAATATATATCTTGCTGACCTTCACATATAGGAAATGAGTGAATGAAGTCTTAGGATAATGTAAGCAACAACAGAAAATGGCAGCCATACTTGACCATGTCTGCAGTCTTGATAATTACAAGAGCCACGATTCAAAAAGCGACTGTGGTCTCTCCCTTAGGATAACATATAGTCTGTTTTGAAAAGGCAAGAAATCACTGGACATTTACTACATTTACCTAATAGTAACATCTAGATCAAAGTTAATGATGGAGAATGTATCGTCAAACAATTAGTAAATACATAAAGGGAAGATCCATGATTTGGAATGATGCTTTTGAATTAACTTTGGATGTTAACAAGATCTTGAAAGATTTCAGAATGATAGTGGAAACTTGCTATGTAGAACTTTGGCATCTAACAACAGAGCAAGATAAGCTACAGGCCTGTTTGGTGGGGATGGTGGTAGGAGGGAGATACAATGGAGCATGGGAAGTTCTCGATATTTATTGAGTGTCTGGAAATAAAATTGAGAATTGATATTTAACTGGAAGTTCTTTGAACTAGGCTTCTGGGAGGCTTAGCAGACTGGGAGAAAGAATTCCAGACACATAAGAACTAAAACAAAATAAAGCAAAACCAGCTCCTCCGTTTTTCTTCTTCGACAAAGATGTTGTTAGAGGCAAAGGAGTGAAAATAGAGCGATGAGACTTTGCTAAGGAAATTCTCTCAAAGGTGTTTTTTTTAATGGTAGTTACTTTGTCTCTTATAGGAGAAATTGACTTCTGAATGCATCTTTAGGGAGCAATTTGAAGAGAACTGGTATAATACCTACTCATCCAACATATATAAACACGGAGACACTGGCCGCAGGTACTTTGTAGCGCTTAACAAAGACGGAACCGCGAGAGACGGTGCCAGGTCCAAAAGACATCAGAAATTTACACACTTCCTGCCCAGACCAGTGGATCCGGAAAGAGTGCCTGAATTGTATAAGGACATACTGATGTACAGTTGAAGCGTGATAGTGTCTTTACCGAAGAACCAAACTACGACCATTCTTTCTTGTTACAGTTCGCACCGTGAAATAACCCAGGAAGACCCTCAGAATGTTTTCTGGCGAGAGACTGACTTTGGAAAGGATATTGAGAACGGACAAAAAATAACCCCCACATGTTGACTTGAAGCAGATCAAGACCTCTCTTTATACGTGGATTAAGTTCCCTTAGGTACACTGGGTCAGTCCTTACTGGAAAATTGAAGCTGAAAATCTGTTAAACTGTGGATAATGGGAACCCCACCTAGTTTGCTGCTGGTACCTCACCTCTCTGGATTATGTTTACTTTAAAAGTTACATTATAAAATAGACACTTCATGTTGAAGAAATAAATCAACGCAGTTGGCCAAAATTATTGCTACATAAATTCTGAGGACCTTGTAAGATTTTGCAGGTTATGGAGTTACATGTAAAAAACCCGGATGAAACGTGGACTACGGAACAGGCATGCCAAGATGGAACCTTTTTTTTTTTTAAGGATGGACCTATTTATACATTTTCACTTTGCAAATATTTATTATATATATTTATTTATTGAAGAGTTTATTTTTTACTGGTATATGAAGATAATGCAAAGGAAAAAACAACAAAAATTCCTTTACCGTGCCATTGTCATGATGTCCAGAGCTGTAAAGAAGACATCATTTTTGAAACATAGTAAACATAGAATAAAATCTTGAATTTCTTTTTAAGAATAACATAGAGCATAGACTATATATATTTTTTGCAGTCAATTACCTTCTAAGTGTAACAATGGTTCCTTTGCCTTAGAAAAATGCTTTATCAAATTGTATTGAATTCAACACACATTCAAAAGGGAATTAAACACTTTTTATTTTGTGTTTTGTTCTCATTGCTTTTTAGATTAAAGTTATTCTACTAATATAACCTACTTGTTAAATGACAAGATTCTAAGTTCCCTGGGAAAAACTTTGATATTTAGAGAACTTCTAATGTTGAAAAGTATCAAATATTATAGGCAACTTATGCTCACTTATTTTTGTTATGTCTCCTGTTTAGTCATTTATTCAGGAAGTATTCATTAAAGCCTACTATACAGAAGACACTGTTAGGCACAAAGGAAGTTGGTGGTCAAGACCCAAGTGGGCCCTTCATGGAACTTAATGTCCAGTAGGAGAAACAGATGGCAAATAAGTCACCTGACAAATAAATACCATTAACTGTGCATTGTGATGTGCTCTATGAGGAAAGCAAGTTTCCGACACAGAAAACAGCAAATTTAGATAGGGTGAGTGAAGCAGAGAAGGCTTCTCTAAGGCGATGACATTTTGATGGGTCATAAAGAAGAAGGAGGAGCTAGCCAGCCTAAGAGGAGAATTAAGAGCCTGATAGGAAGAGGAAACAAGGAGCCTGAACTCCCTGTGGTGAGAAAGAGCTTTGTGGCTGGAGTTTAGTGAGCAATGGAGAGAGGGGCACAGGTGAATTTAGAAATCTATGCTGATACAAGTCTGGTAAGTTCTTAAAGGCCTTTCTTAGGTTTTGTTTGCTTCTGCCCTGAAATTGCCAGTGTCATCGCCCTTAGACGTAGCATCATCGGTGAGGATGTGGTAATGATAATGGTAGCAGCTGCCACCAGGTCCCAGCCGGGAAGGCTAGTAAAACACAGATTGCTGGGCTCCCAGTGCCAGAGCTTCTGATGTGTTGGTGTGGGGTAGATTCTGAAAACTTAAATTTTTTAACAGCTTCCCAGGTAATACTGATGCGATTGGTCTGGAGATCACACTTTGAGATCCACTAGTCTAGAGTGGTGTTTCTCAAACTTTAGCATACTTGCAAAATCACCTGGTAGTCTTGGGAAAGGATGGGTTAAATTCTACATCTATGTTGGGCGTGGATCTGAGATTTGGCATTTCTAACAGTGTCTCAGGTGATACGTGATACTGCTAGACCACAGATCGTACTTTGAAGGGCAAGGGTGACCGCCCTTGATGCTGTTTGGAGTTATGCCTATTAGCTCCACCTGTCATTACCTCAATAAATTAATGGTTATGTGTGGGGTGAAGATAGGGAGTTGAAGATATAACTTGAATAAAGCTACACGGGAATGTGTATGCGCCATGAGGGGAGTTGTGTGTGCACTTGAGTGTGTACTGGGTGAGAGGGAAATATTTCAGCTCGAAACCACTTGGTTTTATAAATGTGAAAAATAACAATAAATGGCTTGGCAGTAATACTTTAGTAATTTTCAAAATAAAATACTTGTATTTTTACTTTTATCGATAAATACAAGTAAAAAAACCAACACCTAGTTTGGTTCACAGTTTGATACGTATATTTAGAGTACCTGTCCCCAAGCAAGCATGATGAAGTAGTTCAAGTCTTTTGTAAAATGATGCTGGTGTCTAAATTTATAACTGTGGAAGAAGTTTTATAAATTTAAAGAGACTTGGGGCGCCTGGGTGGCGCAGTCGGTTAAGCGTCCGACTTCAGCCAGGTCACGATCTCGCGGTCCGTGAGTTCGAGCCCCGCGTCGGGCTCTGGGCTGATGGCTCAGAGCCTGGAGCCTGTTTCCGATTCTGTGTCTCCCTCTCTCTCTGCCCCTCCCCCGTTCATGCTCTGTCTCTCTCTGTCTCAAAATAAATAAATGTTAAAAAAAAATAAATAAATAAATTTAAAGAGACAATACGCTGGTAAAACATGGTCCACAATACGTATCATTACCCGATAAAAAATTTTTTGGAGATATGATAAGAATACAGGTTAACTTTTTTTATTATTGTGATAGCTACTTGTAGTGATTTTCAGATAGGAAGTATGATTGAAGCAATGGCTTTATAAACTTTTAGAAAACTAAGAAGTCGCCGCCGCATCTTTTATTCTCATTGTATTCATATATCGGCAGCTCTTCCTAGGTCAGAAAAACAATTTGCACCTGCCGTATTAGTACTATCTGAAGAAATGATCTATTAAGTATCTGAATAGATTTCACTTGGTACTCTTAAAGGGAAGTGTTGTGTGAGCATATTTAATTTATGTATGGAAGGATAAGAGTAATTTGATTTATTATCAAATCAGTAGTTTGAAAACAACTTGTTATATCTCAGGATGCCTGTGGAAAATGTCACCCATGAGTTATCCTTTCTGCTTATTTTGATTTTCTTTCCTTTTTAAATGTTCTCTTCACAATCATATATTAACTTACATTTTTCATTCTTCTTTGCTTGAAATATTAACTGTCAATTGTCCAACTTCCTTTCATTTTCTGCAATGATAAAAGAAATCTAAAAACACGGGGGTTTGGTCAAGCTTTGGGGTGCAAATTCTGTAGAGTTTCATTTTCAATTAAGTGAAATACCAAAACAATTCAGAAACCTAAAGCTATCAAACGTGTGAGATTGTAGGTCTATTGCAAACATGAGATATAAAAGTTAGAAAGCCACTCAGGCTATCACTTACATTTATAATGCAGTGTATGGAAATTGCCAGTTTTATGAATGAACTAATGATCAGAAATGCTGTATACACACACACTAAAACTCTGACTTCAGTAAACTGTTATGCCTATAAATAGGCTATTTCTCATTCTAATGATGAAATTTAAGAAGCTATTACATATTATTGGTAAGCGAGGAATTTGTACATTAAACAACTCCTATGTGTTCAGGGTATGCTGCTTCTACTAGCAAAAATAATTTTAGTACATCTGGGGGGCTTAGTCCCCAAAAATCCTGGGCTTTCAAGTTTCTCATAATCAACACTATTATAAAATGTTTCCTTTTCAGTTTATTGTAGACAAAAGATCTATAAAGTGAAATTGGGCTTAATTAACCTCAGCCTGTTGGTTCCTAGGATGATATCTTGGTCCTCAAGATGTACGATATGTGAGACTAAAGGCACATCACTTTCCTCTAGCCAACAATGTAGCCTGACTAATTATTTTGGTCAATAGTACAATGTTGGTTGGTGTGGTTAATTTCATTCATATAATTCCTTGACCCATTATTAGAATTGCTCAGTATCTTCCTACTGGTAGAGAAGGGGTTTAGTATGCCATGCCTAGTACTTTGGAAAAAACCTAAATATTTTCATAGAACCTACAACTAACATTAATCTAAGGTTCCCAAGATGAGCCTACTCACTAAACCTACTGTGGGCTGGTGGTACACACAGGGGCAGTAGTGAAGAATTTGAAGGGAAGGGTAGAGACATACGTCATTCCACTGGTTGAACAATTCATTTCTGGCTGCACAAAACAATTCTGCAGGTCACACTTGGACATTTAAGTTTCCTTAGAAATTACCCTTTTTTACCTGGTTGGTAATATGTAAATAACGACATGGAAACGAAGGGACCATTTTAAACTGATAATGTTTATACCTAATGCCAATTTTTCTTCCAGTATGGACTTACAAATTATACAACGTGATTTTAAAACACTTCCTTCAACTTTTTTTCTAAGCCTGTTAGAGCAAGTTTCATTGTTTCTGTGATTATTTTCTGCCCAACATACCTTTAGTTCTTTGGACAGGGACAAGTTTTGCAGTCCAACTCATTAGAATGGCCATATGTTGACCGTTAATTTTTTTCAACTGAGTTTTGCAAAAGAATGAATCCCTGTATATAGAAAACAGTGTGAGTATTTCTTAATTCTCCCAGGGAACACATCTGGTACCATTTTAGATGTATAGAAAACAAGTTAATGTACTACACATAATAGATCCCTTGGGGTTTAATTCTCTTAGGAATCCTGTTGAGAGCCAATTGTGAGGTTGACTCTACTGTTGTCAGAGGGCTCCCTTCTCTCTGAACAATTAGCTGTTTCCCACAGGGACCAGACATGCTAATGTAATTCTATTAACCCAAATCCTATATACCATATGATTTTCAATCTTTGGATACTGTCGGAGTAATTTGAGCATGACCCCAAAGCCAATCAGATCTAAGGAGACTCTAAGTGGTTCAACCCTATATCATACTCTTCATATTTCTACCCCAAAGGGCTCATGGAGCTGTAATGGAATGTTCCAATTGCATGGTGTAGGTGCATTGCCTTGGATCTGTGACAACAAATATTGAGTAGTCTACCCAGTAAATACAAATATTTAATTTACATTGTTTTGCTGCTGGAAGTGTTCTAGTTTTTTTTTTTTTAAGTTTATTTCAAGAGAAAGGGAGAGAGAGTGCGAGTGGGATGGGCAGAGAGAGAGGGGGAGAGAGAGAATCCCAAGCAGGCTCCATACTGTCTGTACAGAACTTGACATGGGGCTCCACCTCACAAACCGTGAGATCATGACCTGAGCCGAAATCAAGAGTCAGATGCTTACCCGACTGAGCCACCCAGGCGCCCGTCTTATGTTCTTTTTAATCATGTTGATACACATTAATCACCCAGAGACAATTTTAGAGTATATTTAAATCAACTTTCATTAGCATTAATCAGTTTTTCTAGTTGTTAAAATAGGACAGATTGATCTTTTTTTTTTTCTGGTTGAGTGTTCTCTCACATGTCCCAGGTATTGCCCTTTTCAATGTATGATTGGATGTAATTAATACTTTGAGACCAAGAGTCTTCTCTGTATAGACACCCCTCTGGAATGGGAGGTGGAAATTCATCAAATGGCTCATGACAGCTGGTTAAACGTTTTCACATATGCTGAAAGTAGCTTTGCCTCTCATCAGAGTCAGCAACCTCATACTTATGTCTTCAAAGTGCAGTTGATTAGGACAATGTGGGTTGTTATGAGGTTGTATGCTACCCTTGCCTAATAGTATCTATCAACAGAGTAGAAGGATCAGAGAACTACACTGGAAAAGAAAAATATGGGGGAAAAAAAAGATAACCAAAGGCCCCTTAGTTTTTTGTTTGTTTGTTTGTTTTGTTTTTTATTTGAGAGAGAGAGAACTCATGAGCTGGAGAGGGGCAGAGAGAATCCCAAGTGGGTTCCACAGTCAGTGTGAGCCCAATGTGAGATCTGAGCCCAAGAACTGTGAGATCATGACCTGAGCAGAAACCAAAAGTCAGACACTCAAATGAGTTAGCCAGCCACCTAGGTGCCCTTAAAGTCCTCTTAGTTGTTTTTTTTTTTTTAAGTTTATTTATTTTGAGAGAGAGACAGAAAGTGAGCAGGGAAAGGGCAGAGAGAGAGAGAGAGAGAGAGAGAGAGAGAGGGAGAGAGAGAATCCTAAGCAGGCTCTGTGCTGCTGTCAGCATAGAGCCCAAGGCTGGGCTTGAACTGGCAAACTGAGATCATGATCTGAGTGGAGATCAAGAGTCAGCTGTTTAACCGACTGAGTCACCCAGGTGCCCCAAAGGGCTCCTAGTTTTAAAAGGTTTCTGCGAGCAACTGGGTGGCTCAGTTGGTTAAGCAGTCTGTGAGTTCGAGTCCTGCTCGGGGCTCTGTGCTGACAGCTCAGAGCCTGGAGCCTGCTTCAGATTCTGTTTCTCCCTCTCTCTCTGTGCTCCTTCCCCACTCATGTTCTCTCAAAAATAAATAAACATAAACAAACAAACAAACAAACAGTTTCTGGACTTTAAATTAAAATTCCCCTGGCTCCATTTGCAAACTATTCAGTATTTCCTGGTTTCTCAGCCACTAGAGCTCTGTGTATGACTTGGCTTCTGAGTGGTTCACATCTATGTTGTCACCTATTTGGTCAAAGGGAGTTTTAATATTTATTTTAACATTTCTGGCTTTCAGGAATGAATACCTGTTCTGTTCCATCAATAAGTTTTCCCACCAACATAACTAAAATATAAAAAAATATAAGTTCGGGGTACCTGGGTGGCTCAGTCAGTTAGGCGTCTGACTTTTGGTTTTGGCTCAGGTCATGATCTCAGACCACTTTGGGCTCTGCACTGACAGCGTGGAGCCTGGTTGGGACTCTCTCTCTCTCTCTCTCTCTCTCTCTCTCTCTCCCTCCCTCCCTCCCTCCCTCCCTCTTTCTGTGCCCCTCTCCTGCTCTCTCTCTCTCTCTCTCTCAAAATAAATAAACTTTAAAAATTAAAAAATAATAATTTTAAACACAGGTATTTACTTTTTTTTTTTTAAACCCATTTTCGCCCCAGTGAATCATGTACTCTTTTCCCAATCCAGTAAATAAGTCAGCTTTCCTTCTATTTTCTCTCTCGTATTTTAGTAAAGAAGAGGCAGGACTTAACACCTGAATTGCACCAGATCCCTTTACGGCGGGGGGTATGGCCGGGTGTGTCTAAAGTTCTCCGCTATTCATTGGCCAGACCTCATTTCTTTTGCCATGGGGCGTGAGTAATGGGAGGTGGTACTCTGAAAGGAGCAATTATTGAGAATATCTTGAAGAAGATTCTACCCCTAATCATGTTGTTACCAAACTCGGTTGGGCTGGCTAAGTGACAGAAATTGACAAGAGGCCAAGCAGGACTTCCAGGCAAGGCTTTTTAGGGACGTATGCCAGAGCACCAGGGTGACAGCACAGAGGAAAGGGTCCTCAGGCTGGCTACCTGAGGAGAAGTCAGGGAAAGTTTTAAAGAGACTTGCGGGGCGGGGGGGTGCAGGGCAGGGGAGGTGGGGGAAGGGTGATGTTTAAACATGTAGAGGTGGGGATTTATCAGAGCCTGCACATGAAGAGGTCATGCTTTATCATACATTGCATGTCTAATTAGCATGTTAAATCTCCATCCCTGGATGTGATTTTTAGCATTATAATGAGGGAAAAAGTCAGTGAAAGGTCAGCACTGGGGTTCACTGTGACTCAGACTGGCTTAGTCTGGTTCTCATAGGAGCAAACTGTTTGGAAGCTGGCCCATGGGACTTGTTTGGAGCTTGTGGCTTTTGGCTTCCTGATGGCAAGCAGCACCCCGAAGCTGGGCTAGAGAGCTGGGTTATTGGGTTTTTTTTTTCTCTGCATGTTCCTGGGTGAGGAGACTTGAATCTGGTCCCTGCTCTGTCTCAATTTTGTTTGCCCCCAGGCTGGAATTTAGGTAGCTATCATATTTTGTAGTATTTGGAAGTAATGGTCTTGGAGATCTTGGGAAACAGTGCAGAGGTTCAAGAACAGTGTTTCTTAGAAGAAGCAGTGTATCTTGGGAATCAGGAAGGGTGCCCTTGCCAAGGGCTGGTCTCTAGCAGTGCAGTGCACTTCTGTGAAGGTCATTACCATCTCCTGATTCTTCTGCTTCCATTTAACAATGGAGATCTCATTTGCCCATGTTTTCCTGCAACTACTTGGATGTCAGATATGATGAAATTCATAGTGGTGGCAAAAGGACTTGATGTTCTCTCTTCGAGTTGCTCTGTTTTAACTATGCTCAATGAGTGGCTGACAATGAATTTTCTTTTTTTTTTTTTAATTTTTTAAACTTTTTTTTTTTAATTTATTTTTGAGACAGAGAGAGACAGAGCATGAACAGGGGAGGGTCAGCGAGAGGGAGACAGAGAATCTGAAACAGGTTCCAGGCTCTGAGCTGTCAGCACAGAGCCCGACGCGGGGCTTGAACTCACGGACCATGAGATCATGACCTGAGCCGAAGTCGGCCGCCGAACCGACTGAGCCACCCAGGCGCCCCTGGATTTTCAAAATGAGTACCCCATTTGACAGAGCTGACAACTTTGCCATCTTCTTAGGGACATGCCAATGATTCTACATCAAGAGATCACTGGAGAGTTCACTGGAGAGTCATTTCTTGGCTATCTGGGCTGAGACATTAGAAAGTTGCCCGTGTAGGGGTGTTTGGGTGGCTCAGTCGGTTGCGCGTCGGACTTCAGCTCAGGTCACGATCTCATGTTCATGAGTTCAAGCCCCGCATCGGGCTCTGTGCTGACAGCTCAGAGCCTGGAGCCTGGTTTGGGTTCTGTGTCTCCCTCTATCTCTGCCCCTCCCCTGCTTGCGTTCTGTCCCTCTCCCAAAAAAGAAAATAAAACATAAAAAAAAAATTAAAAGAAAAAAATTGCCCATGTAAATGTCAAGGAAACTGGTGTTAAGGAGGCCATGTAATCTGATGATGAGCCTGAGGCATAACACCCTGATGTGTCTGTATCCATACATGGCACCTACTTTCTTTGCATCCTGTTTAGGAATATGGATTGTAAGCAAAAAATTTTTGTGCATAACTTATTCCAAATAACAGTACTTCCAGAAAGGTATTGTTTACTGAAGGGCTCTTGAATTTCTTTTTTTGTTAAATTATTCTATCATATTTATCAGTTTTCCCTAGGAAGGGAAGGCAGAGCAGATACAATTGTTTCTGACTTCTACTCAATGTGCCATCTATGAAATGAATATATGTTCTATTTGAATGATGTCAAGGACACCTGTTTATATTTCACCCTATTAGGTTATAACATGATGCTAGAGAGTTTATCTCTACAGTAAGAAAGTAAATGGCCAAATGAAGGCAAACTACACTGGTGACCAAAATTAACTGGGATCTAACAGACTACATTTGCTGTATCACTAACTACAGATTACTCTAAGGTTGATTCGATGTCCATCCCTATTTTGGACTAGTCAAACCAGGGACTTAATGGGGTAAATAATGCATAAGGTTATTTCTAGTTTCTTTAGCACTCCTGTATGTAATATGGTATATTCCTATGGCACCTTGGTACTTCCATATTTGCAATTGTGGTGATACAGGGTTCTTTTAGAGACTTCCTTTTGGCATGCTCAATTGTTGGGGTGCTACTCTTCAACATTTTGAAGGCTCTTTCTGTCCCTAGACTTGCAATAAATCCCTTGCAATTACACACTCAGGGAGAGGAGATTCCATCCCAGGAAATCTTCTTTGGTCCTCTGTGTCAAGCAATTATCACAACTCAGCAACCTCAGCTACTTTCTCCTTCATATATTGTCAAAATAATTTCTCTTCTTATATACACATTTCCCAGAATTAATGTTATCTTTGATCCTGTACCTGAAAGCCCCCGAGGTTCTTGAATATTATCCTATGTTCAAAACAGGTTACAGGGCTTAGAGTCTCTCCAAGCAGATCTAATGTTTTAATGGACCTGCGTGTTAAGGACTTTGGGGCAATTTGTCCTTCCCTTTGAGAGACTGGGTCGGATCTCGACTTTAGGGCCAGGCTTCTTAAATTAAAGAGAGATCAGAGGAAATCAAAGAAAATGCTTTGGAAGTTGTCCTTTGTTTTCATGAGCAGGGAGTTTATCCTTAAGATTTACGAATTCCTTGTCTCAGTGTTGCCTCTCTTGGCTCAGCTCCCAGTGATTTTGAAGTGGCTTGTTGCTCTCTGTGTGGAGGGCTTGCCAAGGTTGTTGCTATGGCTGCAGAGTCTGTGAGTATAGCCGGTTCTTGTGTCCTATTGATCTCTGAATCTAAGCAATTTGCCAGTGGTTCCTCTTAAGAATTGCGGGATGTTACCCCTAATCTAATGACCCTTTGTCTTAACCCACAGGGAAAGTGTTGTGCAGACAGCAGACCCAATCCAAATCCAAAACTTTCCATTAGTTAATTCTCCAGCAATATCCCATGAAATATATGCTTTGAGTTTTGGGGAGGTAGAGATATAGCCCTTTGGGAGAGACTTAAGATGCAATTTCCTTGCATTTCAGCATGAAGATAATCATCTGGGTCATTAGGTTCACCTATCCTGTTGGTCAGGATGGTAACTACTTGATGCTCTTCCTTCCCAACCTCGTTGATCCCTTGCTTATCAGTTTTCCATTGTCAGGGCTGCTCCAGTATTTGCAAAGCAGCTCATCTTGGTTTCCATGCTTTCCCCACCCAGAGAAGCAAAGTATTAATTTCAGTGGGGGTGTTTTCCCTCACATATTGTCTTTTCTATCTCTCCTTTTTTTTATTGTGCTAAAATATACATACATAGATACAGTTTCCCTCGTTAGCTATTTTTAAGTGTAGTTTCATGACATTAAGTATATTCACACTGTTGGGAAGCCATCATCATTATCATCCACCTAAGGAACTTTTTTTATCTTCTCCAACTGAAACTCCATGCACACTGGACACTAACTTATTTCCCATTATTCCCATCTCTTCCTAGCCCGTGGAAATCGCCATTCTATTTTCTCTATGAATTTTTTTTAAAAATACGTATTTATTTTTAAGAGAGAGAGAGAGAGAGAGAGAGAGAGAGAGAGAGGGAGGAAGTGGGGAGGGGCAGATAGGAAGGAGAGAATCCCAGGCAGGATCAGCTCTGTCAGTGTAAAGTCCAATGTGAGGCTCCACCTCACGAACTGTGAGATCATGACCTGAGCTGAAATCAAGAGGCTGACGCTTCACTAAGTTGCCCAGGTGCCCCTTTCTATGAGTTTGACTGCTCTAGGAATCATACAATATTTGTCCATTTGTAACAGGTTTATTTTACTTAGCATAATGTTTTCAAGGTCACTCATGTTGTAACGTGCTAGATGCTGTCAGAGTTTTAAGCTCAAATAATATTTCATTTTACATATATGACACATTCTGTTCGTACATTCATCCGTCGATGGACACGTGGGTTGTTTCTGCCTTTTGGCCAGGAGTATAGCCAAAAACATAGTTTGATTTCAGCACAACTGCTATGAACGTGGGTGCACAAACATTCTTTCAAGTCCCTGCTTTCATTCCTTTCGGTCACACTTCTTTAAAATGGTTTTTGAATGTTTTTTAACTTTATTGAGGTATAATTTATGTAGAATAATTCAAAGAATTTAAGTGTAGAGCTTTATCACTTTTGACAAATATATGTGCCTATGTAACCACCACTCACTCAGGATATAGAATATTTCCATCAGTCCAGAATGTTCCTCCTTATCTACTGAAGTCATTCCCTCCTCCACCCACAGCTTGGTGCAAAGACTGATCTGCCTAATGTCACTATAGATTAGCTTCTATTTTCTAGAATTTAGTCTAGATGGAATCATTCCCTATGAACTCTTAATTTTCTTGAGATTTATTCATATTATTGCATGTATCAGAGGTATCTTTTTCTTTGCTAGTGAATACTAGTCCATTGGAAGAATATGACACAGTTTGCTTATCTTTTCAACAGTGATGGACATTTGGTTGTTTCTAGGGCTATTTTGATTTTGTGTTTAATGTTTGTTTATTTATTTATTATTTTCCCCCTTAATATGCTGTATTTTATTTATTTGTTTATTTAATATAATTTATTGTCAAATTGACTAACATACAGTGTGTAAAGTGTGTTCTTGGTTTCAGGGGTAGACTCTCATGGTTCATTGCTTACATACAACACCCAGTGCTCATCCCAACAGGTGCCCTCCTCAGTGCCCATCACCCATTTCCCCTCTCTCCCAACCCCCCGTCAACCCTCAGTTTGTTCTCTGTATTTAAGAGTCTCTTATGGTTTGCCTCCCTCCCTCTCTGTAACTATTTTCCCCCCTTCCCTTCCTCCATGGTCTTCTGTTAAGTTTCTCAAGTTCCACATATGAGTGAAGACATGATATCAGTCTTTTCTCTGACTGATTTATTTCACGCAGCGTAATATCTTCTAGTTCCATCCATGTTGCTGCAAATGGCATGATTTCATTCTTTCTCATTGCCAAATAGTATTCCATTGTATATATAAACCACATCTTCTTTATCCATTCATCAGTTGATGGACATTTAGGCTCTTTCCATAATTTGGCTATTGTTGAGAGTGCTGCTATAAACAGTGCCCCTCTGAATCAGCACTTCTGTATCCTTTGGATAAATTCCTAGTAGTGCTATTTCTGGGTCATAGGGTAGTTCTATTTTTAATTTTTTGAGGAAATTCCACACTATTTTCCAGAGCAGCTGCACGAGGTTGCATTCCCACCAACAGTACATGAGGGTTCCCGTTTCTTCACATCCTCACCAGCATCTGTTGTTTCCTGACTTGTTAATTTTACCCACTCTGACTGGCATGAGGTGATATCTTAGTGTGATTTGGATTTGTATTTCCCTGATGATGAGTGATGTTGAGCAACTTTTCATGTGTCTGTTGGCCATCTGGATGTCTTCTTTGGAAAAGCTTCTGCTATGTCTTCTGCTATTTCTAGGGCTATTTTGAATAAAACTGCAATGAATATATGTTCCTATTTTTCTTGGATAAGTATTTAGGAGTGAAATTGATGAGTTGTATTTATAATAAACTGCCAAATAGTTTTGCAAGTGGTTATGCCTTATGAATTTAAAGAACATTGTATTAGAGTTCTAGTTGTTGTACATCCTCATAAATGCTTGATAAGAATAGTCTTTTCAGTTTTAGAAATGCTAGTGATGTAGAAGTATCTCATATAGTTTTAATTTGCATATAGTATGCACTTTTATTTAATTGAATTCCCTACAGACTAATAATGTTAAACATATTTTCATGAGCTTATTTGCTATCTGTATATCTTTTTTTGTAGAGCATCAGTTCAGATATTTTGCTTATATCTATTGGGTTATTTATCTTATTATTGTTGATTTGTAAAAGTTCTTTATATATTCTAGGTATAAATCCTTGAAAAAATTTTTAATGTTTATTTACTTTTGAGAGAGAGAGAGAGAGAGAGAGAGAGACAGAGGCAGACTGTGAGCAGGAGAGGGGCAGAGAGAGAGGGAGACACAGAATCTGAAGCAGGCTCCAGGCTCTGAGCTATCAGCACAGAGCCCGACGTGGGGCTTGCACTCACGACTGCGAGATCATGACCTGAGCTAAAATCAGATGCTCAACAGACTGAGCCATCCAGGTGCCCTGGTATAAATCCTTTTTAAATGTGTATTTTGCAAATATTTTATCCCATTCTATGGTTTATTTTTTCTTTGATTAACAGGGTCTTTTGATGAGCAAAACTTTTACATTTTGATGAAGTCCACTTTATGAATTTTGGTTATGCTGTTTCTTCTGTATATAAGAAATCTTTGCCAAATCCAAAGCTACTAAGAGTTACTCCTATGCTTATAATTTTAACTTACCTGTTTGCATCTCTGATCCATTTTGAGGTTACTCTTACCTGTGAAAGTTTTAGAATTTTAAAATATATATGAGGTAACTTTTCTATACATATCAGCTAAAGATATTTGAGAATTTATTAACATGCCATTTCAATTATCAGAGAGCTACAAGTACAAGCCAAAGAGAAGTTAAAAATATATACTTATAAGTGTATATTTATAGATTCATAAGAATGTCTTGAAGTACTAATATATTTGGAGCCTCCTATGGCTCACTCTGTCCTGAGACTCATTTAGAAAACAATCCAGGTTGGTTTTTCCAGACTCTGAGATGAAGCTTAGAGAATAAATGTCTCCAGGGCAGTGCCCATGGGATTAATAATTGTGGAAGAAGAGCAAGCCAATGGCATTGGGCAGAAGTTGAACAGTGATGCAGAAGTGATGTTGGATTTGGCCACCCTGTGCTTTGGAGCTACAATGTTCCTAACTCACTGGGACAAGTGGGCTCAAAGTTTTTCCTCAAGCTGGAATCAGTTGCTGATTGGGGGCCACTGCAGGAAGTGGGGATCTCTAAGCTGAGGCAATTCATAAAGGGCCTGACAGCACCTAGGCAATTGCGGCAATAAATGCTTCTTTGTAGAGACACGTGGACAATGAATCTCCATGTCTGTACAGTCTACCCGTTGTTGCTCAGATCCACATTTTCATGAATGTGCTATGACCGGTGTATCCCTTTGTCATGTGCTCACTTACTCTCATTCCTACTCTGCTGTATGTGGGGTCCCGTGCAGGCAGAGCAAACCCTTGTATAGTGCTTCTGGCCAAGACACTGTGGACAGAAAAGACAGTTTGCACCCAGAAGGTCTATTCCTATCTGACTCGATCAAAGGCCTTTTCAAGATAGAAGGGGTCAAGTACAGATAATTTGCCATCAAATGAAAGATGGTCTCCTTGAGGAATGGTGCCATAACACGAGCTCAGGATTGGTCTTTGTTGCTGGCAGGTACTGGACATCTAGAGGCAGCTGTAGCTAGATTCATTATGGGAAGTAGGAGCCCATGCTGCTGGGTTGGTGCCTAACTTCTATCTATGTCACCATTGCCACTTTTTAATATGTCCATTGTTCCAGCATCGGGCCAGCAACAGCTTCTGCCATCAACTGGTTGCGTCACTCTATCTACCTGGTTGTTTAGTGCCTCTTCCATGGAGGGAGCTCTTAGATTGGTGCTAACTCCGAATACAAAGATCGTCATGCTTTATACCCATTCTCATTTATTCATATACATTCCTTTCCGCCAGACCTCTTTGTCTCTGATCTTCCAATCTTTGTTCTTCTAGGATTTTAACCAGCTAGCCAGACTATGTGTGAATCCTTACATGTCCTAATTTCAGGTCACTTCTTTTATCACACAAAGTAGATGATCAGATTTACTATCTCAAACACTGCCAACAGGGAGGATTTTCCATGGGTTAGCTTCTGCAGTGGCTGGCATCCACATACTGAGCTGATTCATCTACAAACCAGGCTTAGGCATTTCTATCTTCCACCAGATAGTCCTTAGAGATGCCACCTCTAGTGAATGGAAGTGAACAGGTGCTGGTGCAACTGTGGTGGATGATAAGAGTCTGGCTATCTGAGTTGGTGGGTCAGGCAGGGTGTAGTTCATAATGGGAAATTCTAGCCATACAGTCACTTAGCATCCCATATTCAGGCTTTCGATTTGTACCCTAGTTTAGTATCATGCCGAGAGTTGCATTTTAAAAGATATATGTTCTCTGTTGCAAATTGTGTGACCCAGGACCTGTGTTGTGGTTTTCTCTTTGGCTTTCCCATACATTTCACATAGTATCTTTGCCCACACAAAGGCACAAAGGGGTCTGTTGGCTCAAGTGCCAGGGTACAGCTTGAACTTGACCATAGACAGTCCTGAAATCTCTTGCTTGCTTATGAGCATCTTTGATTAGATTTTATTTTTAACTCTATTACTTCTTAGCACTCTTTGCAAGGGCTGTGAATAAGGATCTGACCAAAATGCCCGCACAGTGCAGGAGCTCTAGCTGAACTGTCAGGGGAGATATCTAAAACGGATTCTAGGAAGGGTTGTTTTTATTCTGTGGTTCCTGAGGCTGCTGTGTATTGCCCTGGACAGATTAGAAATGGTTATATCCATAATGGACATCCTGCTGTGTGTGTGTGTGTGTGTGTGTGTGTGTGTGTGTTCAATCGAATTGGGGCAGAGAGGGGAATATAGAAGGAGAGAGTGGAGAGGTGGCAGAAAATCCTACAAGTAGCCGTTTGTTCAAGCTAGGTAGTGGTAATGAATTACTCTTTTGTATTTCCACTTCTCAGAGAGGCAACACTGAGCCCAAGTCTTCTAGTATACAAGTTCAATGTAGTATACATTATTAAATATGAAGTAAACATATAGACATGGTAAAACACAGATACTAGTACCTTTCTTTGTGAGAAGAAAATAAGCACTATTTATTTAGTCTAAGAGCTAAAGAACTAGAAATTTTAGGGCTTGAATATATTTTAACTATTATCTAGCTCAATCTCTCCATTTTACAAATGAGGAAAATCTTTTATCTTATTGACTCTGTTCAGTAAAATCATGAAACATTTTGTTGTTTACAAGTTAGTAAATGTATCTTTACACTTTTATAAGTTTCTTTTATGATTTTGGCCAGCAATGATAAAATTAGTATGTTTTGATCTTTGAGAAAGTTGCTTAGAAGGAACTTAAAAGAAGTATTTAGGAAAATCCAAGTGCTGAAACATTTAAGATATGCTTTGTGGTCTCAATTTTGTGTGATTGTCAGCCAGGAAGTTTTCTGATTAAGATGGCTTGCCAGTTCCCTGCCAAATACATTATTTATTACACTAATGGGGATTTCCTATTTGAGATGTTAAAGACAAAATGTTACTAATATTATTTCCTTTAAAGTAATTGACATAGATCAATTAGTACATTCTAATGAATTAACATCAAGAATAGAACAGAGATCCATAAAGACATATAGGTATTTTATTGGCATAGATTTATTGAAATAAGTTGAACTTCACCGGATTAGACATTTCTCATTCATTACTGATAGTGAAACTTGAAGCTGGATGTTACTGAATTTATATTTCCTTTTTTGGATTTAATGTTTTGTAAGAATGAAATAACTTTTAGCAAGAACTAAATTTTGTTGAGTTAAAGTGGCAGTTAAAATCCCATAGTTATGTGCCCAAATTTTAGAATTTAATAATCTCCTCAAAGTTGCAAAGAAACTTCTGCATACTTATGTGTGTGTATGTGTGTGTGTTTGTGTGTGTATTTTCTTATAGTAGTAAGAAAAGAGAGATGTGTCCCAAGCATATAATAAAGACTATATACATGTAGGTAAATAAATACTCTAAATTATACCTAATTTTAACCAAAGAAGAAAGTGTGAAACAAATTTTAATAATTTCACATTTTTAATTTGTTTGTAAAATTAAAATAAAATTTAAAAGTACCGATAGTGCTAAGTACTATGGAGGAAAAGGACAAGGTGCTATAAGAAAGAGGCATTATCGGGGCGCCTGGGTGGCGCAGTCGGTTAAGCGTCCGACTTCAGCCAGGTCACGATCTCGCGGTCTGTGAGTTCGAGCCCCGCGTCGGGCTCTGGGCTGATGGCTCAGAGCCTGGAGCCTGTTTCCGATTCTGTGTCTCCCTCTCTCTCTGCCCCTCCCCCATTCATGCTCTGTCTCTCTCTGTCCCAAAAATAAATAAACGTTGAAAATAAGTAACTTCTTTAAAAAAAAAAAAAAAAAAGAAAGAGGCATTATGATGAGACAATCATAAATAGGTGTTCTGGAGGGAAAATAATTAGGCAAAGAATTTCTGCAGTTTGTGTATCGAAGGCAGGATGTGTATGGATGGCAATCCAGATGATCCAGGGAACAGGATGAACAAAGCTTTGCAGTTGGGAAAGAGTGTAATATGTTCAAGAAACTAGGAAGGAAGGCCAAGATGGCCACAGTACATTTTGTGAGAGCAAGCATAGCACAAGATGAGAATGAAGGGGCTAGCATATATTTGCCACAGCATGGAGGGCCTCATAGAGCATACTGAGTTGTTGGAGTCCTATTTTAGTGAAATGAAAGGATTTCAAGTAGGAGAGTGACACCATTTCATCTTTATCTTTAAAAGAACACATTGGCTGCCATATGGACATCGGGTTGAATTGGGGTAAGAGTGGAAGAAGATGGACTTTTTTTAGGAGACAATGGCATTAGTCAAGGTGAGAGTTGAACTAGCTTGGACTGTGATGTTGCTGGTGAAAATGGAGACTAATGGGTGGATTCAGAGTATTTTGAGGATACGTTCAGTGAGTCTTAGTAATATATTGAATGTGGGAGTTAAGGAGAGCTATGTCAAGATGTGCCCAGATTTTTCACTTGAGCAAATGGGTGGGTAAGGGTGTGTGTGATAGTATCATTTATTGAAATAATGTAAGTCTGGAGGAAAAACCGTCTTGGTAGAAAATCAAAACTTCGGTTGTGGAAATGTTAATTTTGTAACGCCAGTAAGATGATAAAGTGAATAGGCCAGCAAGCCATGGAACATATAGGTCTGGAAGTATATGCTAGAGATATAATTTAGGAGTTATTGGCATACAGTTGTAGGGAGAGAAAAATGAAATTTCTGAGTCACAGGCCAAGTAGAAGAAGAGGGTTGTTTAAGGACAGAGAGGGAGATGCTAGATAAGACAATCATGAAAATTTTGAATCACATAGAGCCAGTAAAGAGCCTTTCTCGAAGGAGGGAGCAATCAACTGTGTTGTATGCTCCTGAGAGGTCAAACAAGATGAGAACTAAACAAATGGTGATTAAGTTGGGGAATATTGGAGTCAATGGCCATTTCAGGAGGTGATTTTTAGAATAAGAGGGACAGGTGTCAGATTAGAGTGGATTGAAGGCTGAAAGGGAGATGAGGAAGTGGAGAAAAGTTGTGGAGATAACTGTGATAGACACCACTGATTGGTTACCCAATAGCTGTTTCCCCAATGCTAATAGAATCCCAGGGCTTTCAGTGGTATCTCAGCAGTCAAGTCCTTAAGGCAGTGAATTAATATTGTTCAAATCAGTCATGGTGGTCTCATTCACCTTGCCTTATAGTTGGGTCAGCCATGAGCATTTTCCACTTTCTGGACAACGTCTACCTTCCAATCTTAACTTAGTGTAACACTAACATTTTATTTAAAAATTTTTTTTTACCTTTATTTATTTATTTATTTAAAAAAAATTTTTTTTTTCAACGTTTATTTATTTTTGGGACAGAGAGAGACAGAGCATGAACAGGGGAGGGGCAGAGAGAGGGAGACACAGAATCGGAAACAGCCTCCAGGCTCTGAGCCATCAGCCCGGAGCCTGATGCGGGGCTCGAACTCACGGACCGCAAGATCGTGACCTGGCTGAAGTCGGACGCTTAACCGACTGCGCCACCCAGGCGCCCCTACCTTTATTTATTTTTGAGAGACAGAGAGACAGAGTGTGAGCAGGGCAGAGAGAGAGGGAGACATGGAATTCGAAGCAGGCCCCAGGCTCTGAGCTGTGAGCACAGAGTCCAACATGGGGCTCAAACCCACGAACCGTGGGATCATGACCTTAGCCGAAGTCAGACACTTAACCGACTGAGCCACCCAACAATAATATTTTAAATAAAATATCACAGTTAACAGCATAACTTTGAGTCAGAAGTGTTATTTTGATACTCTCATAGTAATTATGAGCAATTGCTCTATTTAGCCTAAAAATCTTTTACTATTTAACATAACAAGAATTATAATTATTACAGTTTATTGCTCACTTGCTATATGCCAGACGTCGTGCAATGTGGTCTTTGTATAATAGTTTATTTAAATTCCCAACAACATTGTGAGGCATATTTACTCTTGTTTTTCAGACAAGTTATTCAAGACTTAGAGAAATTGAGTAAAATGTCCAAGGTCACAATCAGATAAGTGAGAAAAGCCATCAGTGACTTATTCAATCTATTGAAATTGTTCATTGCCTACAGAACAGAGTGCACTTTCTACTGCATCTGTGGAAAGGGTTTTCTACCCTTGTACTCGTCTACACTTGCCAGTTTTCTTCCTTGCTCAGACCTGCCCTTTTGATTCCATTGGCTTTTAGCCAACTATTACACATAAAGATTAAAGATGTTGATTTTACTAGGCCAACCACAGTGGAAAGATAAGCTTTCCTTAAATATATTGGGGAATGGAGACACAGTATTTAAGGGATGACCATAACAGAAAATTAATTAAAGATTATATTACCATACAACTCTACATTAGACTGAAGGACAGGAATTCACTGTATATTTATAACATGGAATCAAAGAAATATTACATAAAAGTATATAGCACTGACAGAGAGCCTGATCTTGGTAGATGTTTAAATTTTCATTTTCAAAATACGCAAATACGTAGTGTTTTTGAAGAGAGGAGGAGTTAATGAGGGCATAGGGTAACTGGCTAGGAATCAGATAAAAACACTTTTATTTATTTATTTTTTTTAATTTTTTTTTCAATGTTTAGTTATTTTTGGGACAGAGAGAGACAGAGCATGAACGGGGGAGGGGCAGAGAGAGAGGGAGACACAGAATCGGAAACAGGCTCCAGGCTCTGAGCCATCAGCCCAGAGCCCGACGCGGGGCTCGAACTCACAGACCGTGAGATCGTGACCTGAGCTGAAGTCGGACGCTTAACCGACTGCGCCACCCAGGCGCCCCTAAAAACACTTTTAAAGGCTCGTACTCTGTGACCCTAGCAGGGCTCATACCTTTTAAAAATCTGTTTCTTCATCGATAAAGTAAACATAAAGCTGCCTTGTTTTCGAGATTGAAATTCAAATGAAATAAAGTAAAACCAAGTTTTCCGATCATAGCAAAGCATTTATACAACACACAGTAATTTTGTGGCTGCTGTGTTTAGGGACTGTGGTCACCTATAGTTACCATAGGTAGTGGAACAAGTGGTTAACTACGTCGATATACTGTAAATAGATGATAAAGGCTGCACTAAAAACATGTGCAAAACCCTACAGGGGTATTGAAAGGTGGATGCAATGAGAAATGAGGTTGAAATAGAAAGTTAGGTAGAGAGCAGAAGGGCTGGAATCCAAAGATGTACATCCAAAGATGTTCGATTGTTACAGCAATGTGCTTACTGAGAGTTTCTAAGTATAGGAAAAATATGATAATATGTCAATGTAATAAAGATGATGGTTTTGGATAAATTGTAAGAAGAAATACAGGAGTTAGGGAGATGGGTTCAAATGCTGCTTCCAAAATCCAGTGAAGACTTCAGGTAGGGCCATCGGCACAGAGAGAAAGGGACGGTGTTTCCATGAACTCTTGTCTCCTAACAGGATGCCTTAAGCTGAGTGGCTGCAGCAAAGGATGATTTCTTTCTCACCGGTATATGGATTAGCTAGGTGATTCCACTGTTGGTTTTGCTGGAGCATGCTCTTGTGGTTGCAATCATATTACTGCTGGAAATCCCGCACGGTTCAATATGACGGACTCACTAATACGGGTATCAGCGCTAACAGTGGGCTCAGCCATCTCTCCATTCTTCCATGGGGCCTCTTATCCTTGAAACAAGGCCGTTATTTAAAAATTTTAAAGTTGATTCATTTTTGAGAGACAGAGAGAGACAGAGCGTGAGTGGAGGAGGAGCAGAGAGAGAAGGAGACACAGAATCCGAAGCAGGCTCCAGGCTCTGAGTGTCAGCACAGAGCCCCACATGGGGCTCAAACTCATGGACCGCGAGATCATGACCTGAGCCGAAGTCAGACGCTTAACTGACTGAGCCACCCAGGCGCTCCTGGTCATTATTAATCTGTCACAAATGTTTTGAAGGATTTTGGAGGCAAAGTTGATGGTATTTGGAGGAAAATGAGATGTGGGAAATAGGAAGAGGAAAGATCAAGGATAACTTAAGTGAGGAGTAGGTAAGGATGCATTAATTGAAGAAATGAATGCAACAAGTTGTTGGAAGGTGGCCATGGCGATTGGATTCGAGTATTTTGGGGAGAGGTTGAAATGGGTGTCTATGGGATAAGTACAGCAGGAATGTGGAAATATATATCGGAACAGAGAAGAACAGTCTAGGAAAGGGAGAGAAATTTGGGAATCATTAGCTTATAAGTCTGTAATACCATAAAAAAAGATTAAATTTCCTAGTGATAAAAGACAAAATAAAAAAGAAAAGTGGACCAAAGTTGGAATTCAGAGAAATATTAATATTTAAGAGGTTAAGGGCAGAAACAGCTAGCAAAAGATATTGAAGAAAAAAGGTCAGAGAATAAGAAAGATATTCGGTGAAAGAGAATCATGATGAGAAATAAATCTGTAGAAATATAAGGTAATTATATTTTTAAAAAAGCCCAGTGTATGCTCTGCAATGCATTATACTTACCTATGAAGAGATTTACAGTTGCGGCTAAATCTGGTCCTCACGTTTTCCTTTGTGTAAAAGATTTGTATTAACTTGAAGGCTTTTTTCCTTTCTTTCTTTTCTTTCTTTCTTTCTTTCTTTCTTTCTTTCTTTCTTTCTTTCTTTCTTTCTACTAAAAGAAGAAATCTAAAGTGATGGATACATTTTCAGGTAGAAATTTATAACTGCATATTTCATACAGACATGGAAAGTCAAAAGCGGCTGAGACACCAGGAAAGGTCACTTGGAAACTAACGGTGACCTGCCCGAGAAGGTGAGTGTGATCTCTCTGAACTGTATTCAGCCACAATATAGAACTGCTCCTGAATCTGACTGAACAGTGTTGGTAGAAAATTCAAGAGTGGTTGTCACTACATAGTTGTCGAGTGGAGAATGGAAAACTGCTTACATTAAAAAAAAAAAGCCCATTGTTTAGAAATGTCTGTCATTTCAATCTTTAACCTTTAAAATGTATCCTTTGAAAAGTATGAATCGTAGTAACGTGAATGAGATGATGCTACCCACCGTATACTTCCAAGGGTACACTGTGGACTGAAACATGGGGACCACCTCAGCACACAGGACTCAGGAAACTGAGTTAAACCTCGCTTAAGACAACTCAGTTCTTAAGTCATATTATGTTGACTACGTGAGGGAGGGATTATGGGGCCTGGGGGTTGGTTTAAGTCTCCAATTATTATTGTTGAATGATCTATTTCTCCCTTCAATTCTGCCCATTTTGTGGCTTTGCTATTAGGTTAATGTTTACATGTTTATAATTATTATGTCTTCCCGATGGGTTGATCCTTTTGTCAATATGAAATGTCCTTCTCTGTCTCAAATGATAGTTATTGTCTTAAAATCTATTATGTCTGATATTAATATAGCTACTACAGCTCTCTTAGTTACTTTTTGAAAGGTAAGCCTTCTTCCATCTTTTTACTTTCAACCTGTTTGTGTCTTTAAATCTAAGATGTGTCTATTGTAGACAGCTTGTGGTTGGGTCAATTTAAAAAATCCACTCTGCCAACATATGCGTTTTTATTGAAGTGTTTTATCCATTTAACTCCAGTGAAATTACTCATAATATTCATTCTTGCTATTTTGCTCATTTTGATGTCTGATGGCTTTTTTGTTCCTCTACACCTTGATTACTGCTTTGTTCTGTTCTAAATCAATATTTTCTAGGGTACCATGCTGATTCCCTGTTTCTTCCTGCACTACATTTTCTGAGTTATATATCATATTTTAAACTAGCATTTACAAACTATGATACTTCATAAAGATCATTTAAACTGCTTGCTATGCATGAAAATTACTTGGCTTCGTACTAGATTTACTGCATCAAAATCAGGGACTTTTGCCTAGAAATTTGTCTTTTTCACAAACTCCCCATGATGCATATGCACCTTAATTTGAGAAATTTAGGGGAAACTCTTCTCTCATCTCCAATATTAGAAAAGCAAGAGGAAACTAAGGCTAATTAAAGTTTCAAGTTTGAATTCTGGTACTAATCCACATGAGAAAAATGAGAGGCAGCCTAAGCCTTAAAATTCAACTATGCTCTATAAGAATTAAAATACTTGTGGTTTCACTCCTATTTCTTTTAGTTATTTAGAAGTGATCTTTCATAGGCTCTCTCTCTATTTTTATTGATAATTTAATCTAACAAATATGTGAGTGCCTTTTCAATGGTACATGGTAACATTTGTGAGTGCTTACCACATGCCAAGCATTAGATTAGGTTAACTGCATGCACTTTTAGATATTTAATAATAATACTACCAAGGAGGCAGCCCATCTTACAAACGAGAAAACAGCGACACGGAAATATTAAGCAATATAACCATGGCTGTCTTCAGCGCTTCTGTTCTCAGGCACTAAGCTCTCTGTGCTTTGTTTCTACTCTAACCATCTCATGCTAAATAGTCTTTGATAACAATAGCCTTTGAAACCTTTGCATGTTTCCTGCTTTCTTTAAATGGGAACTCAAAACAGTCTCTAAAAATCTAGGCCTACTGTCTTCTCAAGGTCTCCAAACTAAGAAATCTGTGATTAAAATGGAGTTTTATTATTTTTTACAGTTTTTATTGATTTATTTATTTTGAGAGAGAGATTTATTTATTCTGAGAGAGATAAAAATTGTGTTTGTTTATTTATTTATTTATTTATTTATTTATTTATTTATTTATTTATAGTTTTATTATTTTGAAAAAGAGAGAGAGAGAGAACTTGACATAGGGCTCATTCCCATGAACTGTGAGATCATGATCTGAACTGAAATCAAGAGTCAGACACTTAATTGACTGAGCCACCCAGGTACCCCTAAAATTGAGTTTTAAAGGTATATTTCCCATGAAGTTAATAATACACTTTCTGTACCTCCCCAAACCAGACACTGGGTAAGGTGTTCTGTAATCTGTGTGCTCCTATGAATTATAGGAAGGAGGATATAAGAAAGGGTATAGATTTGGGGGTGAGAAAATGTGAGTCTAAGTACTGATTCTACGAGTTTTTAGCTGTATGATCTTTAGCAAATAAACTTAGCCTTATTTTTCTCCTTGTAGAAGGGAGTTAGGAACAATCTCCCTCCCTTTTTTTTAAAAGACTTGATATGAGGATAAGGGGTGCCTGAATGGCTCAGTCGGTTAAGCCTCCGACTTCGGCTCAGGTCATGATCTCCCGGTTCGTGAGCTCGAGCCCCGTGTCAGGCTCTGTGCTGACAGCCCGGAGCCTGGAGCCTGCTTCGGATTCTGTGTCTCCCTCTCTCTCTGCTCCTCCCCCGCTTGAACTCTGTCTCTCTCAAAAATAAATAAACCTTAGAAAATAAAAAAAAGGTCTTGATATCAGGATCAAATGTAATAATAAACATGTGAAATTCTTTTCCATCTATGAATTGAGTGCTATCTATCACTTTTTAGGTATTTGAGCTTTATTCTTAGAATCACCTTTAACATAGGATTAATTATAATGGACTCTTCTGAAAGCGTAAAAGTCTGGAATTAATGACACTTAAAATTCATATAACTTACATACCTGCAAATAGTAATTTCAATCTTGGTAGTGACATCATTCGTTATCAATAGCTGTGATGCATTTTCTGAAAATTATAAAAATGTTATACCATGCTTTAGTTTGCTCATTTTCAAAATGGGTATAAATCTGCTTTGTTAATTTATTGTGAATATTAAGTTAATAAAGCTTGAGAATGTCTTTAGGAACTGGAAAAAAAAAGCTATACAAGTGCTATTAGCTATATTACTCATGATTTTGAAAAATGCACTTTGATAAGCAATGAAATAAACAGTATTTTAACCTTTTGTATCATCTTCCTTTTTACTTCATAATTTTTTTTAAACATCTGTTTTAGGTTCACAGCAAAATTGAGTGGAAGGCACACAGATTTACCATATATCCTGTGCCTCCACATATGTATAACCTCTCCCACTGTTGACATCCTACACCACAGTGGTTCATTTGTTACAGCCAATGAACCTATATTGAATAACATTATCATCCAAAGTCCGCAACTTACACGAGGGTCCGCTCTTGGTGGTGTATATTCTATGGAATTGTACAAGGCAACTGTGTGATGACATATGCCCAACATTGCAGTTTTATCCAGAATGATTTCATTGTCCTAAAAATCCTCTGCGTTCTACCTGTTCTTCCTTTCTCTCCTCTGCCAACACTGTTTTCATAATTTTTCTTTTCCAGAATGTCAGGTAGTTGGAATCTACAGTAAATAGCCTTTTGGAATTGACTTCCTTTGGTTCGTAATAGGCATTTAAGTTTTCTCCATGTCTTTTCATGCCTTGATAGCTCATTTCTTTTTAGTGCTGAATAATATTCCGTTGTCTGAATGTGCCAAGGTCCATGCATCCACCTTTTGAAGGACATGTTAGTTGCTTCCAAGTTTCGGCAATTAGGAATACAGCTGCTATAAACAACCACATGCAGATTTTTGCGTGTGTATGTTTTCAACTCCTTAGGGTAAATACCAAGGACCTGATTGTTGGCTCGAGTGGTAAGAGTAGATTAGTTTGTAAGAAACTGCTCAACTGTCTTCCAAAGTGGCTGTACTTGTTTGCATTCCTACCAACAATGAACGAGAGTTCCTTTTGCTCTGCCTTACTGCTAGCATTTGGTGTCAATGTATCGGATTGTTGCCATTCTAATAGGTGGGTAATGGCATGTCATTGTTTTGTTATTGCTTAATGACCTGAGATATGGAGCATCTATTCATATGCTTATTTGCCGTCTGTATATCTTTAATGAGGAATTGTAGGAGTGTCAAGGATTGATGCCACCGGCACAAGCTAGAAAGAGGCTGGGAAGGATGATCTCTTTCAGGTTTCAAAGGGAATGTGGCTCTACTGACATTCTGATTTGGGACTTCTGGTCTCCAGATCTGTAAGACAATAAAGTTCTGTTATCTATTTTTTTTATTGTTTATTTATTTATTTTGGGAGAGACAGAGACAACGTGAGTGGGGAGGGGTAGAGAGAGAGAGAATCCCAAGCGGACTCCACAATGTCAGTGCAGAGCCTGATATGGGGTACAAACTCACAACCGTGATTTTATGACCTGAGCTGAAACCAAGAGTTGGACACTTAACGGACGGAGTCACCCAGGCGCCCTGAATTTCTGTTGTTTAAAGCCACCTGCTTTGTGGTGTTTTGTTATGGCAGCCCTAAGAAACAGGTACATCACTTTGTGGCTTGTTTTGTTTTGAGGTTGTTTTATTTTATGTCTGTAAATTTTCCAGACATAATCTGAATCTGGTGCATAGTAAGCCTTAAATATAGCAGTTTTAGTAATTTTAACTTGTCATCGCACTGAATCATGATCATCTTTATACTGGTTTGTCTACTATGAAAGAGACTTCAGTTTGTCTATCATACTATTAATAAGATCCTAGATTTTATCAGACATATTACTCGTATTCTAGACGAGCAACATTGATACAGTTAACCAATTGATATAGTCTCCTTATCCTTCATTTTATTTTACTTTGTCACTCACATTTCCCTTAAGGAGTATGATTACTATAATCGTTTAAATGTTAAGTCACAAAAGAAAAGAAAAAGTCAAAGCTTCTTCAATAAAAGAAATCTTGGAAGAGCTGGTAGACTGCTTTTTAGCTGTATTTTTAAGCATGTATCTACATTGGTGTTACCAATATACATGCTATTCCAATCTCATGGGCACATCAGTGATGCTCTTTAGGCATTCTGGTTCTCAAATCTAAAATTAATTTGGGCCGACATAAAAAAATTTCAGTGTTTCAAATCCAAAAGTTTTTGAAGATTCACTTTATATATAAAAATCCAACTTCTTGGTGTATCTTTCATTAGAAACCCAGGAAACAAAGGAATTCATTCTGAGAAAACTTGAAGCTTAAAACAACAACACTTTATATGCATACTGCTAGACCTCATGAGCTATTTTGCTATGTTAGATGTCCGTGTGAAGAAGAAATTCACCTGGGTGCTGCTTTCACAAAATGTCTTTGGCTAGTAATGCAATCAGGTGATTACAGGTTGAATTATTGCCTTGTCAATTAGGAAACCATCAAAGCACAGAAATGTATCAACTGTTATCCTTCCGTCACAACTTTCTAGTGGAGAAATCTGACTAGCAACTTGTTGGGTAGACCACCTTCGCTTTTTTCAAACACACACCTCTCACAAAGAAAACTTCTTGCAGGGAGGCTGAGGGGGTTCAGAGGGAAAACAAAATTGAAAGATGAGAACTTGAAACGAGGGTAGGGAAGGTAATCAAAAGGGGAGGAGTGTTCACCTTCTAAAGAAACTCTATTGTTCTAACCCCAGAAAATCATAAATTCAGAGACTCAGCCTGTCACAAACCCAAAGGGTCAAGGAAATCCAAGTCTTTCTTGGGATACGAGATCCTGTGGGGCAACCTAAAATTACCGAGTAATGCAGAAGTAACCGAAAAATTTGACCAGCCATCCTTCAACACTAATAGGATACTTAACATCTCCTGTT
The DNA here is from genome assembly GCF_016509475.1 of Prionailurus bengalensis. Lineage (NCBI taxonomy): Eukaryota > Metazoa > Chordata > Mammalia > Carnivora > Felidae > Prionailurus > Prionailurus bengalensis. The sequence goes on from NC_057344.1 coordinate 21,566,914, forward strand.
GCAACAAGGCAATTGAAAATGATGGTTCACTGCCTGGAAGTAACATGAAGATGGTGAGGAGGAGTCAACTGGTACCAACAACATTCTCCTCAAAGGAACATGCTCATTCTCAAGTGTGCTCCAAATGATTCATGGCCTGGTCAGTCTTTAACAAATTATTCATATTCATGGGATTGTTAACTTTCAAAAAGTCTTTGAAGCTTTTTTTAATGTATCAATCATAAGAAATTATATGTTGATTATTATATATTATATATTGCACATGTAATATATATTGTATATATTAGTTGCCTTGTGCTATTAACCAGGTGAAGTACTAAATAAAAATCCCTGAGACCTCTAAAAAAAGGACTAATGTACAAAACAATAAGAATAAAGGAGCAAACATTTTCCTTTGTATGTATATATCTCAACACTGAGGCTGGAGATCACCAGTAGAGATAACATATACATCAAATAACAGGCCTGAATATGGTTTAGATATGACTCAAGGTGGGGAACTTATTAAATAGTAAGCAGGCCTTTAGTTAGTGAGGGGACACATTTGGCCTGTAGGAGATGCGACATCGACCATTGCATACATTTGCAAACATCATAGCATTCATTTGTGAGTAGGCTATTTAAAATCATCACTAACGTGGGGCTCCTGCGTGGCTCAGTCAGTTAAGGGTTCAACTTGGGCTCAGGTCACGATCTCACAGTCTGTGAGTTCAAGCCCCACATCGGGCTCGGTGCTGAGAGCTCAGAGCTTGGAACCTGCTTCACATTCTGTGTGTCTCTCTCTCTCTGCCCCTTGCCCACCCACACTCTGTCTCTTTCTCAAAAATAAATAAACGTTAAAAAAAATTTTTTTAAACTGTCACTAATGATAAAGGATACGAATGCAAATAAATTGCGACTTCGGTGTTTCCTCTTTCAATATAGACTCTTTCAACACAGGAGCAAGACACTCAGTGGTTATGATAGCTTTGCCTGACTACAGACATTAGCACATCCTCATGGTCATGGATATGGATGTTGTTCCATACTCTGGGAGGTTTTGTAGGTGACCCTGCAGGAGGGTGGGCCCCAGTGCTGTGTGCAACAGGTGGGAATGGCTGCGGTAGGTGAAGTTTGTGTTCCGTGGTCGAGCCCTCTTCACTCATCTGCACCCCACCCTTGTGCTGACACTGCAGCTTTTTGATTTTTGTGTTTGCAGGCTTAGAAAATGAGGCAACTGGAAGGAATAAGAGTTGGCGCTCTACGCAGGCAAAAACGCCACCAGAAAAATGACTTCTGACTCTAGCTAAATCTAAATCGTGTTGCCTTTGTCTCATTACAGGACCTTCCATCTCTTACATATAGCAATTAATTCATTAACCTTTTTACCTTCAATCTCCCGTTGGCAATCCATTCATTCTCCAGATCATTTCTAGAGTGACATTTGTAAGAACAAATTTATATATGGCACCCAGATGATGCAGACTTGTTGACAATTCAACAAATGCCAGTAACTCTAAGGGGAGGGAACAAATTTATATATGGCACCCAGATGATGCAGACTTGTTGACAATTCAACAAATGCCAGTAACTCTACGGGGAGGGAACAAATTTATATATGGCACCCAGATGATGCAGACTTGTTGACAATTCAACAAATGCCAGTAACTCTAAGGTCGTTCTTTAGGACTTAATTCTAGCATGACACTTCCAGGAAACCATTACTGGAATCTTCCTTTCTGGGTTAGAGGGCTCTTTCTCTTTCCTTATGCAACAATTTGTGCTTATCTGTACCATAACCCTTATCATCCTGTACTCTAGTCATCTCTTTGTTTCTCTGCTTCTTTTACCAGATTGTAAATTCTTTTTCCTGGTTTCATCATTTAATAGAATGCATCATCTTGGCCATGGGAACTTTGTTTCTGAGCCTCATCCAGTTCTTTAATATGCAAATGGGAATGATGACATCTATGTCACAGGAGTGTGGGTCAGACAAAACGAAGGAATTCGGGTACAACATGGAGCATGACGATGGCGCAAAGCAGTCATATTTGGCGGGCAAAGAGATAAGCACTTCACATGGATTAGCTCACTTATTCTGTACAACATCCCGGGAGGTGGGTATTATATCCCTCTCTTTTCCAGACCAGGGAAACTCCGTCTCAAGGAGAATAAGCCTCTTAACTAAGATCACATAATTAGTGAATAATGTAAGTGGGGCTCAAACACAGGGAGTCTTAGTCACTCAGTTTTCTCACTAAGCTATACTGTCTACTGTAATAAACCCGGAATGGCCACTTTTACCATAATTTCTCTTTTAGCTCTAGCACCGTTCAGTCAGAGCCAGGTAAATGTTCATTGAATGCACATTTTCTTTTTCTTTTTCTTAAATTTATATTTTTAATTTTAATTCCAGTAGAGGTAACAGTGTTATATCAGTTTCAGATGCACAATGTAGTGAGTCAACAATTCCATACATTACCTGGTGCTCATCGGGACAAGTGCACTCCTTAATCCCCATCACCTGTTTCACCCCTCTCCCTACCACCTTCCCCATCAGTTTGTTCTCAATAGTTAAGAGTCTCTCTCTCTCTCTCTCTGTTTTTTTCTTTGATCATTTATTTTGTTTCTTAAATGCCACATATGAAGGAAATCGTATAGTATTTATATGTCTTTCTCTAAGTGATTTATCTCACTTAGCATTATACTCTCTTACTCCAACCACATCATTGCAAATGGCAAAATTTCATTGTTTTTTTATGGCTGAATAATATTCCATGTATATATACACCCCATCTTCTTTATCCATTCATCTACGGATGCACACTTGGCCTGCTTGCATAATTTGGCTATTGTAAATAATGCTGCTATAAACATAGGGGTGCATGTATCCCTTTGAATTAGTGTTTCTGTATTTTTTGGGTAAATACCCAATAGCACAATTACTGGATTGTAGGCTAGTTCTATTTTTAACTTTGAGGAAACTCCCTACTGTTTTCCAGGGTGGCTGCACCAGTTTACATTCCCACCAACAGTGCAAAAGGATTCCTTTTTCTCCACAACTCAGCACCACCTGTGGTTTCTTGTGTTTTTGATTTTGGGCATTCTGACAGGGGTAAGGTGGTATCTCCTGTGGTTTTGATTTGCGTTTCCCTGATGATCAGAGATGTTGAGTTTCTTTTCATATGGGTGTTGGCCTTCTGGATGTCTTCTTTGGAGAAATGTGTCTTCATTTTTTAATTGGATTATTTGTCCTGGGGGGGTGTTGATTTATATAAGTTATTTATATATTTTGAACATTAGCCCTTTATTTATGAATGTGTCATTTGCAAACATGTTCTCCTTGAATATCTTCTACAAAAAAAAAAAATCCCCCTGCTCTCCCCACACCCAAGACTCAGACATATAAAACCTATCTTGGTATCCTAGAAAATCATTTTCTTTTAAAAATTCTTAGTGTATTTTTTTTAACCTCTGCATGAAAAATCTCACTTTCCTTCCTTGCCAAATAAACTCAATTTTCAATTCTCTGCTGTTTTGTCTGTGAAGCATTTCCCGGATCCTTGATCCACCAACATTTTATTGATGCCTTAACTTTAGCACATATCTTCCTGTTCTGAAACAAGCTGTGTGTTTGTCTACATCACTAAACAATTAGCTCCTTAGGAGCATGAGTCATATTTCGTTTCATCTTTGTTTCCCTGTGCCTGATGCAGTCGGTGCCCAGTGGGCAAAGAAGAATTGTCGAGTGGCTGGATAAGAGTTGTGAGATGCTGAAATGAATTTCCAAGAGGTGATGTGAGTTTCTCAGTATATTTTTAAAAAGGTTGATGGGTTACTTTTTTTTGACACTATTAAGTTTCTTTGTAATCCCTTCCAGAAGTGTTGGAATGGTATAGATAATTTCTATTTTTAATTTTGTTATTCTATTATGCATAGACATGTATGTGAAAGGTGTAATGCTTGTATGTATATACAGACAGGCAAGAATTTATTGAAATGGAATAACAAAATTTATTGGTCCTTATAAATCACATGAAATAGTAACAGACTGAGTTATATCTGGCAAAATAAATGAGGTTTTGGACTTGGAAACAACAGTTCTATCCATGGACAATACTCTATCCTTCCAAATTAGTTTAGAGTAGTGTTATATGTAAGACAAAACCACAGACGCACATATCTAAGCAGTTTCTAGGAAATGCTGATGCTCTATTCCAAAATAACTAGAAAAGAGGAAAAGTAAAATATGGCTTCTTCAACAAGGAAAACTTCAGAAAGAATTGGGGTGAAGAGGAATCATACATATCTCCAAGCTCCAGTTAGATCTATGTGCATGAAACTCAGGTTGCACCCAGATGAACATGTCAGCAACCATGAATATGCTAGGCCTTTTTAAAAATTAGATTATTTTATTTTTTAAAAGTTTGTTTGCTTATTTATTTATGTAGAGAGAAAATGAGGGAGGGGCAGAGAGAGAGAGAGAGAGAGAGAGAACCCCAAGGAGGCTCCACACTATCAGGGCAGAGCCTGACTCGGGACTCGATCCCACAAACTGTGAGCCAAAATCAAAAGCCAAATGCTTACCCAACTGAGCCACCCAGGCATCCCTGAAGTAGCTAAAATAGTCTCTGCCACTTAGTAGGCACTCAATGCATATGTTTTGAATGAATGAACATAAATGTAATTTTGTGTGATGTAAGATCTGTTTTCAAACATTATATTTGAGTTTAGATGGATACATTCAAGGTACAGTAGAGAGAGCTCATGTAAATACTTGATTTTAGCTCATTTCATTCTCTTTTACAACATCTAAGGGAGATCCTATCCTTCACCAAAATGTTAAAGACTTTGGTTTCGGAATGTTGTGCTGCCATCTAATGAGGCAAGTACAAATTACATAAATTTCCTTTTCTTCTATTTGTTGCTACAACTTTTTCTTCAAAAACAACACCCGTTAATCTTCACAGAGTTGCCAAGCCTGGAGAATGTTAACTAGCGAATCCGGATCCTTGAACGCAAGCAAGTAGAAGCATGCAAACCGCTCTCTTGAAGTCTGAAAGCTCCCGATGTACAAAGCTAAGGCAGAGTAAAAGATTATATCAATTACAAATGTATTATCTTTACTTCAAATAACGTTTGCACTGGAAAATGAAACAAATCACTTTATGGGTCACGCTTTTATTTACAAAGTACACCTCTGGTTTGACCTTGTACTGACCTAAAACATGGGGAATTTCTTTAGCATAAAATAGAGCTTAAAGGGAAACTTTGCAAGAGGTTTGGGAAAGTGAAGAACCGGATTTTTTCTCTACACCTGGGGCTCAAAAACAGCTCACCTGGGGCTGAAATTTTAGAGGTAGTGGACCACAGTAGAATGGTTTTTGCATGAAATATCTCACAGGAATATATACATAGTTAAGATTTGAGGGCCTTGTAACAAATGAAGATGCTCAGGCACAGAAGCCTATCTGATGGTCTTGATTGGTTAGGTAGCAACATTTTGGGACAACCAATTGAAGACCCACTCACAACTTAAAATATCACATACAAATTTTTTGCTGTGGCTCCATAATCTGTTATTTTATAGATGCTACACATATGTAAGTTTTTCCCAATGACTAGAAAATTTTCCACACTATATTGGTCATCTGATCGACAACCTGTCTTCAGTTCATGGATTTTTTCCCCCTCTTCCAAGAAGTTGTTTCTCTACCCTGTTCTTTGTGATTGCTAAGAAAATATATTTGCTTAAATTTATTTTTATTTTTACTTCTTTAAAAAAATTTTTTTTATTCTTTATTTTTGAGAGAGAGACACGGAGTATGAGTGGGGAGGGGCACAGAGAAAGGGAGACACAGAATCCCAAGCAGGCTCCAGGCTCTGAGCTGTCAGCACAGAGCCCGACACGGGGCTTGAACTGTGAGATCATGACCTGAGCTGAAGTCGGATGCCCAACCGACTGAGCCACCCAGGGGCCCCTGCTTAAATTGTGTATGTTTAGAACATATATAATCTTGCATTTCCCCCTTTTTAAGAATTGACATCTTAAAAAGTCACCAGTATTTATTAGACCACAAAGCCACGTTTTTTTAAAAAATTTTTTATTAGTGATTGACAATCTGCTGAAAGGCATCAAACACAAAATGGAAACTCAACATACTGGCTAAAACTCTATGCAAAACGTGTACTGGAATGGCTACTTAAATGCATTTTGAGAAACCCATTCTCTTCTGAATATTTTTTTTCAATTACCTACAAATGAATTTACTAAGAAAAAAATCCGAATATAATTTCAAATCATTTGAGCTTTTTATTTGGTAACTCTCATAGTATGACAAACCTTTAAGAGCCTCTGCGTCACTATGTCAACTACAGAGCCATGAGGTAAATCTATGTTCCTTCTTACTCCATAATTCATTTTGTCACAGAAATGCTTGAAGCCTGATTCTATTCCTATCCTTATTGCTCTTTTCCTGTCTCATGATTGGAATCTGAACTCAAGAATTATAATGACCTGCAGTTATCAGGTGAGTGGGGGAAACAGTGCTTTAAGTGATTCAAAACTTTGGACCATGTTTGTAGAAATTGAATTGTGTCTTATGCTGTTAGTCCTGACTTTATTTTTGTTTGTTTGCTTAAATTTTAGTTAGTTAACAGACAGTGCAGTATTGGTTTCAGGAGTAGAATTCAGTGATTCATCACTTACATACAACACCCAGTGCTCATCACTAGTGCCCTCCTTAATACCCCTCACCCATCTAGTGGACCCCCCACCCACCTTCTTCCATCAACCTTCAGTTTGTTCTCTATTATTAAGAGTCTTTTGTGTTTTGTTTCCTTTTCTCCTCTTTTGTCCCAATTCCCATATGTTCATCTGTTTTGTTTCTTGATTTCTACATGAGTGAAATCATATGATATTTGTCTTTCTCTGACTGACTTATTTCACTCAACATAATATGTTCTAGCTCCATCCATGTTGTTGCAAATGGCAAGACTTCATTCTTATTGATGGCTGAGTAATATTCCAATACAAACATGCACACACACACACACACACACACACACACACTTCTTTATCCATTCATTACTCAATGGACATTTGGGCTCTCTCCATAGTTTGGCTATTGTAAATAATGCTGCTATAAGCATAGGGGTGCATGTATCCCTTTGAATTAGTATTTTTGTATTTTTTAGGTAGATACTGAGTAGTAAAATTACTAGATTGTATGGTAGTTCCATTTTTATTTTTTTGAGGAAACTCCATACTATTTTCCAGTGTGGCTGTACCAGTTTGCATTTCCACCAACAGTGCAAGAGGGTTTCCCCTTTATCTGAATCCTCACCAACACCTGTTGCTTCTTGTGTTGTTATTTTTAGCCATTCTGGCAGGTGTGAGGTGGTATCTCATCATGGTTTTGATTTGTGTTTCCCTGATGATCAGTAATGTTGAGCATCTTTTCATGTGTCTGTTAAGCATCTGGATTCCTTCTTTGGAAAAGTGTTTATTCATGTCTTCACTGGATTATTTGTTTTGGGGGGGGGGTTCAGTTTGACAAGTTCTTTATAAACTATGGCCCTAACTTCGTGATTTTTTTTCACAGCACTTAGCACAATATAGATCTTTATGTATATCATTCGTGTGTGTGTGTGTTTATGTATCTGCCTATCACAGTGTGTAGCCCATAGTAGGTATTCAGTAAATAGTTGTTGAATAAATGAAATTGTCAATTTATAGTGTATATTTGTTCCAGAAAATGCTGCAGTGTACCCAGACATGTCTGAATTCCAGCGAGGAGTACAGCTTTATGTTCAAACCTAATCTCTCCCATTTCTTATCCCAAGTCAAAAAAATAATACAGATACGAAGGAAGAAATGCTTGAACACATTCAAGGTAAGTAATTGGGGGAGCTTCTTTACTCACAGCAACTTAGAATCATAGGGAGAATTCTAAACACGAGAATATTCCTAATCTGCTAGTGGCAGTGAAACTAGCAAGGTGTCATGGAGGTGATCAGGAGTTAAAGACTAAAGTTCCATGTATCCCATTAAATGGATACAATGACCTAGAACAAGCAACTTAGCTTCAACTGGCTTCTCTTCCTTCACCTGAAGGAAGAGGGGGCTGGACTACATGATGTATAGTTTCTTCCCGCTTACAGATTATTGTGCCACATACCCTTTAATAACCACAGACAGGGGTTTGAGATTTCTTCAGCAAGAACGGAAGACAGTAAGAGAGGATGGCTGTCCTGGAGAACTTGACCCTCAATAAAAAAATTAAAGTTAGGAAACATGAGAACTTAGGAAACTTGTGAAACCAAGCATAGATAAAGTGGGCAATCTAGAATCTTACTGTCAGGACGAAGCCTGAAACCCATGTAAATATGTTAGTTCATAACACAGCCAGTTAGCTGCTGGACTTTATACTCTGCTCTCCATGCTGTGAATAAACTTTGACTAGCTCTGTTTTTTTCGTTTTTCTCCCCCCATCACTCCCTAAAGATGCAAAGTCTCAGGAGTAGCCCCTTAGCCAAGGTCAGCTCTCTTGCTCATGTCCTGGCTAACCTGGACCATCTCTTTTTCTTTCCATAGCAGGAGCCGAGGCCTTGCTTCCTCTCCCGTGTGGTGATCCATTTCCGGGAAGGCAAAAACAGCAGACCTTGGCTGGATCCGGCTTGGGACAAAATGACAATCTGGCGACTTCTTTACTCTTGTCAGTCTGAGGCTGAGGGGTGAAGCTCCACGGTGTGGATCGAGACTCAGGAACTACGTCTTGGGCGGAACCAGACGATGAGGGGTTTACGTGCCAACGTTTGCTGCTGGGCGACACAGCGCACCCGCTGCTCCGAAGGCTGAGGCTCCAAGTTTTCCAGAGGGTCTGAGGAGCCTGTGGCTATGACACTAGTACCGGCAGCCTGGAAACCACGGTCCTGGGGAGCTACATTTGTGCTCTGCCCCTGGGTTGCTCCATCTCCTACCGCCCTGCTGCCGGAATGAAGATGCAGGCCAGCCAATGGGTGCCATGCCTGCTCTCGCACTATCTGGGAGTCTCAAGGGGGTACTTGGTTAGAAAGACAGATTATATATATATATACACACACACACACATATATATGTATATATATATAATATAATATATTATATTATATATAATTATATAATTAATATTATAATTATATTTATATTATATATAATATATTATAATATAATTATATAATTATATTATAATATATTATATATTACTATTAATATCATATATAATATATTATATAACATATAATATTATATATAATACATATAATATATTTAATATATATTTATATATTTAATATATATAATATATAATATATATTATATATAATATTATAATATTATAATATATATTATATATTATATAATATATATTATAATATATATTAATATTATAATATTAATATTATATATATATATATATATATATATATAATCTATGCCTCTGTACAAAGGTTTCAAACTGACTTGATCTTACTTGAAGAAACAATATGACATAGGGTGCCTGGGTGGCTCAGTTGGTTAAGTGTCTGACTTCGGCTCAGGTCATGATCTCATGGTTGGTGAGTTTGAGCCCCACGTCGGCCTCTGTGCTGACAGGTCAGAGCCTGGAGCCTGCTTTGGATTCTGTGTCTCCCTCTCTCTCTGTCCTTCTCCCGCTCGCACCCTGTCTCTCTCTCTCTCTCTCTCTCTCTCTCGCTCGCTCAGAAAAAAATAAACATTTAAAAAAGATGAGATAATGTGACATAATGTCAAGCATCATTTTGTGTATGACTAATCCTACTCTATTATGCCGACTTCTTTAGTTCTGATCCCCAATGTTTCAACGATATCTTCTAGTGTTTGTTTTAAGCTTTGAAATTCCATGGATGTCCTTATAAAGTTATTATGAATACTTTATAGATAGTATCCATATAGTCATTTACTTATTTAACAAATAAGTAAGCACATGCAGGATTCTAGGTGCTGAGTATACAATTAATGAACAAGACTTCATTCCCATTCTCAAGTAGCATACAATCTTGTGAGGCAAGTATATATGTAAAAAATGTAGTACAGTTTATGAGGCATGGTATATACATCTACACAGGGTGTCCTGGGGGCAGAGTAGCCGGGCATCCAACTCTTCAGTGGGCAAGGGAGAAAGTGTTGTCATTGGAAGTTTTTCAGACAGGTGGACAGTTGACCTGAAAACAGAAGCAGGGCACCTGGGTGGCTCGGTCAGTTAAGCATCTGACTTCAGCTCAAGTCATGATCCTATAGTTCATGAGTTCAAGTTCCATATCAGGTGAGTACGAGCCCCACTTCTCTCTCTCTCTGCCCCTTGTGGGATTCTCTCTCTCTCTCTCTCTCTCTCTCTCTCTCTGCTCTTTGCTCACTTGTTCCCTTTCTCTCTCTCACTCTCCAATAAAAAAAAAAAAAGAGAGAGAGAGAGAGAGGAAAGGAAATATTTTTTTAAATAAGAGAAGCATGAAAATGGCAACTTAGTATTTGGAAAAAATATGTGCAGAAGAATAGAGACCCAAGGGAGCCTGGTATAACTGGTAAGTGGAAGGTAGTTTGCTTATGACTGGTATACAGTTAGTTTTGACTTTATCATTGGTGATGTAGAAGTTGTCGTATGGAAGCAAAATGACCAGATTTGAGCGTTGGGCACATCACTTCGGTGGCAATCACTGTGGAAGATGATTGAGAGAAAGTGGCACTTGTGTATATGTAGGTGCATAGATGTGTCTGCGTGTGTATATGTGTGTATAAATGGAAATGTCTAGGAAAAAGCTATACCCAGAAGGGAATCTGAGTAAGACTGGCTAGCTGAGAAGAGGGAGTAAATCTGTAAATGGACAGCTATACGTGAGTACTAATTTTGAATTAGGTAAAAGGCTCTTGTGCTTATACAAATTCACATGGCATGTGCATTTCCTCACTTAGGGCTCTGTTTGCAAGCTTAAAGCCTCTAGCATTTCTAATATGTGTACACAGATGCCACCTGCATAGAATGTTTGTTGGTTCACACACAAAAATACAGTGCTGATCTCAGAGCCATCTGTCATATGCTTGGCTAGATGATGTTACAAAATTTGCAGATCTTTGAGGCAGCTCACAAGTGAGATGCTGAAATAATATAGAATCATATTTCAAGATTGGGGAGAACTTACAACTATTTGATTCTTCCAGTTAATGGAATTATTTATTTTTAAACCTTACTTGTTGTTGAGTCCATGATCAAAGACACAGTATAAGAAAAGTAGGGAACTAGTCTTCTGGCTTTCTTCCCTGCTTCTCTCTATCTTTTTGTTGTATGTTTCTATCTACCAGGCTCTGTGCTACATGATGGGATGTCAGGAAGGCTAAGACCCGGATCTCAACCTCATGGAACTCAATTTCTCTGAGAGAAAGTAGATAGGACAAGAAGTAAATATAATGCAATTTAATAATATGATAACAACATGACAAAAAGTAAGTAGAATGGAATATAATAAGTACTATGATAATAGTATGAGCCAAGATTTGGGAGAACAGAGAAATGAACATTTAATTATTGTTGCCCAGCAGGATTGTGGGAGTCTTTATAGAGGATATGACACCTGACCAGGTTGTTGAAGGAGGAACAAGATTTTGCTTTGTTAGATCAGCAGGGAATTGCAAACCTGAGACAGGCCACATTCCCTTGCCTTTCAATAAGAGCCTACTGAGTCTGTGTTCAATGTCTCAAGAACTTGAGGACATATGTTAATGCTGAAACAGCAGACTAATTAAATTCTAAAATTGGATTAAAAACTTGGACTCAAGTCTGGGTATGATGATGATATGGGGAAGGAAAAGAGAAATAGTATTTGTTGATTGCTACTATTCTAAGTGCTTAATATTGCTGATCTCAATCTAACAATCAGTGAAGTAGGTATTAATACTTATTCATTTTTAAAGATAAGAAAAATGATCAAGGCTACTCAGCAGTAATAGCCAATATTTGGACTTGGATCGTTCTGACTGAAAAAGTCAACATAATTTTCTCTGCACCCTGTTCCCTCTATGCACCTTCCTTGAATATGTGCATACATATATACACAAATACAAAACATTATAAACAAAAATACATACATACATAAGTCCACATCCATGTATATATTCTTTATGTTCTTTACCATAGTATGAATCTATGTGCTGGAATACTCTTTTCCACTAACTCAAAGGATTCGGAAATAAAATATAAATACTTTATTAGGGAATAACTTAGGGGTTGTATGTAAATGGACATTACCAAGCCTAATTCTGGTTTGAACCATGCTCTTTGGTCTGATTTTGGTACAAAATATTAGTAGGACAGTCTGTACTTGTGGCAAGACTCAGCCTATCACCAACTCCTTTTATTGAGAGGCTTTCAACACATAGCTGCCTTACTGTTTACTAACACTTACAAGTGTTAAAATCTTTCATGTCAACAGTTTGGGGATCTGGCTGTTGAGTCAATGGGGGCATTTTGTTGACTTCATAGGGTTTTTACAAAGGAGATCAAAGGGATGCATTATGTTTCAATACATAACTTTATAGGACAGATGGAATCCACCTTGAAAGACCTATGACACTTAAAGCCAGATTACCGAAAGTTTCAGACACTAAAACCTATTAGCTTCCTCGAAACTTATCCTCACAGTCGGCACATTTCAGCTTCATTTATAGGTAGTGGACAATCCAGCTTGAGTTTTAACTACCGCCAAAGTTCAAGCACGGGTTAGGAGGATGGCCACGGAGGGGTGGTTTGTTCTGGAGACGTTCTGGTCTCATATGTGCACTTGCTCTCTTGAATGGTAATTATATGTAAATGACTAAGTCACTTCATTTGAATAGAAACATTACCCAGTCACAACTTTTGTGAAGAATTCCAGAGCTTGATATTTGGCTAGGTGGTAGCTTCACAAATCTGTTCTGTCTCTCTTAAGAAAAGAGCACGAAAGAAAGTTGTTTGTTTTTCATCTTCCAGAAACTCCAAAGAGATTCTGCTCCTGTCCGCATCTGTCATCAGAAATGCACACAAACTTTTAGCTTCCCCCCTCTAGCCTTGAAACAAATTGCAGTGTTAGAAATGACGGTGGTGTACCTGAATATCCCTATTTTTTTATCGATGAAAAAAAAAAAAGAATTCTGTGCATCCAAATCATTATTAAAGCTCCTCAGAAATCTTGTTTTGTGAAATCCTTTTAGATACATAGGGTAACTTGAAATAATTATCTTATAAATTAAAATGCTTTAAAGACGTCTTATTGTTTGGTGACATAGACATTTAACCCAGTGTTTGAAAAACATTTTTAGATGTAATTAAGTCCCAATTGCTTTAACATATACAAAGTCCTAATACTTTATTATCTTTTACACATACTGCTATTTTAAGTGGTATTGCAAGTGAAATCTTTCAGATTTTCTATAATGTGATACTTTGAGTTACACAATTATTAGAATTTTTATTTTTCTCTTACTTTAAGCAGCTTGGTTAAACATTTCCCAAACAGGTTCTGTACCTGTTCATTTCTTAGTGACTCATCCATTTATCACCTCAAGGTTTCAAAAGAGTAGATTAAAGCAATTGTATACTATTTTTAAAATGATACGAATACATACGACATTAAATTAAGTATGCAAATAAGTGTTTAAAGACTATAAACTACATACATGTCTGGTATTCATAAGATAACTGTTTTTTCAAAATTCTTTTTCCAGAAATATACACAGGCTGTATTTATGCTTGATACATTTTCTAGTAATAACGTAAAAATTAGCTACCATACCTGCTACCGAATGTCGTACATTTAGATTCCTTTAAATAATAATTTATCTTCCTTTGGTGTTTTTAGAAATTTGCCTTCCCGTCCCCCCATTTTTGTTTAGGAGCAAACTAAACTTTTTTTTTTTCTATTAGTGTATAGTTTCCTTCCAAGCATGTTGCCAGGTAAACCCTATGACTCGGCACATAAACCTCGGAATACGCAGAAGTTTTGTTTGCCTGTTCTTCTGGGCATCACCCTTTGAAGAGTGTGTTTTTCCACTGCTGTCCTGCGGGGACCCATCATGAGCAGAAGAGGTGAAAAGCATCCGCCCATCCGACAGGTGTGTAGGCCAAAGTCTCTGTCTCCCTTTGTTGGCGGCTCTGAAATGCAGGTGTTGAACACCAGTATCATCATTCCGTTTGATAGTTCGGCTTTTGTGTGTGTCAGGTGGGGACATTTACACTAAATCTGAAGGGGAAAACCTCTCATGACTTTGTTGTCTAGTCTGAGAAGCATAAAACAGATTTTTTTTTGACTGGTTTTAAAGCTGAAAAGATTGGTGTGGCTTTACCTGTCAAGCTCCTAGGTAGAAGTCTTGTTTTAACTTGACCATAAAACAGATCCAATTTATTCCTTATATATAAAAAAATAAACATTAAACGGTTCTAAGTGGAACAGTAGATATTTCCAGGATTTAACCAAGAGATCTCGGGTGAAGTGAATGCTTTGCCCTGATTGGAAAATATACCACCTTTTAAGACACTTGTATTTGTCTAGATCCTTTGGGTTTAAATTATAATTGTACTTTGTTTTTTATCACACTATCTGTCGCCTTAAATTAAGATGTATGTAGCACCAGGTCAGAGGCACTCAAGAAAGTCTCCCTTTAAAATGCCAAAATTATCTCTAGTATCTCTTGGGCTCCCTGGATCCTATCCAGCTGTCACTTCTGCTCCATGATTCATTCTTATAACGTTAACCAGCTGTTGATTTAAAAATCTATTGTTGCTGGAGTTCACGGCAGGAGTTTTGGTTCTTTCTGAAATAGGCTGAACAATATAAAAATGATTTTACACTCTTTCTACAAAAATATGTTATTGTCATTCTGATTCTTCAATCCTGGTGGAAAAGGACGTCTATTATGCTTTGAATTATTTTCATGTCTGAGCATGTCTAAGATGGAAAAATGATTTCTGTGTTTGCATCTCATGGAAAAGTACCAGGGCTCCAGAGTATCAACATGTGACAACATGCATTTCCCTAAATATCTTAGTATCACATGTTCCTTTTTTTTTTTCATCTGTTAACATTTCTCTTTCACCCAAGAGGCCACATCACTCAACAAACGTCAATAATTTGGTAAACTAGACAGCTTTTGTTCTTCCAATTAACTAAATTCATTTATCTTTTAAGTCACAGAAATTGGTAGTAAAGTGAAGCCATTTTATTCAAGGACTTAAAAATATCCTTTAAATATTATTAATGTTAAGCCTTGCTTATGATACAAATTAAATATTTGAGTACTGTAATAAAAAATTTAATGTAAAGATCGAATAACTACATAGATTATAATATTGATAAGAGCTACGATTTATTTTGGGTCCTACTCTGTGTCAAATGACCCCTTTAATCTTTCTACCAAGAATTATTCCAAGTAAGAAGGAGCTGAGAATAGGAAAATTGAAGTAACTTTCAGTCACTCAGCTAATTCAAACCCAGCCCCATCTGATTCTCCGCTTCTCTCATCAGGTGGTAGGTAGGTACTTGCTTCTCGGTGAAGCAGGAAAATAACACTGTGAAAAAGAAGGAATTAGGGACACCTGGGTGGCTCAGTCGGGCCAGCGTCCAATTCTTGATTTCATCTCAGGTCATGATCTCACGGTTCATGAAACGAGACAGCATGGAGTCTGCTTGGGATTCTCTCTCTCCCTCTGCCCCTCCCCCACTCATTCTGGCTCTCTCTTACTCTCTCGGCTCCCTTCCCACTCACTTCTGTCTGTCTCTCTCTCAAAATAAATAAACATTAAAAAATAAATAAAAAGAGGGAATTACGTAATAGGGTGTTAGAACGAATTGCATTTGCAGGTTAGAGTACATTCATTAACAAAATCTGCATTAGATTGCCTTACCAAAAGATTTCTAATACACACACGTGCGCACACACACACACACACACACACACACACTTGCTTTAAGAGTTTATATAGGAAAACTGAATTGGTGATAGTGTAGTGCCCACTTCCAATGTGCTTGACATGGATGGTTTCTTTCGATTGTCATAACAACCCTAGGAGGTAAATTATGATTCCCATTTTACACAGATGAATACAATGAAGGCTACTAATTTAACAAGCAAGTGGGAAAGCCGGGATTTGAACTTAAGCCTCTTTTAACTCTACGAGCTAGAGCGAGGCTGTACTGCAAGCTAGTCTCACTCTGTAGATCAGCGTTTACTACACAAATGTGAATGTGAAAGATTCACAGCCTTTGAGGTTAAATTAGAAAAAAAAATTAATGTTTATTTATTTTTGAGAGAGAGAGTGCGAGTGGGGAAAGGGCAGAGAGAGAGGGAGACAGAATCTGAAGCAGGCTTCAGACTCCAAGCTGTCAGCACAGGGCCTGACATGGGGCTCAAACCCAAGAACTGCGAGATCACGACCTGAGCCGACGTCGGAAGCTTAACCGACTGAGCCACCCAGGCGCCCCTGAGGTTAAATTTATACTGAGTCCAAGGTATATTTACAAACGTTTTATGCATTTGTGTAATTAAATCTAGTATGAATGTGTGTGCATATGGATGTGTGATTTGACACTGTCCCCCCAAATTAGTAGGGGAAAAAAATCCCAGCAGTTAATGAGGGATTCTAGTCCAGTTTTTGAAGTTTTACTGTATCTTGAACTTACCACTGAAAGAAGAGAATACTGGGAAAAGAAGAGCCAGGAAGCCCGGCCCTTCCTTCTTAGACGCCCCTGCTGCCTGATCGCGCCCCTCAGCTTTGGTGAGAGCGCTTGCACAGATCTGCTCACAATTTGGACGGCAAACTGTTGTTCTTCATGTTCTCTGTGGTAATGTTGCTGCGTGCGGTGCTTACGAATTTTGTGGTTATTTTGTTTTTACTGTTCTTCTAAGCATTTTTCCTCGGCCTTTGTAGTGTATCAGAAGAATGCAGAGAAATGAAACCTATGTCGTGTGTTCAAATGAGTGAACAACCACAAACTGACGAGCCCCTCTGTGCTTACACACCAGAGGCTCAGCAGGTGTGTGGTTGCTACTTTTAATTCAATATTGCACTTCCTCCTCATCAGAACTTACTTTATATCCTGAATGATTTTTCCATTTGGTTTTTGTATTCTTCCCAGTATGATTAGCAGCTCTGTAATTAACATAAAGGATACAAGGACTAGATTCACTCCAGGCAAGATGAAGTGTAACTTCTAAATCCGGGTCTGTTAAGCACTTCTTTCTAACCTTAAAAATTTTCTTTTGCAGACCCAGCTTATTATATGTAGCTAGGTTTCAATCTTCCTTATTATAGAGTTCATATTCAACCTCATATTAATGAATTTAATATGATTAAAATATAGTAGTAAGGCTCCAGTACATGCTGCTAGAATAATGGCTTAATTAAGCCTAATGTGCTTGCGTTTATAAACCCATAAACATGTTGCCCCACCTGAATCTGTAATATTTTTATATAATTAAAAACATATAATTTGTAGGCACCTGGGAGGCTTAGTTATTTAAGTGGTTGACTTTTTTTTAATGCTTATTTATTTTTGAGAGAGAGAGAGAGAGAGAGAGAGAGGCAGAGAGAGAGAGAGACATAAAATCCAAAGCCGGCTCCGGGCTCTGTGCTGACAGAGCCCGACGTGGGGCTCGAACTCACAGACCACAAGATCGTGACCTGAGCCAAAATTGGATGCTCCACCGACTGAACTACCCAGGCAAAGTGCTTGACTTCTGGGTTTGGCTCAGGTCATGATTTCCTGGCTGGTGAGTTCGAGCCCTGCATCCAGCTCTGCACTCACAGCATGGAGCCTGCTTGGGATTCTGTCACTTCTTCTCCTCTCTCTGTCCCTCCCGTACTGGTGCTGTCTCTCTTTTTCTCAAAATAAGTAAAAATAAACTTAAACAAATATGATTTGTTTTTTTTCACATGCGAGCAAACCTTAAGAAAATTATACACTGATAAGTTTCTGGAAGTTAGTTCAATTTTTAAGATAATTTTCTTTTCTCTCTTAGACTATTCTTTTGGAAATACCATCGTTGGTTGTTTTCTCAGCTGTTCCAGGATACTTTGAAGTAAAGGCAACCTGCCAAACCAAAGTATGGTGTTTTATATTAAATAAGTTATTGTATAAGATTATATATAAGACAGAAATGCCTTTGGGTACTGTGTAACTGTTGTGAAAGAGTCGGGTAGATGTACCCAACAGATCGTATTTTTAATATTTATAATTGCTTTATGTGACTCAAGATCCAGAAAGTTTATAATTTTTTTAATGTTTATTTATTTTTGAGAGAGAGAGAGAGAGAGAACGAGCAGGGGAGGGGCAGAGAGAGAGAGAGAGAGAGAATATCCCAAGCAGGCTTCATGCTGTTCACACAGAACCTGACGTGGGGCTCGAACTCCTTAACTGTGAGTTCATGACCTGAGCCAAAATCAAGAGTTGGACGTGTAACTGACTGAGCCACTCACAAGCCCCAAGATCCAAATAAGTTTAATACATTGTGATTAATAAAAGCTCTTGAGGATCTCCTAATCTCAGATTCCTCTTCCATTCTTCGCAATTTATTTTCTCTAGTTTTATTGAGGTATTATTGACATAATACATTCCGTAAGATGCACAGTATGTTGATTTGATACACTTACATGTTGCAGAATGATTGCTCTCGTAGCTTTGGCTGACACTTCCATCACCACACATTATTATCACGTCTCTTTTGTGGTGAGAACATTTGAGAGCTCTCGTAGCAACGACTAACTATTATCACCATGGTGTGTACATTACACCCCCAGAATTCACTGATCCTGTAACCGGAAGTTAGTGCTTTTTGGCCAATGGCTCCCCATTTCCAGGTCATATCAACTATAATATTTTACTAGGTAGCCATCTTCTTTACTTCCACTGAGAAATGAGGTCTAATTTTTCTTGAAATAAGCTGTTTTCATCCATCTGTTATCTTTTCACTTTTGAAAGGGAAATTTGGATATGAGATATTTTATGTTTTGTTCTCCTTAATCTGTGACATAAAGCAAATAGCACAAGTCCCATGACGAAAGTCAGCTGACTTAATTTCATGGTAAGGAACGCCAAGGAACATGTGACTTCGTACTAGAGTATGACCTTGGCCATGCAGCTTCAGCTGATGGTTGCTCTCCAGGCATATCTCCAACTCTTAATAAAAGCCAGAAATTCACATTTTTAATGTGAAAACTTCTAATTTTAGAAGATTGACAATGAGTGAAAAAACACCATGTTTGCTAGAATGACTCAAACAACGCTCACTGCCAACAGGCCTCCAGTTTGTGGGAACTAGTTTTCTCTGCATACAGTTCGCTCAGAGAAATGGTAGATTGCCAATCACCCCAAGATATGGTATTTCTTCCTCTCCAAACGTTCCCCTTTGTTACCTTTACTAATGACATTTTTGTTGTTCTTTTAATATAAATATTAGTACCCAAGCATTCAGGGTAGCTATCGTGGAGGTCTGTGGTGGGCCAAAAACTTTCTAACTGATGTAGCCCACTTCCCTCATTTCACAAGTGAGAAAATGGGACGGGAGGGTTTTGTCTTTTTATCTCCTTCATTTTATGATTTGGCCAGTAGCATTCTTTGCGGGGGATTTTCCCCACAAAGTCAATTTCGGTTTAGTCCACTGGACTTACACTGTGGTATCCTCAGAATATAGTTTCTGAAAAAAAATTAAATCTAGTTTACTTTCTCACAGTTCCTGTTGCATTGTCCACTTTGTCCTTTAGTATCCCATGTGTGAGAAACCTCAGTAGAGAAACTTCGACTGAATCTCAGTGTGAGGATAAACATTGCTTCTTGGAGGCAATCAGGATGTCCAGTCTTATGATCGGTTTGGATACTGGAGTCTGTGTTTCCTCTGTATTTTGACCTCTGTTGACCCTTAGGGAAGTCAGGGCCGAATTAGCAATTGACGTTTAGTAACTGACTTTAGGACTTTAAGGCCTGCTTTTATGTGCTTACAATTTTTCACCGTCTTTTTACTGGGGGAGTCTCTTTCTCTCTGATTATATATATTTTATTATTTTGTATTATATATATTTTTATAAGTCATATAAAATATTTTGTAGAAATGCTTGGAATATAAATAAATATGTAAACTTACATTTATATATGCAGGCATATGCATATACACATTTGTACGAAGTCACATATTCAGAGCAGGTGGTATGCTATTATGTTCTTTATGGACAGTCATCCACTAGCTTTAGTAATTATCGCTTTTCAAAATTAATAACCCACAATAAGCACCCAATCTATTTTTTAATGAATTGATTTCTCTAACATGTGTATCATGCAAAGAGTGAATGATCAACCAAACAATTTCTCATTATTAAGGGCAGGATGCTATTTTTCAGGATGGCATAGGAAAGTGCCTCTAGAATGGCTATCCCCTTTGTATTTAGGTTTTTTAAATTCATCAGCTTTGCCAACCTTGGATTACAGGGTTTCTAGGGTAGGGACAATGTTGCTTTAGTATACATGATACATTGTGTAACACTGTTTCTTACAGATGCTTTCTAAAAGCCTTCAGTGATGGGAGCAGCTGGATAATTTTCTTTTTCTTTTTTCACATTTATTTATTTTTGAGAGACAGCGAGACAGAGTGCAAGTGGGGGAGGGGCAGAGAGGAAGGACACAGAATCCGAAGCAGGCTCCAGGCTCTGAGATGTCAGCACACAGCCCGACGAGGGGTTCAAACTCATGGACCGTGAAGTCATGACCTGAGCTGAAGTCTGACGCTTAACCGACTGAGCCACCCAGGCACCCCACGATAATTTTCATTTTTATGGGAGAGTGTTGTAGCTCTTATTTTCAAAAGGAATGGAAATAACTCAAAACATGATTCAAAATCTGCCTTGTTCCAGGTACTTGGTATATTTTCTCACTGCATTTATCAATATTCTCACAAAATAGGTTATTACCCTCCTTCTGATTGGCTAGAAAACTAAATTTCTGACTTGCCTTAGGTCACGTAATAAGCAGCGACTCCCCAGCTGGCCATCAAATTCCATCCATCCACCTTTGTATGGCACTGGTTTTTGGGAAGAGTAATTTAGGGGATTTGTCTGACTCAGTTTTATGCTCACCTCTCACCTGACCACTAGTGTCTTTAATGTTCAGATAAAGAAAAGATTTGGTAGGGATGGAAGTCAATGTTCACATAGGTCCAACGATAGTGTGATTAGAGGTACTTACACATCTGTCTCAGCCGAACCCGTGTAACAAAAATATTTAATTTAGAATAAGCATGATTCAGAATAATTCTATCTTCCTTATAAGTGTTTAATTCAACTCCCAAGTGCCCCCGGTTTGATTAATAATCTTGAGTATGAAACATTTAAATTTCTAATTAGTTAAATATAAAAGTTAGAGGAGTTATCTTTGCCTTAATCATGCCCTAAGCTAGGCTCCCACCCTTTCTCCTAGGACTTGTGACTTACTAATAGTAAAAAGTCTTTACTATCTATTCTATATTTTGATCTCTTTATATTACTCATGGCAGATAATTCTATTGGAATGATTAGGACTTAGCTTGGAGCTAAACAGTCATTCTTATCTAATTAGTTTAATATCTTAAATAATGCTAATGTAATTTTAGACCAATTGGATTGATTTTCTACTAGATTCCTGAGTGACAAATGGCTGACCCAGAGTCATGGGCACATAGTTTTGCATTATAAATTCCTGAAAGATGGGGACTTTGCTGGCTATCCATTTTTTTTTTCTATTGTGATTAATGCCATGATAAATATCAGTTTCAACTAAACAATTTCATTAGCTAAAACAATATCAGAGGAAAAAATAATTTCGGTTCCCTTTTATTTCTTCTTCCTTTTTTTCTTTTTTCTTTTTTTGGATTGTGAAAATTTTCAATAGGCATGTGTTACTTAATCTATCAAGAAAAAACCGTGGAACGATTATCATTTTAAATAAGTAAAAAGGAAGCAGTGATACTGTAGGCTATGTGTTTGTGGCTCAAGCAGTAGATTGAACTAATGCCTCGGAAAAAAAGCATTTTGTTGTTGTTGTTGTTGTTGTTGTTGTTGTTGTTTTTGTATAGATTAGAATGCATTTACAAAAAAGCAGCCTGAATAAACAACATTTGGCACACTAAGAGTTGAGCTTGTACTGCGATTTGAGTTTTCATATTTTGCCTTTATAGGAGAACTATAGACTCAAATTCTAGTGACAATATTATTTATATTGTGTGGGGTGAAAAGATTTTGTGAGTTTTGGTTATCACCATTCGAAATTCTCTAAGTTAGTTGAGACAGAAAGTGGAGGAATAACTTCGGCTGTGGAATAAAAGCTGGACTCAATCCTAACAGGGGTGTTTCTGGTGTTTTCAACCTCAGGACTCAATACAAAGTGATTATATGATACGAATTTGAAATGAAGAAAATTCGGGCTCGTAACCTTTGGGCTTTATCTGAAAAACAAGCTAATAAAAAGCCCAGCCCTGTCCCTTACCATCAATAGTTTTCAAAAACATATTTTGATATTTATTAGTTCACCTTCAAAATAGATACAGATGAATCTGGAGAAGAGAAACCCCATTCAAACAAGTAAGGACACACAGGGATTTAAGGTGATATCTCTAATGAAATACAGAGCTTCAGTACTGTGAGAAAATTAAGACTTGGGCCAAGAATCAAAGAGGAGCTGAAGAGTGTTCAGAAGGCGTTTTTATAGTCTGGGATCAAGGGGGTTTCATCTGCTGAAGTGTCGACGACCAGTAATGGTCTGTTAATCCATGAGGAGCTTTTATATTGTTTTCTTTGCAGTTGCTGAGACTGTTAAAGCTTAAGAGTAAGAGGTTGCAGGCTGGAAGTCAGATGAGCTCCAGAGGGAAGATGTCCCACCTTAATTCAGTGCCATTCGATGCAGGAGGGCACGGAATGCTTTTAGGGTTCCCTTCGAGGTTAAAGAGGTCAACTACTCTCAGTTGCTTCATTGACATTTGAGGGACAAAAAAAAATAGAGGAAGAAAGAAAGAAAAAGATACAGAAACCTATTCAGGTTTCTGAATCAAGAATAATGGTTGCATTTAATTTTTTTTTTTTTTTTTTTTTTGGATACATGGCATTTGATTCTTCCATGCTGAAGTGACCTAGTGGCCAGTATAAATTTGGTATACGTTTGCATATCATTTAATTTGAATGTTTATGAGGAAAGCTTAGGGTCTTCATAGTAAATATTGATGTTTTAATACTGGAATTTAGTCTTAATTAAAAAAAGAAGGTGATTAAAAGCTGCTTGTTTTTATTTTGAATACAGCAGTACCACATCTTACTGGGGGGCTAACTTCTCAAGTTAGAGCATGCAAAAATCACATGGAATCAAAATTATGCTTGAAAACTCCTTACCTCTTCCACAAATTACAGCATATCTGGTTTTCTGTAAACAGCCTGTACAATAATTATGTACATACTAAAATATAACATATAACAAAGAACATATAAAGTATAATTTCACATTATATAACATTTCTCCATTGCATCTTTATTGTTGTTATTATTTTTGCCAAACGCATTGTTTCTGCAAGCTAAGTATGCATCTGAAGAAACACCAATTACATATCTGGTTAAGTGAAAGGAAAAAGCTCTTTGGTTTTCAAATGTCAGGGTAGTAAGAATAACCAAAAGATAAATGTTGCCTTGGCATAGTTAATCAATAGCGAGATTCTGTTTATCTATTAAATCATCACCATTGGTCTCAGTATGGGAGAAGGGAAATGCTGAATTCTCTAAAACCCCATCCCAAATGGCTTTGAAAGATGATTTCAGCAATTAGATCTATGAAGTAATTTAATGAAACATCCTCAATTTTATCCTCTCCTTTCTGTTAAAAATTTAGAAAACACCAAGTAAATCTCCCAATAAATGAACTACTGAGAATATTTAAAATTCTAGTTAAAGGCAAAGATACAAAATCTCTCTACTTTTCCTGCTTTTTTCCATCATTGACTTATCTACAAACCTGTCCTACTTTAAAATGATCGCAACTACCATAGGGGACATGATTTTTATTAGCTTAAAAAAAATGTCCCCCCCCCTTTTATCTTTAGAATACCTCATGGTAGGAAGACAGGCTAAATTAAACAGAAGTACTTAATAATTTAAGAAAAATATTTTCATATTTTAGCTATTCCATACTGAGTGTTATATGCTACCATGGCAACATCTTCCCCTCCATGGCTATTGTTTAGAAATCTAAACGATCGTGGCCGTTAGTTAAGAAAGTGGTGCTCAGATTTGACCAAGGTGAAAGGTGAAATTAGGCCAAGGTGAAGGCAGTGGTGGCCTTGGGTCTGAGTCTGGCCTCCACACACAACGTACAATGTGCATCTCTGGAACGTGGTTATAAGGGTTAAAAGAAAGTAATCTTTGGAAGTTCTTTATACACCTTAAAGCACTTGAAATTCTATGATTTGAAGGCAGTATTGTATAGTGTAGAATAAGAGTGTTATTGCTGCAAAGTAGACCTTAAAACCCCAGCTCTTTAACAAATGGTGTTAGCTCTCCTGGCTTAGCTAATTTCATTAAACCCTAGATTGATAATCAGTAACAAGAACACACTAACAGTATCTACCGGGTAAAGATGTGAAGATTAAATAAAATAATGCATGTAAAACTTACGGCTCAGTGCTTACCACATGTTAGGTATGTAGTCAATGCCTGTTTTTAAAATTATGATTTGTTACAATTCTCAGGTTCTAAGGAAGTTTCATAGCACGTATAAACAAAAACCATATTTTCTTAGTCTACAGAGTGTCATAGTCTTTGAATAGTTTTACAAATAAAATGTAACATAATTTGAAAAACAATAACCGGGGCACCTGGGTGGCTCAGTTGGTTAAGCGTCCGATTTCGGTTCAGGTCGCGATTTCACGGTTTGTGAGGTCAAGCCCCACATTGGGCTCTATGCTGACAGCGTGGAGCTGGCTTAGGATTCTCTCTCTCCCTGTTTCTCTGCCCCTACCGGGCTCATGTGTGCACGCTCTCTCTCTCAAAGTAAATATATAAGATAAACTTAAAAAAAACCAACAATAATCAAATGACATATTGTTCATTAATTGTACTCTGTCCCCTTGAATTTTCTACCACCATCAGGTTCATTAGTTTCCAAAGACTCAGCAGCTGGCTGAAGGGATCTTTTAGAGTTATCTGCTTTCAGCCTAAATCCTTTTCTACGAGGGGATCCTTTCTGAGAGAAATGGGGCAGGGGTTGACTTCTTTACTTTGTTAACATGTGTGTGTGTGTGTGTGTGTGTGTGTGTGTGTGTGTGTGTGTAGTAGACAGACATTGAAAATAACCCACCTTAATGTGAGATGAGTTGTAATAGCTCATACCTTAGTGAAGCCATCTGCCAGAAAGTAATGGTAGCAGACTTTGGTACATGAAGCAGTCTCCTACAATTAATCAGCAAATTCACTAATTGCCTCTCATTTGCATATCTTGAAAAATAATAATTTCAAAATCTGAGTTCCTAGTAAGATATGAAATCAGTATGAAATCTAAACATATTAATGCAATTTAAATATAGTGTCGTTTGTTAATTAGCCCAATAGTTTAACATGGATTAAATAGTGCAGATCAAATAAACCAATACTTAGATCTCTCTCTTCACACCTTTATTTTCCATCCCTCTAATCTCCTCATGAATTTTACCAGTTAATCTTTGCTTAATATGTACATACTATACATTTCAGAATTCAAGGAAGTTTTTTTTAGATACTGTAATACATTTACCTACAAACATGTATGACTTCCAAGGCTTCTCCATGCTACTCAGTTTTTATCTGGGTTTGTCCTTGGGTTTCTAGAATATATGTACTTGGCATTACCTAAGATTATGTAAGATTACAGACCTGTTTATTGCATCATAGCACCTAAAGGGAAACTTTCTCATGAAAAAGACTGAAGTGGATTATATTGACTTCTCAAGTGTGTGGTCAGTTTTACTGTGATTATTATTGTTTCTTAAATGGTAGCTGGAAGAAAATAGGGGTGAGCCTATTGAGTTTCAACCCTTTGAGTTCTTTATTTTGTGTTTTTTTTCACTTTTACAATTGGATCAAGGAGTGAAATTGATATATTTAATAATTAGTATTGATATAAATTAATATGTAGATCACAATTTTAAAATACATGACCTTTTTCTCCAAATACTAATATAAAATGTAATACTGCTTACCAAGTGATTGAAGGTGAAGCGCAACACATCAAATTATTCAATAATTTTCAAAACACTTGAATCCAATTACTTGAAATGGTTGACTCATCTTGGAAACTGTTGATGAAATCTCTTCGTGTTATTTGACTGTTCCTAGCTAAATGATGCCCCTGAATCATGATCTGTCATGGAAACTGTCATGCAACAAGACAAAATGGCAACGTGGCCACACACTACCTCGCCTCAAGACTGGACTGTCTCCCAACAAGCTAGTTCCTTTCCTGGGAGGAGGGTCTACAAGTTAACTATTATTTGTCAGTAATCACATCCATCTTCCAATTCTTCCCAGTTAAATTGGTATTCAGTTGACTTCCAGCTTCTGTAAGCAGAGAATTTCTTTAACATCAGTGATATGTTAATGATGCCAGTTTTTTTCTCAGCTTCTGCTGAATTTAGGGGAATTGTTAAAATTATTTTTTTTGTTTTGTTTGTTTCAAGGTTTTAAAAGTTTATTCATTTATTTTTGGGAGAGAGAGAGCGAACGCACACACAAGTGGGAGAGGGACAGAGTGAGAGGGAGAGAGAATCCTAAGCAGGCTCTGTCAGCGTGGAGCCTAACTCGGGGCCCGAACCCATGAGCTGTGAGATCATTAACTGAACCGAATCCAAGAGTCAGAGGCTTAACTGAATGAGCCATCTGGGTGCCCCTTGTTTTAAGCTTTTATTTAAATTCTAGTTAGTTAATGTACAGTGTAATAATAATTTCAGGAGTAGAACAAGTGATTCATCACTTACATATAACACCCAGTGCTCATCACAACAAGTGCCCTCCTTAGTACCCATCACCTGTTTAACCCATCCTCCCCTCCAGCAACCACCCTCAGTTTGTTCTCTATAGTTAAGAGTCCGTTTCTTGGTTTGCCTCTTTCTCTTTTTTTCCTTTTGCTCATTTATTTGTTTCTTAAATTCCACATATGAGTGATATCATGTGGTGTTTGTTTCTCTCCGACTTATTTTGCTTAGCATAATGCACTCTAGCTCCATCCACATCGTTTCAAATGGCAAGATTTCATTTTTTATGGCTGAGAAATATTCCGTTGTGTATATGTGATATATATATATATATATATATATATATATATATATATATATATCTCACAGCTTCTTTATTCATTCACCAGTCAATAGACAGCTGAGAATTTGGGCTCTTTCCATTAAAATGATTTCTAATCATTTTAATTCTTTCTACAACAGACAAATATTAACTATCTCTATCATATACTAACATAAATTATATATTGGAAGTCATATTTGCTTAAGTGAAACAATCCTTCAGCTTAGAAGAGAGGTATTGTAAATGGTATCATTGAACATGGTCATTTGCAGGCTTCCTGAGATTTTTTACCACAAAATATCTGCCTCTATTTCCTCACCTGTAAAATACAAATGATGATATTAATCACAATAATCAAATGGGTTAATACATATTTAGAATGGTATTTTATAAAGATAGTTTTATTTTTACTAATCAAATCAAAGCTGTTATGCACACAAGGGATGGGCATTTAGTGAGTTTTTTTTGTTTTGTTTTGTTTGTGTGTGTGTGGGGGTGGGTGGGGTTTTTTTTGCTGGTGAAATGTTTAAATTTTATTCTGGTTGCAGTGGGAAGTCATCGGAGGTTTTTTTTTTTTTTTTTTTTTTTTAACTGATTGTACTTTTCAGAGCAGTTTTAGTTTAATAGCAAAATTGAGCAGAAGGCACAGAAATTTCTTCTATACCCCCTGTCCCATAAATATATAGCCCCCCCTGTTATCAACATCCTCCACCAGAATCACATATTTGTTTACAATTAATCAACTGAGAGTGGTACATCGTTATCACCCAGAGTGAGTTTATGTTAGGGTTCACTTTTGGTGTTCATTCTGTGGATTTGGAGAAATATGTAATGACGTATACTCACTATTATACTATCGTACCGAGTAATTTCACTAAAAATCCTCTTCCTTGTCCCACCTATTCAACCCCCTTTTCTACCAATCTTGGCAGCCAGTGATCTTTTAGTGTTTCCATAGTTCTGCCTTTCCCAGAATGTCATATAGTTGGAATCACACAGCATGAAGCCATCTCAGATTACCTTCTTGCAACTTTGTAATATACATTTAAGATTCCTCTGTGTCTTTGCATGGGTTGGTAGCTCATTTCTTTGTATCACTGTATAATATTCCATCGTATGGATGCATCACAATTTATTGTCATCCAAGAACATCTTGGTTGCCTCCAGATTTTGGCAATTATGACTAAAACTGCTATAAACATCTATGTGCAGGTTTTTGTGTGGACATGTCTTCACTTCCTTTCGGTAAATATGAAGGAGTGTGATTGCTGGATCATATGGTAAGAGTGTGTTTAGTTTGATACGAAATGTCCACTTGTCTTCCAAAGTAGCTCTATCATCTTGTACCTGCCAGCAACGAGTGAGGTTTCCTGTTGTTGCACCCTTCTTAGTATATGATGTCATTAGTATTGTGGATTTTGGCCATTCTACTAGGTGTGCAGTCGTATCTCGTTTTAATTTCCATTTCCCTGACGATATATGATATTGAACATTTTTTAACATGTTTATTTGCCACCCCTAACTCTTTGGTGAGGTGTCTGTTAAGGTGTCTTTTGTCCATTTTAAAATCAGGTTGTTTGTTTTCTTGTCATTGGGTTTTAAGAATTCTTTGTATAATTTGGATAACAGTGCTTAGCTGTCTCTTTTGCAAATATTTTCTCCCGGTCTTTGACTTGCCTTTCCATTCTGGTAACTGTGTCTTTCACAGAGCAGAATTTTTTAATTTTAATGAAGTCCAGTTTACCAACTATTTCTTGCATGGATTGTGCCTTTGGTGTTGCATCTAAAAGTCATCGACATACCCAGGGTCATCCGGGTTTTCATCTATGTTGTCTTCAGTGTGTTTTATAGTTTCGTGTTCTACATTTAAGTCTGTGATAAACTTTGAGTTAATTTTTGCAAAGAGTGTGAGGTCTTTGTTTAGATCTACTATTTTTGTACATGGATGTCCTGCTGTTCCTGTATCATTTATTAAAGTGACTATCTTTGCTCTATTGCATTGCATATGCTCCTTTGTCAAAGATCAGTTGATTAATATTCATGTACTTCCCTCTCTCTGAGTTTTACTTTGTTTCTCGATGTTCTAATATATGAACACAAGTAGCAAGCTCACTTGTACTGCCTCGGTTTGTGTTATCTGGTACCCGGCCTACTGCAATAACCTTTTCTTTTCCCAGATGATAGTAGAGTTTCCTTTTAGTTCTTCTACACCAGTGGCTTGCAAACTTTAAAAAAATGCAGCCAAATCTTCTAAAATCAAGCTAACTCTCAGGTGCATCAAAAAAAAAAAAACCCCATTATTCCACACAGATAAAAGGAGAAGCCTCTGATGTCTTTGCAATCAGAGGATTGAGCCTGGCCTCTCTTGTCTCCCTTGTCCATTTTCCTTACCTGCAACTGAGGTCCATTTGACACTTGGTAGAACTCCGTGAAAAGTAGCACTATTTGGTAGGGCTTCTTAGAGACCTGAAAACTACTTTGGTTTAAGTTCCATTTCTGAAGCCCAAATCTGATCATCCCATTCCTCTGCTTAAAAGTCTTTGAATATCCCAATAATTTCATATCTAAATATCTTAAACTATGTTCAACACCCTCTAAGATCTTCCCCCCACCATCTCACTCTAGACTATACCCAGGTCTTGATGGTTTCATTTCTGCCTTTCCATGCCAACTTCATAACTGCTGAAACTAAACCTTATAACTTCCCTGTCTCAGAAAGTGCCAGTGATATTTTGCTACCTGAGCGTTTGCACATGGTGATATCTTTGGAATCCTCTTTCCCCTCTTGCCTGTAACGAATTCCCAGTAATACCTCTTTCAAAGCTTAGGTCAAGCACTATCTCTCCGTAGAGACTTCTATGTTGCTGAACAGAGAGAGGGTCTCTTCTCCCTTAGTTAAGTACCTGTTATCCCTAGTGGTCTGTGAACTCCTCAAGGACTAGGAACATGTCTGCACACCATATCTTCCCTTCTGTTCTATCAACCACAAACGTTATGCTGTCTGACACAAAGAAGGAGTCCATTACATATTTGCTGGATGAAGAAATGAACCAAATATTCTCATATAACAGAAAAGACATGAAATAGATAAATAGACTTGCTAGGCTAAAAAGAGTTTGGAACCAGATCTCCAGGTTCCTTAAAATGGTAAAAAAAAGAAAAAAAAAAGAATTTTAAGAAATATCCTTGAGTATCTGTGAGCCTATTCTTCCTGACAAGATTAGACCCTTTAGAATAATACTCCTTAAAGTTAAAATTTTTGTATAATGTTACTTACCATCAGAAATTTTCCTTTTTACCAAAGTAATGCACTTTTCTATTCCTGAGCTTACACCTAAGGTAGGAGAATGATCTTAGCCCAGCAAAGGATGAGCTTATTGAAAGATGTTGCTGCACATTCATATCAAAAAGAAATAGTACTTCTTTAAGAGAGCTCCAATTCTGAATTTGTTTCCAGTCCTTAAAACTCAAGGAAAATTCTCCCTTGATCTTAGATTTTAGTACTATTTTTGAGTTTTAAATTCCGCTGCAATCTCTTGTCTGGAGTAATAATGTCTACCACTTGAAGGCACACTTAGCATTATTATTATTTGACTCAAGAGGTTAATCCCTAACTGTAGGTTTGTGGTCGAGGGCCGTCTTAGAAAAGCTGAATTTTGGCAGGAACTTTAACCACAAATATTTAGAGGGGGTTTCTTTTCAGTTCAATTTTTATGTTACTTAAAGCTGGTGCCATCTAAAATGCCTTTCATTTCCTCTTTGAGCCTGTAAATATAAAGAACATGCTGACCAACTATTAATACTACACTTATTCTTTAAACACAATAAACAACTATGGACTACAGGAGCTTAATAAGTCTTTGGTGATTGAGGGACTCGCTCTAATGGTAGTGAACAGTTGTTGCCACTTGTGTGATCTGTGAATAAATATCATCTCTTAATTTACATCTTCCTCTTCTGGTATTTCTCTTGACTTTAGACACATGTATATTTTCATAGGTCATAGAAAAACACAATGGCAGAAAAGAAAGAAGATAGGATTAGATCTTGCATTATAGCTCTGGAAGGGATTCTATAAAATGAGTCTAACATGTGAAATTTATAGATGAAAATAGTGATAGTCTAAGACACCACGGGATATGCTCCAGGTCACAGTTAGCTAATTGCAAAAATATTACTGGCAAACCTAGTCCATTCACCAGGCTCCCAGGTTCTCTTTTTATTGTTCCAACCTTTTGATTATTTTTAAGTTGGGTCAAGTCATGACCCATTGGCATTCTCATTTCAGCATTGGATACAGCAAACTTTTACAGGATCTAGCTTAGCCTCTTCAGGGTGGCTGCCTTAAGTTATGTAGGCAATCTTTGCATGAAGTGTTAGATGACCTGAATCACTTTCAGTCTCAGTGTCTTTGACATAATCTTAATTTGGGCCAGCTCACAGCTTATGGGACCTCTGTGTAGGGCATTTATCTCAGACCCTCTTTGGTTTTTTTTGTTTTGTTTTGTTTTTTTTTTTTTTTTACAACTTTAGTGAGATATCATAGAAATACAAATATTTAAAGTATGCATTTTTGATAAATCTTAACACATGTATACGCCTACAAAACCACCACCATAATCAAGATAATGAGCATATCCATCACAACCAAAAGTTTCTGCATGCCTCTTTGTAATCTCTCCCTCCCCTTAACCTCTCTCCCACCCCTTTCCCAGGCAACCACTATTCTTACCTTTTGTTCCATTGATTAGTTTTATTTTATAGAACTTTAAATAAATAGAATCATACAATAGGTACTCATTTTTATGTGGCTTATTTTACTTAGCACAATTATTTTGAAGTTCACCCATGTTGTATTGAGTGTTGATGGTTTATTCCCTTTTATTTGTAAGTACTATTCCATTGTCAAATACACTATACTTTATTTATTCATCTGTTGATGGTCACTGGGTTTTTTCCAGTTTTGGACTATTACTAATAAAGCCGCTGTGAACACTCATGTACAAATGTTTTTATAGACATAAGCTTTCATTTCCTTTGGGTAGATACCTAGGAGTGAAATGAATGGATCACAGGGTAGGTGTAAGTTTACCTTTTTATGATCTTGCCGAACTATTTTTTTCATAGTTCTTATCTCCTATTCCCACCAGCAGCGCATGGGTATTCCACTTGTTCCGCATCCTTGTCTACACTTGCTGTGCTCAGCCTTTTACATTTTAACCATTCTAGTAGGTGTGTATCACATTGAGGGCTTAATTGGCATTTACCTAATGACTAATGATGTTGAACACGCTTAAGTTTATTTGCCACCAGTTGAACAGATAAAGTTATCTTTTCAAAACTTTTTGTCCTTTAAAACATTGTATTATTCATTTTCTCACTATTGTGCTTTGAGGGTGGTTTTTGTATTTTGGATACAAGTCCTTTATCAGATACATGACTCCAAAATAGTTTCTGTTAGTGTAGCTTGTGTTTTAATTTTTTTTTTTATTATTTTTTTTTATTTAAATTTTTTTTTCAACGTTTATTTATTTTTGGGACAGAGAGAGACAGAGCATGAACGGGGGAGGGGCAGAGAGAGAGGGAGACACAGAATCGGAAACAGGCTCCAGGCTCTGAGCCATCAGCCCAGAGCCCGACGCGGGGCTCCAACTCATGGACCGTGAGATCGTGACCTGGCTGAAGTCGGACGCTTAACCGACTGCGCCACCCAGGCGCCTCTGTTTTAATTTTTTTTAACAGTGTCTTTTGAAGAACAACGGCTTTTATTCTGAAGAAGCTCAGTTTGTAATTTTTTAAAAAATTGATTTAGTTAAAGGGGTCTAAGTAATCTTTGCCTAACTAGGGTCACAAAGATTTTTTTCTTACATATTCTTTTGAAAAGTTTTACAGTTTTAGGTTTTACATTGACATCCATAATCTATTTGGAGTGGATTTTTTATACTTTTGTGTGTTTTTTCATATGGTTATCCAGCTGTTGAACATTATTTTAAAAATTATTATTTTACCACTGATTTGCTTTTGCAGCTTTGTTGATTATCAGTTCTTCATATATGCTTGGCTCAGTCTATTTCTGGACGTTCTATTTTGTTTCCCTGATGTATTTGTCTATCTTTATGCCAATACCACACTCTCTTGATTGTTGTAGCTTTATAATAAGCCTTGGGACCAGGTAATGTTAGCGCTCTAATTTTGTCCTTCTTTTTGAAAGAGGTTTTTGGGTTTTGTTTGTTTGTTTGTTTGTTTCGGCTATAGTAGGTCCTGTGCATTTCCATACAAATGTTAGAATTGGTTTGATAGTTTTTACATAAAAATCTGCTGGGGCTTTATTGGAATTATGTTTAATCTTGAGTTTTGGTTTGAGGAAAAGTGACACCATAACAATATTGAGCTTTTCAGCCATAAATGTGGCATATCTTTCCATTTATTTACTTTAAAAAAACATCTCAGAAATGTTTTATAATGCCCAACATGCAGGTCTTCGGTATCTTTTGTCATATTTCCCCCTATTTTATATTTTGATGCTGTTGTAATTTAAAAAATCAGCTTCTGATTATTTAAAGTTTTAAAATTTCAGTTAACGTACAGTGTAGTATTAGTTTCAGATGTACAATATAGTGATTCAGCACTTCCACACAATACCCGGCTACTCATCACAACAGGTGCCCTCCTTCATCC
This sequence comes from Prionailurus bengalensis, assembly GCF_016509475.1. Taxonomy (NCBI): domain Eukaryota; kingdom Metazoa; phylum Chordata; class Mammalia; order Carnivora; family Felidae; genus Prionailurus; species Prionailurus bengalensis. The sequence continues at coordinate 21,600,918 of NC_057344.1, forward strand.
CTGTCACTGATTTAACCTTCGTCCCCACCCACCTCCCCTTTGGTAACCATCAGATTGTTCTCTGTAGTTAAAAGTCTGTTTCTGGGTTTGCCGATCTCTTTTTTTCCCCTTTGCTCACTTGTTTTCTTTATTAAATTCTACATATGAGTGAAATCATATCGTACTTGTCTTTCTCTGACTGACTTGTTTACTGCTAGTACATAGAAGCATCTTTAACTTTTGTTCATTGGTTTTGTATACTGTGATTTGTTAAATTCATTTATTCTAGAAGAATTTTTTGTAGATTTTATTGGGTTTTCTACATAAGCAATGTCTGTGAAAAAAAATTGTACTTCTTTCTCAAACTGGATGTATTTCATTTATTATTATTATTATTATTATTATTAGCCTTATTGCACTGGGTAGAACCTCCAATACAACGTTAAACAGAGGTAGTAAGACTGAACTTGCTTGCCTAATTCCTCATCTTAGGGGAAAACATTTATCTTCCACTCTTAGGTATGTTTGGTTAACAATTTTTTCTGTAACTATTGAGATGATAATATTATTTTCTTTTAACTTTGTGATCATGGTGAATTATAGATTTTCAATGTTAAACTTTGTATTCCTTGGATAACCCCTTCCTTTGTCATGATGTGTTATTCTTTTTATGTAATTCTGGATTCTATCTGCTAGAATTTGTTAGGAGTTTTTCCTTTGTGAGGCACATGGGTGGCTCTCTTGGTTAAGCATCTGAATCTTCATTTTGGCTCAGGTCATGATCCCATGGTGGTGGGATTGAGCCCTGTGTTGGGGTCCATGCTGAGTGTGGAGACTGCTTAAGATTCTGTCTCTCCCTCTTCCTCTACCCCCTCCCTGCTTGCACACGGGATCTCTCTCTATTAAAAAAAAAAGGCGTTTTGCCTTCTAAGTTCGTGAGGAAGATTGATCTATAGTTTTCTTGTAATGCCTTGTCTGATTTTGGCCTAAAGGTAATATTGTCTTTATCAAATAAGTTGAAAAGTGTTTCCTCCACTACAGTTTTTGGGAAGATTTTATGTAGTATGTATATGTTTGTAGCATATTACCATTATTACTATATTTATAGGTATATATGTTATAAATATACATAAATCCATAAATATGCATGTATTATTATTATATATATTTTATGCAACCATATTACAGTTATTTCTTCCTTAAATGCTTTGTAGGATTCACCATTGAATCTATCTGGGAATGAAAATTTTCTGTGTGAAAAAATTTTAATTTGTTGTAATAGCCATAGATTTATTCTGGTTGTCTATATCTTTTGGAGTGACCTTTGATGGTTTGTCTTTCAAAATTTTTTTCCCCGTTTTATCTAAGTTGTTTAATGTATTGGAATAGAATTGTCTATAGTACTGTTTCATCATCCTGTCCTTTAAATATCTACAAATTCTATTCACTTTCACAGGTACTTTACCACACGCCCCATAAGTAATGAATTTTTTCTAGTTTGGCTTGAGAACAGGCAGCATGGTCAACCCTATGGGATTGCCTCATGGTCTTTCCTCTAATCCTTTCTGGGTATTTATTCCTCGCCTTGGTAGTTTCCGTGAATGCATATTTTTATAACTACCTAGGACACATATCCAATGTTCTCTCCCTGTGCTGCACTTTTCTTTCCAGAACAATGTCTTTAAACACCAGCTGCTTTGGTTGCCTGGAACTCTGTGTTGGATCTTCTCAGCTCAGGTGGTCCCTTGGGTTCTGCCTGGCTCCCCTTCCTTTCATGTGGCCTGGAAACTCTTCGATGCAGCAAGTTGGGGTAGATGCAGGGCTCAGTCCCTTTTCCTGTCTCTCAGCAACCACCATTATTTGTTGTCTCATGTTCAGTCCCTTGAAGACCGTTATTTTATATATTTTCTCTGGTTTTTGGTTAAGTTGGGCAGGTAAATCTAAATCTCTGTTACTGCATTTTGACTGAATGGAAGTCCCTTTTTCCATTTTAAGTTACTGGAAGGAAGTTTTTGATTGATCTGAACTCCAGAATTTATTGAATGAAGGTGGCAAGACTTTTCACAATTCAGATAAGTTCAAAATTACTTTGAGGTATAGATTAGATGAGATATCACAGTAACAGGTGAGGAAACTATAACCGATGATCTACAGGACAGCAAGAGAGCACATAGAAAGGTGTGAACAAGGGGATCCAAGGACACTTTTCCATAAGAAGTGCCATAAATCTGGGACCTGCTTGGTATTAACTAAGTTAAAGTAGAAGAGGGAGAGTGTTCTGCACACAGAGAGTGGCTTTCATTCATTTATTCATACCCTGAGAATACATTTGAAAGCCATTTTTAGGCATCTCTATGTGTCAGGCTGCATTGTAATGAACAAGATAGGCATAGATCCTACCCACATGGAACTTACACTGAAGGAAGGAGACAGAGTAAAAATAAGGAAGAAAGATCTACAAAATAATTATGCATTGTTATAATGATTAGAACGTAATCTATCGACAGGATAACCGGGATCATGTAGAATCTTCTAAGGATGGGTCATAAGGACATGCTTCTTTGAGAAGATGACACTTTAAGATAAATCTTAAAGACTGAAAAGGGCCTCGCCCTGTAACTTTAGGAGGAAAAGAGTGTATCAGGCTGATGGAACCACGTATTGGTGAATGCAAGTTTCGTACAGTAAAGAAGAGAAAGGTGTGCAGAACGCCTAGAGCAGAGAGTGTACAATGGGTAGTGGCTCAATGAATAGTTGAATAGGGGGCATCAGAACTATACTGTAGAGGGCCTTATAAGGAAATCTGAAAACCCAGGCTGCTTTAGGATCTGAGAAGTTGCCATGGACATGTAGAGATCCTGTGAAAAGGAGAAGGTAATATAAAGGTGAGTTAAAGCTGACGACGTCAGCTGGCCATCCTTAAGAGAGAAATGTCCTTTGAGCCATTCGATCAACTTTTTGAGGAAATTGTTCTAAATTCTTTGTAGGAGGGAAATGTACCTCTTAGAGTATAAGCTCTCTGAATGTGTCTGTGTTGCTTACAGCCTTATCCCTAGTGCTTAGCATAGTGTCTGGCAAACTGGAGATATATGAACAAATACTTGCTGATAGATGGGGGCCAAAAGAGATGAAATTTCAAAAGATCTTTCACCAACTTAGCAAGGGCTTCTAAGAATGACAGCAGAGAGGTAACAGGGTAGTGTTTGATGGAGGATAGTTCCAACAGGGACAAAAACATGAACTTGAGCCATGAGAAGGGAGATAGACTTGGAAGAAGTGTTGGAATTATTATGATTTTTTTAAAGATTTTACTTTTAAGTGATCTCTACATCCAACGTTGGCCTTGAACTTACAAACTTGAGATCGAGAGTCTCATGCTCTACTGACTGAGCCAGCCAGGTACCCCGAAAGTATTGCCATTTAAATAACTCTCCCACCAATGGCAACAAAGGTAAAATTGTTGCCTGCGAAGAAAACACAGTGCCAGGAAATGTGGAAATTGGCAGTCACTTGAAGAGGGTTGAGATCTTAGCAGGCACTTGGTGGAGTTCGGAGTCTTGCCCAGACAATTACAACAGGGTCCTGTCTGATTTCCTGCTTCCACCCTTGTTCCCCACCAACAGACTTTCCTTATAGCAACAAAGTAATCTTAATGTGTCAATTGGACACATTCCTCTCATGCTTTAAAGTTCTTCCAAAGCTTCCCTCTGTCCTCAGAATAAAATCCAAGCTCCCTTTTGGTCTGTAACACTCTTGCAAGAGGAGCCCCATTTCTCCAACATTCCCCACTGCTTCCTACTTTCCAGGTGTGCTCGGCTTTGCCTTCCTTGCCTCAAGGACCTTACTCCTGGGGTTTCCTTGTCCTGGATTACCTTCACTCTCTCTTAACCTGCTAGCGCCTTCTTATGTTTTAGGTCATAACTAAAATGGCCATAGGGAAGTCTTCCTTAGCGACCCTAATAAATTGGTTTTTAATTTTTTAATTTTAGCCCGTTGTTATTTTGTAATACTATTTATCATAGTTTGCTATTATCTTTTTGTCTTTATCTTTGTTTGCCTTCCCATAAAAATGTAAGCATCATGTATGCAGGATCCATGTCTTTATTCATCAATATTGATCCCTAGGACCTTGCACAGGACTTGGCACATGGTACTGCCTCATAAATTGTGGTTGAATGAATGAAGAAATAAGGAAGGAAAGGAAGAGAGGGAGAGGGAGAAAGAGAGGAAGGAAGGAAGGAAGGAAGGAAGGAAGGAAGGAAGGAAGGAAGGATGGAAGGAGAGATGGAAGAAAGGAAGAAAGAAAGAAAGAAAAGAAATTCTTCTGTTTTCCCTGATATGACCTAAGGGAGGTGATCACAAATTATATTTTTTCTTCATTATGGAAAATTTGGAAAACAAAAAACATGAGAAGAAAAAGTATGGTTATAGTCCTACCTAAAGATAACCATTAATATTTCTGCCTAGATCCTTAGTCTTTTTCTTTTGCATTTTAAAATACGATTGCCATCATATAGCATATATACAATTTTAGTTACTGATTTTTAAAATTAGCTAATTTTTATGGTATAATCATAGTGTAGAAAAAATTAACTATATAAAAAGGATTAATAAAATGGCACAGTGTCTTGACATATAGAAAGTTACTGTTATTAATATTCGGGTGTATTCTAGTATTTCTCAACCTTATTTTCATTCTCTCTCCCTTAAGAATCCTTCTTAGAGATTTTCCAGTTGCCTTCCCCATCATTCCATAAAATTTTAATACCACAGATATACTGTATATCTATTTATCTGTTTATGTTTACCTGTGCTTTGTACATATAAGCTCCAAGGTTTTTTTTCCCCTCTGTAATAACCAATTGTGTGCTTTTGGGAGTGGTATTGCCTCAGTTGGGAATCACAGTCTATTGTATTTTTTAAAAATTTTTTACATGACCTTTTAAAAAATGCTTATTTATTTTTGAGAGCGAGCGAGCATGCATGGGAGCTTGCGTGTGTACACACACACACACACACACACACACACGCACACACGTGGGGGAAGGGCAGAGAGCAAGGGAGACACAGAATCCAAAGTCAGACTCCAGGCTCTGACCTGTCAGCACAGAGCCCCATGCGGGGCTTGAACCACAAACCGTGAGATCATGACCTGAGCCCAAGTTGGACACTTAACCAACTGAGCCACCCAGGCACCTGCATGGTATATTGTATTAAGCACTTTTTTCCCCCTCCTATGAACCTGTATTTTATGTTGTTGACCAATAAGTGCATGTATAGATTTCATAGCACTCTTAGTGCAGATCCATCCATAAATCTGAAGTAGAATATGATATGAAGAAGAACGTTGTCACAGATGGTAATAAGCCACTGCATAGTTTATTAGTCTTCTTTTAAATTAATAAAAACTGGCTCACTATGGATATGCATTTTCCAAAATTAAGCAAAATGTTTAATAGTGCTGAAACACACATAACATAAAATTTCCCATTTTAACCTTTTTTAAGTGCATAGTTCAGTAGGGTTAAGTATACTCACGTTACTGAGCATATAATCTCCAGAGCTTTTTCACCTTGCAAAACTGAGATTGCATTCTTATTAAACAATAACTTCCCATTCCCCACCCTCCCCAGGCCCTGGCAACTTCCATTGTGCTTCTGTGAGGTTGATTACTCTTGATAGCCCCATGTTTGTCTTTTTGTGGGCTGGCTGTTTTCATTCAGCATAGCTGCTCACTTCCATCTGTATTGTAGCATGTGTTCGTGTTTTTTTGTTCATTTGTACTTAAGGCTGAATACCATTCCATTGTATGTATAGATCACATTTGGTTTCTCCATCCATCAGTGGACATTTGTGTTGCTGTACCCTTTGGCTATGGTCAATAATGGTGATCTGAACATGGATATTCTTTGAGATCTTGCTTTCAAATTTTTGGATATATAAGGATATGAATTGTAAAGATGCAATAACCAAACACATTTCCCAAGACAAGAGTAATAGGAGAAAAATAATTACCAGCTAAGTCAAACATTTAAAGTCAAATTTCTTTCCTACTCTGTGGAATTCTCCTGACAGAACATAATCTATCTCGGAGTTTGAGGTTCAAGCCGGTTAAGAACACATGTTATAGTCTTCATGACATTTCTTCCAATTTTGTAGTTACCATTTGGTACTTGCCTGTGCTTAGTTGGAATGTGTGTTCAAATAACGTAAAATTTTTTTTTAACATTTATTCATTTTTGAGAGACAGAGAGAGATGGAGTGTGAGTGGGGGAGGGGCAGAGAGAGAGGGAGACACAGAATCTGAAGCAGGCTCCAGGCTCTGAGCTGTCAGCATAGAGCCTGACACGGGGCTCAAAATCACCAACTGTGATATCATGACCTGAGCTTTAGTTGGACACTTAACCGACTCAGCCCCCCGCCAGGTGCCCCTCAAAATAACTTTAAAGGTATAAAAGGACTAATATATTTTCTGAGCTTCTGTGGAATAAGCACAGCTTTCTATTTCCTTCACACATGTAGATTATGTTACAGGATAGAAAATTCTTTATTTTATTTTATTTTAATTTACATTCAAATTAGTTAGCATATAGTACAACAATGATTTCAGGAGTAGATTCCTTAGTGCCCCTTACCCATTTAGTCCCTCCCCCCTCTCACAACCCCTCCAGTAACCCTCTGTTTGTTCTCCATATTTACGAGTCTCTTATGTTTTGTCCCCCTCCCTGTTTTTATATTATTTTTGTTTCCCTTATCTTATGATCATCTGTTTTGTCTCATAAAGTCCTCATATGAGTGAAGTCACATGATATTTTTCTTTCCCTAATTTCGCTTAGCATAATACCTTCCAGTCCCATGCATGTAGTTGCAAATGGCAAGATTGCATTCTTTTTGATTGCCAAGTAATACTCCATTGTATGTATATATATACCACTTCTTCTTTCTCCATTCATCCATTGATGGACATTTGGGATCTTTCCATACTTTGGCTATTGTTGATTAGTGCTGCTATAAACATTGGGGTGCATATGTCCCTTTGAAATAGCACACCTGTATCCCTTGGATAAATACCTAGGAGTGCAATTGCTGGGTCATAGGCTAGTTGTATTATTAATTTTTTGAGGAACCCCCATGCTGTTTTCCAGAGTGGCTGCACCAGCTTGCATTCCCACCAGCAATGCAAAAGAGATTCTCTTTTTCCACATCCTCACCAACATCTGTTGTTTCCTGAGTTGTTAATATTAGCCATTTTGACAGGTGTAAGGTGGTATCTCATTGTGGTTTTGATGTGTATTTCCCTGATGATGAGTGATGTGGAGCATTTTTTCATGTATCGGTTGGCCATCTGGATGTCTTCCTTGGAGAAGTGTCTATTCATGTCTTTTGCCCATTTATTCCATGGATTATTTGTTTTTTGGGTGTTGGGTTTGACAAATTCTTTATAGATTTTGGATTCTAACCCTTTATCTGATATGTTGTTTGCAAATATCTTCTCCCATTCCGTCGATTGCCTTTTAGTTTCACTGAGTGTTTGCTTCACTGTGCAGAAGCTTTTTGTTTTGATGAGGTCCCAGTAGTTCATTTTTGCTTTTGTTTCCCTTGCCTCTGGAGACGTGTTGAGTAAGAAGCTGCTGTGGGCAAGATCAAAGAGGTTTTTGTCTTGTTTTTCCTCTAGGATTTTGATGGCTTCCTGTCTTACATTTAGGTCTTTCATCTATTTTGAGTTTATTTTTGTGTATGGTGTAAGAAAGTGGTCTGGGTCGATTCTTCTGCATATTGCTGGCCAGTTTTCCTGGCACCACTTGCTGAAGAGACTGTCTTTACCCTATTGGATATTCTTTCCTGCTTTGTGAAAGATTAGTTGGCCATACATTTGTGGGTCCATTTCTGGGTTCTCTATTATGTTCCATTGATCTGAGTATCTGTTTTTGTGCCAGTACCATACTGTCTTGATGATTGTAGCTTTGTAGTATAGCTTGAAGTCCAGAACTGTGATGCCTCCTGCTTTGGTTTTCTTTTTCAAGATTGCCTTGGCTATTCGGGGTCTTTTCTGGTTCCATACCAATTTTAGGATTATTTGTTCTAGCTCTGTGAAGAATGCTGGTGTTATTTTGATAGGGATTGCATTGAATATGTAGATTGCTTTGGGTAGTATTGACATTTTAACAATATTTGTTCTTCCTATCCCGGAGCATGGAATCTTTTTCCACTTTTTTGTGTGTCTTCTTCAGTTTCTTTCATAAGCTTTCTATCGTTTTAAGTGTATAGATTTTTCACCTATTTGGTTGGATTTATTCCTAGGTATTTTATGGTTTTTGGTGCAATTGTAAATGGGATCGATTCCTTAATTTCTCTTTCTGTTGCTTCATTGTTGGTAAATAGGAAGGCAACTGATTTCTGTGCATTGATTTTATATCTTGCCACTTTGCTGAATTCATGAATCAGTTCTAGCAGTTTTTTGGTGGAATCTTTAGGGTTTTCCATATAGAGTATTGTGTCATCTGCGAAGAGTGAAAGTTTGACCTCCTCCTGGCTGATTTGGATGCCTTTTATTTCTTTGTGTTGTCTGATTGCAAAGGCTAAGACTTCCAAAACCCTGTTGAATAACAGTGGCAAGAGTGGACGTCCCTGTCTTGTTCCTGACCTTAGGGGGAAAGCTCTCATTTTTTCCCCATTGAGGATGACATTAGCATTGGGTCGTTCATATATGGCTTTTATGATCTCGAGGTATGATCCTCTATCCCTACTTTCTTAAGGGTTTTTACCAAGAAAGGATGCTGTATTTTGTCAAATGTTTTCTCTGCATCTATTGAGAGGATCGTATGGTTCTTGTCCTTTCTTTTATTGATGTGATGAATCACGTTAATTGTTTTGTGACTATTGAACCAGCCCTGAATCCCAGGTGTAAATCCAACTTGGTCGCGGTGATAATTTTTTTTTTTTATGTATTATTGGATCCGGTTGGCTAGTATCTTGTTGAAGATGTTTGTATTCATGTTCATCAGGGAAATTTGTCTATAGTTCTCCTTTTTAGTGGGGTCTCTGTCTGGTTTTGGAATCAAGGTAATGCTGGCCTCATAGAAACAGTTTGGAAGTTTTCCTTCCGTTTCTATTTTTTGGAACAGCTTCAAGAGAATAGGTGTTAACTCTGCCTTAAATGTTTGGTAGAATTCCCCTGGAAAGCCAACTGGCCCTGGAGATGGTTTGGGAAATTTTTGATTACTAATTCGATTTCTTTACTGGTTATGGGTCTGTTCAAATTTTCTATTTCTTCCTGTTTCAGTTTTGATAGTGTATATGTTTCTAGGTATTTGTCCATTTCTTCCAGATTGCCCATTTTATTGAAATATAATTGCTCATAATATTCTCTTATTGTTGTTTTTATTTCTGCTGTGTTGGTTGTGATCTCTCTTTCATTCTTGATTTGATTTATTTGGGTCCTTTTTCCTTTTGATCAAACTGGCTAGTGGTTTGTCGAATTTGTTAATTCTTTGAAAGAACCAGCTTCTAGTTTCATTGATCTTTTCTACTGTTTTTTGGGTTTTCATAGCATTAACTTCTGCTCTAATCTTTATTATTTCCTGTCTTCTGCTGGTTTGGTGTTTTATTTGCTGCTCTTTTTCCAGCTCTTTAAGGTGTAAGGTTAGGTTGTGTATCTGAGATCTTTCTTCCTTCTTTAGGAAGGCCCGGATTGCTATATACTTTACTCTTATGACTGCCTTTGCTGCGTCCCAGAGGTTTTGGGTTGTGGTGTTATCATTTTCATTGGCTTCCATATACGTTTAAATTTCCTCTTTAACTTCTTGATTGGCCCATTCATTCATTAGTAGGATATTCTTTAGTCTCCAAGTATTTTTTACCTTTCCAAATTTATTCTTGTGGTTGATTTCAAGTTTCATAGCATTGTGGTCTGAAAATATGCACAATATGATTTCGATCTTTTTGTATTTGCTGAGGGCAGATTTGTGTCCCGGTATGTGGTCTATTCTGGAGAAAGTTCCATGTGCACTGGAGGAGAATGTATCTTCCACTGCTTTAGGATGAAATGTTCTGAATATCTGTTAAGTCCATATGGTCCAGTGTGTCATTCAAAGCCATTGTTTCCTTGTTGATTTTTTGATTAGATGATCTGTTCATTGCTGTGAGTGGGGTATTAAAGTCTCCTACTATTATGGTATTACTATTGATGAGTTTCTTTATCTTTGTGATTCATTGATTTATATATTTGGGTGCTACCACATTTGGCACATAAATGTTTACAATTGTTAGGTCTTCTTGGTAGATATACCCCTTGATTATGATATAATGCCCTTCTTCATCTCTTGATACAGTCTTTATTTTAAAGTCTGGATTGTCTGATATAGGTATGGCTACTCTGGCTTTCTTTTGTTGACCACTAGCATGATAGATGGTTCTCCATCCCCTTATTTTCAATCTGAAGGTGTCTTTAGGTCTAAAGTTGGTCACTTATAAACAGCGTATAGATGGATTTTGTTTTCTTATCCATTCTGTTACCCTATGTCTTTTGATTGGAGCATTGAGTCCGTTGATGTTTAGAGTGAGTACTGAAAGATATGAATTTATTGCCATTATGTTGCTTGTAGAGTTGGAGTTTCTGGTGGTATTCTCTGGTCCTTTCTTTTTTTTTTTTCAATATATGAAATTTATTGTCAAATTGGTTTCCATACAACACCCAGTGCTCATCCCAAAAGGTGCCCTCCTCAATACCCATCACCCACCCTCTCCTCCCTCCCACCCCCCATCAACCCTCAGTTTGTTCTCAGTTTTTAAGAGTCTCTTATGTTTTGGCTCTCTCCCACTCTAACCTCCTTTTTTTTCCTTCCCCTCCCCCATGGGTTTCTGTTAAGTTTCTGAGGATCCACATAAGAGTGAAAACATATGGTATCTGTCTTTCTCTGTATGGCTTATTTCACTTAGCATCACTCTCTCCAGTTCCATCCACGTTGCTACAAAGGGCCATATTTCATTCTTTCTCATTGCCACGTAGTACTCCATTGTGTATATAAACCACAATTTCTTTATCCATTCATCAGTTGATGGACATTTTGGCTATTTCCATAATTTGGCTATTGTTGAGAATGCTTCTATAAACATTGGGGTACAAGTGCCCCTGTGCATCAGTACTCCTGTATCCCTTGGGTAAATTCCTAGCAGTGCTATTGCTGGGTCATAGGGTAGGTCTATTTTTAATTTTCTGAGGAACCTCCACACTGTTTTCCAGAGTGGCTGCACAAATTTGCATTCCCATCAACAGTGCAGGAGGGTTCCCATTTCTCCACATCCTCTCCAGCATCTATAGTCTCCTGATTTGTTCATTTTGGCCACTCTGACTGGTGTGAGGTGATACCTGAGTGTGGTTTTGATTTGTATTTCTTCTCTGGTCCTTTCTAATCTTTGTTGCTTTTGGTCTTTATCTATCATTCATCTATCTATCTATCTATCTATCTATCTATCTATCCATCCATCCATCCATCTATCTATCTTTTCTCTCCTCAGAGAGTCCCCCTTAAATTTCTTGCAGGGATGGTTTAGTGGTTACAAACTGCTTTAATTTTTGTTTGTCTGGGAAACTTTTTATCTCTCCTTTTATTTTGAATGACAGCCTTGCTGGATAAAGAATTCTTGGCTGCATATTTTTCCGATTCAGCACACTGAATATATCTTGCCACTCCTTTCTGGCCTGTCAAGTTTCTGTGGATAGGTCTGCTGCAAACCTTATCTGTTTTCCCTTGTAGGTTAAGGACTTTTTTCCCTTGCTGCTTTCATGATTCTCTCCTTGCCTGAGTATTTTGTGAATTTGACTATGATATGCCTTGTTGATGATCAGTTTTTGTTGAATCTAATGGGAGTCCTCTGTGCTTCCTGGATTTTGGTGTCTGTGTCTTTCCCCAGGTTAGGAAATTTTTCCTCTATCATTTGCTCACTGAACCCTTCTACCCATATTTCTCTTTCTTCCTCTTCTGGGACCCCTATGATTCTGATGTTGTTCCTTTTTAATGAGTCACTGGTTTCTCTAATTCTTTTTTTTTTAATTTTTTTAAAATGTTTATTTATTTTTGAGACAGAGAGAGACAGAGTATGAATGGGGGAGGGTCAGAGAGAGAGGGAGACACAGAATCCGAAGCAGGCTCCAGGCTCCGAGCCATCAGCACAGAGCCCGATGCGGGGCTCGAACTCATGGACCGTGAGATCGTGACCTGAGCCGAAGTCAGACGCTTAACCGACTGAACCACCCAGGCGCCCCCATTTCTCTAATTCTTAAATCATACTCTTTGCCTTCATCTCCCTCTTTTTTTTCTGCTTCATTATTCTCCATAAGTTTGTCCTCCATATCGCTGATTCTCTGTTCTGCCTCATCCATCCTTACCGCTATGGCATCCATTCAGGATTGCAGGTCAGTTATAGCATTTTTTATTTCATCCTGACTAGCTTTTACCTCTTTTATCTCTGCATAAAGGGATTCTAATCTATATTCAACTCCAGCTAGTATTATTATTATCGTGATTGTATTCTGGTTCAGACATCTTGCTTGTATCTGTGTTTGTTAAGTCTCTGGCTGTTGTTTCTTCTTGCTCTTTTTTGGGGGGTGAATTCTTTCGTTTTGTCATTGTGAAGGGAGAAAAGGAATTAATGAGGTAGAAAAAATTAAAATTAAAAAAATAAAATTAAAAACATATTAAAATTAAAAATTAAAAACAAACACACACACACACACACAAAATCAAATAAATGATGCCAGATCCTAGGTATGTTTTTATCTGGGAGTTGAAAGTGGCTTGATAGATTATAGAAAAAAAGGGGAAAAAAAGAAAAAAAAGGATATCATTTGAAAATTTGAAAAAATGAATGCACTGAAGTAGACTAAAATGAAATGATGGAAGTAAAATAGAATTTGAAAAAATTTACACAAAAGTAAAAAAATATAGTAGAAAAAAATGAAAGAAAACTATTTTTAGTAAAAATTGACAATAAAAATGAATATTTTCTCTTTCTGTTTCAAGAAAAAGAAAAGAAATGAAAAAGGGAAAATAATAAAAAGAAAGAAAGAAAGACAGAAAGGTAGAAAGAAAGAAAGAAAAAGAAAGAAAGAAGGAAAGAAAGATAGATAGATAGATTTTGAATAGTTGGACCGGCTAACATAAATAAAATACGACTGAAATTACTTCATTTTTCGCTAGAAGTAAAACTATGAAGCACTTTATAGTCCATAAACTAAGCAGGCGGTGAGACTTGTATTCTTGAAGAGCGAGGTTGGCCCAGTTGGGCGGGGCTTAGTGTTAACAGCTAGGTTCTCCATTAGATGGCGCTGCTAGCCTACTGGGGTGGTTTGTTGTGGCGTTTGTAGATGTGTATGCGTGTGCGTGGGAGTGGTGAAAATGGTGTCATCCAGCTACCCGTCTCTAGTATTGGAACTCTATTCTCCCTGATAAGCAATCGCACACCTGTCCTTCATCTTTAGCTTCTGTCCACTCACCACTTCCACACTGTCTGTGACCAAGCCCCAGGTTAAACCTCCCTCCCAAGTTTTGTCTCAGATGTGGCTGCCTGCACTGGCCCCCCTCTTCTGAGGGACTGCGGCTTTGACCCACTCTGCCCCTCTGCAGACTGTCTCACCAAGCAATGGCTGGGTGCCAGCTGCACCCAGGAACATTTGTGGGACTGTGCTGCTGCTGGTGCCCCAAAACTGCGACCAGGTGCCAGCCCGCCCCAGAAAAAGTTCACAAGACAGTGTAGCAGCGGTGCCATAGGGATTATGGAAAATCACAACACACACTTCACCCCAATGACCTTGGTCCAGCACCAGTGAATGTGGCCATTTTCTGGGGTCTGCTGAGACCAGGTGGCCTCAAGAGTCTCTACCAAATGTCCTTTCAGCAGTGGAACTGCTTTTCCCTGTGTGGCCTGAGAACCTCCCAGACCCCACTGTGCTCCTGGGGATTCGCCCTTCCCACCAGAGCACTGCCAGGTATTGAGCTGCAGAGTTGCAGACTCTGTGCTCCCCCTGTTCACAGTCTTAATGGAATTTAAACCCTCTCCTTTCTCCCTTTTTAGTTAAGTCTCTGTGGTTGTTTCCAATTTTCCACTTTCTCTCCAGTTGCTTTTGGAGAGGGGTGCTTTTCCCATATTCCCCCCCACCTTGCCCTGTCTCCATCCTCTCTCTGCACGCAAAAGTGGCTCCCTGCCCTCCGCAACTTCTCTTTCCCCAAGTTCACCTCTCCATGCCACATACCTGCTGAATTCTGTGGTTCAGGTTGTGCAGATTATTGTGTTAATCATCAGATCAATTTTCTAGGTGTGCAGGATGGTTTAATGTTGCTGTATTTCATGGGCATGAGACACAAAAAACTTCCATGCTGTTCCGCCATCTTGGCTGCTCTTCCCAGGATAGAAAATTCTTGAATAATAATCTTCTCTCCTGAAGTGACTGTAGACCTTGTACATTGTTTTCAGATATTTAAGGTAGAAAAATAGAAATTTGTGGCTGACCTGGTTTTTATTTTTGTATGTCCAGCTGAATACTTGTGGAGTTCTTATTTTATTCTGGTAATTGAAATATTTTTCTAGGGTACACCTGTATGTAGAGCACACTTCTTAAAGGCAGTCACTTTTGACTAACTAGAAACATTACTGTTTTTACTTTTAAGCAGGAAAAATTTCAGTTGTGAGTCTGGTTATTGTTTTCATCTTAATTTGTTTGGTTTTCTCACTTGTATTCTGATTGGGTCTCCATTCCTTATTCTTCACTTCTGTTACTATTTTCCTCATTATTTCCAGTTAGTCAGTCTGCCCCTCTTCCTTTCTATCTTTCTATTTCCATTCCTCCTTTCCTTCCCCCTTCCTCCCTGCTTCCTCCCTCCCTCTCTCCTTCCTTCCTTCCTTCCTTCCTTCCTTCCTTCCTTCCTTCCTTCTTTTCTCCCTCCCTCCCTCCTTCCCTCTCTCTCTCCTTCCCTCCCTCCCCTCCCTTCCCATTCCCCTTCCCTCCCACCTCCCTCCCTCCTTTTTCTTCCTTCCTTCCTTCCCTCTTTCTTTACATTATTATTTATTTATTTTTTGCATTCTAAGAGTTTTTCAAGATTGTCTTATACTTCATTGGTTTGGTTTCTCATGTCACCAAGTTCTTCCATTCACTGCTTCCTCTGTACATGTTAATTCTCCTACTGTATTTTATACTTTCTAAAAATCCTCCCTTATTTCACCTTTGTCTTTTAAAATTTCATCACGATTTATTTTCACCCTGTTCTTATTTGGCTTCAAAAAGTTATGTTTTCCAAAATCCTCCTAAGAAAAATCTGTTTTTTCTTTTTTCCGTTTTAAGCTATTTTTAGAGACTGTTTCTCTGAATCTTGAGTATGACACTTTTTCTTAGGAATATTTGTCCTCACAGTCTCAATGCTAATGTTTCTGCATCAATTTATTTTAAAACTTTTGCTGAAAGATAGGGTAAGTGAATTTCCCTTCAAGTCTCCTTATGCCTTCTTTACAACTACAGCTTTATGATATGTTCCCATGAATGATTCCCAACCTAATCCTCCAGTGTTGACTGGTTTCTATTTTGTTCAGTTTTGTTGGATTGAGAAGGAATCTTCTCTTTCTCACACCTTCAACATTGTGTTTGAAAAACTGCTCTTGTAAGTATGCACTTGACCATGACCAAGCCTTTTCCTCCTCCTGGAGATTTAATTGTGGATCTATTCCTGTGAGGATGCGTGGTGCCTTCCCTACCCAACACCCTTGCTCTGACTTAGCTACCCAGCAGCCTTGTTGATACAGAGATTTGGTATTGTTTGATTCACTGGGTATTCGGTTGTGGTGGGAGACTATTGGCTCTTTCCCAATTCCTGAGTTTCTGTCTTTCTCATGGTATAATGTGTACAGCTTTTGGTTGGAACTTTTGTCCAGTTTCATCAGTCTGAAATTAGTGGAAATCTTCTAGCTTCTTGTAATAACTTGACTTTCATTTCTTGTTTTCATTGCTGTTCCCAAGTTGTGTTTTCTCTGTTTCTTCAGGGGTGCTTTATTAAGAAGTAGGAAAGGCTGTATGACAGGCTGCTACTCTAAAACTATTTTCAAAAAGTAGCATTTATAATTTATGATTTTATAATCAGAAAACTTTATTTAAATTACTTGTTATTTAATATTATATTTATGTCAAACATAATCTATAAGCATTGTCTATGAAGCATGGACACAGAAAGTATGCGTGAACAGAAAAGTCTCGTAAAGTACTCACTATGTTGGTTTAAAAACAGTGTAACCTATGGGGAGCCTGGGTTGCTCAGTTGGTGAAGTGTCCAACTTTGGCTCAGGTCATGATCTCACCATTCATGAGTTCAAGCCCTGCATCAGGCTCTGTGCTGACAGCTCAGAGTTGGAGCCTGCTTCGGATTCTGTGTCTCCCTCTTTCTCTGCCCCTCCCCTGCTCGTGCTCATGCTCTGTCTCTCAAAAATAAAAATAAACATTGAAAAAAAATGTAAACTAATATATGATGAACTGTATAGAATGATAAAATGAATAAAATGAGAAATATACCAGAGCTGGCAGGATTTCAGACACAAATGCTCCAAATAGGAATTAAAATATGTGAGATACTCGTATTCCTTTTTTTTTATGATTAAGAGTTGGAAATAGATTACCGCAAAATGTGAAAAATCAGACAGCACACTGTGCCTGATGCATAGGAATAATCTGTAAATGTTTTCTTGTCCTGGTTTTCCCTCTTTCATTGTCTTCTCTCCCTTTCTTCATCCCTGCTTTCTATTTCATTTTGGGCTGAGATTGAAGACACAGGCATAGAACCGAGCAGTGTATAACATATAATGGTGTCTTTATTAATGGGAGACAGCCATGGTATCAGTCCACTTAAATGTTGAGTATCACAGATGAATTGTGTTTAATTTGTGTATATACATATATATGTACACATACACACAAACCTACATATATATACACACATATATACACATACCTACATATATACATACAGATATAGACAAGTACATATATCATATATATATGTTGGACACAATGTCAGTGATTACAAAAGAGGAGAAGAATATAAATTGTATACCATGCTTCGTTATTAATACAAGAGTGATAGGCTAGAGAAGTATTTTGCTGCTCCTTTTCCATGTTTATAATTTTTCTCTGTACCTTAACTTTAAAATAAATTCATTAAATCTAGTTTCGATATTTGAAAAAAATACTTAGAAAGTAGATACTTAAAGCTCTATAGTTTGACTGCTGCTCTTTATACACCCTGGGTGGCAAACTTTAAACACCTCAGGTGACTTGAAGAATAATCAGTGGACCATTAAGCAGCTATATCATGCCATAAAGCTATATTCCTGGCAGCAGGCGACCCATGTCATCAAGTTCTTCCTTGCCCGTCTTCTAAAATAACAGTCCGACAGCTTTATGTCCCCATGTGTAGACTAGTAATGCGATCCCAGGCAGGGTGCAGGGTGCAGGGATCATGTTCAGCTCAGATATGTTGACCTGTAGTCAAACAATGGATAATATGTCAGTCGCAAGACTCTCTTCCAATACAAGAACTTTGTTCTAAACTGTAACACAGTCTGGAATATGTCACTTTTGTATAAGTGCTCAGCTGAAATCAGAATTTTGAGGAAAAGATATGGGTAAATGTATTTTTGAGCACTTTCTGTTTTTCTTTTCTTAATGTGTGTACCCCAATCAACTGCCAGTCAAATTCATGGAATTCACCTCATGCGTATCTTTGTGAATGCTTTATGATCATGAGAGTCCATTGAAAAAGGTGGCAAACAAAGCAAAGGAGATGACAACCAATGACAGTGTGGTAGGTGAATGCAGGGGTACACAATTCGTTGCTTTGAAAGACGGGTAGGATACAAAGAGGTCAAATGGAAATGTTAGGTTATGCTGGGCAGAAGAGCTTAGGCTTGGTGTGGAAGGCAAGATTCTTGAGAAGAGTAGAAGCCTGACAAAAAGCAGTATCTTAGGTTAATAGCAGTGGGCCACTGGAGAGTCTAAAGCAGGAGATGTTTAGAGACGAGAGAACATAACAGTATTTTTTTAATACTTTTAAAAATATTTATTTATTTATTTTTGAGAGAGACAGCGTGAACATGGAGGGGACAGAGAGAGGGAGACACAGAATCCGAAGCAGGCTCCAGGCTCTGAGCTGTCAGCACAGAGCCTGATGCGGGCCTCGAACCTGCAAACCACGAGATCATGACCTGAGCCGAAGTCGGCCCCTTAACTGACTGAGTCACTGAAGTAACCCCGTAACAGTATTTATGTACAGGTAATAACATGAAAGCCATTGAGGGCAAAAGGAAGGTGTTGCCTAGAAAGACAGAAAAAGGCAAATTTGAGAAGAATTGTGTCGAGAATCATTATAATATGGATTTGGCATGTAATTGCTCAGTGCATAGATGGTAGGAGAAATCAACAGATTAGATGTACCAGAATGCACATCCCTAAATATTTCTCCTTAAATCATACTTTGATATAATAGGAAATATTCTCAACTCAGATATTTTCAAATCTAAGGCGCTCACATCTAGAAAGTTACTGAAAATAGGTTAACAATTGAGTGAAAGAAGAGGCCAATGAGATTGGACATGTTGAAAAGAGACACTGACTGGAGAGCGGAGGTAGATCTCCCCTCCGTTAGATAGCCTTGAGATATGTAAATAAAGTGCCAAGGACACCGAGGCTTTGACAACCTATGCTTGCATCCGTGGGTGTGAGGAGAACACCACCTGCAGTTTCCTCTCAGTTCTTACCTGGCTTTGAGTTTTCATGGCTCCAGAAACGCCACATCGAGGCCTTACTATCATTGCACACACTTCTTGTTTCCTGTCCCCAGCACCTTTCTAAGACTTCTGTATGTTTTCATTTGGTCACCACAATACTTCTGTCAGCAAAGTATTCTTCTTTCCCCCCATTCTGCAGGTGTGGAAACTGAGACCCAGTGAAGTTCAGTAATATGATTTGTGTCATGAGATGAATCTTACTAACCTGATGAATGTTAGACTAGAATTAAAATTGTGGCAACCTGACTTTCAGGTCTCTAGGCTGTTAACCACTGTGTTAAACTGCCTGTCTAAAATGCATGGAGATGTCTTTAAATGAGAAAGTTGAATAATAAGAGCTTTGTCTACAACTTGTATCAAAGAAATACCGAATTGTTGTCTCCCCTCCATTAAAATCAGAATATGAGAGTGAAATACAATTGTTTGAATTGACACTTGTGTTGGATAATATTGGCATTTGCCCTTATGTTTGTTCCTCCAGTCTGTTTCACTTACTTCCTCTGGCTCACCTGCTTCTATCTGCAGGCCGTGGGCTCTCCATACCCTGGGATTGACTGCTGTGTTGGAAAGAAGCAGATGTACAAATCATCCTGGTTGAGGCAGAAGGCATCGTTAGCATGTTGTGACTAGAGTTCTTGCAGCCTCTAGACCCCCTTCCTGACTTTCTCAAATTCCTGCTTCTGTGTAGACTAAATTCCTGATACTCTAAGTGTGGTATATGGACTATCCACATTGGCATTCTCTGGGAACTTGCTAGAAATGCAGAACTTCAGATTCTGCCCCAGTATTATTGAATCGGAATCTGTGGTTCCATCGTGTAATGGTTAGCACTCTGGACTCTGAATCGGAATCTGTGTTTTAATAAGATTCCCAGATAATATGTATGCACATTCAAATTTGAGAAGCACTGATCTAAATGGTTTTTACCTCTCATTGCTGACGTCTCTGTGTGGTATCTAATTTCAAACATAATTTCTGATCTATTGTGTAAATTTTGTTTCTGGCACTTGGAATCCATTGGTTTATCATTATCTACCCAGTCTCTCAAATACATCCCTGTCCACACTTCTACAGTCCGTGTGTTTCTCAAATTTTCCATTCCTGGTTTCTTATTGCCTCTTCCATAATCTATCCCTATTCGTACCCTTAGAACTAAAGTAATGATAATAGTTACACTACCTGGGGCGCCTGGGTGACTCAATCAGTTAAGCGTCCTGCTCTTGACTTCGGCTTAGGTCATGATCTCATGATTCATGAGCTCAAGCCCCACATGAAGCCTGGACAGATGACATCATGGAGCCTGCTTGATTCTTTCTCCTGCTCTTTCTCTGCCCCTCCCCTGCTCATGCTCTCTCTCTCAAAATAAATAAATAAACTTAAAAAAATTATATTACTTAGCTATTTCCCTATCAAAAAAAGAGCAAAATGAAAATACGTATATAACTAAAGGAGTAATTAACCCATGTGCAATTTAATATCAATGATTTGGATCTGATACTTAGCTGTTTTATATTTATTATGGTGACAGAGGAGGTCAACAGAACCCTCCGCTCCCGTTCTTGCCCAGTCTGCAGTGTGTGGTGTTATACATGAAAAGGAACTTGATAGCAGTTCTTATTTTCCCATTATGTTAAGGAAAAGACAAATTACCATTCATCACTGCTCTGTGAGTAATGATTAATGAATGTCTTTGTTGCCTTTCTACAGAGAGGTGTAGAAGAGGTCAATTGGCTGTTTGCCTCTGTTGTTACTTCTAGGATTCCTATGTTGTGTGAGCTATTTACTCAATTTAAGTATTAGTCATCCATGGGGATTTCCTGTGTAATAACTTTTGAAAGTATAATGTCAAAGAAGAGCATAGAAGAATATTTACAGATAGCCACCCACACCCTTTTCCCTGCAGAGTGTGCTTTGCAAACACTGCCATGAGCTCTCTTTGAAGATCCAGCAACAGGTAGGGACCAAAAAGAAAACTTTTTTTCTGGGTAGAGCTACAACAACGTTTTACCCACTCTTACCTACGGCAAACTGAGCAAGGTCAGGTATAGAGAAACGTGCATGGTAATTTTAAAATCATACATTAACAATTGGAAAGCTAAATGATAGAATCGTGACGGATAAGGAATCATTCATTTATGCCTTCATTATGACCTTTGTGTACTTGTTGCTGTGTTCCCTTCCTTATTTTTCACAGGCATACGCTGGCCAAAGGACATCCTCTTGTGTCATTATTCTTACCCATGCTGCAAAGCTGAGGCATTTGGAGAGACTCTGCTCTCCCAGTGAGAGTCGGCAGCTGGGGAACAGTTGCACACAAAATAAAACTTCCAGGAATCTTTCAGGACACTTTGAAACATTGTGGAGGTGGCCTTTGTCCAAAGGCAAGTAATTACACCAGAGACACAGGCTCACTTTTCTAAGTGATTAAATTCAAGCGCGCACTCTCTCTCTCTTTTTAAATGATATTCTTGAACTGTAAGACTGTGTCATCATAAAGGAACAAAGAGCTCTAGGATGTATATTCACGATTTCCTGACAGTTGTCTTCACATCTCTCATGATTCATAGAGCAAAGTTACTGTGTGGCAATAACATATGGAATTTTGCAAACTGATTGGCTCTTCACTGAGACAGACACATAGCTAGATTGTGCTCTGTGGATCTGCCGCGGAGGCAAAAATCAATTTTCAGCCTTTTCTGGGGGATCACGTGAGGCTAGAGTAATTTTAAAAAGTGTAGTTAAAGAGATTTCATACTTTACAACCTCAGAATATTGAAATAGTCTGGGGAAAGGGTCGTTTCGAACAGTGAATAATTTTAAAAATCTCATAAAAAGCATGTTTAGAAAGAAAGCACTGTCAAGGTGTTTCATTGGGTAGTAACATGTATGGAGCAGGTATGGCATGATATGCTGCTTTCCTTGGCATAATTCCTTTCTCTTCCGGTTCAGGTCTTGCTTGATATATGCTGAGATCATTTAAACACATAATGTTTGTATTGTTATATCCGACCTATGTAAATTCAACTCCTTTTTCGAGGAATAGCCCTGTGTATTGTATTTCTCTGTGCTTATGCCCTTTTATAAGGGCAATCCTGTCTGAGTCGGTCCCTGAGTAAGCCTGAGATCGTCCATTTTATGAGCTGGAAGTCACCACAAGGCCAACCTAATTCAAAGCACTCATTTTAGAGTTGGAAGAGCAGAAGCCCCAACATAATACATAATCCATGGCCCAGCTGGCACCAAGGTTTTTGTCTGCATCACTGTTAATGCTCTTTATACCTTTTAATGCTATGTTAGTTAGTCTTCGGATAAATACTACTTTGCATTTGTCAATTTTAAGATATGCTTTTATCTTCTTTTTCGAACCAGAAGTTTCTTAAAGGTGTGAGTATGGTCTCCCTTGATTGTATGCACAAATATTGGGACACTGGTTACCGTATAGTACAATTAATAATATCTTCAATAAGAGAAGTCTGGTATATTAGTTAACAATTGCTACAGTAATGCTGTGTAACAAACTCTTCCCAAACTCAGTGGCTTGTAACGACAATCATACGTGGGCTACCTATATTTGGGTTGGATGCAAATGGGCTGGTTTAGATTTTGCTTGGCTGATTCTGCTGCAAGCTGTGGGTCAAGTTGGGCGTGGTGTCTCCCTGTGGGTATGGTTCAGGTCTACTCCAGGTGTATTAATTGTATGGTCCAAGCTGAATAGGAACTACCCAAGCTCATCTTGTGTGATGGCTGAGATGCAAGAGGGCAAGTTCAATGGCCCTTATACCTTTCCAACCTCATTTTGCATCCCTTTTGCTAAGGTCCCACTGGACAAAGCAAGCCATATCTCTGTGGCCAAAGTAAAAAGGGTGAGAAGTTCTTTTGATCCACCATGAGGCTAAAATGAGTCCCATGAATCAAGGGAAAAAAGGAATAACTGAATAATAGTCTACCACGATAACGATCCTGTATTCTGAAGCCATTCTTGCCCTTGCTAAGACTCTCTACACTCTTGATAGATTCTTAAGAAAGAAAAGCAAGGGTTGACACATGACAGTATTGCTGGTTGTTAACATTTCCTTGGGTCAGTATAAAGCACACCTTTTGCCTAGACTTTGCTGCCCCCAATATCTGGACCATTCTTCTTTCCTTGTTCACATCGGCTTTCTGAAGCCTTAAAGTCAAAAGTCTTTTGGTCACAAGTAATGAAAATCAAACCAGAACTAACATAGCAACAAAAAGGGATGTATTAGTAGAGCGGCTGTATTAGTTTGCTAAGGCTGCCGTTAGAAAGTATCAACGACATAAATTTATTGTCTACAAGTCCGAGGTGTTGTCAAGGTTAGTTCCTTTTGAGGGATATGAGGAAGAAATTGTTCTACGTCTCTCTTCTTGTCTTATAGATGGGATCTTACTGTTGACATGGTGCTCTCCCTGTATACCTGGCTGTCTCCAAATTTCACCTTTTTATAAGAACACTGGTCATATTGGTTTAGGGGCTAATGACCTCCCCTTAACTTTATGATCCCTGTGAAGACTGTATCTCCAAATAAGGTCACATTCTGAGATACTGGGTTAGGATTTTAACATATGAGTTTGTTGGGGGGTGGGGTGAGGCAGGACACGGTTCAACCTATTACAGTGTTTGTATGTAGAATTGCTTGGGACGGTCCCATTTGATGCTGGTTTCACTGAAGTAATTACTAATTACAAATCCCTCTTTCAGTGTCAATAATGTACCAGTTTGAGTAATAAATTTTATGACTCTTTAGTTAAGAGAATACAGGGGTAACTCATTAATTGCAGAGGGAGATTTTGACTGAAATTTGGAAACAATCTGGCAATATAATATTTATTCTCTGCTCTATAATCATATTAATTATTATAACATTGCTGTTTTTAACCAGACTGCACACTTTTGTGAGAATCTGTGATTTTTATCCAAAGCAATAGGATCTTAAATTTAAAAAAATGTGTATGTCATATCTATATAATACACATGCATAATATGTAGGGTGCATGTTACATATGTTATATATAATGTGTATGTTTTATATATATAATATAAACACATTCATGCGCATACATCTATGAGTTTACATATGTTTCCCTTTCGGGACTTAAGCTATTTTGTGTTCATCAATTCCTGTAACATTTCTCTAAGCAGTCATAGAAGGGAAACTCAAAAGCACTATTATACTTTTATAGAAGATGGAGAACGAGACAACATGGCAGCGTTCTTCCCATGATAGATGCAGAACACGCAAATGCCTTCTGTGTTAACCAAATGTTCTTAGTTTTACAGCTTTCTGGGCACAGCTAAGTCAGCTCTTTGAGCAAACCGAGATCTTCTTTGTCTTCCACTTGTCCAAAGGAAATTATGGGAGTTTCAACAAACAAAGAAATAAAAGCAGATAAGGGGATTTTGGTTAATTTAAAAAACAAATGAAGAAGAGATAAGAGGCTTTTAGGACTGTCCCTGTCAGGTGAGGGGAGTTAAAGGGAGAGAACCTGGTCTTAATGCACAGAGGAAATGCCTCCCTGAAAACAAGTTGTGGTGAAGTGAAAATGTAGACGATCTCAGGAAGGAGTTGGCAAAGAAAGGCTTTAAGGTCAGGCTCTTTGCCGGCTCCTGTTCTGAGAGGCCAGAAATAAGGAGTTTGCATGAGCAGGAGAGTGAGGGGATCCGAGGCAGAATCCAAGACTCCCTGCTCCTGTCTCAGCCCTGGGCATCATATCAGGACTCCATCATAAAGACACATTTTTCACATTTCAACATAATGACTTCTTTTCTAACAAATTGGTAAGTGCTTTTGAAAGCCTAGGATTTGCATTGAAGTGTGTGACTGTAACACCTCAAGTTAAATCCAGTTGTAATGAAGACCACTACCATAAAAATATATTGGTCTGAAAGAATTCTCCAGAACTCGGCCAGATCCCATTCCCCCTCCCCCAGCTCTCCCAGTGTCTACCCACATCTCTTTAGCTATGAAATATCTGTATTTATGGTCTATCTATCTGTCTATCTAATCTACCTCTGTGTCTGTATCTGTAGACCTACAGGTGCCAAACCTACCTCTTAAACACGGATCCTTGTTTCGAGTCTCATGTTTTCGTTTCCAAATGTCTCTGGGTCAGTTTCATACGTTGCTCTCACTTCACATGCAGTTTGGTTAGAAATGATCATCATTCTTTTCCTCATACCGGCCTCTTGTTTGAAATTCCAAATTCTCTCAATATTACTACCGTTTTCCTGTATCTCAGCAGCATCCTTCCTACTTATCTTTTAATCGCCCCACTCGTGCTTGCTGATCAAATCTGTTGCTTTGTTTTGCTTTGTGACCCTGCTCAAGATCCTATCTCCCTTTCCTTCACTCTACTTCCAGCTTTGTTCAAACATACGGTCACTGCTCCCCCGCAGTATGGTGAGCACCTCCTTACTGGGCTCCCTGTCTACGGATATTTTTCCTGGTCCAGTCTATTTCACGTCAGATTAATCTTTTAAAAACCTTTTTAAAATAAAAATCTTTCAAAAATACAAAATCTTTGCCACGTTTCCTCTGTGCAAACACCTTCAATATCTCTCTATGGCTAACAGAATAAAATGTAAGTTCTTGAACCGGCAACCAGAAACTTCCGTGGTTTTGGTTTCTTCTTTATCTCCTGTTCTTCTACTTCACATTTTCCAGATACAAGATATGAGTTGGTAATTATCTTTCCTTTAGCCCTTTACAAAAATGAGATATTTAATAATGATTTGCTGAATAATGATTTGCATCTTATGAAAGCATTTTGCTGAAATAAAATTTCATGAACATAATTTGTATTTCTTGATTTTTAATTTTAAAATAATAAATCTATGCCAGAGATTAAATTTTCAGCAATATTTTCCACTTATTAAATGTGAAAATTTACAGATTGATTTGAGTAAAGAGTCTATATACTTCACTGGCTTACCATTCTTGTATGATTTTAAGTAGAAGAAATGATATTATGTGTTCTTTACTGCCTGGTCAAACACCGGCCTGCAAGATGACCCAGACCACATCCTCAGATGTCCCCTCTGAAGATGTGATAATGTAAGCCCTTCTCTAATAATTCTTAATTGAAATGAAAGCTTTCTGGAATAGATGTGTCTTGAGCCACACCTGTGTCAGAGTTTCATTTCATTTCATTTCATTTCATTTCATTTCATTTCATTTCATTTCATGTTATTTTATTTTTAAATGTTTATTTTTGAGAGGGAGTAGGCAGGGTAGAGGCAGAGAGAAAGGGAGACAGAGGATCTGAAGCAGGCTCTGCGCTGACAGCAGAGAGAGCCGGATGCGGGGCTCGAACCCAGGAACCGTGAGATCATGACCTGAGCCGAAGTCTGACACTTAACCGACAGAGCCACCAAGGTGCCCCAGAGGTGTACCTTCATTTACAAGGTACATCCACTGTACTCCACAGATTGTGTAATTTTATCTCTATTATTCTGTAACCCACATTCTCTCTGTTGCAGGAGAGAAGCACCATCCTCACTTGCGCAAGGAAGTGAGGAAAGTAAGGCCTTGCTGAGATTGATGAGCATGGAAATAAAAAGGCGAGTCAGATATGAGAATTAATTTATAAGAAAAATTGACAAAATTTATTACACACTGACTATAGAGGATGAAATACCATGTTGTTTATGAGAATTATAGTACCACTGACCTGGAAATAGGAAGTTAGGTGTTAGAGCTTGACTTAAAAAGAAAGATGATGAACTTAGATTTATTTAGATTTATATTTAGTTGAAATGTGTGATCACAGAATGCCCAAGCAGGGGGAGAGAATTGAAGATTTGAGTGGTGAGGACTGTAACTGTCAATTAAAGGCGATAAGATTAGAGGCAATAGTTAAAATCATGAGAGTATATAAGATCATTTAAGAAGAGACTATAAAGTAAAGAGAACAGAGGGCTGAGAACCAGTCAAAACAATTCTTTGTCCTCAATCTAGGTTCAGTATCTGTTCAAATATATTCCCTTATTATATCTTCATCTTTTTCTCGTTGCTATTTTAACTACCTGTCTTGCCCTCCTTTTTCAGTTCTTGCTAAAAATCCCAAGGGAAGAGAATCATGGCTCTTATTCTGACTGCCAGAATCTGCATCTCCTTGATTTCTAGTAGCTTTCCTGGATTCTGACCACGCCATTGACTTGAACCTTTGCATTTCATTTCCTCCCCTGGTCTTAGTTTCTCATCTGCTGTTCGTGTTTGGTACGGTGACAGTCCTGAGGCAGGGGTAAGAAGAGAAAAAGAAACCAGTGAAAGATGGGGAGGAGTGGTTCTAAAAATATGAGTACCAGAATTACGAGGCATAATGGAAGTCAAGAGGGAAAGACAACAATTCAAAACCTTTTGAGGGCTTGTATTATCAAATACAATATCTTTGCCATAAGAATGCCAGCAAATTATAGGACTACCACAGAGACTGCTGTGGACTGAACTGTGTCCCTCCAAAATTCATATGTTGAAGCTTTAACCTTAATGTGATGGTATTTGGAGACGGGGCCTCTGGGAGATAATTACATTTAGGTAAGGGCATGAAGATGAGGTCCTCGTGATAGAATTACTGCCCTCATAAGGAAAGACACCAGACAGCTTGCTTCCTTTCTCTCTCCCTGTCACACACACAGCAACACGGCAAGAAGACAGCCATCTGTAGGCTGGGAAGAGCCCCACCAGTGAACCCAATTGGCCAGATCCTCGATCTAGGACTTCCCAGCCTCTAGAATCATGAGACATGTTATTTTAGTCACCCATTCTGTGGTAGTTGGATATGGCAGCACAGGCTGACTCGTATAGGGACTTTAATTATTTCACTTAGACTTCCCAAACCCATATCAAAAATCACACTCCAGCGTTGACATTTTCAATGATCAGTAAAAACTCACCCTTATAGAAAGTAAAGCTCTCATGGCATTGTCATTTATCAAGCTGAGAACATTTTAATTTGATGAAATGTAAGATTATATTTTATGGGATTACAATTCTGATAGCATCTTTAGGGTCGCTTTTGGCTTCTAAGGTCAGAACTAGCGAAAGTCAATATTAGCTAGAAGAGCTCTCATTAATTTATGTTATAGATGCTTTTCAACAACTTGCCGTGTAACATCCACGGTTTCATGGTCAACAAAAAAGATCTATTACATATGACTTGGAAAAATTACGAACGATGTTTTAAAAGAAGCCTGGCTCATGGAAAATGCAAAAATCTAGTGTGCCTCCATGGTCAATAGTCTATCGATTAAGGATTTAGTTATTTCTGGATAGTTCAAGGCAATGTGACTATAGATTTTGTGTCTGTTTTGTTTCTTTTTAAAACTATTGTGGACTGCTGATGGGGTGTGTTTCAGCACTATTATTTTAAGCTCATCCTCAGATGCCTTATTCTTTTGCTACTCCGTTTTGTGTGCTTCAAAACATAGTAAACTGCATTCCCTTTTGAGCTGTTCAAGTAATACCTATAATTTCAACTTGGCAGAGGTGACTTAATACCAGTAAAATCGGACCATCCTGTAACCCTGTGGCTTAATACTCACCCGTGACCTAGCTGGAACTGTCACCTGCTGATTGCGGTACTGACAGCTACCTTCTGTCTGATTGCACAGATCTTGTATATTACTAACACATTTCTCATACTCGTGAGTTGTGGGTCATTCATTTCTGATAAGAACATGTTTTGTAATGCACAATTTTGCTTGAGCCTTGTGCTCCCTTTTTGGATTTGGTTTTGATAATATGATTGTTAAAGAAATTTCCACACCATACAGGAACCCCAGGGCTTAATGAGGAAATGAGTTGTATTATTACTTTATCCTATCTGTGGTTTCCTTATCATTTTCTTTTGTACCGTCATGACTGGTGGAGCAGTGGAGACCTATGGATTTCAGGCATGAAGGAATTTTTACCTAGGAGATCAACACTAACCTTTAGCTCACTTTCATTATGTATGGCATAGGGATTAAAAGTGTCTTCTGACCCAAGGCCTATGGTCTCCTTTTAATCCCCAGTGGTTTTTTACATTTGGAAAAAGAGCTTCTGAATTTTATCAAGTAGTATAGAAAGAACTATAGAGTGATTCATAATTTTGTGTGTGAACGAAAGCTTTTAAACATACACACCAAGGTGAAATCAATGCCCCTCTCCTCAATAATAAGCAAAACAACACAAAAAAACACCATCTGAATCACTGCAAAAATGACTTAGAAAAATAAATCGGTACTGGTACCAAGCCTTGTTTTAACATGCAGTGAGATGAGATGACTATAATTTTTCAAAGACAAAGGTAAGGCAACCTAATAACTTTGGGAGGACTTTGTCACAACTATTAGAAATGGCTGTCCCCAGGAGTGCCTGGGTGGCTCAGTCAGTTAAGCATCTGACTCTTGGTTTCGGTTCAGGTCATGATCTCATGGTTGGTGAGATTGAGCCCTGCGTGCAGGCTCTGCGCTGGCAGCATTAAGCATGCTTGGGTTCTCCTCCTCTCTCTCTGCCCCGACCCGACTCACATTGTCTCTGTCTCTGTCAAAAATAAACTTAAAAAAAAAAAAAAGAAAGAAAGAAAGAAAGAAAGAAAGAAAGAAAGAAAGAAAGAAAAAGAAATGGCTGTCCTCATTTGGAGAGTGAAGTTAATTCACTGAGGATCACAGGTGAACTGCACAAAGTAAATCTCAGCAATTATGCTGTTGAGATTAATAGCCAAATCTACCAACTTTTCTTTTTTTTTTTATCTTTTTTTTTTATTGTCATATTGGTTTCCATACAACACCCAGTGCTCATCCCAAAAGGTGCCCTCCTCAATACCCATCACCCACCCTCCCCTCCCTCCCACCCCCCATCAACCCTCAGTTTGTTCTCAGTTTTTAAGAGTCTCTTATGCTTTGGCTCTCTCCCACTCGAACCTCTTTTTTTTTTTTTTCCTTCCCCTCCCCCATGGGTTTCTGTTAAGTTTCTGAGGATCCACATATGAGTGAAAACATATGGTAATGTGGATGGAACTGGAGAGTGTGATGCTAAGTGAAATAAGCCATACAGAGAAAGACACATACCAACTTTTCTTAAAGGCCTCTTCTTACTTTCTGTCCTGCTTTCCTTCCTTTAAGATTCCCACCCTCCCCCTTATAGGTCATTAGGTCTCTGTTTCCATGTTTCTTCTTTCTTTCTAGCCCTCTTGAAATAAGTGTTTTATGGTTGTTGGGCTTAGAGTCTTATACTCTTTTACAGTTTAAAAAGTGAATGAAGCCTTAAATATTTCTTTAAAAAAAAAGCCTTGATATTGAATTTAATTTTTTTTCAGTAGAAGGAACAAACAGAAGGAGAAACAACATACGAAATATAAAGAGACAGGACAAAGTAGTAAAAAACACAAACAGCACAGAGGAAAATGAAGGAGGATGGGTGGAAGGAGAGAAACAAAATGAGTGTGAAATGGAACAGGCAGAAGATGGGAGAGAAAGTTTAGTTGGTGTTGGGATGATACGCAAAATCGATTAAGAAGATTGGAGGAGGCTCAGGTTCAACTTTGGCATATTTGGTTTAACAACATAGGCCCAACTCTTAATTCTTTCTCATTTACCACTTTTTACATTGTCTCTAATTACTTAAAATGCAGTGTTGATAGAAAGAAGCACCTTTAGGTGAAGCTGTAAATTATTCACACTGTCGATTGTTTAAACTGTTAATTCTGCAAAGTGTTAGGACAAAAAGTAAAATCTTTCTCCTGGTATAATTCATGCATGCTTAAGTCAGTGTGCAGATGATAGAACTCTTGAAGCCTGATAACCAAACGAAACCTCTATGATACAAGTCTCATTTTTATTGTCTTTGTTACACCCCAAACCTCTACTTTTGATAAGAAGTAGCAACATTTTCTTTTCAACAGTATGCCTCCTTTTTGCAAAATCTCTATTTTCAAACAACTTTAGTGAAGTGTAATTGACATGTAAAAACACACATATTTGAGGCGCACCATATGACATATTTTGATATGAAAATGCCCACACGTTTCTCACTCATATTCATTAATTAACATATCCGTCATTGCCAAAAGTTTCCTTCAGGTGTTTGGTAATTCCCCACAATTTTCCTTCTCTTCCATGCCCCTACTATCTCGGAGCAATGCTGGTCACTGTACATTAATTTGCCTTTCTTAGAATTTTGCATATACAGACAATATGTACTCCTTTTGATCAAATTTCTTTCCCCATTGTTCTGGGAGACATCCATGTTGTACTGTGTATCAATAGTTCATCCTTTTTATGGCTGAGCAGTATTTCATTGTCTGAACATATTATACTTTGCTGATTTGCCTGTTGATGGACATTTGGGTGGTTTCTACTTTGGGCTATTGGAAATAGAACGTCTATGGACATTTGTGTCCAAGTTTTTGTGCGAACGTAGGTATTTATTTTTCTTGGGTAAATATCTAGGAATAGAATGACTAGATCACATGGAAGATTTCTTTTTAAAGAAAGTCCCAACAGTTTTGCAAAGTCGTCAATCATCTAAATTCTCCCCAGCAGTGAATTAGAAGTTTGTCATTTGCTTTGATATTTTGATCTTCTGTTTCAAGGCATAACTAATTCTAGGATCTTTATAAAATTTTTTTTGATGTGTATTCTTATTTTTGAGAGAGAGAGAGAGAGAGAGAGAGAGAACGCACAGCAGGACAGGGGCAGAGAGAGGGGGAGACACAGAATCCGAAGCAGGCTCCAGGCTCTGAGCTGTCAGCACAGACAGGAACCGTGGGTTCTTGACCTGGGCTGAAGTTGGACACTTAACCGACTGAGCCACCCAGGTGCCCATATTCTAGGACCTTTTAATCCAGCAAAGCTTGAACCACTTTGCAACATTCAGTCAGGTTTGTTGACCTTTTCTCGTTTTCTCAAGTCTTTATAATTTGAGAACCCTGGAAAAACTGATGCCAAATTTGAATTTGGGAATTTCGGGAAGTAAATTATACACTTACACTAAAAATTTAAGGAATATTTGTTGAAAGAAAGACCAGAGAAATACTCATCAATATCTGATGAATAGGAAAGATGATGACTATTTAAGTTTGACACATACATTTTATCAGGTACTTCTAGGAAAGCACAGACTGTGCTGTTTTGGGAACCAAGATTAGCATCCTCCTAATCACTTACATTTTGTGTCATTTGGTCTAAATTTATCAAGTTTTGTTTGGTCAGATAGCAATAATTAGGACTGGCTACTTTCAAAGGAATCTTTCTTTTCCTTTGATTCTCACCATGTAAAATTATCATAATTAAAGATACCATATTTCCCTAGTTCACCCAGGAAGTGCATATGAATCTGATAGGCTTGGCGATAACCTCAAATATATTTGGGAGAAGGCATTTATGATTCTGATTTAGATAAGATTAGGTTAGAAGTGGGTGTATAAAGGATATACCCGACATTATTAGCAGTAGGATCAGCAGTGGTTAATCACAAAACACTATTCATATTTGAGGATTTCCACATCAGATTGTAAGTATTTTGGTTTCCCTCTCTTTTCTCCTGTCCCATTCAGTTATCTGTATTAAGTCAAGGACCACATCAATTTGATCCCAAACCTATATTAATACTGTTTTACTGATGATTTTTAGACATTTCTTGAGTTTTTTTCTTCCTCAATAGTTGGGTTTTGAGGGACAATTCAGTTGGTTGAGCATCCCACTCTTGATCTCTGCTCAGGTCATGATCTTGGGGTTCCTGGGGTTGAGCCCCATGTTGGGCTCTGCACTGACAGTGCCGGGCCTGCTTGGGATTCTCTCTCTCTCTCCCTCTCTCTGCCCCTGCCCTGCTTGCATGTGTGAGCTCTCTCTCTATCTAAATAACTAAGTAAAAACTTAAAAAAGTTAGATATTTAGGCAGAAAGTGCTTCCGAAGAAAAAAGACTTTCTAAGGGAAAGTCTCCTGGACCTTCTTATGTGAGACATTGAAGTGACTGACATGATAAAACAGTGTGTGTTTACAGCAATTATCAAAGAACAGTCTTATTTAGATAATGAACCATTTCGTAGATACAGTTATTCTTAAGAAAAGAAGTTTCCTGGGGTGCCTGGGTGGCTCAGTTGGTTAAACATCTGACTTCGGCCCAGGTCATGATCTCACGGTCTGTGGGTTCGAGCCCCGCGTCGGGCTCTGTGCTGCCAGCTCAGAGTGTGGGGCCTGCTTTGGATTCTGTGTCTCCCTCTCTCTCTGCTCCTCCCCTGCTCATGCCCTGTCTCTGCCTCTCTCTCTCTCTCTCTCTCTCTCTCTCTCTCAAAAATAAATTAAAAAAAGAAAGTTTAAAGAAAAGGAGTTTCCTAATTCCACCTCGGTAGTTTTTCCTGGAGTATAGAAATACCTAAACTAAATAGGATAGAGCTTATGGAAGTATGAAGACTTGGTATTTATTAAATTAAAGATTAAAATTGTTCCTTAGTTTAATTTATTGCTTTTGAATCAGAGAAGGGAACAGGCCCTCAGGCAAGCTTTAGGGCTTGTAAATAGTACTTGTAGTAGATGTTCCCTTATCCATTTAAAACTTTGGCACCTGTATCACAGGCTTTTTTTTTTTTTTTTTTTTTTTTTTTTTTTAATATCAGTCTCTGCCATTGTCCTGTCTGGCTTTAGTATACTCATGGAAGGAACGGCTAAGAGCGTGGCCTCTCACTGTGGGGCATTTCTCATCATCAGTTACCATCTCTTCTGTACCTGAGCCACAAGCTCCCATGAACATACCACTGACCCCAGGAGCATAAACAGCCTCACCTACAAGCTCATTACCTCAAATATGTATACTACTCTAGCATCGTAATCTCTTTTCTCCCCAGGGAACTTAGCACTCTGATCGCTCTTTGACTTCATCTGCATCTTTGGCCCGTGGATGTCTATTTTCTTCCAATTCACCAGCCCTTGCCTTTCCTCTCTGTCTGCCATATTACATACATTAAATTCTCCTCCACATCTAACATTTGGTTTCACCTATCTGGAAGAACCCAATTGAAGGTGAACCTGGTACCCATGTTTTCTGCATTTACCTCTGAACAGTAGAGCACTCGGAGAATGTCACACGATTGGAATTTTGGTTTTGCAGTCCATTTTTGACAGTGACTTCAAATGCACTCTCAACACTGCGTGCCATTTTCTCAGGTCAACATGCTCTTAACCTGAGAAGGGGGGAAGGATTCATCTTAAGTAGAAAGAGTAATAGTTTCTTTGTTATAACAGGAGGCAGTGTGCTAGGATGGGTGAGCCTATAGATATGTTTGTAAGATAATGAAGATAAAATCAATATGGCTATTTATTTTTTTAGAAGGACACCCATCCCATAAATAAAGGATAAACATAACCTAAGCCCTAGATTAGTTTAAAATATTTTTAAAAATTTTTCTTTATTTATTTTGAGAGAGAGAGAGAGAGAGGGAGAGGGAAAGTGGGGGACAGGCAGAGAAAGAGGGAGAGAGAGAATCCCAAGCAGGATCCACACTGTCAGCACAGAGTCCAACATGGGACTTGAACTCACAAACCATGAGATTATGACCTGAGCCGAAATCAAGAGTTGGACACTTAACTGACTGGGCTGCTCAGATGCCCCGACCGTGGATTATTTTATATATCAGATTAGTCTTTCCTGCAAAGAAAGATTGTGACATTGTTTTCTGTCTGTTATAAATTGTTCTCCTTAATGGGTGAGTTGACAAATTTTTGCTCAAGTTTCTAGCATAAATATTTGTTGAAGCGCATAGCTTCCAGTCTTCAAGCAGGATTTTGACAAATGAGGAACAGCAACCGCAGATAGTCTTCTGGAAAGTTGAAGTTTTGAGCTTTGGGCATTTTCCTTCCAATTCATCTTCCAACTGATAGTCTTAAAACATGTTGATCATATCACTTCCCTTCTATAAACATACCATGGGCCCACTGCCTGCTATATATCATGTTTCAAAACAACGAAACATGGCTCTTGAAGCCATCCATACTTGATTGCATTCAATGTATTCAACATTACAGTTTTTCATATGTAACCATATTCTGAATGCTTTGTTCCAGTCCATTACCCTTCTCCTAATTATCTGCCACTGTGTCTCTCTCTATGAATCTATACTGGCCAGCTTGACCTGGGGGATGAGCAGACAACCAACTGGTAGTAATAGGTAGAGAGGGAGTTTTCCCATTCAAAACTAGTTAATCCACAATGGTGAGGTAGAATAAGCCCATGACCTTAAACATAACATCTGGGAAGATGAATGTGGATGAGGTAAAGAGGAGACCATGGTTACACTAAGAAGGAGCTTCCAGAGCTGAATTCCACTGAGGTCATCAAGATTGGACACATTAATAATTTAAACTGTTAATCACCACATATTTTGCTCTGTGATCATTCCGTTTGGGCTGGAGGGAATGATTCTCAGGTCAGGCTGACTGAAAAAGAAACCAAATTCTCAACCTCTAAATTGAAAATGTCACGATCTGTTTCTCAGTTATAATGGAGAAACAGTGAGCTGCTAGTACCTCCACAGCTCCTTACCCATTCTTCCGTCCCTTCACTGCTGCCCACAGACTTAGAAAACAAAACGAAACGAAACAACCAAAGCAAAACCAAACAAACACAAACAAACAAACGAAAACTTTCAAGCTAAAGTGGAAAATAGGTTGGCAATGAGACAAGAAGGGTTAGAAGTGAACCTGGGGGTCATCACCCTTTATTCCACTCCCCTGGGAGGGCTCTTTGTAAGGAGTGACATGATGAAATTTTGGTGTGCAGATCCCATTCTTGTCTGCCACTAGCAGTCTGACAGAATTGATGGGAAGAGGTCCCCTGACAACACCAGCTCTCCCAAGGACACCAGAAAGGTGTGGCAGAACCATTGAATTTCTCTATTGCCTTCAAGAAGAACATGGAAGGACTGATATCCTTGTTTGCAGATATTGGTTTGCAAGAAGATATTGCAGATATTGGTTCTTCAAGAAGAACATGGAAGGACTGATATCCGGGCTGATGAACCCCAAGAGGTCCAGCATTGAGGGAGAGAAGACTGTAAAAGACCTGATTTTACTTGATGACTAGACACTGTGGTTAAAGTGTAGACATCTCTAAAGAGGCATGTCAGGGATGGGGACTGAGATGGTAGAGATTGGCTGATGACAAGGCAAATTATATTTAGAGTGGGGTGTCAGCATGGGATTGGGACTGAGCAACCATGAGAAGGATAAGAACGCTTCCCACGGCACTACAGCAGTTGTACAAATCCCTAGAGGACTAGAATGAACTCTAGCAAAGTGAGGGTAAGAAGAATATCAGTTATATCTTTGAAACCAACAAGTATCACCCTTCACTGACTGAAAAATCCTGAATGTGGACTGAATGTACCTGAAATTAACCACATTTAGTTTCTGACTTTCCAGTGGAAAGTGAGGATAAGGGTACTTTTCAGTCACAAGATAGTGGAGACATTTTGCATTTTGGTACCTATCAGTTTTATAGGCTGTCATGTGTGTGAAATGCATTCCAGGCTTCTGAACCAGAAGCCTCAACTTTCTTGCGACGTTAGGGAAAAATGGTGTGGGCTTAGCTGTAAAAATCCATAGCATCACAAATTTTGTTGAAATGCCTCTTCTTCAACTGGCTCTGGTTTTCTGACGCAGATCATACGTGCTCTCGCTTTCACCCAAAAGGCAACACTGGGCCCTGTTTTGAAGCTCCCTCTCCTTAATTTTTCTAAATCTGACTCTTAGTATGTCTTTGCTTTGTCTTGTCCTTATGCCATAAGTCTTCCTTTGTCTTTTTCTCAACATGTCCTTAATGAGTTCGCTTTCTCTACAACTACTTCATTTTTAGTCTTCATGTACCTTCTCTAAACATATTAATAAATAGCAATATGGAGTAGGAGCAGGGAAATGCAAAGATGATACAGCAGGTTTAGATCCAGCCTCTCAAGGAAGGTCAACGAGTGGATATGAGCACCTTTAATAAAATGTAAGAAGTGATCTGTTAGCATTATTGTCCACATGTGTAGACATATAGATCACATGTATAAATTCTGTATAGTTAAGTCATAGAAGGCTTTCACAGAAGGTTGTAGATGAAGGAGTAGCATTTCCTGGTGAATGAGAATGGAAAGGACATTTCAAACACCAATGAAAGTTGTAAAAGTTATTTTAAAAAGTATAAAAATTAGTAAGGCTATTACTAAATTTTAATGGTGTGGAAGGAATATGAATTATGATTTTGAAATATAAACCAACAAAGCAACAAAATCACAAATAAAATAACCAACTATGGAAAAATATTTAGGGGCACAGTTTGAGTATTAGAGGTAGGATGACTGAATAGATGTCGACTAGAGTTACTTAGATAGAAGTGTCGGCTCACCTATGGCAGCAGCAACAGGAATGGCAGAGATACTTGTAATTTCATTTCAGCAATTGACAAAATTAAATTCAGCGTATTTTAAAATAAATCCAGGATATACAGCATCTTTTCTTAATTGTGTCCTATGTGGAAGTCCTATTCCCCCCACAATGGTAGGCACCTAGAAACAGGGACTACATGTTGTTTCTCTTATAGTGTTAGATTGTTCAGCAGAGTATCTCTTGAGCAGACGCTTATTTATAATTTTTACTTGTCCGGCAACCAGAAATGTGTGAACTCATTTTGAACAATGGCTTCCAACCCCTGCTGAGATGAAAATGACAAAATCACAGTGATTGGACTGGCCACTCATATATAAAGATTGCAGGTGTCACTTCTGTCATCACTATGAACATCAAAACTGCTCACCAGCGATTTAATGGACTTCACTGAGACAGTATCCTGAACATGCATATATCAAAGAATTCTGAGCATTTTATATTCCAAGGTAAATATACCTTGCTTTTATCTTTAAAATTAGATTTTAAAAACTCAAGGTTTTTTTTAATTTTTTAAGTTTATTTATTTATTTTGAGAGAGAGAGAGAGAGAGAGAGAGAGAGAGAGAGAGCAGGGAAGGGGCAGAGGGAGAGGGAGAGCAAGAACTCCAAGCAGGCTTCGCGCAGTCAGAGCACAAAGCCTGACGTGGGGCCTGATCTCACGAACTGTGAGATTACGACCTGAGCTGAAATCAACAGTCACTTAGTCAACTGAGTCACCCAGGTGCCCCCAAAATTCAAGCTTTTAAAAACTGTGCTTCATGGTTGATAACATTATTTGAACTTAATCATAATATATAATAGCAACATTATTATTCTTTTCTTTTCTATTACAGAGATGAAAGACATATTCTTAGTTTGTAAAACTGGTGTACCTATTTTTCGTCTCTATTAGTCTGACATATACAAAACTTATTTACATCTTCATCATCCTGTTTTAAATGAAATCCCAAAGCTTAACACTTATTAAACTCCTGCTTTGCCTCTCTTTTTCAAAGTTATCAATTTTTCTTTCTATTGCTATACTTTTATTTTTTTCCTACTTTGCTAACAGCCATTTCCCATTGGTTAAATTGGTGTCACTAACTCAGAGTAGCAGTAAAACACACACACATTGACAACCATAACAATCATAACTGGATTACATTATTAAGATCAAGATGTGGGTCTCCTTATCTGGAAAAAAAAATTAAGAATTGTGTCTCAGTTAGAACTTGAAATAATAAGAAACTGATCTTATAAAATCTTTCTCAACTTCTTTTGGTTCCTTGGCAGGTGGGATAAGATTAAAAAGAAATAGCCAAAAGAAAAAAAAAAAGGAAAGAAATAAGAGAAAATCAAAGAAACAGCCAATTTGTTGCATTACCACTGCAATACCATTGTTACTCTGATGACTTTTTTTCCTTCTTAGACTGTATCTATTATTTTACCTACTATAAGGAAGGGAAGCCACAGAAGAAATATAGGAAGAAACAGAATTTGAGCTTCTAAGGGCAAGGTCCTGACAATGATGATAAGACTAAAAGAATATTGTAATAGTCTGGATGTCAAACCCTGAGCTAAGCAGGATGAGGCAAAGAAGTCATAGAGGGAAAAGAGCTGAACCCTTGGTGGGTGGGGGGAGTGATATAACCCAGCTAGGCTGGGGAGTTCTAGGGTAAAGGAGACCTGGGTCTTGTTTCCCAAGTAGAAACCATGAAGTTGATAAGGTCCCAGTTATTTCCTACCCTGTTGCAGTGCAGTGACAATACAGTAGAAATGATAGACAGACTTGTTTGGATAGGTGGGGCTGAGTAGGCAGCAAATTTCCTGTAGTCCCAGAGTAACATGGGGACTTTTCCCATGCTTTTGCAAAAGATGTGGGCATTAGATGGTAGACAGAGTTGAGGAATTGAGAGGGGCTTATTATTTAAGATTATGGTAACAGAGGACTATGGCTTGAGGTAGAAGGGCTGAAGGACTGATACGACATGGGGAATGGGGGGGCGTCTCCATGGAGGTCAGTATAGAAGAGTGAAAACTATCAGCAAGATACCAGCTGACTGATGGCCAAACATCTCCCCTAAGTTGGTGTTGAGTCCTTAACCAGTGACCATAAAGATATATCCCATACTAAGGGGAAGGATTAGGTAGGAGAAATCCTGAACTAACTCTGTTCCCCTAGAGACAACTGACTTTAGCCAGAACTGGTTAAGTCTTGGTTTTCTACTGTGTGGAAAAAATGAGAACTTGAAAGAAAAATTGTTAGAATAAAAAACGAACAAAAAAACTCCCCAAATAACCCTACTTTTGTATAGACGAACATGTGGCTTCAAAAGGTGAATGCAATATATATTGCCAAAAACAGGTAAAGATCAATGTAAAAATCACTGACCTTTGGGAATAGATCTAGGAGCATAATATTCATTGAACTCAGTCAAACCTAGGGTTTGATTCATGAAAACCACAGAGTTATTCAGAAGAGATCAAGGCATATCTACTGTGAAAGGCTGGTTAAGTGATAAAAATTCTTATAAAGCTTGAATAGCGCATTAGACCTTGAACAGATAGAGGAGACTTCTGTTGAATTTCAGTCTTCCTCCCACTGGTTGTAGGGCAGGAGTTGGACATGAGATGGATATGACAGAACCAAAAGAAACCTCAGCTAGGGCCACCTGGCTGGCTCAGTCAGGAAAGCATACAACTCTTGGGCTTGGGCTCATGAGTTTGAGCCCTACACTGAGTGTAGAGATTACTTAGATGAAAGAAAAAAAGAAAGAAAGAAAGAAGGAAAAAAAGAAAGAAAGAAAGAAAGAAAGAAAGAAAGAAAGAAAGAAAAGAAAGAAAAGGAAGGGAGAAGAGGAAGGAAGGAACGAACGAAGGAAGAAACGAAGGAAGGAAGGAAGCAAGAAATTTTAACTGCAGGTAAAAGCAAATCAGGGGGTTTGGGGTCAACTTCAGGTGCAGGATTCAAGTACCAGTCCCAGTTTCACCAGTAGCTCATAGCTGCAGGAAAGTCTCTGTTTCTTCACCTATAAAAGTAAAAGAGTGTTTAGGAATTATAGGTAGGAGGCAATGTGTATAGCAGCAGACATAGAGGTATAAGCTTTACTTTTCAATAATTAAAAATCGTGAAAGGGACTGCTTTATTTTCATTCTCCCTTTGGGAGTCTAAATAAACAAAAATAGAAAAATTCAGACATTTGGCATGCCTATATCCATGACCTCTGGTCCAAGGAACACCTAAAATTTAGAATAATTAGAAAAAACCCTCAAATTGGAAACAACCCTTACTTTATTTCAGTGCCTACTCAGTGTGATTTCTCCGAGATGATCAAACAGTTGGAGCATAGCGGTGATTTTTGGTTTTCTAGTTTTAGGCAATCTGGAAGAAAGGAAGGTAGCACACGGTGTTCATTAAATGTGTAATTCCTTCCTTATGCTGAAAAACGTTCCTCTGTTATCTGGATCCTCACTACTGTCTGCAGCTTTCTAACTTCCTCACTTAAGTGACACACTAATGGGCTTAGCTCTACAAGGAATTTCTTTGACAATGTAGATGGTAATATACAGAGAGTAAACTCAGGGCCTATTGACTTTGATAACAAAGTTCGAAAAAGGAGACCTTCTTGGTACTTTGCAGGCAACTATCTGTGTAAACACACACGTTCAGGTGAATAGCACACCCATCAGACGCCAGATGGACTAAAAACCCTCTTAATGGTGGAAAAGAGGAACAGATGAACTCAGAGGTGAACACAATCTTGGAAATTAAAGAATGAGAGCAACCGGGGTGATGTTATATAAAACAGTACTGCGGGGAGAATGTCACTTCTGTAGGTATAATGTTTTCTACTAACGTGTTTTGATTACCAGCGCAACCAGCGGGGGTTGAAGAACATACTGGAATTCATCCTTCTATTGTCATTTACAACATCGTTCATTGTTGTGATATATTATTTAAAAAAGAGATTATGTAGTGCCAAATATTGCAAGAGAATCTACTCTCTAAGAATACTGAATATGCTTTTCCCTCCCCTCCCAATTTCTCCCCTCCACCCCCCAGTTTAGGTGATCATACGTATTTATAATAAGCAAATGCCACTGCTTAAAACTTCTGCAAATAACTCAACTGAGATTTAAACTGAATTATTTTAAAGGTCAATAGATAAAAATGGTTCACAGAACGATAAATCCTTGCGATAGGAAATTTGGGGCCATTTTCTTCTAAGAAATAGGAATAGTTTAAAATCAAGTGGAAACATAAGATATCTGTCTTTCTCTGTATGACTTGTTTCACTTAGCATAACACTCTCTAGTTCTCTCCATGTTGCTACAAAGGGCCATATTTCATTCTTTCTCATTGCCACGTAGTATTCCATTGTGTATACAAACCATGATTTCTTTTTTTTTTTTTAATTTTTTTTTAAACGTTTTTATTTTTGAGACAGAGAGAGACAGAGCATGAACCGGGGAGGGGCAGAGAGAGAGGGAGACAGAGAATCGGAAGCAGGCTCCAGGCTCTGTGCCATCAGCCCAGAGCCCAACGCGGGGCTTGAACTCATGGACCATGAGATCGTGACCTGAGCTGAAGTCAGACGCTTAACCGACTGAGCCACCCAGGTGCCCCCAAACCATGATTTCTTTATCCATTCATCAGTTGATGGACATTTAGGCTCTTTCCATAATTTGGCTATTGTTGAAAGTGCTGCTATAAACATTGGGGTATACGTGCCCCAGTGCATCAGCACTCCTGTATCCCTTGGGTAAATTCCTAGCAGTGCTATTGCTGGGTCATAGGGTAGGTCTATTTTTAATTTTCTGAGGAACCTCCACACTGCTTTCCAGAGCGGCTGCACCAATTTGCATTCCCACCAACAGTGCAAGAGGGTTCCCGTTTCTCCACATCCTCTCCAGCATCTATAGTCTCCTGATTTTTTCATTTTAGCCACTCTGACTGATGTGAGGTGGTATCTCAGTGTGGTTTTGATTTGTGTTTCCCTGATGAGGAGTGACTGTTATGTGGATCCTGAGAAACTTAATGGAAGACCATGGGGGAGGGGAAGGAAAAAAAAAAAGAGAGGGAGAGAGCCAAATCGTAAGAGACTCTTAAAAACTGAGAATAAACTGAGGGTTGATGGGGGGTGGGAGGGAGGGGAAAGTGGGTGATGCGCATTGAGGAGGGCACCTGTTGGGATGAGCACTGGGTGTTGTATGGAAACCAATTTGACAATAAATTTCATATTAAAAAAAAAGATAAAGAAAAAAAAGAAAATCAAGTGGAAGTAAGGAAAATCACAGGCTCTTGGCAAAGGTCAAAGGATGAGGTTCTCAAACCCTATTCTCATGCATCAAGAAACAGTGCACTGGAACTTTACATTGGTGCTGAGAAAGTCTCAGCTGGTTTGGAGAAGATTCACCGATGCAGACCTTTCAACTCTTCCCACACGAGGTCCCTCTGCTCACTCACAAGGGATTTGCTTTGCAGGATTTGTTTAGAGAGAATCTTCCCTTTGCAATTCTTGCCAAGTGCTTAGAAGCTCTTTACTTGAATGGCATGGTCTATCCCGGGAGAGGCTGTGTATCCAGGTTGCTCTCGTTCACCTCCACTCTGATCCAGATGCCATCTCATTTGCTTTTCACGGTGCTTCCCAGGGAACATTCACACCAGTTCCCCTACAGTGGCTCACGGTGATCTTGTTAGTTGCTCAGAAAAGCTGTTAGCGGTTTTGTGGCTTTTCTTGATGTGTCCTTGTTGAACAGCCTGGCTCACGTTTTTCTGAGGTTAGAAGCATGATGAAATGCCATGCTTGCGTCATTGTTTCATGGTTCCATCTCCTACATTCCGGTGTCGGTAAAAAAAAAAAGAGAATAGGCTCTTTCCATCTGGCATTGGAATGGAGATCAGCAACATCAATTTTTAGGCCTCATTTCCCTCCCCAAGTGTGAAAATTTCATATTGCAGCTCCGATGTAGGGTATGTTAGACATATTTTATGCGCTGACTGACAAGACAGTGGCCCACATTTTTGCTGTTGCTGCGGCAACCGGCACTATGCAGTGGTCACCTGAGGCCACCTTGTTTTAGCTGCTCTGCTTCTCTTTTGCTTTCTGCTTTCTGTTTGCTGCCTCATTCCAGCCCCGCAAACTTTGACGAATGGGGATGGAAGGGATAGGCAGCAAATTCTCTTTTGTCTCACATCTTTGGGCAGATAATCGGAGGCATGGCATACACAGTTCCTCAGAGAGTTCCCAGTTCCGGGAACTCCAGATAAAACACGGGATTCCAGTTAAATTTGCATGTCAAAGAAACAACAGATACTGTTTTTAAGAGTAGACATATATCCCAAATATTGCATGAGACACACCGCTACTAAAAAAAAAAAAATTGTTGTTTATCTGACATTCAATATCATCTGAGTGCTTTTAATTTTACAAGCAACATTATTTCCAGTGGAATGGAGACCTCCCAGGCTGTAGTAGTACTCAGTACAGCACCACACCCTTGGGTTGGATTGGATTTACTTTTTCCCTGACTTCCTTCTTCCCCAATCTATGCCCCCCCCCCCCTTCCATCCTCAAAGACATTACCCACAGGCAAGCTTTTGTCTCAGGCTCTGTTGTTTCCAGAAGGCAAGCTAAAATATAAGGCTCAATATGAAAACCGTAGATTATAGCTCATTGGGTTGTAAATATGTAGACAACAGTCCATTGAGAATTACTGGGTTTATAATTACTTGGTATTTTCCGAGTAATCCACACGTCACTTAGAGTTCTT
The DNA here is from genome assembly GCF_016509475.1 of Prionailurus bengalensis. Classification (NCBI taxonomy): domain Eukaryota; kingdom Metazoa; phylum Chordata; class Mammalia; order Carnivora; family Felidae; genus Prionailurus; species Prionailurus bengalensis. The sequence continues at coordinate 21,644,896 of NC_057344.1, forward strand.
ATCTTTTGAAATCTAGATAAGCTTGATTAGAACTGTCAGTGCTCTGTAAAAGTACAAAGCTGCCCACGGATACCTGTACTTTCTGAGATGCTTATATCCTGTTGTAAACTCCTGATTCTGTAAATTAGTTTGGTTTGTGGATCACCTCGCCAACCTGGACATCCTGAGTTTGGTCTCCCCAGTGCCCCTCTCTACCCTCCCTCCCCAGGTCTTCTGGAAATGAATCCCCAGCCCTTAGCACAATGCCAGGCAAATGGTGAATGCTTGGCAGGTATTTGTTGACTCAACAAATGAATACAGTGCTTTTTTTTATGCATCCCATTAAAAAATTTTTTTTTCAACGTTTTTTATTTATTTTTGGGACAGAGAGAGACAGAGCATGAACGGGGGAGGGGCAGAGAGAGAGGGAGACACAGAATCGGAAACAGGCTCCAGGCTCTGAGCCATCAGCCCAGAGCCTGACGCGGGGCTCGAACTCACGGACCGCGAGATCGTGACCTGGCTGATGTCGGACGCTTAACCGACTGCGCCACCCAGGCGCCCCTATGCATCCCATTTTAAACCATAAACTTGTGTGGTGTTTCTTCTTTCCAAAACACAATTCTGTTTTTTTTTTTTTTAAGTTTTCATTTTTGCTAACTGCCCTGCCCTCCTCAAATACATAATTAAGAATCACTGTAGGGTGAGAAATTGGTAAAAAACAGAAGAAATCCACCACGGATCAACTGAATGTTTCTGACAGCGTGTGACATTCACTCAGTTCATTATCGCATTCAAAGACACTCATTAGAATAAGTTCTGTGGGTTGAGGTTAAGTGAGGTTTAGTAGAAAGCTAGTTATCGAAGAAAACAGCAATGATTAGGTGTAAGTGCTGATAACCGGAAAAGCAAGAATCAAGTGATACATTTTACGGTGGTTGATTATTCAGGAAACTATTTATGAAATTCTATCATTTGAGAACCATTTGTAAGGCACAACTACGTGGTCCATAGGAGTATTTCTTTAAGGAGAGAATTCTCTAAAAGTATATTATGTCATCCCTTCTAGTTTTTCTCTGCACCTGATATTTTTAAACTTGATTTCATTTAACTTATTCTTTTTTCTTGGCCTTCATTCCTTTGTGCCTGACTCTAAATTGACAGGCACATAATTTTTTCCAGCTTTATTGAGGCATAATTAACAAATAGAAATTCTATATATTTAAGGCATATGAACATGATAGTTTGATATATGTGTACATTTTGAGATGATTACCGTAATTACGTTAATCAGCACATCCATCAACTCACATGGTTACCATTTGGGGGGTTGTGGTGAGCAGTTCTCAGCAAATTCCGAGAATACATACAGTATTCTTATTAAGTATAGGCCCTGTGGTGTCCATTAGACCCCAGAATTTACCATGAGGCTTGCATAAAACATCTTACTGAATACTTCTTAACGGTAAACCTATGTAAGTGATTTGGTTAGGCACACTGGAGGCAAAAGTATTGGAAACCACAGGCAATCTGATACAAGGGTAAATTATCTCTAAAATCATGCCAATAGAAACTTATTTATTGCATCAAGGTAAACAACAAAGTCAGTAATAATATCGTGGAACAATATTAAATGTTGCCATGTATGTCAGGCATCCCGCTAAATGATTTTTACCTGCCTTCTGTCTCAGTATTCTTGTGCAGAAAGTCCAGCCATTGGTTAAGTTTCATACATAAGGGAAGTATTTGATCTATGACTGTACGAGCAGTAAACAGAAGTCAGATCTAGGCATTGTTGAGTTCAGCGTCCTAATGCCACATCATTTGGGAAATTGAGACATGACGGAATTAAATGGGAAGGGAGGGGAATGGGAATGGTCAGGGTTAGATCTCCTGGTAATAGAACAAGGAATTGTAATTAGTTAGAAGTCATTATAAAATTTATTTCAGTTGCTCTTTTTTTCTCCTGCCTACATATTGGTGAAATTCTTGTTTATGAATTTGGAGAATGTGGTCATAAATCTTGCTTTGTCATCAATCATGTTCTGTCACTGCCACACACACATAAAGGAAAACTTGAATCTTCTAACACAATTGATGTCCTGATTCCAGTTTGAAGCTTAATTTCCTATTTCTCTTCACCCCTTGGGAATATCTGTGGTTCGTTTGGTGACTAAGCTGATGAACCACAGTTGCTGCTTTGATAACGATTCAATCTCAGTTTAGTAACATCAAAAAAAAAAAAAAAGAAAGAAAAAAAAAATCCCCCTCCAAAACAAACCCCGCAGAACAAAGGCGAGTTAGGAGAAACGTTATACGTTAGAAAAAGTCTTTGCATGTTATTGCTGAGATAAAGATAAAATAGCTCTTTGGCATTGTTCTAATATAGGAGTCATTTTCTTTAGGGTCTTTGAACTCCAACTTCTTAAATATCTTTAATGTTTGTAGGCAGGAGATAATGCTGTAGGTAAGAGACACATGGCAACGTTCTATGTCTGACTTCCAGTATTGGTTTCTTTAAGCCCAACAGAAAAACGTGCAGCCCTGTTCTAGAAGGACTCTGATACCGGTTCATGCCCTGTGGGGGTGACCAACTGGGTAGCCAACATATAACTAAATATTTTTCATTCTGCCACCATCTCTTGGGGGTGATTATTGTCTCATGCAAAGGACACCTCCTGGGCCCTTATTTCATTAGCATTAAACTTTTCGTTTGCGTGAATTCAGTTTTTCGTAGTTTTGAAGAGACACGTCACCGTGGACGGTGCGTCCATTTATTCTGAAACGTACCGTCTCAGCTTCCAATTACAAGTGTGTTTTGAGCAGAGCACCTGGCACAGTTCCTGTCGTTCCGTCTGGCCCTGGACGCAGGGATGCGTGGCTTGTTCTTTGTTCAGAGCACTTTCCAAGAGATTGGGCCGAACAGTTGCAACCAAGAATCACTTATACCACCAGGAGCTGAGAAACTTTGCGGCTGTCATGAATGAAGTTTGGAGTGACACAAATCTTGTTTGGAGAGCTCACTGTGTGGTGCTGGAGAATTAATCTTTGACTGTAAACCTTCTTCTCTTTCCTTAATCAGATAAACTGTCTGGCCTGAAACAGAGGTCTTTTCTTTTCACAGACAGCTCTGTTTTCGCCCCCAAAGAGATTTTGTCCAACATAAGGACACAGTGCAGTCTAAGTGGAAGGCGTCTCAGATTTATATAAGTTTATTCCTTTTCTAACAGTTGTGCGAAGCAGGGAGGATTGCTATAAAACGGGTTGTTTTTAAAATTCATTTTAGGAAAATTTGAGGTGAGAAACCAATTTGCATCTTCCTACTTTGGTTAAGAATAACTAGCCTTATTTATTTATTTATTTATTTATTTATTTATTTATTTATTTTTAAACTTTTAAAAAATGTATATTTTTGCGAGAGGGAGAACATGAGTGTGAGTGGGGGTGGGGCAGAGAGAGAGGGGGACAGAGGATCCGAAGTAGGATCTGGGCTAACAGCAGAGAGCTTGATGCAGGCCTCGAACTCACAAACTACGAAATCATGACCTGAGCCGAAGTCGGATGCTAAACCGACTGAGCCATTCAGGCGCCCCTAATTTATTTTTTAACAAGGTATTTGTTTCACTAGTTTTTCAACAGGGAATACAAGCATAACCTAAAATAAAACAAAATATCCCTTCACCATATCTCTGATATATGAGTAAAGTTTAATTGTAATGGTACAGCATAGCTCTTATAACGTGATAGTATATTTGTATTTAATGTTTTTTACTTGGCATTTAAAAATTTTTGGACATTTTCATATCTATGTTGCTGTATATTTTCATTTAAAAACATATTTTAAATGTTTTTATTTAAAAAGTTATTTTTGATGTTTATTCATTTTTGAGAGACAGAGACAGAGTATGAATGGGGGAGGGACAGAGACAGAGGGAGACAAAGAATCCAAAGCTGTCAGCCCAGAGCTCCAAGCTGTCAGCCCAGAGCCGGACAGGGGGCTTGAACCCATGAACTGTGAAATCTGACCTGAGCTGAAGTCAGATCCTTAACCGACTGAGACACTCAGGTGCCCCTTAGAGAGATATTTTAATGTAATGACATAATTTTTACTTTTTTTCAGCACATTTTTCGCCAAGTGTTCAACAATTAAATCACTTTTTTTCTCCCCCCTTCCCTGTCTCCCTCCTTTTCTTTCCTCTTTCGTGTTCTTTTTTTATTTATTTATTTTTTTTATTTTTGGAGAGAGAAAGCATGAGTGGGGGAGGGGCAGAGAGAGAGGGAGAGAGAGAATCCCAAGCAGGCTCCACACTGTCAGCGCAGTGCCTGATGTACGGGTTGATCTCACAGAGAGATTGTGACCTGAACTGAAATCAAGAGCCCCATCACCCACCCGATGAGCCACCCAGGTGCTTCCTCTTTAGTGCTTTTAAACCACGATGGATACTAACCATATGTAAATGTTTTTGTTACCACATCATAGGACACAGTTTTATGACTTTCCTTATATCTTTCCTAATTGCTTTCTTAAAAGATTAGTCAATTTATTACACTTAGTTTTAAATAATTTTTTGTATGCGAAATAGTTGTTTGTAATAATATTTATAAAAATGGAGATATATAAAGAAAGAACATTAGGTATCCACTGATGTGGTAGATGGCTTCTAACATGAACTTCAATGATTGCTAGCTCTTGGTGGTCCTAGTTTTGTAAACTCCCTCCCCCTGAGTAACTTGCTTCTAACTAATAGAATGTAGTAGCACTGAAAGGATGTAACTTCTGTGTTTAAGTAACAAAAGATTGGGACCTCTGTCTTGCTTAGCAGACACTCTCTGTTGCTGGTTTTAATGAAGTGAGCAGCCACATTGGAGAGGCCCACATAGCAAGGAACTGAGGGTGGCCTCTGACAGCAGCCAGCAAGGAACCCTCAGTCCAACACCCCTCAGAGAAATGAGTCCTGACAACAACAAACATGCAAGTGAGCTTGAATCTTCCCCAGCCAAAGCTCCAGAGGGGCCTCAAGGCTTGATTGATAATGAAGTTATTACCACCTTGTGACAGATTGAAGCAGAGATCCCAGCTAAGCTGTGCCTGGATTCCTGATTCATAGAAATGGAAAGATAATGAATGTATGTTTTTTCAGCTGCTATGTGTTGGGGTGATTTGTGACTCAGCAATAGATAACGGATGGAATTGATAACATTTCACTGTTTTCTTATCTTTTTTTCAAGAGGGAAATATATATGCATATTAAAATTAGGATAATGTAAACTGAGTTTTGCCCCCTGGTTTTCCCAGACATTTCCGTGATACTAAATAAACCAACAGAACCACATTTTTAATGGTGCTATATACAATATGAGTGTATAAATGCAACGTAATTAATGAAATACTCCATGGTTAGACTTTTAGCTTATTATTGATTTTATGATGCTAAATAATTCTTTGAAAAAAATTCTTGTACATAAATATATTGCTTCTCTATTATTTTTATTTAGCATGTGAATCTAAAAGTGAATAACTTGGATAAAAAACATTTTAAATGCTCATGAGCAATATTACTAAATTCCATTATTCCGGGAAGATTGACTCAGTTTTTCTGTCACACCAGAAACGTGTGACAGAGTCATCCCCTCGTTACATATCAGCCAACACTGGGATTATAGTCATTTTTCTTACTTATATTACTTATTTGATAAATTTTTCTTATTTTAATTTGCATTTGGATTTCTAAAAAATTCAGTCAAATTTTCACAGTTTAGCCATTTAGGTATTTTGTTTTTACTAAAATTCTGGCTCATATTTTGGTGATTTTCATATTGTGGTATTTATCTCTTTGTTTACTGATTTTAAGAGTTGTTCCATATTAATGATGTTAGTGTATTAGGTAGTATGCAAATAGCTTTTTCTCATTAATGCATTGTACTTTTAAAATCATTGTGTTTTAAAATAACATTTATTTTGGGGGGCCCTGGTGGCTCATTCGGTTGAGCATCCGACTTCGGCTCAGGTCACGATCCCATGGTTCATGGGTTCGAGCCCTGCGTCGGGCTCTCTGCTGACAGCTCAGAGCCCGGAGCCTGCTTTGGATTCTGTGTCTCCCTCCCTCTCTGCCCCTAACCCACTCGCATTCTGTCTCTGTCTCTCTCAAAAATAAATAAGCATTAAAAAAATTAAAATAACATTTATTTTGACCTTGATTCTAGAGCAAAAGGGTCCAAATATATTCACTTTTCTAGCGGCATTTGTCTCTCTCTCACCCACACACATTCCACCTAATAAAAATACTGTCAACCAGTCTGTATCAAACCTGTGTCATATTTATTTATTTAAGCCCTGTAATATGTATTTTTCCATTTGGTTTTTCACAGCAATCCTGTCTAGGTGGGTATAGAAGATCTTATTATCTTAATGTTCATATGGTTTAAAATTTTTTTTAATGTTTACTTATTTTTGACAGAGAGAGACAGAGCATGAGTAGGGGAGGGGCAGAGAGAGAGGGAGACCCAGAATCGGAAGCAGGCTCCAGGCTCCGAGCCGTCAGCACAGAGCCCGACCCAGGGCTCGAACTCACTGACCGTGAGATCATGACCTGAGCCGAAGTTGGACCCTCAACCGACCGAGCCACCCAGGCACACTTATAATAGTTTAAACGTAGCTCAGAAAAGTGTCTTAACTGACCCAAAGTTGCAGAGTTTAGTAACTGGTAGAGTTGGACACGAACTGCTTTCTGACTTACATCTAGTACTCTTCCCTCCATGATTGTTCTTCATGCCCAGGGTTATTCTAGGCTGTATCCTGTATTCTAGGCTATATCCATGGCTGAAGGCAGAAGGGTAGGGAATTAATGTTTACAATGTGCTTGATATTTTTATGTACATTAACTCATTAAATACTTATCATAATACCATAAGTAATAATTTTCATATTTTTTATAAAGGAAGAATAGAAGTCTCAAAGATTTGCTTGCCCAACATTAGAAAAGTAGTGGAGGGTATTATCCAACCCTTAGGCGGATATTTAAGGTTTGTGCTCTGCCTTCCATAATTTGGAAATGATTAGTGTATGGACCAACTGGAATTTATTATGGAGCTTTATTCTTTTAGTATTTCTCTTTTCCCACAGTCTTTGTGAGTTCCTTCTTAGAACTCTTATGTATGAATGAGGTTTCCCTGGGACTGATTTTTTACCTGGTTAACATCTAGTCTTTGGCTAAGGCTTATGTCAGGCGTTGCCACCTCCAGGAAGCCTGTTGAGCCTGAATTTCTTTTGTCCTTACTCAGACGCTGTGCGTATCTCCGTCATGGTACTCATCTCATTGTAATCTATGTGTCTCTTTGGGCATCTGCCTCACCATTTAAAAATGGGAATTTCTAAAGTTCTTGGAGGACTGCTTAGGATTCGTTTAGAATTCTCCTTGCCTAGCACAGTGCCTGGCTCATAGTGGGTGCTGAAATGTGAAATGAATGAGGAAAAGGATGGAATGGCTGGGATGCTCAGGACGGCAGGGGTGCAGCTGGCTCATTGATACTTCCGTAAAGACAGGAATCGTAGGTGCTTACAATATACACAGTTTCAACATCTGCTTGTGTGCGAGTTCCATCAGAAAAGGCCAGAAAAACATTTTGTTTTAGCCTCTCTTCCCTTCCATGGCAGGTGTCTATTTGAAGCTTTTAAAATAAAGTCAAGGGGCACCTGGTGGTTCAGTTGGTTAAGCATCTGGCTCTTGATTTTAGCTCAGTTCATGATCTCATGTTTCATGAATTCAAGCCCAGCAAGTGTCTCTACACTGACAGGGCGGAGCCTGTTTGGGATTCTCTCTCCCTCTGTGCCCCTCCCCTGCTCACATGGTATGTGTGCTTGCTCTCCCCCACCCCCCCAAAAAAGTCTAGAAGATTAAGATAAAACAGCAACTTAAATGTGACATACTAGCTTAAGTGACACTTTTGGGAATTCCAGAGTTCTAAACAAATTGGTGGAGGGGTGCCTGCGTGGCTCAGTGGGTTAAACATCCCACTCTTGACTTTGGCTCAGGTCATGATTTCATGGTTTCTGAGTTCAAACCCCGCATCGGGCTCTGTGCTGACTGTGCAGAGCCTGCTTGGGGTTCTGTCTCCCTCTCTCTCTGCCTTTCCCTAACTTGCTCTCTCTCAAAATACATGAAAATAAACTTAAAAAAAAAAGATGGAAAATCTGCCCTACAAATGATACACATCTCAATTTTACTGTTTTTCTTAAAGTTGAAGTAGTCATGTACACTGTGCATGAGCATGAATATGTAGATACGTACGCATGATATTTACCATACAGCTTAATTATGGGGTATAGTTGTTCAGATACTGAATATAAAAGGCAATTCTATCATTTTTGTCCAGTTTCTGAAAGTAGAAATTGGAGCATTAGTACGGATGAGATGAAATGAGAATAGAACAGAATAATCTTCTCCTTAGTGGGCTTGCTGATGAAAGTGGCTTATCTTGGCACTTCAAAATACCCGAAAAGACATAAACAATTAAATTGGTAACTAAAGCTGAATAGTGACGCATTGCAAAAGTTAGCTATGAAGTTGTTAGTACCTGGCTACCTGTGTGAAATGTAAAGGAGCTGAACTATGTATTTGCATTTGCCCCACTTGAAATAGAATAATTTGGAAAGAGGGAAACATTTCTTGACAAGTCAGCTGGACCCCTGCCAGTTTTGATCAAAGAGAAGCTTCTGGCAGAATGGTGTAAATCCCAATGATACTTGGGATTTTTTTAAAGTAGTTGTCTCTGCTAAAGAATTTTGGAAATACACAGAACATGCTGATACTCTTAGTTAATGAGCAAGGTTTAAAAAAGAAAGAAAAGATTTCAAAATGATGACACCGCTGAATATGAATATTGATGGTCCCACGTTAAAGGTCAAAGGATGTATGTAATGAATATTCATGGACACCTTTTTTTTCCAAGAGGCAAAATATCACTCTCGGAAGAGTCAGATTTTAAATAATTCTAATTATGATGTTCTGTTGAATTCCCAGCAGAGTCCTGTACCCTAAAAAATATGAAACATCTGTTTGACAAGTGATTTCCATGCAGTTACTATGCTTTGACAAATAGCTGCATGCATGCTATAGCACCCTCTAGCTAGATTCCAAGGTAATTGATTACAACTCAGTTCTGCTTCCAGTCCATAATTATTCCAACTTCCCTCTTCCTCTTTGAATTACACTGTATTACTTAGATGTTTTTGTTTCCTCTTCTCTTTAAAACATAGTCCCCAGGGATTTTTTTTAATCCCAATTTAAACAGTCTGACGTGATAAATGGAGTCCCATTCCCAGGAGGGGGTACTCATTGGTGATAAATTCCTGACACCTTACAAAAGCATTTGTTTCTGTCATAAACATGAGGCTCTGATTAGGTTTGCGTCTCGGGAAGGTTGTTTCATGAAGTTACTGAAATTCCAAGGTTAGCTGCCTCTACTCACCCTTGAATGATTGTTTTGATAGTCAAGACGAGGTGAAGTAAGACTCTGGCTTCAGGTAGTCCACCTTTCTCCAACAGGTCAACCTTGGCAGGCCTTGAATGCCAGGGTGAGGAGGTAGGGAGAGAATGGTGGGGGGGAAGTGTGGGGTACTGGGGACAAAGGCAGGACTGGAGAAGCAGAGGGTGGCTTTAAAGAGGAGAGTCGTAAACAAAACCAAGAAACTTGAAAAGGAGAGAGTAGAAAGGGGAGATAGGAGACATGAAATAGAGAAATCAAACCGAGGGACAGACAGGGGTCAGCCTGGGGTAAAGAAAGTGTAAGAATAAAGGAAGTCCAACAAAGAATAAAAAAAATAAAAGAAGAATAAAAGAAGAAAGTCGAGAATAGGGATTTGTTTTCACCGTCACAGTTAACATTCTTCTGATACTACCTATCTGGAAACTGGGGTCTGCAAACTGGAACCAAATCGACGTTGTTGATAGTTAACTAATCCTCTAACATTCACTTTCTTGATCTTGCCTTGATAGGTAGAAATCTACACGAGTTGACAATACATTTGGAAATGAGAAGCTATTGTTTCCTCCCATCTTCAGAGCCGGTTTACATCGACAAAAGAAAAAATTAAAGAAAATTGAGATTTCCTTGAATAAATACATATTATCAACTTTTTCTCATAGTCAGAGATGCTGAGATGTTCATGGGTGCCTGAAAGATGTTGAGGAACATTCAGAGCCTCCTCCGTGAGAATAGATTGCTATTACCCTATAAAATCATATTTCAAATGACTTTTCTTACAGTTGCCAACGACTCAACTCATGATGACAGATGCATATGCAAGGATTTTTGACAAATCCTCAATGTAAAAGAATATGAGCAGAACAAGATCTTTACAGGTATACTTAAAAAGGAAATGTTATATTAGAAACGGTAAGCAAAGTTCTTAGTGTTTTTAGATTTGCGTGATCATGTTTTTAAAAATTGAAGTATAATTAGCCTACAGTGTTCTGTTAGTTTCGGGTGTGCAATACAATGAGTCAACAATTCCATACATTTCTCAGTGCTCAGCAATATAAATGTACTCTTCATCCTTTTACCTGTTTCACTGATCGGCTCCCACCTCCCCTCTAGCAAATACCATTTTGTTCTCTGTATTTAAGACTCTGTCTTTTGTTTGTACTAATAATGGTTTTGCGAAGATTTCTTTACCAATTTTCATTTAATGACTGTGTCACATGATTCTGCAGGACTTTTGCTTTAATTCTTAGCAGCCTCTCTTTTGCAGATTGACAGCACTTTAATCACCCTCTGCAGAATGTAGAGAAGACAGTTTGTCAGTGGTACTTTGCTATTTCTCAGTTCTGCTTTGTGCCTTTACAATTCCCAATTTCCCATTTGGCTTACCAACTCTTCAGCTTCTGTTCAGGAAAGACTCTATCACGAATGCCATTTGGACTTCCAGGTGGCTTGTTACTAATCTCTGCTTGGTTATGAATTGATGATTAAGACACAAGCAAGTATTGGGTTAAGACTTAACCTCCTCATAAACATTTTTCAGAAAGAGATTACCTATCTATCTATAATCTATCTATCATCTATCTACCTACCTATCTATCTATCTGTCTATGCCACGAATCATCTATGTTAAACAATAATATGTTTGTTTGTTTTTTTTCCATTCTACAAGAGACCCAGCAGTGGGTCAGGCTCTAGAGTAGGTAATACAGTGGCTCAAAGATGTCATCAAGGGCTCAAGTTCTTTATTTTTCTTTGATGTCTTCAAAGTCATTTTCACCCTTCAGTTGATTTTTGTCGTGGTCAGCAGCCATCCAAGAAACTTCTTCTAATGCCTTGATAAAGATCAGGTCTCATGTTTATTGCTAATCATGGAAAGAGGGGATTACAATGATAAGCTTACAGTGTTTCTCAATCTTGGCTGAAATTGAAATTGAAACTGAAATTGAAATTTGGAAAAACTACCGATACCTAGATCCCACCCCCCAGAGATTCTGAGATGCAGCCTGGAGCATTGAATGTTTTTTTTTTTTCTTTTATTTTTTAAATTTACATCCAAGTTAGTTAGCATATAGTGCAACAGTGATTTCAGGGGTAGATTCCTTAATGCCCCTTAACCATTTAGCCCATCCCCCTCTCATGACCCCTCCAGTAACCCTCGGTTTGTTCTCTATATTTAAGAGTCTCTTATGTTTTGTCCCCCTCCCTGTTTTTATATTATTTTTGTTTCCCTTCCCTTATATTCAGTTGTTCTGTGTCTTAAAGTCCTCATATGAGTGAAGTCATATGATGTTTGTCTTTCTCTGACTAATTTCACTTAGCATAATACCCTCCAGTTCCATCCACATAGTTGCAAATGGCAAGATTTCATTCTGATTGCCGACTAATACTCCTATATATAGGGGTGTGTGTGTGTGTGTGTGTGTGTATATATATATATATATATATATATATATATATACCACATCTTCTTTATCCATTCATCCACTGATGGACATTTGGGCTATTTCCATACTTTGGCTATTGTTGATATTGCCGCTCTAAACATTGGGGTGCGTGTGCCCCTTCAAAACAGCACACCTGTATCCCTTGGATAAATACATAGTAGTGCAATTGCTGGGACGTAGGGTAGTTTTATCTTTAGTTTTTTAAGAAATTCTGGAGCGTTGAAAGTTTTAATGGAAAGATATTTTGAAAGGGATTCTTTAAAACAAAATTTTAAGTTTATTTATTTTAAGAGAGACCGAGAGAGAGAGAGACAGCAGGCGAGGGGCAGAGAGAGAGGAGAGAGAATCCCAAGCAGGCTCCCCACTGTGAGCACCGAGCCGGATGTGGGCTCAAACTCAAGAACCGTGAGATCATGCCCTGAGCCAAAACTAAGCGTCACTCACTCAATAGCCTGAGCCACCCAGGCGCCCCTGAAAGGGATTCTTAAAGGAAAGAAACCTTCAAGAATTAGGAATAAAAAATGTACAATAGGTGGTAGAATATATATTTTTAGATGAAACTCCCCTAGTCACCACAGGGGTCTACTGTTAAGACAGTCTCTACTCAAATCGTTTGCAGAGTCTCAAGAAATTTTAGCTTCACCGCCTTCAAGCCTTTACAGAGATTTGTCATTAAGGCTTGTGTCATGTGGCTGGAGAATTGCACGAACATAACATTATGGCCCCTTCAGTGCTCTGGCCTGGTATTCACTCCTAGGTACCATCTGACGGCATCTGTGAAGCCACACAACGTCCTGAGAGTTTTTGTGCGGGCTGGACCGGTGAGCGCAGGCTGAGATCCAGCTTCTCTCTACTGCTGGGTTCTATACTCGGGCACCACGCTGCATCCACCTGCCTGCCAGGTGACTCGTGGGACGGTGAGGCCTTCCTGGAGGGTGACAAATACAAACCTTTGAATCGCTTCTACCCTCTACCTACAATGATGAATTTGTGATTATTTATAACAACTGAAAGACAAAATCAAGGTCAAATTTAAAGTACGTTACAATCTGTATAGTCCTGTTTTATTTAGATTCTCTTCTTAGGATACCAGTGTATGTAATGTTTGATGTGCTGCCCAACACGTGGAAAATTCTCTAATTTTTTTTTTATTCCAAAGACTCACAGTAATGTAATAGAGAATATTTCAGTGTTTTCACATTATAAAAATACTAGCTCAGGGAGCGGTTCGACGGGACTCTTTCCAAAATCCTCAGCTGTCTAGTTGCGTGTTTTCACGATTCATTTACTGAAGCCTTAGTAATGAGCCCTTGCTTTTAAAAACTGTGAGGTTCTGACTTGCTTTAATTGGACTTCTAAGGACAGATAGCCTCCTTAGACAAGCAGATATATAAGACCAGATGGCAGTTTGTTATAACTAATCCAGAGCCTCCTCACAGCCAATTATTTTTTAAACTTCAGGAAGGACAACCGCTATAATTTCTTCTACTTCATCGGAACAAGTAGCACTATAAAGGGTGATGGCCAGATAGCTGGCCTGCTATAATATTGGTTCACTGAATATTTGATTTGTTTTTTGTTGAATATTGTTAAAGACTCAACTTTAACAATACATCTTGGGTCTCTGAAGGGATATAACTGTTGCCAGCTAATAATAATAGCAACAACAATAATGACAGTGAGTAGAGTTAATTGTGCGCTTATTATGAGCAAGGTGTTCTGCTAAGCACCTTACATAAAAACAGTGATAACAATAAAGAGAAAGATAGTACTAGCATTATGACTGCTAAGTAAAAGCAAATAGTAATTAAAATGCTGTGTCCCAGCTACTTTTCCAAGTACTTGACGTGGATTATCTCAAGCCTTCTGACAGCCATATGAAGTAGGTTCCATTGTTCCCTCTATTTTTTTAGATGAGGAAATGGAGGTGCATAGAGGTCAAGTATGACTCCTCTCAGGATCATCCAGTTGGGAGGTAGCATAGCTGAAATTGGAACCCGGGCCATTTGATTCTAAAGTCATGTATTTTACGACCAGATGTGATGCAATCATTTAAATAAAATAATGTTTCTTTAAAATCAGCTATGATCTGGGGGCTCCTGGGCGTCTCAGTCGGTTGAATGTCTGACTTTGGCTTAGGTCATGATCTCACAGATTCATGAGTTTGAGCCCCGCATCAGGCTCTCTGTTGTCAGCATAGAGCCTGCTTCAGATCCTCTGTCCCCACCCCCTCTGGCCCTAACCTGCACGCACATAGTCTTTCTCTTTTGCTCTCAAAAATAAATAAACATTAAAAACATAATAAAGCCAGCTATGATCTCTTCCCCTCAACTGCATTTAAGAGTAGGCGTTCTTGTGGTAATTAGACTCTAGGTCAATATTATATAACATATATGTATCAGGTTAAAGAGCCAAACTGCCTAAATTAGATTGTCTTAAAAGTCTCTTCTAAACAGAATATATTATTTTCAATATTCTATGTCCTATGGACAGGTTCACATAAAGTAATTTGATAGATTCTGCCTTTTGGCTTTCAGCAAATCCATTTACAGTTTGAATGAAATTTTGGAGTTTTGACAATAAACTTTTTAGAACAGACCAGAGAACCAGTCTTTCTTCAGAATAAATTAAAATCTGGGACAATACATTTTATTATAATGTGAGACTGTAATCATAAAATTTTAAAATTTGAGTATTTCATTCAGGGGATTTTAGCCTTTATGGACTTAGTGATTTGCAGTGTTTCTAGAGTGTGTGTTCCATGTTTTTCTCACAATTTGCTACCGCTGATGAAAATGTCTAAGACTGCAGTAGGTTTTATACCTACTAGTCTCCCACAGATGCGCAGGATGGGCCCAAAGGCAGCCTCTCTGGTTTTAGGAAAAGGCGACTCAGGTGATTCTATTTGTTGGCAACGATAGAAGCCAACTGTTCAACGTGGAACTGCTGTGTTCATTGTGTTAGGCTCTATTGGCAATGGAAAGATGGGGCTTGGCTCCTACTCCTGAGTGGTTCAATCAATCTAGTGGCCCAGTGAAACCTTTGTAAGCCACTCCAACATCAGGCAGGTAGTTGTATATGCTGTCGACGGTCAAGCAAACCCAAGTGCTATGAGAATATATGGCCGAGAGATCTCACTTCCAATTGAGAGGGATTCTGGGAGATGTTTTAAGAGATAGAACTGGATCTGGATTAAATGGATAGGCGAGACCTTAAGATTGGTGTATGGGAAGGAAGATCGTTAGCAGGAGTACAAGCTTTAGGGCCATACAGGCCAGGCTGTGAATGGCTGGCCACACTCTTTTCTCTGTTATTATTGGGTGTTTCACTTCACCTTTCCCTACCTCAGTTTTCTCACTTGCAAAAAGAGGATGATGACATTACTTCATAGAATTTTTGTGAGGCTTATATGAGAACCTAAAACAAATGACTAGCACATTACCTGGAATGTTATAGGTACTTGATACGCTGTGCATGAACACACAAAACACACACACACACACACACACACACACACACACTCAAGAAATAATGTTCCTCTGTGACATTTTCAGTATTTTATTGGAGAATTGCTAATTGATGGTCAAAATTAAGTGAGTTTTGTTCAGTTATTAGCTACTTCTCCTTGCCAACGGTCGCTCATTATGTGGTTTGCTAATCTTCCTTTGCTATTCCTAAGAGAAATCTTAGATGTTCCTGGGAATTCAAGTATCCCAGGAAATGAGGCAGTTCTGAGGCGAATATGACAGAAAGTTTAACATTAGGCACGGTGCATTTTACAAATGTGGGGGCCTATTTCCTACGTAATAAAAAGCAGGAAGCAGGGGCGCCTGGGTGGCTCAGTTGGTTAAGCGTCCTACTCTGGATTTTGGCTTACAGTTGGTGAGTTTGAGGCCTGCATCAGGATCTACACTGACAGGGTGGAGTCTGCTTCGATTCTCTCACTCCTTCTCTCTCTGCCCCTCCCCTGCTCGCCCCCTCTCTCCCAAATAAATACATAATTAAAAAAAAAAGCAGAAAGCAAAATCTATTTCTTTTAAGAATGACTGACTCTTTTATGTGGGAGACAAATGTTGTTCTTCCTAAGAGAACGTAACAACCATTGACCTACGAATGATGGTGGTTACCTAATAGCACTCAGAGTGGGAGACGAGTCTACTGGATGGCGGCCCAGGGTAGAATGCAGGATGAAATGGAATGAGAATGCTTTCTTCTCGGAGTCCTCGTCCGCAGATGGAAGGAGCCTTGCCTTTTACATTAAATGAGGACATCACAGATGATGTCTGCCGGGAGATGAAGAGGTTTTGTTCTCTGAGTGGATCTAGTCGGAAGATGGCCAGAGAGCACTACCTCATCTATTTGAATGACTAGAAATGTGGCATGGTGCCCAGAAATTAGGTCAGAGCCTTTTGGATGCGGAGGAGAGGTTTTTCAAGACTTTTTTTTCTGGTGTGGTAGCCTGACTTATGGAAAACAAATTGATCCCATAGGAATGTGCCCCGGAACCTAGGTTTTTTAGTTGAGGAAGCAATTCAGAGAAAAAAGTTACATGTTTATTTTATCTTAATGAACAATTTACTGTGACTAATAGTGGATGACATGGAGATTACTCGTATTTCATTTAATTATCTCTGTTTAAAAACACTGCTGACTTGTTAGTCTGCGTGAATCTTTAAAAAGCATGTAACTTGAGTACCTCTTCCAAAGGATTCTTTTGGACAAAATGGAAATTGGGAATAATTATATTAAACATAATATATCTTGAAAATGTTCCATTAAAAATTCCTCGATAAACATAATTATATTAATTATTAATACTCAAATAAGCATTATAAACTAATAGTAATAGTTAATATTACTAATTAACTCTGATTTAATCATAATTATATTAATGATCCCTCTCATTGGAGAGTGACTATTTTCAGTGGCATATACTTACAGTATTTCACTTGTTGGAAATGTTCAGATACCAACTATAATGTTTAATGGAGAAGATTTCAAATATGCCATTTGTAAATCAGGAAGTATCTATTGTTTTAAAAGTAGTTAACTGAATGTGGAGTTTTCTTCAATAGTTGACATTGTGGGATTTTAAGTTTGTTGTTATTGAGGACTTTACCTGAATGAAAAAAAGGATTTTTAAAATGTTAACCTGAAAAAAAGAGGGACTAGTGGAAATTCTTACCAACAGTTTGCTTTTAGCTATGAATCTTGATTTTATGACATTATTTTGCCTCATTTTATCTAAAAAAAAATAAAAGATAATATGGAATCTAAAAAGTGTTCTCAAAAAAGATTTTAAAATGTATTTAAAATGAAAAATAAGGGATCTGTCATAAAATACTGTGATTCCACAGTCAGTGAAGACATTTTTATTGGTTACAGAATGACAGTTTAGTTTTTAAATGATACTCTGAATGTTTATATATTGTTTTTTAGATGGATCTGTTGTTAAAATGTTTGCCAATCTCTCCAAGAAGTAAAGGCTATTGTTTATTTTCTCCTAATTCAAACATGGAAATTTTAGTGAGCTCTGATAGAGAAGTATTTAAAATATAAAATTGAACAATTCCTGGGACATGAATGAACATGCCAAATATACATGTCTTTTTAGAACAACAAAAAAATGCTGCCTCCACATAGATATAACTGGGAAAAAAATGAACTGTTTTGCTAATGTTATACAGAAGGTGTGTTGAATGATTCCACAAACATTCCATAATTTCATGTGAACATTAAAAAAAAAATTTTATTGGGGTGCCTGGGTGGCTCAGTTGGTTGAGTGTCCGACTTTGGCTCAGGTCATGATCGCGTGGTCTGGGAGTTCAAGCCCCGCATCGGGCTCTGTGCTGTTGGCTTGGAGCCCAGAGCCTGCTTCGGATTCTGTGTCTCCCTCTCTCTCTGCCCCTCCCCCGCTCACGCTCTGTCTCTCTCTCTCTTTCTCTCTCTCTCTGTCAAAAATAAACATTAAAAAAATTAAAAATTTTTAATTTTATCATTTATTCCATTTTGAGAGACAGAGAGAGACAGTGTGAGAGCTGGGTTGGAGCAGAGAAGAGGGGGAGACCCAGGATCCGAACCAGGCTCCAGGCTCCGAGCTGTCAGTACAGAGCTCGACACGGGGCTGGAACTCACCAACAGTGAGATCACAACCTGAGCTGAAGTTGGATGCTTAACCAACTGAGCCACCCAGGCGCCCGTCATGTGAACATTTTTTTTTTTTTTTTTTTTTAGCTGTCGGGTATATATTCTATAACTACATTCTGGAATATAGTCTATAGAACATAATAACTTAGTTGATTTGTACTTTTAAAAAATGTTCGTTTATTTATTTTGAGAGAGAGAATCCCAAGCAGGCCTCACACTATCAGAGTCGAGCCTGATGTGGGGCTCGATCTCAGGAACAGTCAGATCATGATCTGAGTCGAAATCAAGAGTCAGGCACTTAACTGACTGAGCCACTCAGGTACCCCAGTAACTTTAGCTTATTTTTTAATGACCTTAAGGAAAAAATTTTTTATAGAGACAATCAGAGGGAAAACTAAATTTCAAAATGGTATTTGATACAATTTATAGATCCCTTATAATATTGAGAGGGCTATACTTAAGTATTTCTATTTAAACATTTCTATTTCTATTTATGTCTTTTATAAATATACCAGGAAATTTTTAAAAATTTCATCAACTCAAAACATATTGGAGGCCTTTGGAATCTACACTGTGAAGACAAGAGATTTTAAACATAATTGCTGCTCTTGTGGAACTTACATTTAAGTTACGGGAAATGGATAATAAACAACATAGCAGACATTTAAAATATGCAGTTGGGGGAAAGGTGCTAAGATATGTCATAGCAGGGAAAACGAGGCAGAGTACAGTGATTGGGGGTAAGACATTCCAGGAAAACAATTAAAACCTTTTTTTTTTCCCCCTTCGGTTGATTGCTTGTTTGATAAAATCAATAAGATACAACGACTCAAAATCTAGCGGTGGAAATGATGCTGGTGTGTACAGCAAAACGTGATCTATGATGCAAAAGAGAAACAACCTTAATGTTCTTTTTATGATTCTGTTATTTCAATCTATTTATGAACATTAAAGCATTCCTTTGCTGGATACTCTCCATATTCTAGGCCCTATAAATGAACATAGTACATGGTTGTAGCCTCCTTCCAAAACTGGATATCATATATCATATTATTCCTTATGCCTGCTGTGCACATTTTAGAGGTAAATATGTGATAAATTTCATATACACATAAAGACTTAGATATAGCCATTCATTGCATCAGTGTCTGCAAAAGTGGAAACTGGAAACAGACCAAATGTCCATCAATGGAAGAATGCGTAGGCAATTTACGGCCCTATTGGAAATTATGGAGTGGTTAAAATATTGAGCTAAGAGTATATACATTATCATGGAAAACTCTTTAAGATACACTATTAAGCATTTATTTATTTATTTATTTATTTATTTATTTATTTATTTTTGAGAGAGAGTGGGAGATGGGCAGAGAGAGAGAGGGAGACACAGACAGAGCCTGAGGCGAGGCTCAAACCCACAAACCCTGAGATCATAACCTGAGCTGAAGTTGGACACTTAACGGAATGAGCCACTCAGGTGCCCCAAGATACACTGTTAAGTTTTGAAGAAAACACATTTCAAGACAATATATTCAGTAAGATGATGATTACAAACAAATTCAAACAAATCGAAACTATGTATCTTGGTATGTAAGGTAGATCACTTTACTTTCCCCAACTCTTCCCTTCACCTCTGTAATAGAATTGTACATTAACATCCTTTTTTTTTTTACATTTATTTATTTTTCATAGACAGAGACAGAACACAAGTGGGGGAGGGTCAGAGAGAGAGGGAGATGCAGAATCTGAAGCAGGCTCTAGGCTCCGAGCTGTCAGCACAGAGCCCAACGTGGGGCTCGAACTCACAAACTGGGAGATCATGACCTGAGCCGAAGTCGGACGCTTAACTGACTGAGCCACCCAGGTGCCCCAACATCCTTTTTATATGAAATGCTGATATTGTCACATACTAAATTGCTATAGTTATTTGTGTTTGTATACCCCTGCCCATTGCCTTCCTGGCCATATAATGTGGCTTGGTTAACGGAATGCTAGAGGGCAGGATGTGAACAGAAGCTTTAAATGTACTTGTCTGGTTTTGCCTGTTCTCTTACATGCCTGCTATCTGCCATGAGAACCTGAACGTATCTATAGCCTGAACCAGAGTGGTGCTAGCTGCCCATAATCCCTTGGCCAATAAAAATAAATGTTCTAAACCACTGATTTTTGAGGTTGGTTGTTATGCCGCGTTATTGCAACAACAGCTGACTGACACAGTGTTTGTGTGAGTGCTTAGAAAAAATCAGGAAGAATAGCCACTAGACTATAATCTTTATCTCTAAGAATTAATAGTGGATGTAAAGAGGGAATTACAATTATTATTTTCTACTGTTGAATTTATTTTAATTTAATTGTTAAGTAGGTGATATAATTTTTGTTTCTCACATCAAAATCAAAATCAAATACGCTAAGAAGATCAGCTCTCACTCTTTTCTCCATCCAATCCATTTCTGCAACCTATAGATAATACATTAGCATCTTATTCATCTTAATGACAATGAAACAAAAAACAAATGTGTTCTTATTTTCCCCCTTTATTAACTATGTTTTGTTCTTGACATTGCTTTTTTCCCTTGCATTTTTATATAATAGAGATCTTGTCATTTGGGTACATATATACTTTACCCCTTCTCTTTCCTTCTCCTTCTCCTCTTCCTCCTCCTCCTCCTCCTCCTCCTCCTCCTCCTTCTTTACAACTGAATAATGTTCCACACTATGGAATTAACTTAGTTTATTCAACTTGTCCAATATTTGCTAAGCTCTTGGATTATTTCTAGACCTTTTCTACTCCAAACAGTGCCCACAATGGATAATCTTATACGTACCATTCTATGTGTAGAATCATCTGCAAACATAATTTTACCTTTTCCTTTCCAGCTTTTATGCATCAAATGTTTTATCCTGTATAAATATGTAGCTGAATACATTTAATACAAGGTTAAATAGCTGTGTTAATAAAGGCCACCCTTTTCTTGTTCTTTCAATATTTGCTCATTAGAAAATCTGCTGGTGTTTGGTCTGGGATGATCTATAGTCATGTATTAGCTGGGATCTTTGCAATAAACAAAGGAAGACTGTTTCTCTACTCATAACATTTCTGACACCAAATGTATGGGGGTTTTCACTGTAAGCAATTCCCCAATTCTCTGCAGACACCAGCTGAGTGTCCTACAATTTCGTTCAATTCTGGCACTAACTACCTGGAGTTAAGGCGGACCCCTCAGGTTCAGGTCTCAGTCCCATAAGACTGCCTCTAACTGCAAGTAATGAGTTCCTAGGTTACCTACACTTCTGCCCAACTTGACTGCAAATTAAGGGTTCCCATGATTTCCTCTTCAGTTTAATAATTTGCTATAACAGCTTACAGAACTCAGAGAAATACTTATTTTTACTGATTTATTATAAAGGATATAAAGGACACAAATGAACAAATGGAGACGTACACAAGGTGAGCCCTGAAAAATTAAAATGTATGAGCTTTTGTCTCCATGGAATTTGGGGTGGGTCACCTTCTTGGCATGTAGAAGTGTTCACCAACTTGGGACCTCTAGGAACGCTCTTATTCAGGATTTTTATGAAACCCTATTGGATTTCATAAAATGGATTGCTTGAATCCATTGGCCATTGGTGATTAATTCAATCCTCAGCACCCCCTCTCCTCCCTGGGTGTTGGGGAATGGGGCTGAAACTTTCAACCTTCTAATCCCATGATCGGTTCCTCTGGTAATCAGCCCCCGTCTTCGAAGCATCATCTCATTTGCTTTAATTGAAGTATGACTTTGAAAGGGGCTTATTCTTTCAGATAACAGAATAGCAAATACCAGAATAACAGAAGATGTTCCTTTAGCCCCTACCACTCAGGAAATCACAAGGGCTTTAGAAGCTCTTGTACCAGGAACTGGGGATAAAGAATAAACAGGTATGTCTTATTATATCTCAATCACAACAGTGCAAGAAAACTAAGTAATTAATGAGAGTTTAATGAAGAGAAGCCTTTTATAAGATGGTGGGCCATATTAAGGATACCAAAAGGGGTTGGTGAAATTTATGGAACTAACAATAGGGAGACAGCATTTCTCTCCTTAGGGGTGACAAAGACGTAGGAAATAGAGGTTCTGGGAACAGAGAGATTTGTAGGCAAGAGCCTCCTGATAAAAACTGCAGCCCTCAGGAAAAAATCACTTTAACCTTGCAGTCTTCTCGAATTGGCTTAACTCAAACAGAAACCACATTGTATGGTTACTGCAGACCACACAAGAGCCGGATGGAGAAGAGGCAAAGTGGATCTAGAGGGGCCAAGCAGGGATGACCCAGCATACATATTAAGGAAGTGTCTACTAACTCCCTTTTTACTGAATGCTTTCAAATGTAAGAATGCAATTGAATTTATTAAGTTATTTTCACTATCCGTGGAGATGATCATAGGATTTCCTGTATAGATCATCAATGTTCTATTAAGATATATAATCTATATATATCTCTATCTATCTCTATCTATATATATCACACTTCTTAATACTGAGCCATCCTTTCATACCTAAATTCAACTTTGTGCCTAATATTTTATCTCTTTTTAAACTTCATAAATGTGGAATAATAAAATGTGTACACTAATGTGTCAGCTTCTCATTCTTAACATGTTGACATTCATCCAGGGGCGCCTGGGTGGCTCAGTCAGTTGAACGTCTGACTTCATGGGTTCCAGTCCCGCGACGGGCTCGGTGCTGACAGCTCAGAGCCTGGAGCCTGTTTCAGATTCTGTGTCTCCCTCTCTCTGTCCTTCCCCTGCTCGTACTCTGTCTCTCTCTCAAAAATAAATAAACATAAAAAAATATGTTGAGATTGATCCTTTTGTGTATAGATATGTTTAGATACGTATTTCATTTTGTGAATATTCTATCCACTCTGCTGTTGAATATTTGGGTTAGCGTACTTTGGGCTATTAAAAATACTGCTGCTGCACATGCTTATAAATGTACCTGTATAAACATTTCTATTTACCTAGGAATAAAATCGCTGGGTCATTAGGAATGCTTATTTCGAGCTTTGCTAGATACTGCTAAGCGGTTTTCCAAAATAATTGTACCACCTTTACACTCCCATCAGTAATGTAGGAGATTCCCCGTTGCTCCCTATTCCTGCTAACTCCTTAAATTTGGCCATTCTAGTGCATGTCGAATGATATCTCGGTGTGGTTTTATTTTAATTTCCCTTCTGTCTAATGAGGACAGATATCTTCTCATATTTTTATTGGACATTTGGATATCCTCTTTTGTGAAGTGACTACTCAAGTTGTTCGCTAATTTTTCTATTGGATTTTTCTTCTAATTTATTTTGATAAGTTCTTTTTTTTTTTAATTTTTTTTTCAACGTTTTTATTTTATTTTTGGGACAGAGAGAGACAGAGCATGAACGGGCGAGGGGCAGAGAGAGAGGGAGACACAGAATCGGAAACAGGCTCCAGGCTCCGAGCCATCAGCCCAGAGCCCGACGCAGGGCTCGAAATCCCGGACTGCGAGATCGTGACCTGGCTGAAGTCGGACGCTTAACCGACTGCGCCACCCAGGCGCCCCTGATAAGTTCTTTATATATTCTGGGTGTGAGTCCTTTGTCATGTTTTTTTTGATTATGTTCTCTTGTAACAGAGCTCGTCTGTTTGCATTATTAAGGATTTCTTTTGGCAAATAAGAAGTCTTAGTTTTTATGTGGGCTGGTTAGTCGGTGTTTTTCCACATGGCTACTGCCTTTTCTCCTATTTATAGATTTTGCTCAACCAAAGTTGCTGAAGATAAGAATTAATTCATGTTTTCTTTTGAAACTTCCCTGTCCAATACTACAGTGACTATATACATATAGCTATTTAAATTTAAACATAAGTTACTTAAATTTAGATTACATTAAATCAAAAATTAGTCTCTCCACTGCTTTAATCACATTTCAAGCGCTCAGTGGCCACAGGTGGCCTGTTGGATACAGCAAATATAGAATATTTCCATTATCGCAGGCATTTCTACTGGACTGTGCCATGTATAAAAGTGGGAAGGTGAAGAATACAGCTGGGCCATGTTCCTAGAGGAACTAGAACTCCTTATTTGTGATTTTTTAACAATGAGAATTAATCATGTCATTTTTATAATTAAAATAAGGAAAGGAGAAAAAAACTGCTTTAGTTTACAAGCTTTGTTTTATTTATTTTTTTTCTTTTCTTTTTTTTAAAAATTTTTTAATGCTTATTTATTTTTGAGACAGAGAGAGACAGAGCATGAACAGGGGAGGGGCAGAGAGAGAGGGAGACACAGAATCGGAAACAGGCTCCAGGCTCTGAGCTGTCGGCACAGAGCCCGACATGGGGCTCGAACTCACGGACGGTGAGATCATGACCTGAGCCGAAGTCGGACGCTCAACCAACCAAGCCACCCAGGCGCCCCTACAAGCTTTGTTTTAAAAGAAGCAGGCATAGTTACAGGTATATTATGATCTGGCACCTAGCCAAATCTCTAAAAGAGTATTTGTACTGTAAACTGACTGGAACACAGGTTTCGTATTTGACTGACCATAATACAGAGTGTCCCCGAAACAGACTCCTTTTACATATAGAGGTGTTTAACAAACTTCCTCCAACCATTCCGATTAGTTTGGAGACCATTCTAAATTGTTCTACTTACTAAATCTCCTTAACTTAAAAAATGCTTTACTTCCCTCTTTAATCTATGTGGTTTTTTTTTTTTTTAGCACATTAGAGATTGTTGTTTGTGTGTTTTTCTAAAATGTAACTGATGCTTTTTCTTTCCTAGTGAAGTTCATGGTTGTCTGAAGGATTATGATATGGTTTGGAGGCAGACGTTTACAAATATTTCCCTTGGGTTCAATTTTAAGTTGATACAATTTATAAGCTGGGTTTTAAGTAATTTAGGTGATTTTTTAGTGTGGAACCCAGATAGAAATCCAGTGATTAATCACTGCCTCCTACTTGATGAACTCCTTCAGAGATCAAAGGATAACTTATTAGCCACTTAGAAAATACAACAGGTTGGTTAAAGCCCATGGAGTCCTGAACTGTTCTGATTTCCAAAGTTACCTGTCAGACTTTGAACTAGAGAAAAGTGACAAGTTGAAAAGACTAAACAAAAGTTACCTTCCTGAAGGGGCTGCTGACAATGATAAAACAGTCATTCACAGGTAGCCTGTGTGGGGGTGTTTTACCCCAAAGACAACAATGCAGCTTTCGTGATGGTGTTGAAGCGTATTTCTATTTTGGTACTTAATTTTTCTGAACACAAAGCAGTCTGCATGCTGTCAAATAAAAACACGAATGTTGAAATCTGACAAGTTCTTTATGGTACATACTTCCAGAGCATGTTGTATATTCTTCCAGCACTTTTCACAGTTTCAGTGATTTAATTATTTTGAAATTGTCGATTATCTGGCTTCTCAGCTATACCATCAGCCACAGAGGAAAGGGCTGTGTCTGTTTCGTCTAAAACTATCTCCACCTCTTAGGACAGAATCCAGCCCTCGGTGTATACTTATTGGCTAACAAACATCAAGCCGGATCAAAGTGTGAGATCTTTCCAGCACTTGTGGGTTAGGCTCGTAATGGGAACTTTAGAGCTTAAACTGCAAACAAGCACTCCAGTGTTGGTGGCTTTACTTGGACTCCTGTTCTAAGGCTGCTCTTTCAAAAACTCGTTCAATATGATTTCTACTCATTGGTATAATCAGTGGTACCTATATAAATCTACTTTCCCCCATAGTGCTCTGCTGTCTGTTACCCTTTTCTCTTCCACTCTTTCACTGACGTTACTTTGTCACTTCTAGGCTTTAGGGCCAGGACTTGTTATTTCCAGTAGGGACCCCATTTTTATCGATTGATTGACTGCTTGGTTGAATATGTAAAAAATTACCAATTCATCATTAACATAAATGTCCTCATTGAGTGAGCCGCTACCAAGAAAATAATTCTTAAGCAAAAGTCACATTTTGGCTTAAATATATTTACCCCAGTCCTCTTGGTGGGGAGAAAGAAATTATGAAATATCCAATGTATTATAAAAATGTGAGTTATCTGTAAATAAAACTAGCCAGAACTCAATATTGGAACAGATGCTATCCCCATGGAAGCACTGTCATTAAAAATAAACTCTTCTTAAATATTTACAATTTTTTTTACAAGTTTACAAAGCCTACTTTCATGTTGCATCTCATGTAATCCTTAAAACCAGGAGTTTTTTGGCATGTACTTTACAGAAAAGGAAACTGAAATATAGAGACATTCAATAGTTACTTAGGACCTACCGGTTTGTCGGTTTTCAGATTTTACAGTCCAGTGTCTTGAGGAAAGACTCAAGACTTCTCTTGAGTCTGCTTTTCATGTTTGGATGGGTTACCTTTCCCATCTGAACAACGTGGGTTGGGATGGTTTGGTTTCCTACATATTTGGACATAAAAACTAAGCACCATAGAGCAATGTCTCTGTGATTCCAAGATGATGGAAGCAAATGTAGTTAGAACGAAGAAACACAAGGTGATTCAAGCTGGTGACAAAATTCTCAAAGATGCTTGAAAACTTAACTTCTTTATTTAGTAGTGTGAAGTTTTTTAGCCTCTGAGTTACGGATTTTTTAAAATGAGGCATATCATTGCAGGAGTGAAAAATAAACAATGCTTTTTGTAAAAGTTGATTGAACTCTGTTCTTTCCCTTAGTCTCTCCTCATACACATGCATGTATCTTATTAAAACGTACAAGATCACTATTAAATTCTGCATTTGCTTTCTATTCTACCCTAAGATTTTCTGTTCTATTCCTAAGATTGAATGGAGAGCTAGCTGGGATGTTTGGAATGGAGAATTTTTATTTCAAAAGATGAACTTCAAATAAAATCTTTGATATCGATTTTGGATTTTACTCTTGTTCCAGCAGGATTTAACTTGCAGTAGGCTTTCTTTTACCACGTACGTGACTTGAGAAAAAGATGTGAAAGAAATGGTTCATCCAGGGTCACTTAAGAGCTTCCAAATGACCATAGTGGGCAGCTTTTGGCCTTTGGATTACCAAAAGAAATAAACTTGCTGAAGAAAATCCCAACTTGTTGTTATCTGAATTTAAGACATTGACAAGCATTTGACCTCGATGGTCCTAGTAAAATGAGACAGTAAACATATGAACTACTACTTTTCTTTTTTCCTTTCTTACTCTGTTGCCCAAACTTAAAGCAACATTGAGTAAGTTTGAGGCTTTTTTGATTTTGACATTTTCAATGCTGTCAAAAATGAATAAGGTCTGTATTCATTTCATAGGTTGATATGCTGATATATTCATTATTTACAATCTTAAGAAGAAATAGAAGTGGTGAACATTTTAGAATTCTAATTTCTTTAATTATCTGGCTCTCTAGAAGGATGGATTCTAGAAGACAAATATAATACCAGTTGTGATGTGCCTAATTTACTGTAAAACTTGCAATCAAATGCAAAAGAAATGAGCAATATTTAATTTACCTTGGGTAAAATTTAGAATACAGTAATAAATAGAGTCAATACAAAAATATTCAGGATTTCACTAAGCAGAAGGTATGGAAGTTTCTTTGTAACTTCAAGATTTGTATTTACCATCTCATTGACAATTCATTATTTAATTAATGAAGCAAACTGTGCACCACGATTACCAGTCCTTGTTCCAGGCTCTTGATATTTGTAGGCTAACAAAATAGACAGACAAAACATAATCCTGCCTAACAATTACCCACATATACAGTGTACATTTTATGCACATTTATGCTGTGTTTAAAATGCATGTGCACTCTTAATTAATTTTGTAACACAGTAAACAATGTAAATGGTGCACCTAAAGGCTAAAGAACCATTCGAATGCATCATATTAAGTCACATGTTAGAGACCCATTATTCCTTATCCAAAAAATACTTTGCATACACAGCATGGAAATGCTATGTGAAAAACTTTGTTGATCTTAGTGATTGCAATAATCATGGAGTTGTCAATCCAAAAATGCAATAACTTGATATGGAAGGTGGATGAGAAAAGCTCAGATACTGACATCTAAACAGCGTTAACCCATGCGATTGTTTCCATAACCCTCAGTGATGCAGTGCAGTTTTTTTCTTGATGAAGTATACTTGTCAAGCCATAGATGATCAGTGTGGCTTATAGCGGCACATTCCATTTGGGTCACGCAAAATACGCTTGTTGGGACTTTTTCATCTATTTATAGGAGACTGGAAAAGGAGGTGATTCCCTCTCCCACTACTCCCCAATACGTTTCACACTGTGGCTGGAGAATATCTCTGGAAAAATACCAACATTTTCTTGAAGTATAAGACATAATTTCATTAAATTATATATCTTTCACTGATTTTTTAAAGTCTATTTACTTATCTGAGAGAGACAGGGAAAGAGTGTATGCGTGCGTGCAAACGGGGGAGGGGCAGAGAAAGAGGGAGAGAGAGAATCCAAAGCAGGCTCTGCCCTGACAGGGCAGAGCCCAATGCGGGGATCACTCTCCCCGACTGTGAGATCATGACCTGAGCTGAAATCAAGAGCTGGACGCTTAACTGAGTGAGCCACCCACGTGCCCCAGTCCTACACAGATTTTTAAATTATTTTTGGAGATTTTTATTTATTATAAATTATTTATGTATTTTATCCATATTTATTAAATGGCTTATTTATTTACATTATACTTTTTTTATACTTAGAAATACGTTGAATAAAAGTAAAATGTTTTAGGCAAGTTTAAGAACCTATAGAAGAGATTTAATAATCTTTCTACACCGAGAACTAAATAAAATCAATGATTATTTAAATGGCTGGTTGTTTTTAGACACATTGGGGCAATTTATCTGAGATAGAGTCATTCCAGCAAGCCCCTTCCAAAACCCAGCAATTCACCCAACTTAAGCATTTTAATAAAAAAGACCTTCTGTTCCCGTTGCTTTTGTCCCAGAAGCGGGGGGAGTGGGGGGCTGCGGGGGAGGAGCAAACTATAGAGTAAGCTTTTAAAAACAGACAAAATGATATTTTCCTTTAGAATGGGCAAGGCAAGTTTCACTGAAAGAAACACATCTCAGGTAAAGCTAGTTTTACTTTTATTCTTCATCTTCTTAAAACTGACTGGAGAGAGGCCCATTGTGTGCCCTACACTTTTTGTTCTGGGCACCTGAGCAGCGCACAATGTATCACTTATCAGTGGAACAAAAGACTCCTTCATCAGGCAAGGGCTGGGGAGCATGACAGCTGCAGACTCAGAGCCTCTCTAGGCTGCTCCTTTGCTGAGACGGAACAGGAAATGGACTATTCATGTGGACTTTCATGTCTGACCCTATTTAATTTGACTCAAGTAAGATTAGCCTCTTTCAAAACATATCCATCCATGTTGAATGGTAATCCTAGATCTTTGCTTCTTATGAGAGACTTGGTTCAGAAAATGTAGAAAATAATTTGTATTAGGTGGATTTTACAGTAGAAACAATAACGATTTTTATGTAAGTACTGCTGTATATTTTGAACAGCTTACATTTTGGAATATTTCTTTATTAAAAAATGCAATATAAAAATAATAGGGTTTTTTTTTCCCTGACTGCAAGACCAAAGAAAACCAGGAAGGTTTTGTGCTGTTGAGGATGTAAATAAATACTAAGACAATTCTCATTTCATTACATTGTAGTTTAATTCTAAATATTGATCTTGTTACTGAGCGTATTCCTTTCCCTTTATGTAAATATATTTTTCTTGTAGCCTTCTAAGATTATGCTTGTATTCCCATTGAACCAAGAAAAAAATTCTGTTTGGAAGGTTACTTAAATGTAGAACTCCAAATTCTTGAGCAATTATTGAAAGAAAAAACTTTTTTTAATAGCTCAAAGAGTTCTTGGCTGCTATGTAGGTCACCCCATGTTAGAATGATTTAATGCAGAATATTTCATGCATAAGAAGTCCACACTGATCACATTTTTTTCATTCCATTTTTTGTGTCTCTGACATAAATGTTTGAATAATCATAAATTCGAATAGAAATAATGATATTTATGGTACCGTATACTCTATGTCAAGACTGAAAACAGGATAATGTTGTATGTTTGCAAAATGATTAATTGTAAAACCTTACTGAGAACTCTGGAGGAAGGAAAGTCTATATAAAAAACTTAATAAAGTAAAAACATTTTACAAAACACCTAAATTTATAGCCTGAATCTTAGTGACTTAGTAAAGACATGTCATAGAGAGGTTCTTGTTTCAATAAATAGTTAAGAATTGCGTCTATCAGTTTTTGCCAGTAGATGCTTCTATAAGCTTGAAGATAATTTTCTTCTTTCCCACAATTACCTCTGATCTCCTATAATATTTATGTCACTGGTTTAGATACTGAGAATAGCTATAAAACAAAATGACTTATTTTAAATACTTTGATCATAAACACTGTTAGTCACTTAAATCACTGAGTGATTACAATTATTTTTATCACAGTATAATTACAAACTTAACGTTTTGCATAGATCTAAGCTTTTATTCAGTATTTTCTCATCTGTGTCAGGTCAGAACATTGGTCCAACATTCAATAACTAGTACCTGAAATGTGTATCTGTATGTTGCTTTTGTTATAATTTGGCACCTGAATATATGTGCATCTCTCTCTCTCTCTCTCTCTCTCTGTCTCTATCTTTCTAATCTATTGATCTAGGTACATAGAGTATATATATCTATATAACTACATAAAGATATATGATATAGGTATATATATATATATATATATATATATATATATATATATATACACCTGGGTCCATATAAAATGGGCCTGATAAAAATGATCTTGTAGAACATCAGGAAGAAGAAAAACATACTTGTCTCTTTAAAAATACTCCCTTTTTCTTTACTTTTCATAAGATTTTTGTTAAATTGAAATAAAAATGTTGAAATAATCAAAAAGGAATTTGAATTGAAAATTGATTTCTGAAGATCTTTTTGAAAAAAAATTTTTTTTAGTTGAGAACTTAATTATTTACTGCTGCTTTTGATAATGTTATTTGGGCATTGTTACATTATATTTCCTCCAACCTGGTTGTGTTTTCCAAAACCTGGCTTTTGTCTTCATCACCTTCTGTTTTAAAATCAGCCAACTCATCTGTGTTCCAGAGCTATTGTTTCCCTCAACTTACACAGTGGGCTGTAGAATTTACCAGGCATAATTTTTCAGAATAGCCCAAATTTTCTTATTCTCCTCCATTCTCAGAATGTCCAACCATATGTGCCCTGATCATGGTACAGTTAGAACCAATGTGTCTTTTTTCAGTTTACTTTTAAAAATTCATTGACCAACATCTGAGAAATTTTGGGCTTCAGTAGCGTTTCTTATTCTCTTCACAAACCTCTTTCTTCATTTCTTTGCCACTGCTTTAGCTGTTAGCAAAGCAGTTCATTCTTTATGATGAAATACAAATGACTCATCTTAACAGTAAGAGCATGTATTTGTCCCTGGTGTGTTTGAATCATTCCGTATGTCCGTACAGATGTAAATGTTTGCTGAAATAGTTCTCAGAGGATGCCCCTGATCACTAGACAAATACTCCTTCCTTCCTTCCTTCCTTCCTTCCTTCCTTCCTTCCTTCCTTCCTTTCTTTCTCTTTCTTTCTTTCTTTCTTTCTTTCTTTCTTTCTTTCTTTCTTTCTTTCTTTCTTTCTCTTCTTCTTCTCCTCTTCCTCCTTCTTCTTCTTCTTCTTCTTCTTCTTCTTCTTGTTACCAGAGGCTCATTTCTTTTCAATATTGTTCTTCCAGGGAAAACAATTTTTGTAGATTGTATAGCTGCTGGAAAAATGGAAACTATTAGTGTCCTAATAAAACTAAGCTAAAGAGAAAATTAGCCTTCTTTATTGCTTGCTTTTCCTCTGCTGGAGTCGTTGTTCTTCTATATGATTCTGCCTTGATATTCCTTGTTTTCTTATTTTTATTGCAGGAATTTACCTCTTTTAACCTGTGCACTCTGCAATGCGGCGACACGATGTCTGTACATCTCCTCGGCCCAGACCTTGGGAAACTTGCCTGTTTTGGTGTGCATCAGGTATGTGAGTATGCTTGGACAAATATGTTACTGATGAAAATCGTGGCCTCTCTCCCCTCTCTACTATTCAGGCTGGTTGAAAGTCATGGTTTACATACTGTAAACTGTACAGTTTTATGTGCTCCCATGACTTCACTCTCTTTATACCAAAAGACCCCCAATCTATTACTTATACAGAGGTATTTATCTTTCATCTCTGATTTACATCGTATGTGCATATGCCTGTGTACATCCACATGACCAGGCTTCTGAGACGAACCTTAGTGTCTTCTGTGTTCTCTTCTTCATGCCCCTTCCCCATTCAGTGCTTTGATTCCACTAAGTGTATTTCTACCATCATCATGCTCTCCTTGGTTCCTCTCTACTTTCTCGTCTGGATGATTCTATTTCCTTCCCAACTCTTCCAACGGGCATTTCTATCACTTCTCAGTTGCCCTACTTCCTCATGATGCTATTAGAATTATTTTTTGACGATTGAACTTCTGTTTTTAAAAAGTTGGTAAGTCGTCAGCATCTAAACAGACCAAGCAACAAACCTTAACATGGCAGATAGAATCTCATACAAAGTGGCCCAGATCCTCCCCTCTCTTTGCCGTACCTTGTTACCACAGAAAAAGCTCTGCACAGAGCCTGGCACGTAGTAGGCACTCCGTGAATGATTGTTGGTGAACAAGAAGACACTGTGTAGGCACCAATAGCAATTTAAAAATAAACTAAAAATAAACTTAAAAATAAAACTAAAAATAAACTAAAAATAAACTAAAAATAAACTAAGAATAGAAATGTGTGAATTCTGTAGCGAGGCAAGCAATGGTCTCATTCACTGGCTCTTAGACTCTAGCATCAGAATTACCCACTGGGCTTGTTAAAACCTAGATTGCTGGGGTTACACTCACGTTTCAGATTCAGTAGGTCTGCGATGGGGCCCAAGACAAGGTCCCGTGATGGTGCCACACTTTAAGATCTACTGGTCTAGTTAATACCATGTAAATTGTTAACAGGGATGAAAGTCATTAGTTTTTTTGTTGTTCACTGGTGCATCTAACCAAAGGGCCTACTCTTCTTCATGGCACTCATGTGCCATCTACATAATTTCTGTTGTATCTTGAAGTCTTCCAAATCTCCTGTGATGGTTAATTTTATATACCAACTTAGCTAGGCAATGGTACCCAGCTATTTGGTCAAACACCAGCCTGGATGTCCCTGTGAAGCTCTTTTATTTTTTTATTTTTTATTTTTTTATTTTTTTTATATATGAAATTTATTGACAAATTGGTTTCCATACAACACCCAGTGCTCATCCCAAAAGGTGCCCTCCTCAATACCCATCACCCACCCTCTCCTCCCTCCCACCCCCCATCAACCCTCAGTTTGTTCTCAGTTTTTAAGTCTCTTATGCTTTGGCTGTCTCCCACTCTAACCTCTTTTTTTTTTTTTCTTCCCCTCCCCCATGGGTTCCTGTTAAGTTTCTCAGGATCCACATAAGAGTGAAACCATATGGTATCTGTCTTTCTCTGTATGGCTTATTTCACTTAGCATCACACTCTCCAGTTCCATCCACGTTGCTACAAAAGGCCATATTTCATTTTTTCTCATTGCCACGTAGTACTCCATTGTGTATATAAACCACAATTTCTTTATCCATTCATCCGTTGATGGACATTTAGGCTCTTTCCATAATTTGGCTATTATTGAGAGTGCTGCTATGAACATTGGGGTACAAGTGGCCCTATGCATCAGTACTCCTGTATCCCTTGGATAAATTCCTAGCAGTGCTATTGCTGGGTCATAGGGTAGGTCTATTTTTAATTTTCTGAGGAACCTCCACACTGCTTTCCAGAGCGGCTGCACCAATTTGCATTCCCACCAACAGTGCAAGAGGGTTCCCGTTTCTCCACATCCTCTCCAGCATCTATAGTCTCCTGATTTGTTCATTTTGGCCACTCTGACTGGCGTGAGGTGATACCTGAGTGTGGTTTTGATTTGTATTTCCCTGATAAGGAGCGACGCTGAACATCTTTTCATGTGCCTGTTGGCCATCCGGATGTCTTCTTTAGAGAAGTGTCTATTCATGTTTTCTTCCCATTTCTTCACTGGGTTATTTGTTTTTCGGGTGTGGAGTTTGGTGAGCTCTTTATAGATTTTGGATACTAGCCCTTTGTCCGATATGTCATTTGCAAATATCTTTTCCCATTCCGTTGGTTGCCTTTTAGTTTTGTTGGTTGTTTCCTTTGCTGTGCAGAAGCTTTTTATCTTCATAAGGTCCCAGTAATTCACTTTTGCTTTTAATTCCCTTGCCTTTGGGGATGTGTCGAGTAAGAGATTGCTACGGCTGAGGTCAGAGAGGTCTTTTCCTGCTTTCTCCTCTAAGGTTTTGATGGTTTCCTGTCTCACATTCAGGTCCTTTATCCATTTTGAGTTTATTTTTGTGAATGGTGTGAGAAAGTGGTCTAGTTTCCACCTTCTGCATGTTGCTGTCCAGTTCTCCCAGCACCATTTGTTAAAGAGACTGTCTTTTTTCCATTGGATGTTCTTTCCTGCTTTGTCAAAGATGAGTTGGCCATACGTTTGTGGGTCTAGTTCTGGGGTTTCTATTCTATTCCATTGGTCTATGTGTCTGTTTTTGTGCCATGTGAAGCTCTTTTAAAGATGATATTAACATTTAAGTCAGTAAACTTTGAGTAAAGAAGGACTACCCTCCCTAATGTGGGTGGGCCTCATCCAATCAGTTGAAGACCCTAAAAGAAAAGACCCTGGTCCCTTGAGGAAGAGGAAATTTTGCCAGCAGTTGGCCTTTGGACTCCAGATGCAATGTCACCTCTTCCCAGAGTCTCCAGCTTGACCAACTATCCTGCAAATTTCAGACTTGCCAGTTCCCATAATAGAATGACTCGATTCCTTAAAATAAATCTCTTTCTACCTCCCATTCCTCCCTCCCATCTCTCTCTCTTTTCTCTCTCTCCATATATATTTCCTAATGCTTCTGTTTCTCTGGAGAGCCCTGACTAACACACCCAGTGTGTCCAGGGTTAAGAATCACTTGTCATCTGTACTCAGTCTTTCCCCTGGACTGTATAAAGTGGATTGATGCCTTAAAAACTATAATTTTTTTAGTATTTTGGATATATATGATATAAGCACTAAGATAAAAAAAAAGTACTATTCAAGTGTAATGTAAATTATATTATACACGTGGGCCTTAAAATTTCTAATCTTTGCTTATATTAACAAAGTCCTTCTGATTTTTTTAATGACTTAGCTACTTAGAGAAGTATTAAGCTAGAAATAGAATATAGAAGAAACAGTATGCCTTTTCTTTTTATTTCCATTCAAGAGCTAACACTTTTTATTTGCAGGCCAGTTTAATTAGGAAGAGAGAAACAATTAGTGGTCATTACAATGGTTAATAAAATAGGGACAGCAATGCTGAATTTAGGATTATCACTCTAATTTCTAATTTCTTTAAAGGAATGCAGTGGTGCCTTTGTTTAGTTGTATAAGTGTACACTATTTTAAGGAGAAGTAAAGTGCTAGAGAAATAAAGTGGAAAAGTAATGAAAAAATGTCCCTATTTCAAGCTTCTTGGTTCATTGTAAGAAAAGTATTTTTCATTTTCTCTTAGTTGTAGGTCCTTCAGTGGCTTGATTACATTTCAGCAGAAAGAAGCATTGGGGACGGCATTTTGTCCACTTTCACACTAAGGAACATGATCATCATATATACATTTTTCTCTTCTCCAGCTTATACCAATAGGAATGTAAGGATTACACTAAATAATTGCATAAACGGTTACTTCCTGCCAATATAAAATGTCTTTGAGCACAATGGTAGGGTCTTTCTCCAAATTACTACTGACTTTTTGGTCTGACCTACGAAGGGTAAATCACATAAGCTACTTAAAGTTGGAATAATAGTCTTTGCAGATTAAAATGATGAAAGCTCTAAGGCTGGCGTGATGCCAAATTTTGATTTCC
Organism: Prionailurus bengalensis; assembly: GCF_016509475.1. Taxonomy (NCBI): domain Eukaryota; kingdom Metazoa; phylum Chordata; class Mammalia; order Carnivora; family Felidae; genus Prionailurus; species Prionailurus bengalensis. The sequence continues at coordinate 21,680,993 of NC_057344.1, forward strand.
TGTTGTACCTTTGGGGCATCGTGTGGCGAATTTTGCAAAGTTGTTCTTCTGTTTGGTGTTCAGGTACTTTTCTGCAATTCACTCCAATTTAGCTACTGTCCTATTTTAATAGCTGGAGAATTTTTGCTCAGGTAATAAGTTCTAAGAAACATGACACTCTGATATCATTTTCACATTTATTAGTAATAAGGCTGTGTGGACTAGAGGGTAGGGCACAGATTTGGGGCAGAAAGAAGAATGGGTCCAAATTCCAGATTTTCCTTCTATTAGTTCAGTGATCTCGTGCAAGTTAATTAACATCTGGGTAAAAATTATGAATAAAAGTGTTGTGAGAATCGCCTCAAATAGAATGATGCATATAAGATGCCTAGTATGATACTGGTCACTGTTTTATCATTTGGGAGAGAAATGCATTTCCATTTCAGTGTCTTCTAGGAATCTCCAATTTAACAGCCCAATATTGGACTCCCGATCTGCAGTCCCTGCAAATGTACTCATCTCAGTTGATGGCAAATCCATCGTCCAATTACTCAGCCTCACCTTTTCTCGTTCCCCACATAAATCTTTGAGGAAAACTTTTAGGCTTCATTTTCTACTTCCCGCCATTTTGTGGCAAGCTATCATCATCTTCCCATTGGGTGACTGCAGTGGCCTCCTAACTTAAACCCCTGCGTTCAGCCTTGACCCATTAGAGTTGATTTTCAATAAAGCCAACATAGTGGTCTTTCAAAAATGTATGACAGAACAGGTCACACCTACTCATGAACCTCCAGTGGTTCTGCATTTCCCCCAGAGTAAATGGCTCACATGGCTCTGTGTTTGGTCCTAAGCTGTATCTATTGCATCAGCGCTCTGTGACCTTATATCTGCCTTCTCTCCCCTAACACATTTCTCCAGGGGCCTTCCCTATTTCCCTTAACCTGTGCTCATGAGTCACCTTCTCAGGAAGTCCTGCCTTGACCATGGCACTCCGAAATCCTTTGACCTTGCTATACTTCTCCATACGATTTACTACCTTCTAATGCATCTGATAATGTATGATTTACCATGTTTGCTATTTATTTTGCTTCTCATGTTACTGTCTCTCTCTCTCTCTCTCCGCTAAAATATAAAGCCCACAATGGCAGGGATTTTTGTTTTTTTCATGGACATATATACCCAGTACCTAGAACAGCATCTGACACATAGTAAGCTGATGCATTATTTTTATATACATATATAATCAATATCATGTTGGTTCACCATCAGTTTAAAGATACACAGGACATTTTCATTTATATTATTTTCTTTGAATTATCACTTGTCTTCTCCCAAAGTACAGTGAGTATATTATGTAGTCAGGATTCAAATTCATGTTTTCTCATGCTATTCCTATTTTTCTTCCTCTGTTTATTACACTTCCCTTGGAAAGGTAATAGGAAAGCATATCTAAATTTGGATCAAAGAGTAATATGATTTAATCTGTGCCTTAGGATCAGTCATCCAGGGGAAGTATGTAATGATATTGAAAGGAAAAGAGGCTTTACAAATATCAAGGAGGGCTGCATTAAGCTTCTGACATTGTTGATAGAAACAGATTGTGTGAAAGTCTTTTTAGGGTAGAGTCATAAAACTTTCAAACTGGGCTTGAAGGGCTAGAAACAGAATTTAAAGATGACTAAAAATTTGACCTTGAATAATTAGACAATAGGGCTATCAAAAAAGTTATTCATTTTCAAGAGGCTCAAGGAAGACAATTTAGTCAATAAGACTAAATTATTTCATTGCAGTTATTAGTTACTGAGATACAAGAACATCTCTGTTCAGTCTAGACTATATTAACCCATTTTCAAGTTTCCTAACATCGTAGCAGAATTCATGATTGAAACGCTCCTGTTGATTGAGATATACTGCAAAGTACTTGGGGAAAAGGAGATGATAATCCTTTTGGATAAGAAAATACTGTATTTGATATAGAAATGAAAATTGTGGTAGCTAAACACACTTTTTATTTTCTGATAAGTGACGTCATGTTGGATATCACTTTATCCAAATTTTTTCCATGTTGATTTACACTGAACCTTTATTGTTTGGTTTTTATTTTGCCTTATACCTGATAGCTCAAGCTATGAAATTTGGTTAATTAATATGGTATAGTTTGCCTTTAAAAATTTCTTATTATGGAAACTGAAGAAATAGTACAATGAACCCCATACACTCACAACTCGGCTTCAACAATGATCAACTCTTGACCAGTCTTATTTTATGTATCCTTCCTCTGCATCTTGTCTCTCCTCAACTGGGTAATTTTGAATTATATTCCCTCTATCATATATTTTGTCTATAAATATTCAACATATATTTATTAAAGATAAAATCTTGACTTTTTAAAGAATCCCAATGCCTTTCAATGTACTAATAGTGAATAATTTCCTTTATAATTTATTCTTAAAAATTTTTTAATGTTTATTTTTGAGAGAGAGAGAGAGAGACAGAATGTGAGTGGGGGTGGGGAACAGAGAGAGAGAGGGAGACATAGAACTGAGGCAGGCTCCAGGCTCTAGGCAGTCAGTGCAAAGCCTGACATGGGACTCCAACTCACAAACGTGAGATCATGATGTGAGCTGAAGTCAGACGCTTAATTGACTGAGCCATCCAGGTGCCCTGTGAATAATTTCTTAATATCAGTTAATATCCAGTTTTGTCATTATCCTAATATTATATATTCAAATATAATTGAGTGTCTCATTTAAGGATAACTTTTGGCCTCTTATCCCATGTTTTATTTTGGCAATATCTATAAGGTGATTTTCTTTTTTTTTTTTTTAAAGGTTTTTTTATTTATTTTTGGGACAGAGAGAGACAGAGCATGAACGGGGGAGGGGCAGAGAGAGAGGGAGACACAGAATCGGAAACAGGCTCCAGGCTCTGAGCCATCAGCCCAGAGCCCGACGCGGGGCTCGAACCCACAGACCGCGAGATCGTGACCTGGCTGAAGTCGGACGCTTAACCGACTGTGCCACCCAGGCGCCCCAATATAAGGTGATTTTCAAAATGAGTTGTTTTGCAAATAACCAATATGCTCCTCAAGTAATAAACGGTAAATGAAACGCAATAAAAGAAGGGATTCTTGTATAATTTGTTCCCCAGTAATCACCAGCTTTTGGAACATTACTGGTATATAACAATTATTGACTGACTGAATGAATATTCTACCCATTATTTGTATATTTTGTCTTTTAAGCTCATAGTAATTTTCATATATACTAGGTTTTTCTACTGGGGCATAATGTTCTTCCATTGCTTTGATTTTTTTGACTTTATTGTTTTAGTTACAATTAGTTAAATATGTTTTTAATGCTCTAACTTTGATTAACTTCCCTTTCTCTTCTCATAAAACACTTCACAATTTTTCCAATATCTAAATTTACTGATATATATAAATTACATGTATATAAATCTGTCTTAAAAAAATTTTTTTTAATGTTTATTCATTTTTGAGAGACAGAAAGAGAGCACAAGTCGGGGAGGGGCAGAGAGTGAGGGAGATACAGAATCCAAACAGGCTCCAGGCTCTGAGCTGTCAGCACAGAGCCCAACGCGGGGCTTGAATCCATGAACTGTGAGGTCATGACCTGAGCCAAAGTTGGACGCTTAGCCGACTGAGCCACCCAGGTGCTGCATAAATTTCCTTCCTTAAGGAAGAAAAGACAACTTTCTTTTTGGCAGTTGTTTGCTGGGTAACCAATAATATGTGTATATGTATATATTTTATTTATTTACTTATCAATGTATTTGTTGTAATCTTTTCACTTATTCATTAAAATCATTTTCCTTCTCAATTATACTTTTTCTTTATTTAGTATAATTATATTCTTCTTTAGATAAGATTAACCTTACAGGAAAATTTGCATCGTACACAACCTGTTTTAGCAAAAGAGATCCTCAGAATTAATTGTCCATAGATATTTTATTAATTATGTGTCAGAATGCATTCAGGTCCGGGTGCCTGGGTGGCTCCGTTGGTTAAGCGGCTGACTCTTGATTTTGGCCCAGATCATCATCTCATGGTCCGTGAATTCTAGTCGTGCATCGGGCCCTGCACTGGCAGTGTGAAGCCTGCTTGGGATTCTCTCTCTCTCTCTGCCCATCTCCCACTCTCTCTTTGTCTAAAAATAAATAAATACACATTAAAAAAAGAATGCATTCGGTTGCTTGTAACATAATACTCAAATCAGGTGAGTTAACACAATAATGAAATTAACTGGCTCACAAAATAGGAAGTTCAGAATTAGGACAGCCTTTGCAGTTGGTTGATGCTTAAGTCATCAAAGACTCAGGTTTTTCCTGGTTACTTGAATTCCCTTCAGTGGTTTCTACTTCATACTAATGCTGGTCCCCCTTTAAGCTGTAGGATTACCAAAAGTAGCCAAGTAGGAGAGAGTGCGTATCTTTCTGTGGCTTTCTTAAAAGAAACGTGAGTTTTCATAATTCCCCAGCAAAACTCTCTTTACATCATTCGTCTTCATTGGGTCGTTTACTCATTCCTGAACCTGTCTCTGCTTTCAGAGAGATGTGCTGACGATTTAAGGTCAGTATTCCTAAACCAACCTACAAGACAAATAAATCCAATGATTGGTTTCAGTGACTACAAGCCTTGCTCTGAAACTGTAATGTTGATACGTAAAATGTCCTGGGGAAAAGGTGTAAGAGAGGTGTAGGGAGATTGAATTACAACAGGCAAAGAACACCTTTAACACGTTTTAAAAATATTAATATGCATATATTTATCGTACACATATTTATTATATTTTTATAATATACAAATATGCATTATACATAAAAACATATATATTCATATTCTGGCAGGCAATATGAAGACTCTGGATGAGAAAACAGATCATTTATTAGTTTATTTATTATCTTAGCACTGGTTTCCAGAGCACCCACCTCTGTGGGGCATCATGGTGAACGCCTGACGTTACCCTGTAGTAAAGTAGGATTATATCCCCGGAGAGGAACTCTGAAATTCTGAGACTCCGAGCTCATGCAGATAGACTGTCATCCCAACCCATCCTGGCCTCTGCAAGAAGGGAGAAGGAAATCTTTACTCTGCAGTGTATACAACTCTTCTCTAGGGAGGTGGAGGAAAAGGTCTCCAGACTCCCTGCAATATAAGCAAATGGCTCCAGGGGAGATAGCTCTAAATCTCTCTGCAGCAATATATTGTCTCTAGTTTCTGGCATTTTTGTTCTCAATCACCCTTTAACCAACGCCCTTTGCTCAGAAAGCTCAGATTGTCCAGAAATGTGAAAATACTCATGAAGAATTGTTTCCCAACATTTAATAGCTGACCCAGACAGACTCTTAAATGGAGATTGGTGAATTTCATGAAAATCTTGGTCTGGTATGTTAAAAATGCTACTTCTTCGATTTTAATTTAAAGTCAAAATTGAGACATTGTGGTTCGGAGAATATTTTCGGATCAGCAGTTGATTGAAAACAGAGAGCAGCGACCACCCAACATCTCATGCTTTCACTAATTCTCAAGTAAACACATCTGAATTCTATCCCTCCATCGCCCACTCTACGCAATGTACCCATCCCAATCTGCTGCCACAGGATGGCCTCCATCTCGTACACCTTCCTTGAATTGCCAGGAGTAAGTTTGTGCTATCCTGCTACTTTCCATTAATAAACTTGCGACTGTAGTCCATTGCCATGCATATTTGTTTCATTTACCAGAATCTACTCTACATCTCTAGTTTGGGTTCTCACATGCATTTTGGGAAAGGTTGTAAGATGAATTTGTGGCTCTCTTGTTCCTTGTCACCAGTGACCCCTCTGCACGATCCTGTAACTGTGATGTTTGTATGTTGACATCCTTGTCTCCGTTGTGATCTTGAAGGGGTGGTGTGGTATTTTACTCACTTTTGTATCCCTGATGCTAAATCCCAAGTCTAGGGATTGATCCCTCGGCGAGTCTTCTTAACAGTTATTTTAAATTAAGATATTCATTACCTACAATGATGATCACTCATTGTACATGTACAGTTTAATGAATGTTAGTAATTATATATAGTCGTGTAAGCAGACCACAGCCTAGATCTAACCCAGGTCCCTCTCCCCCAAATCTTTCCTTCTGCCCCTTTGCTCTTGTTGTCCACCTCTGAAACCTGGCTAATACAGCCATTAATCTACTCTAGAAAAGAGCGGTTTTGTCTATTGTAAAATTTTGTGTAAAAAGAAAAAAAAACACCTGGGATTCAGGCTTTTGTGTTATGTTGGACTGTCTGATATTATCTGTCAGGTTCCTGGGGTACATTTTCTCTCTTTTTTAATTTTTTCACTCTATTCCTCATCTTGGGGGATTATCTGGTAGTGTTGTGGTCCTTCACACTTGGAACTTGAATCCTCTACAAGCATTAATAAATAAAATCTGAATTGAATTAGAAGTTAGAAGAAGGTCATCCTTTGGGTAGGAAGAAACCAAGTTTTGTATTAGAATTTATGGACATAGTCAGAAGGACGTGACCGATGGAATGTGAGAGTTAGAGAAGAGCAGAGAGGTTAAATGGAATTCTGAACTGTTTGACTTCAGCAGTGGTATAAAAGTCATGGAATTAAGTGAGCTATTATGCAAGAGCAAATCGAAGCAGGCTTTTAAAATGATGCAGTTTTAACCTATTTAACGAGCCTTTCTGAATTCTTTTTCAACGTTTTTTTTTTTTATTATTTATTTTTGGGACAGAGAGAGACAGAGCATGATGGGGGAGGGGCAGAGAGAGAGGGAGACACAGAATCTGAAGCAGGCTCCAGGCTCTGAGCCATCAGCCCAGAGCCGACGCGGGGCTCGAACTCACGGACCGCGAGATCGTGACCTGGCTGAAGTCGGACGCTTAACCAACTGCCACCCAGGCGCCCCCTGAATTCTTGATCAAAAGTACTGTGATAAGAATTTCATGTTAAGAATATCTTACAGTCATAAGATAGTTCTGGAAGAGGCTTGGATTATTTCCAGTTCCATTTCTGTATTTCATCAATACAGTAGTTAATATCAGAATAAGATCTTCTGGATCTAGCATTGATCACGTGTTGTCATTGCCCTTTCACCAGATGAACTTCCTCTTCATGGTTTCATTCCCTACTTGCCGGATTAACAACTTCCCCTTCTTCCTTGAAAAGGTTTTCCTCCCTCTGCTCCCCTTAGAAATTTTGTCCATTTTTCTCCATCAGACCATGTCTACTTCTCGAAGCCTTCCCAGACAGCTGGCATGGTGTGTTCATTCTACAGGCCCATCATTTCCGTTATATTAATACCCCATTCCAGAGCGCCACGTTAGTGTCTCTGTGTGGTCTTGTGCTTCTGCTGTTCATGCCTTATTAGAAAAAATTTAACAAGCTAAAATTGATCAAGTACCAGGGACAAAGCTTTTCACTTTTCTGGGGGGAGGCGAATTCTTTCTTTTACTTCTCACAATGGCATTAGAGGGCAGCACTCTAATTTTGCAATTGAAAACAGAGGCAGGAAGAGATTAGGTTCTTGAACACTGATCACCCAATTGACACACGGCAGTGTTTGCGTTTATCTAATAAGACAATGCACCTGTAGTTCTCGCTACGAGCTGTACATTTCCGTGCCTGCTGCTAGGGTTAGAAATATTTGTGCTTCCGTCTCGTCTGTTAGATATGAAATGACTTTAGGGTGGGGCTAATATCTTTTTTTGCCTTGCAATCTCCCGGTGTTCCCAGGGTTATCCCTACTTAGTTTTGAGTGACCAGATGGTTATCTCTGCCTGTAAAAGCAATTGTTCCACGGGTCCACGCAGAGCAGTAGCGACCTGACATTTGCTAGCAAAGGCCAGCAGCGGTGCAAGCCAAACCATATTGCTTATGGAGGTCCAGCAGAGCCCTGGTCACTGAGGCAGCGGCTGTTCTTTCAGCCAATCCCTTGCCACTCGCTGCCTCCGCCGGTAACTGTGGCCAGCTAGTCCCTGCTGTTCTGCAGTCTGCTCTTTAATATAGATCGTTTACCAGAAGCAAACCTATCTTACAACGGTCATCTTTCCAATGACTTTGAGAAAGACTCAGGGCAGCAATTATTCAACTTTATTGCCTCACCGACTAAAGAATTTTGCGCTTTAATGGGCTGCCAAGCTATATAGAGAGAAAGCGCTTGTGGCTTGCCCAGAAAGAGGAGTTAGAAAAGCTAACTCCTCTCCCTGGGGCTTGAGCTAAATAGCTGGCTTTTAGATTTCTGTGTTTCAAGGAACTCTCTGATATTGGCAGCTGTGATTAGGTATTTGACCCCCTTTGTCACCTGTTCATGTTAACACAGAGAAGTTCACAGTGTTGTTTCTTGTCAAAAGAACTAGGCTAAGATAGGCGAGCCTAATTGCTTATTTTGTCATGCCGATATTAATGACCCGGAGGGAGGCAGACCACCAAAACATATTGAGTAGAGAGAATATTTTACAAAGGGGCGAACCCATGGCACACAGTGCCCTGGAAAGATGCAATTTGGGCACAACCAGCCAGATCTCAAATTGATCTGTTACCTCATGCTTATGCTGTCTGTGGGGAACAGGTGCCTGAGGTATCATTTGAATGGGGACAATCACTACTTTTTTTTTTTTTTTATAATCCGGGGTTGCTCCTATCAACAGATACAAGTGTATTAAGTGCATCTTAAAAGGACACACCAAGTAGGTAAGATAATAGAAATTTGATCCTTAATGAGACTTTTATCTTACTTTCTATTACTTTGACAGTGTATCATATTGCATTAGGCCGATTTGACTTACAATATTGTGGAATACAACAGCATTTAAAATCATTCCAGGAAATTTGGTCTGCCTTACGTGACTTTGTACTTAGCCATGGAGGGTATAGTGTGAGATTTAAGGCAGTTGAAAACAAAGTACCCAGCAGGTGATTTCAAGGCTATGGGTTCTATTTCGGTTGAGGATGAAATGAAAGAAATATGTTCCTGTGAGATACCTGTGGGAGGTTCGGTGATAAGTATAACCTCAACACAAGAGGTGAGGAACTGGAATTAAGGAAGAGTTTTCTTTCACAACTGTTAGCAAGGGTGTGAAATGGCTTGCCAAAGTAGTGATGCTCCAAAGGCTGATGTGGCTGAACCAGCTTACCACCACCAGCAAAAGAGTATTATTTACTGTATAAAAATTTTACTGTATAAAGATGTTGAAAGCAGTGAGATTTCATACCAGGAAATCTTTTTTAAAAGTCTGTATATTCTTTCTTTTCCTTGGATAATCTTAAAATGAAGTAATTATATACATATGTACATGCGTAGTATAATGTAACATAATAATGATAATTACCCCCCAGAATTATTGTAGGGAGTTAACCTATGAATGTTATAATTTATTTCCTTATATCTTTTAAAACAACACACTTTTTAAAAGGTTTCTAACATCATGTTTGACTAAGAAATGAACTACTATTTGACTAAAAATAAACCAATACTTTAGAATATGATTTTTGTATAAGACATCCCTTGTATGATGGCTTCTGCAGTCCAATTTGAAGGTGTGGGCAAGAAATTCCCCCCTTCCCTCCTGCTGACGGGAGTTCTAAAAGGAGTAAAAATAACAAGAAATGACAAGTAGAAATGTTTGTAAACATTCTCCATTGAAAAACTTGTGAAGCTGTGCGTAGGTTGGTTGGGGGAGGAGTCCAGTGATCAATTAGGGCTGCCTTTCATGGGCCATGGAATAAGGGAGGGGGGATATTTGTCTTTTCTTCGCTGAGGTTGTAAGTGAAATAGTGTTTTGATTCTAATCCAAAATGTAGAGAAGGCAATTCCTCGGGCTGCCCTGGGTTGAGGGAAATACTCTATAAGTGGCTGCACCATTTTATATTCTTAGTGGTATAGAATGGCTAATGATGTTGAGCATCTCTTCATGTGCATATTGGCTATTCCTATATCTTCTTGGATGAAATACCTATTCAAATATTTTGGCTACTTTATTGGGTTGTGTATCTTCTCAATTATGAAGTTGTAAGAGTTCGTTCTATATTCTAGATAGAATTCTCTATGGGATATGTGATGCCAAACGTGTTTTTAGTGTGTGGCTTGTCTTTGTACTTTCTTGCTGGTGTATTGTGAAGCACAAAAGTTGTGAATTTTGATGAAGTCCAAATTGTTAATGCTTCTTTTCCTCATGTATTTAATGTATTCAAAAACATCATTACAGAGTCCTATGTGACCGACATTGACTTCTACATTTTCTTCTAAGGTTTTAAAGTGTTAGTACTTACGTTTATGTTTATGATAGTTACTTTTTGTGTGTGGAGTGAGGTAAGGGTTCAGATCCATCCTTCTGCATGAGGATATCCAAGTGTCTTAGCACTATTTGTTGAAAAGACTTTCTTCCTCCATTAAATTTTCTTCGCGCCTTTGCTCAGTCATAAATTTTTGTTGCGCGCAATTCTCATTGAAAGTTAATGTGCATATATTTGGTTTCTGTATACTGTAGTCAATATCCTCACCATGCTTACAAAGCAACTTACAGGTAAATGCTAAACTTATAAATTAATAATATACAAGGCTTAATATATTATATTATAATAATATAATAAATATATTATTATTTATAATAATTTATATTATTATAAATTAATAATATACAATGCTAAACTTATAAATTAATAATATACAAGTAGCCTCTTTGCTACTCTAGAGGCATATCTAAATGCAAGAAAGTGGCTATAGCAAGACATTAGTCACAAAATGACATAATGTACATATAGTTATGAACTGTGGAAGTACTAACATGATTTTTTATTATTAAAAACAATAGTTCAGTAATAAAGCTACCATCAATTGCACTTTTCTTCTAGAAATGAAAATTTAATTTTTATATGGATTTTATCATTTTATATCTAGAAAATATTATCATGCTCATATTACCAACTTTTGTAGTGTGGATTGTAAAAAGAAGCTACGTAACAAAAGTCATTTGCTGTCGTCTGAATATTTATGGCTTCCCCAAATTTATACATTGAAGCACATGCCATGTGAGGGCACAAAAGAAATCTGAGACCCAGAAGAGGTCCTTACCCCCCTGTACTGGCACCCTAATCTCAGATTTCCAGCCTCCGGTACTGTGAGAAATAGATTTCTATTGTTTATAAGCTACTCAGCCTGTGGTATTTTGTCATAGCAGCTCACATGAACTAAGACATCCCCTAATAGTCAGGGAAGATGAATTTTTTTCACCAGATTTTATCACGCGCTGAACTAAGCATTGAGCACCTCTTATATTCCTTTGTAAACGTTTGCATTTCATTTTCCTTTGAAAGTTCAAGCCAACACTTCATTCTTAGGACTCTGGGCGAGTCCCTTAACTTTGTTTTGTCCTGGGTTTCTTTTCTCTTAAGAGGGGAGATTAATTATATCAATCTCAGCAGGATGTTGGTTGTTGTAAGGATTAAATGAGTTTATATATATATATATATATATATATATATAATACTAAAAATAGCACTTCACTCACAGTAAGCGTGAACTGCTATTACTCACTTAAATGTAAGCTTTTTTGAGGACAAAGATTTTTGTTACTTTAATTCACTGATACATTCTAATTTCCTGGACACATATTTGGGGTTTAAAAATTCGTAAGATGGAGATTGAAAGGCTGGCTTTCGGTAGGGAGAATTGTAAGAATTTGTCAGACTGGTGGCTCGTGCCATTGAAAGCCTTTCCCATGACCTTCACCTGTTACAATTTCCAAGAGCCTATGATATGTCAAGAGGACACATCGTCATAGAATTACCTTCGTAAACCGCAGATTTAGAATAATGTCTCATATTGGACATTATGGAAGTTTTACAGGGATGTGTGGACTAAACTGAGGTAAGTGTAGAGCAAGCCACACACAAATTGGAAAAACAAAAACAAAAACAAAAAAAACCCAAAACTGTTCTCCCAGACTACCCACTTAAAGAATTTAAAAAATTTTAGGGGAAAACCTTGTCAGAACTACTAGAGGGTACCGGCCATTATGAAGAGAGCACAGGGGACAAAAGGAGAGTCAGAACGGTAGGTCTCCTCAGTTTCTGCAAGGCTCCCCATAAAATTACTGAGTTTCCAATAACATTTAGGATGGTTTGAGAGAAGAGTCAGTTTCTAGAAATAAATTTAAATGTGAATACCACAGCCGACGACCCCTTGGAAACTCTCATTGCTTGCCACTCTGAGCTAAATATCCAGTCAAGTGTAGATTCTATCAAATGAAGATTCTTACTTTAAAAGGAAAGAGAAATGTGATCACTGCTGGGAGTAGGTAAAGTCAATTGCTGAGGTGAATAGGAAAAGGACACAGTTTCAAAAAGAAAGTGAGAGTATCGAAGTTGGCTCTTTCGATACGCTTCTTGGTGTGCCCTCTCTGAGCCTCTGTTCTCCAGGTAGTTAGGGAAGTGAGTCTCTGACAAAGAGGGCTCTCATGTGCCTCCCTGTGTAGAAGGCGGCTTCTCTAATTGCATTCGGTTCCTTTGAAAAGCCGTAGTTCTTATGGTTTGAGCTTTTGTGGTTTTCAGGAAAAAAGTTTGAGGAAGGCTAATAGATTTATTTCCAGAATCCAGAGAGACAGATGTCATTGAAATATGTCCAGTGTATCTTTTATTAAAACTGAAATATAATGCTAACTGTCTCTGGAGCGAGTGGTTTACTAACCAGAGGTGTTTCATTGCAATCTAGGTGAGTATTAGTTCATCATAATCTTCCCCATTATCTCAGTGGGCTTGTTTCAATTTACATTTGTATATGTTGATTTAAGCCTTGGTTTGTTTTGGAAGAAGAGCTATTCTCTTTTGGATCAGTTCTGCTATATGTCTGATAACGCTGAGATTTTCCTTAGGAGTCCACTATTTGCCATGGTGGGTTCTGAATGAGAGGAGATGAGAACGCCCGATCTAGTTACCATAGCGCAAAACAAAACACAACAAAAAACAAAGAAGTAAGAGAAAACCGAAAAGTTGCCAAGCAAACGAAAGTTGGAATCACTCTTTCAGCTGGAGGAAAAACAGTTTGTAGATTCCACATAGTAACGATAGGGATACTGTTATAGGTGCAAGAGTACTTTAAATTGTGTATTTTCAAACATACACTGGGTCCATACATTGGATTCTTGTGGCACTGTTGTGACAGATCACAGGCCAGGGTGGGCTTTCGTAAATGGTGAAGCTGGGTGTATTCGTTGCCTAAGGCTGCCATCACAAATGGCCATAAACTCAGTGGGTTTACGATGACAAATGTATTCTCTCACAGTTCTGGAAACTTGAAGGCTGAAATCAAGTAGTCAGCAGGGCTGTGTCCTTTCTGGAGGCTCGAGGGGAGAATCCATTTCTTGTCTCTTCCAGCTTCTGTTGGCTGTCAGCATTCATTGGCTTGTGGCCACAGCCCTCCCACCTCTGCCTCTGTGGCCAGCTTGCCCCCTCCTCTTTTTTTCTGTGTCTCAAACCTCCCTCTATCTTTCTCCTGTAAGTGTGGACTTGCGGCCCACCGAGATAATCCAGGATATCTCTTTATCTCAAGATTCTTAACTAAGTTTGATCTGCAAAGACCTACTATACCCCAGTGCTTCCAAAGTAAGCTCCTTTGAAACTGTTTGGTTTCCGTGTGTGGTAAAGAAGAATGAAATGGTGTCATCAGAGATGGAACCAAAGGCTCAAGTGGTCTTGGAAATTTGAGACTCATAAAGTTAACCCGAAACTTCTTAACTGCAGACCTTTCAAAGCTTTTAGCATTTCAGTTTCAGTGCATTTTGAGTTTTCAAGGCAAATGCCGTGGTTTCCGGGATGATTCGATGAAGGTAATTCTTTTTTTCTGAGCTTTAGGGAATAGTGGGCTTCAGAACATAGTCTGGGAAACAGTGCCTTTGCCACGTGGCTAAGAGAAATTTAGCTCAATTCCTATAAATAACCTGGGGGAATAGTAATAGGAATGCATATCATCTGTTGAGGATTTACTATGAGTTAGGTACCATGTTAAGCGCATTAGATGAGTTAACTCACGTGAGCTTTCCAATGCACGTATAAGAATGTTCTGTTCAGGGTCACTCAGGCCGGCTTTCTGAGCAAGGCAGTCTACCTGATCAAGCCTGCTGTGTGAATCCTCATGCCATTCTAATATTAAAATGTTCTAACAGCGGTTCCAGTGCACCCAGGTAATTAAATATATATATGCAAACCAGGTCTCAAGAGTCTGGAAGGCAGCAGCTGGGTGACTGTGGTCTGTATCTGCATCAGGGGAGTGAGGCTTGCTGTCCAATCAGTCCGTCATCGATTCCGTCATTTGGGGCTCTGAGATGAAACGAAGCTAGTGTTCTCAAGGAGGGCAAGAAATATGTTGCTCTGTTCCTAAGACTTATGTCAAAAATGTTTCAGTCCTCAGGTAATTTGCTAGGGCTGCTTCTATTCCTATTTACTTCAAAGCTTCAGTAAAAATGAAAGGGATGCAACATGGTATTTGGTTTTGCAGAGAGACATCTGGATTCTTCTCCTGGATCTGGCCTTGCTGACAGGAAATGTCCTCTGACGATCACATGGCCCTGCCGAGGTGGAAGGTATTTATTTTCTTTTCTCTTAAATAAAATTCCACATGGTTTTTTTTGAATATTCTCCAGCAAATTTTCTATGGTGCATTTAAAGCTTTCCCCCACAGTTAACCACTACTGCCCTTGCTCCCCCATTTAGTTTAGGAGTGAACGCTGAAATATTTTACAATGAAGGAAAGGTTTTAGGTAGAATAAGACCATAGGCCATATTTCAAGGGGTGGCATCGAGCTTATAGGATCAAGTCAGGTATGGTTTGGAAAGTGCTTTGAACAAATGCCTGCCACAAATAACTGCTTGTCAACTAGCGAAATGAAAATACAACTCAGGGAGAGCTTGTCTTCTGTGGGGTTTCTGAGAAAATATGAGAGGAGTCAGCTGCCAAAGTTAAAGCAAGTGTTTGTAGGTGAGCTGAGAGCTCAATGCGTAATATGTAATGATTTCCAACTTTCTAAGCCTTGCCAGTTTGGCACAGTGACATGCTCCCCAACGGTGGCTGGCTTCTATTTAGATGGAAAAGGGGCTCTAAGGAGCCTCAGGAAATATAGAGAGATCTCACTATCATTGTTTTTCACACAAGGAAGTTGAGCCTCAAAGAGACCAGGTCAGGCTGAGTGTGGAGTTAAAACCATCGCTCTTGGGCCCATATCATCCGTCCTGTATCGAGGAGCTTCCACAGCGCTAGTCAAGGCAAATAGGCATGGTCCTAAATATTCTCAGTAGAGCAAATATTTGTTTATCTTAGTGTTTTGATCTCATCAAATTTGGCTCCGAGAAAGAGAGAGAGAGATCGCTGTGGCAAAATTTAAATGGACAGGTTTCCTTTGCTGAAACAAATGCTTTCCAGGATAGACTCAGAGAGGTGGCAACATGCTGATTA
This sequence comes from Prionailurus bengalensis, assembly GCF_016509475.1. Lineage (NCBI taxonomy): Eukaryota > Metazoa > Chordata > Mammalia > Carnivora > Felidae > Prionailurus > Prionailurus bengalensis. The sequence goes on from NC_057344.1 coordinate 21,696,435, forward strand.
TGTTGATTACAGGGGAAGTTATGTGCTTTGGGAGCATGGGAATTTATATCTTCTTAAAAATAACTGATGGGAGCAGGGGAAGTGATTTAAAAGTTTAGTTGTACGTGATCTGGAGTCATTCATTTAGCAAACATTTTTTGAAAAGAAACTTTTCTACAAGTGGCTGTCCTGAGCTTGGGGAATAGAAAGATGAGGAAGACATACATGCGTCTTGTAATGAGCTTACGACCCAACATACATGCCGTCTTGTCAAGCAACTTGTTTTCGGACGCACTAAATATTGCAAAAGAAAGCAGAAACCATTTATTTTTCAACCACTAAGCTAATGTGTTCAAGCAACAATTAATCTTCTGCGGCCAAAAGTTGTATGTATCCATATAAATAGATATAAATAAATGTTTGCATATGTATCTGTATTTTCAATCACTCTGTCTCTTACATTATGTCAAAGTCTGGCCATGAGGAGGAAGAAAAGACAAGGATAATTTATATTACGTGTGAAATAAAAACACTAATAAAAAGATTGCCAAAATGAATCCGATCAAACCAAATTGTACTTATACTATGATAATGATAACTAGAGACCATTTCTTTAATAATTCTCTGGATCAGATGCTATGCTTTTTCACACAACGTTTCATTTGCTTACTTATTGTAGGTATTTTCCACTTAGTACCAACCCAATTATATCTTTTACTTTAAAACGATGGGGGCGCCTGGGTGGCTTTGTCAGTTAAGGGTCCAACTTCGGCACAGGTCATGATCTCACAGTTTGTGGGTTTGAGCCCCGCGTTGAGTTCTGTGCTGACAGCTCGGAGCCTGGATCCTGCTTCAGATTCTGTGTCTCCTTCTCTTTCTCTCTCTGCCCCTCTCTCACTTGTGCTCTGTCTCTCTCTCTGTCTCTCAAAAATAAGTAACACTAAAAAAATTTCAAAATAAATAAAACTATGACTAGCTAATACAATAATAGAAGTACCAGCTTCCATTAACTATTCGTTTTCACTAAACAGTATTCATGAAATACTCCGCCCACAGGAGTATGTCACTCTATGCTTTCTCTCCATCCCTTGGCAATACATATTGGACATTTGCCATGAACTATGGCATGTGTCTCCTAAAATTTTCTCAAGACTTAAATTTCAGGGGGCCAGAAATAAAACATTGTGAAAGGCCCACATCCTGCCTCTTGTCTAAAAACCTCCAAATCTGCACAGCATGGTATACACCTTCCAATTTCACAGTTGATATGACTAAGTGTTATGGAATTAATTTTTAAATTGTACATATTACGAGAGGGATATTCGTAGAGACCTTAAACCTAAGTGTGACTTAGAATAACCTAGTAAATAACAAAATTATGGTAATGGGGTTCACAGAATTATTACCTCATTTTTATCTTTCTGTGAGTGTTCTTTATTTTCCCCATAATTTTCTACAACAGATCCCCGCCCCCCCCCCGTCCCGCCACCGTTCAGTTCTTTGAATCTGTTTTTGCTTTAGCATAATGGATAACTTTTAGTTTTAGCAACCAGCAGAGACTACATCTTATTCTTCCAGGCAAGTGGGTAAGCGATGAGTGCCTTCAGGCTGCTTTTTTAGAAAAAAACCTTCAGTATGAATTTGTACAACATACTGTGTCTTTCGTGTCTGTTATTTTTCACTGAGGGCAAATGGATCGACTTCACCCTCAGACCCCCATCAGGCAAGTTTGCCTTCCCTTTTCCCATCCCCAAGACAAATTAAGAATGCTGAAACCTTTCACTCATAACAAAACAGTGATAAAGCAGGTAACAAGACCTCACATTAATCAGGTCTTTCAAAGAAAAGGCCCCAACCTGTACCCTTTGTCTAGCCTGCTGGTAGGTGGGTTTTTTTCAAGCTCTTTTTAGGGTCCTAGCATTCTTTAGTGCCGCAGCACATTCTCCTTGGAAATGTTTCTCTTTTCAGACAGCCTCTGTGTTGATCAAAAAACCCAGAGAGCACTACAGAAATCTGAACTTCTAATGATCTTCTTTTATATTTTCTTACAATGGACAATGGCTCTCTCAATACTAATGGCATCAGCACACAAGGAGGCAACAATGCAAAGAGATGGAAGGCGGAGAAAGAGTAGCCACTATCACAAGATGTTCTGTATCATCTTGGTGGAAAAAAAAATCCTGTTTTCCGTAGCCAAATTGTTGCTATCTCTTCTTGAAAATATTCAAGGTCCCTGCAAACCAACGCCGAGATGAGACAAGATAAGAGTAGATGAACAATTTTCTTCTCAGGAAGAAACATTACCGTCGGTTAAGTGTAATACGGAATCTTCTAGTGCTTTTCTATTCCCTTTCACCACCAACACAACAATAGAAAACCAACTCACTAATTCTGTTAAATTTCCTCCACGCAGTGCTTGACCTTTTCTGGGCGAAATGAAGCACGCAGCCATTGTGTGCATATAATTATGTTGAATCAAGCGCTCCCTCTACTGGTCAATCGAAATATTACCAAATTGGTACAGGATTTACCAGGTTACTGAAACGAGAAAGGAAAGATGTTTGGGGGCAGTTTTATTTCTAAGTATGTTTTTTGAAACATCATTATATTAGAAAACTGTGAAAATTTTTGTATCAGATTTAATAGAAACAGAATTAAGTATAAATCACTTTTTATGATTTAACTCATTCATAATTTACAAATTGACAAGAGATTTTGGAAAAATTAACATAACTTTATCTTTGCTCTCAAGAATTAACATTTTTAATAGTACATGGAAATGGGTTATTGTTATAAAGCAGGGGTTATCAGGCTTTTTTTTTGGATGTGTCAGGTGATAATATTTTAGGTTTTGCTAGGCAAAATGTCTCTTTTTCAACTACTCAGCTCTGCCAGGCAAAAGTATTCAGTCAATAGCGAATGAATGGGAATCGCTGAGTTCCAATGAAACTTTGTTTACAAAAACAAACCTCAGGCCAGATTTGATCTATAAAGCAGTAAACCTGCAGGTCTATTGAGCCATGAAGGAATGCAAACACCTCCAAAGTGTGGCATTATTTGAAAAAAAAAAAAGTTACAGCAAGACAGTGCCTATAATTTTTGCGTCACGATTCTATCACTTTCAAACATTTGGGCACTTTCCTTTTTGATTCGTTTCCAGACTGAACTGACAAATAAAATAATGAAAAATTATTAATGAAAAAAGACCAATTATGCACTAAAAATAATGAAAAATTAGAACTGGCAGGATCTTCAGAGGTCATTTAATACAAGTCTGTCATTTACAGAGGAGACTACAACCCAGAGGAGTTCTTGAATGCTACTTACTCTAACTGACTATATTGTTCACTGAGTCAGCTTTAGATACTTTGGGGCTATTTTGGTAAGATAATGTGTGGAATATGCTTTGAAATTAGAAAGAATTAAACAAATGTTATTAATATGTCAAGAAAAGAAAGTAAAAGACATTTTCACTTTCTCTCCTTTTGAAGACCAAATCTATGTAAATGATGAAACTACCACAATTAGTTACCCCCAGATGGTTCCTTCATTGGAACCACCACCAACTTTAAAGGTATGAACACACATGGGTATTTTATATAAATATCACAGTTTCATAGATCTAAGAATTTTTATTGGCAATCAAGTGTAGAGGTGACCTTGGTATTTGAACAAAATTTTGACTTAGATGTGTTGCTCATGATAACCAAAGAAAGATGTGTTTTCACTCTTGGATTATTCTTAGCAAAGGATGTCATTATGTGAAGACACAATTTAAAAAAAAATTTTTTTTTTCAACGTTTATTTATTTTTGGGACAGAGAGAGACAGAGCATGAACGGGGGAGGGGCAGAGAGAGAGAGGGAGACACGAATCGGAAACAGGCTCCAGGCTCCGAGCCATCAGCCCAGAGCCTGACGCGGGGCTCGAACTCACGGACCGCAAGATCGTGACCTGGCTGAAGTCGGACGCTTAACCGACTGTGCCACCCAGGCACCCCGAAGACACAATTTTTGTGGCAACGCATATAACTAAATTTCCCTGTACTTGATTCATTGCTGCCTTTTCTGACAAAACAGGGAATTTCAGATGTCTTTAAAACTAAAGGTAACAATGAAGTCTTGAAAAAAAAATCAATTCAACACTTATCCATTTATTCAACATTCATTCAAAATAGTGACAGGCACTACGTTAAGTGGTAGTGATACATTTCTGATAAAAAAAAAAAAAACATACCTGGTTGTTGCTCTCAGTGCTCTTTCCGACTATAGAGGAATTATTATTGACATGGCCTTGCGTTCTGACTTTGAGAGCACAAAAATAAACTTGACACCAAGTTCATGCTCAAGGATTTTATAAAGAGATAGGGACAGAATATATGAGGAATATTGAGGTGAGGATACAAATATAACTATAAAGTGGGAATAATAATTCACTGGCACTAAAATGTCATATAGAGAGATTATTTCCTTACGGGACAGCTTTGTAGTAGAGTGACTATTTGATCCCGGCCTTGAAGCTTGAATAGGATTGAACAAGTAGAGATGAAGCAAGAGAGGAAAGAATGAACAGGTTTTCCTAACAAAAGAAGCAGTGTCATTAACGGTATAAAATAATGAACAATTGGGGTTCAGCCATGTATACTTTTGTGAGGAGACGGTTAACGCAGAGAGACTGTTTGGACCTACATCATGGGGAATATTAAAGATAATGAAAAGAGGCTGAGTAGGTAGTGGAGGGCCATTGAATGATCAGAACTGTGTTTTTGGACAGTAAACTTAAATGGATCAAGTTCAAGGAAATTTTGTTTATAATCATGAGACTGGTTGTTGCGATAATGGGAGGAAAGTGCCAAAGGCCTGAACTTCCCAGTGGTATACGTGAATGGATGGAAACTCAATCTGATTCAAATGGTGGAGAGAAGTCTACAGAACCAGATGACTGAATAACTGAGGAGCTTGTTGATAAAGGAAGAAAGGGAGATGGCTTTCAGAATTGGTCCCATTGGTCTAATAGGTTGGTAATAGTATTCACAGATGAGGAAGCAGGGAAACGTACCTACTTAATGGGGGAGAATGTGAAGTTTTCTTTTGGCCCTATGAGTTTGAAGTAAGAATAGAATAACTACATAAATTGTAGGAATTCGCCAAAGTTTCTGATTCCTAAAAGAGATTTAAATTTAGAAGTCATCTGTACAAAGTGGTAATTGAAGCACTGGAAAGTGATGTTTTCTCCTTATGGCTTTAAAGTTTTAATTTTAATAGGACAAAACTTCATTTTCAAATTGCAGCTATAAAATCTTTGGAAACCGTGATACAAATTTGTATGCACTGCATATTTGATAAGAATCTCTCTAGTGCTTAAATTGGAAGAAATTCATTTAGAATGGTAGCACTTTGGACTCAGCAACTTATTTTTTCTCCTAAATGGGTAAGAAGAAAGAAAAATTATTAATTTGGAAGGAATGCTTAAGATCTTGGTATACTGAATATGTTGCCTACTTGTCAGTGGGATGGAATAGAAAGAAAGAAAGAAAAAAGAACTCCTTGAAGTTTCTCTGCAGTCATTATTATTAAGGAATGACAGCATTAAAATCATTTTCAGGAAGTTGAGTTCAACTTATGAGCATATAGAGTTGAGAAGGGGAATATAGCCATCTCCAGTTTTCCAGCTTGTATTTCATTCTGAGATCATTTCTAACCAGATTTACTAATTTAATCCCTCATAATGTTTTATTATGGCATTTACAGAGCAGGAACAGATTAAAGGATAGGTTGCAAGCCTCTCATTTGCACTTAGGAACTTAACATTCAGCTAAAAAGGGAGAAAAAAACCTACCCAGAGTGGGTAATACTTTGTGAAATGAAGGCACAGAAGCTCACTCTAAATGAAGGGAATAGGTGAACCTGTGACTGGACAAAAGAAAATACAGACCAGGATTTTATGAAATGGATAAGAACATGGAGAAGGGACCAACATCACCAATCCATACTGCCCATGGCTGCCTTTCCTTCCTCTCATCACCTCCTGTTTACAGGTAAATGAAGAGCAGGGTGAATCCAACCCAGTCTTTACAATGGTGCCAGGAAAGACTCAGATAAGATAGGAAGGGATTTGAGGAGAGTTCACACATGGGAAAAAAAGAAGACCTACCCAAACTAATATGGTTGAAATGAGAAAAGATAGGATAACAACTATGAGAAATTCTTATGGGTATTTTAAAAATAAGATACATAAACTTCCCATGCAGAGCACTCTAAATGATTACATACCCTAGTATTAAAGGAGAAATATTCACAAGTAATGTTTTGCATTTTCAAAGAAATTAAAGAGAATATAGGATACATGAAACCATAAGCCAGAGATGAAAAGAATATTAAAGAAGATCATTTGAGAGAGTTAGATAAATAAATTGAATATAAAAAGACATAATTTTGGAACTAATTGAAAATAATGTCATAGTGTTGAATAGTGTTGAAAATTGAACCAGTGGTAAAGAGGCTAGGAAAATAATTCAGATAATATGAAGAAGAAAAATGAGACTAAAAGAAATTAGAGAAATATAATACATATGAAAGTTAATGAATACCATTGTAGAGTTAAAAAAAAACTGAAAATATTCCAAAATATAATTTTAAAAAGTTCTTGAAATGAAATTAATGTTATAACATCTGAAAATTGAAATGTACATGGGGCGCCTGGGTGGCTCAGTCGGTTGAGCGTCCAACTTCAGCTCAGGTCACGATCTCGCGGTCCGTGAGTTCGAGCCCCGCGTCGGGCTCTGGGCTGATGGCTCAGAGCCTGGAGCCTGCTTCCGATTCTGTGTCTCCCCCTCTCTCTGCCCCTCCCCCGTTCATGCTCTGTCTCTCTCTGTCTCAATAAATAAAACGTTAAAAAAAAATTAAAAAAAAAAAGAAATGTACAGCATGTTCCAGAACAGTCAATGCTAATCTATATCAAGGTGAAGTTACTGATCCTCAAGGAAAATTAAATGATTACTCAGGATTCCAGGAAAAAACTCACCTCAAATATCAGGACAATTTTTTCACAATAGCCAGAAGACAGTGGAAGAATATTTGAAATGTTGTGGGAGGTAGAGGGTAAATTTTTGAAGAAAAATATACCTGAGACATTTCAGTTAAGGTGTAAATGTTACAGATGAATCGACTCAAAACTGCACGGGCTCAGGGAGTATAGCATCCATGAGTTCTTGGATGAAGTATGTAATAAAGAAATCCAACTAACCAAGAGATTAATCAGCATATAGAACTCAGGGTTGGATTTGGAATTGAATTTAAGCACGATTGATGTTTCGTTAGCTGAATATAATGAAGGGAAAGAAGATCTAGGACTGGAAGGTGTAGGAGTTAGTGATTATTATGATCACTCATAGAATGTAAGCTGGGTAAGTAAGGAAGTGAGGGCATGAGATGTGTGATACAGCATAGAAAAGTGGTCCGGTCAGCGGATTGGAAGTTGCAGTGAGTTCTTGGAACGAGGACTGTTGGCGTGATGGTTCTAGAGGGTGCGCTCTCAAGATAGGATGTAATGATCAGGGAATGGGTTGACTGCAACAGATACTGGAGATGATGTAGTTCTTAGTGGAAGAGGTAACATTAAAGACAAAATTATTGAAAGCAGAGAGGTCAAGAAAATGGGGTGGTCAAAGTGTTGAATCTGTATAGGCGTAGTGTCAGTCTAACTGTTGATGGGGCTAGTGGTTGAAAGAAAAACACTATCTAGGTGGTAAAGTTCTCTGCGAATGAACGGTATCGTGTTTCTATGGCATGTACTCGAAATTTTCAAGTTTTAGGAAGTAAGGATAAGTTGTCTGGATGCAGCAAGGAGGAGCAAGTCTTACACCTAATTGACCTCTAGTTTTGGTGGTATGTATGGAGTGGGAGAAAACTCTCCTGAGAGAGCTGCCGGAAATTGGAGTCCTCAGGAAACAGCCTGTAATCATGAGCAAGAAGGGGAAATACATGTTTAAAAAAAGAGGCTGAAGATATAATAGATTATGTTGATGAGTGAACATGACTTTTAGAGGAGGAATATAGAAAGTTGGGGAGAATTGAAGTATTGGGTTTACATGTAGATGTACAAAGCCATATGAGATGGAAAGTCTGGATAGGGAGGGATGCCCAAGAAGACTGGACTTCTTGAGGTGAAAAGGAATGAGGGCGTAATGTTGATCTATCAGGAAAAGAAGGTGGGGGGTGGGTGGAAAACATATTTCAATAACATACTGCTTCTTGGCACTGGCCTGTTACTTTATTGTAGCGAATGGTAATTCTGTAAAGGTAAGATTCGGTAGGAAAGAGCTTTACCAGGAGAATACAGGTTTTTCCCTGGGCCTCCTTTAACTTTTATCTAGGGTAATAACATCAGAAGAAGCATAGTTGTACTTGGGCCGTGAAGGAAAATTTTTTGGACAAAGCCAATATAACACCACTATCAAAACCCTGACAAAGTTCACACACATACGTGAGCACACGTACACACACATACACATGCACACACACGCATACGTGCCTACATTAAGACAAATCATATTTATGGATATTAATTCAGGTCTTAAATGAGACACTAGCCAGTAGATATGGCATTGGAAGTTTTGACGGAGGCCCAAATCTGATTCATGTTTGGGTGCCCGTTTGTGCGTTCTTTGGATGTCCCATTTTGCAGTTTTATGAGTGGATGATGCACTCTCTAGCTAACCTTCTCTGACTCACCTTCCGAGCCTTTTCTTGCTGGTGTGAGCCGTAGCCTCTCACTGCTGTGGTATGCTCACCCTGGCTGGCTCTCCTTTTTGGATACATCTGTTGAGGATTCAGCCTGCTTCACTCTCATGTATCAAGGGAAGAAAAGTTGCTTCCTTACCTTTTCTCTTTCTTTGTCCTGACATTGCCGGCAGCTCACAGCATTGACTTTTGCATTTGCTCTCCTCAGGCGAGCGTCAAATGCCAATCTCTTTGCCTCTTACACAATTGGGAGCAAACTTCTGGCTCTACCTATGGTCTTCTCAAACCTCCTCCTCTCAACTTACAACGAGGGCTGGTGGGTGAAAAAATGACACAGTTCTCCGACTTTCCTTGTTCCAGGCTCTTCAATTGCCAACTGTTTCTCGCTGTTGGCTGATTGTAAGCTAAGTCTGCAAAAGAGTTTATGACCATCCCTTCTGCAAATTTTGTACCTTTTATTTTGTTTCTGGGCCTTTTATAACCTCAGCAAAATTTGGGACCAAAAAAAATTCCCATTTTAACAACCCATCACACAGTTATTCCTCCAAAGACTAGATATTTCCTAAGTAAAAGACTTCCACTGTCTCTACCATGTTCTCAGTCTTCATGTATGGGGCTTAAAAGGAATTAGAAAATATGCGCTATTTACATTTGAAATGAAATTATTTCATTTTACTTGGCTGTAACAGAAATCAGTATAGTGAAGTAGCTATGAGTTGGGCTTTGGTATCAGACAGCCAAGGTTCTAGTTCTGGCTCCATGACTGTGACTCTTATAAATTGTGACCCTTGAGCAAGTAGATTAACCATCCTATAAAATGGTAATAATAATGTCCTACCTCATGTTGTTTTCAAAGAGGTTAAGATTTAAAATGTTAATGTATGTTAATCATATTCAAGAAATAATATCCATTTTATAAACCTCATCCAGAAAATTCTTCCCAATTTATCTAAATATGATGCTGATGCCAAAACTGGACAAAAATATTACAAGGAAACTACGGACCAATGGCCTTCATGAAGATAAACGCAAACATTCTCTAAAAATCTTCAGTAACTCAAATCCAAAAATATTTATAAATAATAATATGTCATGATCAAATGATGTTTATGCAGGAGTCCACCTCGGTTTAACACTTGAAATTCAGCCTACGAAGGTTTGCCACCGGAACACAGGTGTCATAGAAAACACTGCTAAACTTAAACCAAAATGGAAAAGGCAAAGCCTCATGTCAACATCGTCGTCATTGGACACGCAGGTTCGGGCAAGTCTACCGCTGCTGGTCATCTGATCTACAAATGTGGTGGAATCAGCAAGAGAACTATTGAAAAATTTGGGAAGAAGGCTGCTGAGATGAGAAAGAGCTCTCTCAAGTATCCCTGGGTCTTTGATAAACTGAAAGCTGAACATAAACATGGTGTCACCATTGACATCTCCCTGTGGAAATTTGCGACCAGCAATTATTATGTGACCATCATCGATACCCCAGGACACAGAGATTTTATCAAAAATACGATTATAGACACATCTCAGGCTGACTGTGCTGTCCTGATTGTCGCTGCTGGTGTTGGTGAATTTGAAGCAAGTCTCTCCAAGAATGGGCAGACCCCTGAGGCATGCCTTCTGGCTTACACACTGGGTGGAAGACAACTCATTGTCAGTGTTAACAAAATGGATTCTGCTGAGCCGCCCTACAGCCTGAAGAGATATGAGGAAATCGTTAAGGCAGTCAGCGCCTACATTAAGAAAATTGGCTACAACCCCGACACAGTAGCATTTGTGCAAATTTCTGGTTGGAATGGTGACAACATGCTGGAGCTAAGCGCTAACATGCCTTCGTTCAAGGGATGGAAAGTCACCCGTAAAGATGGCAATGCCAGTGGAACCACGATGCTTGAAGCTCTGGATTGCATTCTGCCAACAACTCATCCAACTGACAAGCCTACCCCTCCAGGATGTCTACAAAATTGGTGGTATCGGTACTGTTCCTGTGGGCCGCATGGAGATTGGTGTTCTTAAACCAGGCGTGGTAGTCACTTTTGCTCCAGTCAATGTTATAACTGAAATGAAGTCTATTGAAATGCGCCACGGGGGTGCCTGGGTGGCTCAGTCAGTTAAGCGCTGGACTTCAGCTCAGGTCGTGATCTTGAGGTTTGTGGGTTCGAGCCCTGCATCAGGCTCTGTGCTGACGGCTCAGAGCCTGTAGCCTGCTTCGGATTCTGTGTCTCCTTTTGTCTCTGCCCCTCCCCGCTCTCGCACACTGTATCTCTCAAAAATAAATAAACGTTAAAAAAAAAATCCACCATGAAGTGTTGAGTGAAGCTCTTCCTGGGGACAATGTGGGCTTCATTGTCAAGAATGTATCTGTCCAAGATGTTTGTCATGGCACTGTGGCTGGTGATAGCAAAAGTGACCCATCAATGGAAGCAGCTGGCTTCCTAGTTCAGGTGCTTATCCTGAACCATCCAGGCCATGTCAGTGCTGGCTATGCACTTGTGCTGCATCGTCACACAGCTCACAGTGCTTGCAAGTTCACTGAGCTGAAGGAGAAGATTGATCGTCGTTCAGGACAAAAAGCTATAAGATGGTCCTGAGTTCTTGCAATCTGTTGATGCTGCCATCATTGATATGGTTCCTGACAAGCCCATGTGTGTTGAAAGCTTCTCCATCCTCCTCTGGACTGTTTTGCTGTTTTGACGTGAGACAGATGCGGCTGTGCGTGTCATCAAAGCAGTGGACAAGAAGGCAACTGGAGCTGGCAAGGTCACCAAGTCTGCCCAGAAGACTCTGAAGGCTAAACGAATATTATCCCCAATACCTGTCACCCCGTCTTCATCAGTGGTGGAAGGAAGATTTCAGAACTGTTTGTGTCAATTGGCCATTTAAGTTGAATGGTAAAAGACTGGTTAATGATAGCAATGCCTCGTAAAACCTTCAGAAGGAAAGTAGAATGTTTTGTGGACCATTTGTTATTTGTGTGTATGTATGTATGTATGTGGCAGTTTTAAGTTATTAGTTTTTAAAATCAGTACTTCTTAATAGAAACAACGATCTAAAATCTGTCACAGAATTTTGAGACCTATTAAAACAAAAGTTTAGTGAGAAAAAAAATTTGATCTGCCTAATCCACCACGTTAACAGATTACAAAAGAAAAACCATATGATTATCTCTTTAGATGTGGAAAAAAAGCTTTGACAAAACCCAGCATCCATTTCCAATAAAAATTCTCAGTAGAGAAGGGAGTTTTCCTAACCTAATAAGGGCATCTATGAAAAAACTGTTGTTAACATGTAACTTAATGATGAAAGACTGAATGCTTTCTCTCAAAAAAATAGAAACAAATCAAGATGTTTGCTTTCACCATTTCTACTCAATCTTGTACTATAGGGTACTAGCCCATGCAATAGGAAATAACAACAAATAAATGGCATATAAATAAGAAAGGAAGTAGTAAAACTCGTTTTATTTACAGATGACATTAAACAAAATTCAATTGTATTTCTACATTTGGGCAATAAGCAATCAGAAATAAAAATTTAGTAAGTACTTTAAAAATAACATTGAAATAATTAGGAATGCATTTAACAAAAGATGTATAAATCCTATACCTGGAACACTATCAGGTGCTAAGATGATTTAAAGAAGGCTCAAATAATTGGAGAAATATATTGTGTTTAGATTAGAAGATACAATATTATCATTTTTTTTTAAATTGCTTGATATGTTCAACACAATCATACTTAAAAATCACAGAAAGTTTGTTTCTGGAAACTTAAAACATTGTTCTAAAGTTTACATAGAGATGTAGAAGATCTAGATATTACCAAAAAAAAAAAAAAAAAGAAAAAAGAAAAAAGAAAAAACAAATTTAAAAAGAAGAAATTTTGAGGTCTTCACTACCTGCTTTTAAGACTTACCTGTAAACCTACAGTAATCAAGAAAGTGTGATATTGTAACAAATCTGAAAGGAATAATAGACATTACAATAGTAGTAGTGAACTTCAATACCCAGATTTTCAACAATGGGTAGGTTATCTAGCCAGAAAATCATAAAGGAAACATTGGGTTTGAACGATACTTTAGACCCAAATGACCTAAAGACATATACAGAACATTCTATGCGACAGTAGTAGAATTCACAGTCTTCTCAAACACATATAGAAAAGTCTGCAGGATAGATCATTTGTTAGATCACAAAACAAGTATCATCAATTTTAAAAAGCTTGTATTCATACCGAGTATCTTTTTTGGACCATAGTAGAATGAAACTGAAATCAGTAACAGGAGGAAAACAGGGAAACTCTCAACATGTGAAAATTAAACAACACACTCCTGAATAACCAGTGGCTCAAAGATGAAATCAAAGGGGAAATAAAAACCTATTTTGAAACAAATGAAACTGGAAACACAAAACACCAAACTTAATTGGCGGCAGCAAAGTGGTACTAAGAGGGAATTTTATAGTGATAAATGCCTATATTAATTAAAAAAAAAGTCTTGGGGCGCCTGGGTGGCTCAGTCGGTTAAGCGGCCGACTTCGGCTCAGGTCACGATCTCACGGTCCGTGAGTTTGAGCCCCGTGTCACGCTCGGTGCTGACAGCTCAGAGCCTGGAGCCTGTTTCGGATTCTGTGTCTCCCTCTCTCTGACCCTCCCCTGTTCATGCTCTGTCTCTCCCTGTCTCAAAAATAAATAAAACGTTAAAAAAAATTAAAAAAAAAAGTCTTACATAGACAAACTAACTATACACATGAAGGAACTAGACAAACAAGAATAAACTGAGTCCAAAGTTAGGATAAGAAAGGAAATAACAAGATCAGAGTAGAAATAAATGAAATAGGGACTAAAAAGACAGTAGAAAAGATCAAAGAAACTAAGGGTTGATTTTTTGAAAAGATTAACAAATTTGACAAACCTTTAGCTAGACTTGCCAAGAAAAGAAAAGGTATTCAAATAATAAAGTTATAAATGAAAGAGAAGAATTACAAATAATACCACAGAAATACAAAGAATCATGAGAGACTATTACGAACAATTTTATGTCAACAAATTGAACAACCTAGAATAAATGGAGAATTTCCTAGAAACATAAAACCTACCATTTGAATCAAGAAGAAATACAAAATCTGAAAAGGCGAATAATAAGCAAGAAGAAAAATCAGTAAATAATCCAATTAAAAAACAGGCAGAGGTCTTGAATAGATGTTTTTGCAAAGAAGACATAAAGGTGGCCAAGTACATGAAAAGGAGCTAATATCACTTATCATCAGGGACATGCAAATCAAAACCATAATTATTAATGAGTAAGTTTCAGGAGTCTAATATATAGCACGCAGCCTCTAGTAACCAATACTGTATTGCATACTTGAAAGTTGCTACGAGAGTAGAGCTTTAATTATGTAATATAATGACAATAACAAAAAATGATAATTATGTGAGGTGAAAGATGTGCTAACTAACTTTACTGGGGTATACATTTCATAATGTGTATATGGATCAAATCATCACATGGTATGCCTTAAACTTTATATTATATGCTAATTATATCTCAGTAAAGCTGTGGGCAAAGGTGTGGTATTGGTGTAAAGATAGACAAACAGATAAATGGAATTTAGTGACGATATAAATTCAGTGGTGAAAGGACAATCCTTTCAACAAATGGTACAGAACAATTGCACAGCCACAGGCAAAAAAAACCTGAAGCTCAACTCTTACCTTACAATGTAAGCAAAAATTCCCTTGAAATTGTTCAAAACCTTAAATATTAAGAGCTTACACCCTAGCACTTCTAGAGGATCACAGAGGAGACAGCTTAAGTGATGTTGGCCTTGGGAAAGACTTCTCAAATACAGCACCAAAACACAATTCATAAGATAAAAATAATCAATATGGTAGGTGTTATCAAAACTAAAATCTTGTGCTCGGTTAAGTAAATAAAACTGGGAGAAGATATTGCAAGAGGTGCATCTGTTAAAGGACCTGTATCTTGAGTATAAAAAGTGTCTTACAGGGGCGCCTGGGTGGCGCAGTCGGTTAAGCGTCCGTCTTCAGCCAGGTCACGATCTCGCGGTCCGTGAGTTCGAGCCCCGCGTCAGGCTCTGGGCTGATGGCTCAGAGCCTGGAGCCTGTTTCCGATTCTGTGTCTCCCTCTCTCTCTGCCCCTCGCCCGTTCATGCTCTGTCTCTCTCTGTCCCAAAAACAAATAAACGTTGAAAAAAAAAATTAAAAAGTGTCTTACAACTTAACGAAAAGAAAACAGTTTAGTAGAAAATAGAAATAGACATTTGAACAGATTTTTTTTTTCAACGTTTATTTGTTTTTGGGACAGAGAGAGACAGAGCATGAACGGGCGAGGGGCAGAGAGAGAGGGAGACACAGAATCGGAAACAGGCTCCAGGCTCTGAGCCATCAGCCCAGAGCCTGACGCGGGGCTCGAACTCACGGACCGCGAGATCGTGACCTGGCTGAAGACGGACGCTTAACCGACTGCGCCACCCAGGCGCCCCAAAACAGATATTTTTTCAAAGAAATTATACAGATGGTAAATAAACACATAAAAAGATTCTCAAGGTCATTAGCCATCATGGAAAATATAAATTAAACTAATCGCCCACTTGAATGACTAAAGTTTATAATGTCTGGCTACATTTTAATGTTGGTAAAGATGTGAACTTTCATATGCTCCCGGTGGGAATGATAAAACCACTTTGGACAAAAGGTTAGCATTTTCTTAAAAGGTGTATGTACATCTACCATATGATCCAACCATCCCATTCCTAGGTATTTACCCAGGAGAAACAGAGTACATGTACCTAAAAAGGCTTGTACATGAATATTCAGAGTGGCTCTATTTGTGATAGCTAAAAACTGGAAATGACCAAAATTTTCGTTGAATGGATATAAAATAGAATATCTATACAATGAGAGGGAATGAATTATTGACATGTGCAACATTATGGATGAATCTCAAAATGATTATATGAAGTGGATGAAGCTAAACCAAAAGAGTACATAGTATATAATTCCATTTATATAAAATTACAAAAATGTAGACTAATCTATCATGATAGAAAGCAGTTCAGTTGCCTGGGGATGGGAAGACGGAGAGGAAGAGAGAGGGATTCTACCACAAGTGCTCAACAAATTTTAGCTATTATGATAATAGTAATTACGGTTATTATTATGAGTCTCTCAACACTCCCCATGTCCCTAAATGGAGAAGGAATAAAAGAGGGGGAAATACTGAGCTTAAATAAAAAATGGCTGAGAAAACCCTGGTATTTGATTTTAATGATTAGATCAAATTTCTTTTATTATGTGGAGTAGGGTATTGAAATTAAGGTTGAGTTATAGAAAAATAGGAAAGGCATCCACTTTTTTGCAAGCCCAGACTATCTTTGAACTATCCTACCTTTTACATGTACAAGCATTTTTGCCATCCCCTTCCCCAACCCACGCACACCATGCCTGTAAATCTTGTTTTGCATTTTCCTGTGTCTGATGAATTACCACTGCATGTTAAGGACCAAAAATCATAGTTCCATATTTCAAAAGCTAACTTCTAAATCTGTAAAAAGCCAGGAGTGAGACTAAAAAGATCACAACAGGAACCACTCACAATTTGTGTGCTGCACTCTGCTTTGGATCCTGTCTTCCGTACTAGGGAAAGTGAACCCTCCCCCTGCCCCCCCCCCCCCCCCCAACCTCGGCCTGACCGGCTCCCCTAGGCAATCATATATGTCTGTTGACTGGTTGATTTAAAGCACATGTGGTTTGTGGTTTCTCCTCTCTGGTGATATCTCTTTATATTTTGTAAACTTAGAGGAAACTGAGGGGCGAAGATTCCAGGGCCTGAAGCAATTTTATCATGCTTTTTACCAAGAGGCTGTGCTGTTTCAGGTAGAGGTGAATTTGGGAATGTGCAGAGCTGTATTGGCATTTTAAAGGTGGGGGCCAAAGCTGTTAACTCTCTTGCACTCATGAGATAATCCTGCGAAACCAAGGTTTGTTGCCCTAAAGGCATTACCATGGGGGAACACTGAATTCTAGTCAATGTTGTTGAGGAAAGAAAATGGAGACTCCAAGGATGTTGTACCAAATGATCCTAATGCTCTCTCAAGTGTATTCCTCTAACAAATGGAAGTTTGGGCTCCTGTTTTATATTGTTATGATTGTCTTGCAGTGGGAATGGGAACATATTTATCCATGTTAGAGATGACCCTACTGTGTCCCATTGGCTTCAATACAACACCAAATGGCTTCTATACTAGGAACACTAGAAAAAGAGGCAAGTCATTTCATCACAAAGCTTAAAGCAATTGTCTAAGGTTAAAAGGGGAGTGAAGTCAAAGACAAAGTTAGAGCCCGGGACTTCAGAGGATTACTTCAGTTCTTGTTCTAAACATTGAATTGGGATGTTAATGATGTCTTGAAAATTATCAAATAAATAAGAAAAAGATGTACATATATCCTTGACCACATTGAGAAATATGCATTTACTTTATATTTTGCTAACTTTATTCCTCTTTTCATTCAGAGATTGGGAGCGTGGCCTTTGGGGTTTGACTTGCTGGCTCAAATTCCTGTCTGCCACTTGATGCTGTGTGTTTTGAAGGTCCTTCACCTGTATAAAGGGGGAGCTTCAGATTGTTTTTGGGATTATATAAATAATTTATGTCAAGTCTTTACCAGTGCCTAGAACAAGGTGAATCCTCAAAATTTAGCATAATTTTTGTTTAATCTCTACACTAGTGCGGAGATTTTAAAAAATACATTATATAGCAGAGTTATAAACCTGAAATCTGTTATTGTCTAGAATTTTAATACGCTCAGTAAAAGTCATACAATTTGGAAACTATTGTATAGGGTTAGGGAATCCTATAATTGCCTTTGATAATGACATAATTTAGAAGCACAGTTACTTTTTGTCTCCTGACCCCACAAAATCTTGGCCTGTGCACAAGACTGGTGAGGGAAATAACCCAGACACTGGTGGCCTGTGCTCTGTGACAATTCATGTGGTGTTGAGGATTTACAATGGAAAGTCACTGTTGCTTTCAGTCGTGCACATTTTTAATCATTTAGCTAAATGTTCTCTTCTCCATCCTTCTGAAGCTTGCCTTCTTTCTCTACCTTCTATCGCCTACATTTACTTTTAAACATGTTATTGGTGACTGTGCCCTTTCCCTGTTTCCCTGAAAGATTGTGGGACTCTTTCCAGGTTTTTCTAGGCTTCAAATGTAAATAGGAATTAATTATTGACATTTCTGTTTTGTCTCTCTATAGATCTATTATGCCATTTTACTGTGTAAACCCCAATGTAAACTGTAAAAAACCAAATTCTTGAATTATCCACTAGGTGGGGGCCTTGTTCTTCCATTAAATATAGATTTTTCTTTTTTTCTTTCTTTTTTTTCTAAGTGAAATTTCTATTTTTCCCCTTGTGAAAAGTTGAATGCATCAGTCCTGGTATTACGAACTCTGCTTAAGAAGTCATGGTTATATCTCAGCTCCTTTGAGGGTGACAATGGAGAATTCACTTAAGGAGGGGAGGTGTGTTGATGTGTGAACAGTGTTTAGTTTCCTTTTTTCCCTTTATCCTTCATGGGCTACTTAAATAACACTCTCGCATGAAACACTGTTTTCCACAGAAATGTCACACTCCTCTAAAGACTCAATCTGAGGACTCCCTTTTGTCTCTTGACATAGGTGATTTACCGAAGGATCTCCCCAATGCCCATACTCCTCATTAGTCTTCATTGCTTTACCATTTTGATGTAACTCACAGCAAACCTAATAGTGATATGAATGTTTCTGACATTTTTCAAGAAGAGTTATGAAAAAAGGATGGTAGCTTTTAATGGTCCATTTGTATTTGAATTTTCTAAAGGCTCCAAGGAACCAGAATTGAATTTTATCAAATCCTCATTGTGGCAATATATAGGGTCATTGAAAATTATGGAATGATGGAGGTGCGGTAATTAGTAAGCACTGGCAGAAGTTTAGAGTCCACTCGGATTGGGAACTCTGGACTTGTTCAAAACACAGTGACATTTATCTGGTACTCAGGAAACTTCAAGTTAGGTGGCATGATGGTGCAGCCACTTTGTATAAACAGTTTGACACTTTCTTGAAATAAGAAACATAAATATACCATCCGACCCAGCAATATCACTCCTACTTATCTAGCCAAAGAAATGATGTTATATACCTACCCAAAGACTTGTACGTAATGTTCATTAGCGGCATTATTTATATTAGCCAGAGAAAGGAAAACAGTGCAAAAGTCCATCAACTAGTGAATAGACAAAAAATGGTGCATCCCTGTAATGCTGTGGTACAGAACAATCAAAGGGCGTGAAGCAGTGATGTGAATTATAGCATGGATGAACTTCAAATACACGTTAAGTGGAAGAAGCCAGACACAGAAGATTACCCATTGTATAACTTCATTTCAAAGAAAAGGTAAATTTATGGTGACAGAGAGTAAATTACTGGTTGCCTGGGAGTTGCAGTGGGAATGAGAAATACCCGCACACAGGCACGAAGTTCCTTTCTGTGGTGATGGAAGTGTTTTATAATTGGATTGTGGTGATGGTTGCAGTACTCTGTACATTGACTAGAAATTATTGAATCTGTATGCTTAAATCTTATCGTATGTGGAAATCTTGTAAAAATTAGTAGAATAAATCTGAAGGTGAAAGGTTCTTATAAAATCCAGAGAGAGAAACTAAAACTCATTAGATATTCCAGCCTCTAGGTCATGCCAGCCTCTTGTCTCAAAGTTTCAGAAAAGATTACGAATGTGTGACTTTCATTTCTAGTACTCTGAAAAAAAAAAAAACAGTCAAATGCTCCTGAATCAAAGCATCAGAATTCAAGTTATGGGGCTTGTGTTTGTCAGTGACCTATGATACTTTCCTCTCTAGCACACACAATCTATCACACACCGAATGCAACCAGACTCCATCAGGTCTGGTCCTTTTCTCTCAAGGACACTATGTTGTTCGCATATCTTGTACAATTTAATGTTATTATTTGGAAGTGAGGTGGATACTAAGAAAAAAATTTTTCCTGGCTTTTTAAAATTATGATTGAAATTTTAGTTAGTTAATAGATGGTGCCATATTGATTTCACAAGTAGAATTCAGTGATTCATCACTTTTGTACAATACCCAGTGCTCATCACAAGTGCCCTCCTTAGTACCCATCACCCATCCAGTCCGTATCCCACCCATGTCCCTCCATCAATCCTCAGTTTGTGTCTATGGTTAAGACTCTCTTGTGGTTTGTTTCCCTTTCTTCTTTTCTCCCCTCCTCCTATATGTTCATCTGTTTTGTTTCTTAAATTCCACCTTTGAGTGAAATCATATATTTTTCCTTCACTGATTGACTTATTTTGTTTAGCATAGTACATTCTATCTCTATCCATGTTGTCGCAAATGGCAAGATTTCATTCTTTTTTATGGCTAAGTAATATTCCACCATAGTTAGATGATATAGATAGATAGATATAGATATAGATATAGATATATCACATCTTCTTTATCCTGGCTAATTTTGGGCAGACTATAAACCTTGTTTATCTTTCTCAGTATGCCTTTGAGACCTTCCTTTCCCATTGTCTGACCTGAACAGTGTTTTTTTTTTTTCTGACATCAGTGATGATGAATTAATGGCATGAAATGGGTTTAAAAACTCACTCACTGAAGACATAAATCTTAAGGAAAATATATAAAATGGAAGATTATTCACAAATATATTGGTTAATCTCACTTATAGAAATGAATTTCTTCTTACTGCCCCTCCCAATAGCATTAATAATTGTGACTATTTGGGAATTAGATATCACCCTATAGTAAACTCAATTCCTTGGTCCAAACTTTCTTTCACTCAATAACTGAGGACTTATTATGTGCCAGGCTCTGTACTAGGCCTGGCTCTGGTGTTACAGCAACTAACTCATTACAGTTTGTCTTCAAAAGCCATCCTTGAAAATGATCTTTGGGGCGCCTGGGTGGCTCAGTCGGTTGAGCGTCTGACTTCGGCTCATGTCATGATCTCATGGTCTGTGAGTTCGAGCCCCGCATGGGGCTCTGTGCTGATAGCTCGGAGCCTGGACCTGCTTCAGAATCTGTGTCTCCCTCTCTCTCTGCCCCTCCCCCACTCATGCTCTGTCTGTGTCTCAGAAATAAACATTAAAAAAATTAAAAAAAAGAAAATGATCTTCAAAACAGAATAAACAGATAATGATCAACTGAGGTACAGAAAAACTTAGAACCTCTATTTACCTTTTCAGAAAAAAATTCTTTATTTCTGTTTCTTAGAACATACATCATACATTAGCACAATAGAACATATGTATAGTTTATAAATCATAAAATCCACCAATATGAAAAGTGCATGAGGTTTCAATCAAAAATATTTTCAGACCTCTGGTTTAGCACATTAGTGGTACTAACCTCTGGCTTATGAGAAATCTTAGACCCTCTGTCTCCTTGTAGTATTTATTAATCCCCCCACATGCAGTAAACAGTAAATGGTAAACGTAAGTGAAAATGGTACGCTTACTATTTAAATTCAGCTTCAAGAGAAGTCGCCCTCCCTCTACCCCCTCAATTACTTTTTTTTTTTTTTGCTCTTAAGTGCCTTATAGATAGGAAACTTATGGCGCTAACATGGTCTCGTGGTCAATAAAACAAGAAACTAAGCAATTACAGCACCACATGGGTAGGGATAAGTATTAGGTGTGTTGGCAGCCCCCTGGGGGCATGTGAGCCAGTTCTCAGGGTTAGGAGACATGTACATAGAAACATGGTAGCAGAGAGTAGGCAAAGCTTCTGGGAAGACTCATGAGCACCCAAGCATCCCAGGATCAAGAGAGAGTAGGTGAATTGGGGGGAATTAAACCTGTGGTAGAAGTGTGGTGCATACAGGTAATAAGGGTGAGATACAAAGCATGAGAGCCAAGCAGGACTAGACCATGAAGAGCCTTGTTAAGAAGTTTGGCTTCCTTCCTGACGGCCCTGGGGAGCCAATGACACCTTGTAGGCAGAGACATGACATGGTGAAGGATGTGTTTTACAAAGACATCTCTCTAACTGCAGTCTGATAGTATGACCACATGTGCTAGCTTTCCAGGATGGATCTAATTTCTGTTTATTGTTCTGTAAATATCATTAGTGCCTGTTTTCAAGCATAAAATTTTGTTTTGATGATGTATGGTTTTCCCAAGAATGGACTGAAGGAGGCCGCGTAGCAAGAGGATCTTGGCTGCACGTGGGTGCGGTCTTCTGGAGGAGAGATGACATCTTTTATTGAGTTAGTGATAGGATGCGCAGGGCAGAGGACAGATATGAGTCGTAGTGGTATTTAAGAAGTACATACAGAGCAGGTGATGGTTGATTTGATATGAAGGATGAGAGAGAAAGACAAAGGTTGTAATACCCAGCTTTCTCCTCTGGTAGCTGGGTACATGGTGGGCTGTTTACTGAGATACAGAATACCAGAGGATGGTTAAGTTTTGGGGATGGGGAATTGATAACTGAATTTTGGGAACTGTGGAATAAAATGTCTGATGAATATCTAAGAGATCTGGTTTTGCTGTATGGATCTGAACTTCTGAATAGAATTCTGAGCTTAAGATAGAGATTTCAGGGTTGTCTGCGTAAATATGGAAGCCAAAACAACATGAATGGATGAGATGGCCCAGACTGGGTCCACAGAGAAGAGAAGAGGCCTGAGAAATCCAACATTTGGTGGATGAGCCAAAGAGCAGTAGCCCCAGGAGAAATGGTGTGAACGAGGCAGAGAAATAGGAAACAAGGAGCTGTGATGTCCTGGTACCAAAGAAAGGGGCTATTCCAAATGGAGGAAGATGTCAACAGTGTTGAAGGCTGTAGAGAGTGAGGACTGAAAATACCCAGTGGATCTGACAATAGGGTGACTTTGCAAGAGAGTCTCAGTAAAAATATGGGACACATATAGGACTTGAAAAAGTCGAGTGGGAAAACACCTCTTTCTAGAAATCTTAATACTTAAGATTAAATTGTAAGTATCTCTGTTAATCAAAAAGAGAGAGTAGTGGATGAATTAATTCCTTCATTTTATTAGCTAACGCGTTCCATTTCCTACAAAACAGAACAATCGACCCAGTTAAGATATGGGTGTCCTTATAAAAAAGCCCACAAGGATGTTTAGAATGTTTGACTCTAAAGAAAACTAGCAAGAAAGGTCTTTACTATCTGTGTGAAAGAAGTTTTAAGGTCTCTGTAAATGTCATTACATAGTCTTTAACAAGGCCTGCTTTTCCTATAGAGAAGGCTGAAACTTGCTGTAATTTTCCTTTTTCTTAGAGCCTAAATGCAATCAATTACCTGCTGGCATTTGCCCTGCACTATTTTTAGAACTGCTTTTTAGAATTATCAGTAATTGTCAAATGCCTGGACAGTTAAATGCTGATGGAAGAAACGCATACTATGGGGGTGCAAACTCAGACAGGCATGGGAGTTCAGGCCCCGGTAGCAGATAGACCTGATTCTGCACCAAACCTCAGTTTCCCCATCTGTATGTGGAAGTTAATAGTTGTTCTCATCATAGTGTTCTAAGGATTAAGCACTTATTTGCCCGGTCCACAGTGGCCACCCGAATAAAAGTTCACCACTAGATCAATTATTGTTTCTTTTTCTCTTTTTTCTTTTTCCATAAAATGCCATTTCAAAAAGGCTTTGTGTGTATAGGAGAAGCCATTTCAAGGTCAGGATTAAAGTCACTATCAGAGCTGTAAGAAGAAGGTTGATAGTGCATTTATCAGCAATATTCATTTGCCTGCTGTATTGAAACTCAGGGATAATCTTCTTAGTGTCAGTCAACCCTCTTCTGCTTCTACTGTGCATGAGCAGAAACTCGACTGTCCTTTCCTGCCATATGTTGCTAATTGATGATTGTTGGCATCCCCATTTCCTGTAGAGGAATTTTGGCTTTTTGGGGTATCATTGAAATGCTATAAAGTTTACCTGAATCTGCCAAAAAAAAATCCCAAGTCACTGGGCACAGGATTTCTTTCTTTCTTTCTTTTAAGTTTATTTTATTTATTTTGAGAGAGAGGGAGCGAGCATGGGTGGGGCAGAGAGAGAGGGAGAGAGAATCCCAAGCAGGCTCTACACTGCCCGCATTGACCCCGATGTGGGGCTCAAACCCACAAACCATGAGGTCATGACCTGAGCTGAAATCAAGAGTCAGATGCTTAACTAATGGAACCACCCAGGCGCCCCAAGGGCACAGGATTTCTTAATCGTGTGATGATGTTTGCAGCATCTTCAGCCAGAGCTTTCGGAGGCTGGGCATATATCCCCTATATTGAACCATGTTGGAAGGTCAGCTCATGGCGTCTTAAGGATTCTTAGATGTATTTGTTTTAAGATTATTAGCTTTATGAATTCATTAGCCACCAATATCAAATGAACAAGGTCATCAGGGCTCAGGAAGTGAAGAAAATATCCTTTTCTCAGCAGCCAACCAGAGATAACAGTGATAAAAGGTAAAAATGCATGTAGTATAGCCTCACTGTGCAGAAAAATTGCAAATTCTGGGATTGGCTAAAATGTACTCTACACAGGGACTATGGAAGGATTTGATACAAATGTAACTTTCATGTGTTAAGCAGCTACTGGCCTGATTTGAGCATCTCTCATTAATTTATAATGACTAAAACTTGGGTAAAGAAGAACAATGACACAAGGGATTTGGGACTCTTGACAACGTGCGAAAAACGTGACAGATGGCAGAATATATACAATTAGTATAGAAGGTGAAGACAGGGTGGGTTTGAAAAGATTCCAAGAGAGGGGAAGGGGCACTGGATCTCGGAAGAAGAAGATGCGGTAGGGTGGGAATTCAATGCCTCTAAGTCAGACCAGTTCTAGATATCACCTGACAAGTTATGAGCCCCTGGTCTTGTCCAACTGTTCCATTCTGCTCATGCGCAGCAGCTACCATGACTGCAGCTTTTGGAGACACTGGGGACTGGAAGTAAGTTAACTTTATAGCATTTGAAAAATGTAGCAGGATGCTAGCTTACCCTGGGGGGATATGAGTCACTTTCCCTTTTATAGTGAGGAGATACCAATCTGTCTTCCTACATAAATTTCCACACTCATTTAACTGTTTTATGATGTGCTTTGGGATCATTTGAATTCAGAGAATACTGTACATGAGTCAGTATTTTGTGATCACATTTCCTAATTTAGATTTTTTTTTACCTTTTTTAAGTGTGGTTTCCAGAATTACCTTAAGAAGAGTGGCTCTAAAAAAACATGTATTAAAAAAATTCATTGCACAGTCAGCTGCGTAGTAATTCTTAGAATTTTTCATGACAGGAGTTTGTGAGCTACAGCCCAAAAAACGATCAAAGAACTATTAGAGCTAACGTCACCTATATTAATAGTGATCATAATGGCCCCCAGCCCCAGTGGTTCCTCTTGTTCAATTTCAGTCACCCTGAACCCATCACCGAGCTTTCAACGGATGGGCTTAGTCTCTTACTTAAAGTTTCACTGATGAATGTTTTTCCCTATTTGGTACCTGCCTTTGGAAAGATAGCTGCAAGCAAAGAACACTCATTAACTCAGTTATCTGTGGGGGAAGCGTTGAAGAAAGGCAAACTTTTCTTACTGCTGTAAAGTCATTTTTGGAACTATTAAACCTCTAGAGGAGAAAATGATTTTTCAGTGCATAGTCCATGTCTTGGAGAGTGTGCCCCAAACAGAGCCACTGATTTGTAAAGATACGATTAAAAAAAAAAAACAACAACAAACCCCACAGCTGTAGGCATAATATTTAAATATTGCCCCAACATGATGCCCGGCAGCTGTTGCTGAATAGCATGTGAGTGCATCGTGGAGTGAACACAGCCTTGGGGGGAAGGGGGGTATTCGGAGAGCATGAACTGAGACCTGTTCACTGGCCTTTTTCTCCCTGATGGGAGGCAATAGCGGCAGGAAGGAGAGGGCAGGACAGAAGAGACGAGAGAAAAGGTAGATGCTTCTGTGTAGGTGAGTGGATGAGATAATGAAGTAAGTTAATTGGGGCTCCACTGACTAATCTATCTGTTCCTGGCACTTTTGTCTGTACAAACACAGGAAGCCGCCTCCTTCGTGAGGTTCCTAATGAAACAATTTACTTGAAATGATAAAAAAAAAAAAAGAAAAAGAGCTTCACATGCTGTTTGCATTTAAATGAGAGTCCCTTGGGTCTCTGTTATTGATTGGTAACAGTGGGATGAGAATATCCTGACTGTCTCTGGGAAAACTGGATTAATTCACTTGTGGCCCACCAAATGATGTGGATTGTTTTACTCCTTCACTTAAAATGTGACCATGACAGTCCTTCAGAAGGTTAATATATGTATTGTACTTACAAAAGAGAAAAGCAATTTAAAAAAAAAAAGACCAAAGAGAAAAATGCTTTTAGTCTTATAAAGCTGGGATCAGTGTTCCTTTCAAAAGTTTTATTATTCTAATTTTAAAAGTGATTTATAGGGGCACTGGGATGGCTCAGTCAGTTGAGCATCTGACTCTTGGTTTTGGCTAAGGTCATGATCTCACGGTTCATGAGTGTGAGTCCAGTGTTGGGCTCTGGGATGACAGTGTGGAGCCTGCTTGGGATTCTCTCTCTCTCCCTCTCTCTCTGGTCCTCCTCTGCTCTCTTGCTCTCTCTCTCTCTCTCTCAAAATAAATACGTTAACTTTAAAAAATAAAAGTGATTTATAACTCAAACTTTAAAATGAATATAGATCGACCTTGTGAAATATTTGGATTGTGCCGTTCTGTACAGAATGTGGACCCAGAAAGGGCAAGCGCTTCATTTTGGCAACGTTTGCTTAGTGTCAGGTATTTTGTGAGTACAGAGTGTTGATTGGTGGTGTTGACTCCAGAGGGACTCGGGCAGGGCTGTATTTTGGAAAACTGAGTGTGTTTTAAAACCATTTTGGATTGAAGCATACATCTATTTTTGTGTTTAAACCTCCAGGAGGATATTCTTCATTTGTCCCATGACTGGTGCCACCGCCTAAAAATCTCGTGTTAGGAAACTAGTATATTTAAGTATGATTAGAGAATCCCAGAACTCCTCTTTAGGAGGTTCTTTGTGTCTGGGTAGCCCCTAGAGAGCCCACTTCAACATTTAAAAACCTAAAATCCTATGGATTCAACATTGCCATTTTCCTTTAGCTTATAATCCAGTCAAGTGATGTCTATAGTTGAGAACTCTTTCACACCCAAACTAAATTCCTCCCTTTCACTTTTAAGTCTGGATATCAGCACCCAGAACTAGGCACTGTCTACCCACTTTGTACAAAGCTATCATTCTCCTTTTCTCCCAGAATGCTGGGATTGAAGAAACAGCTGTTTGGGTTTGTGTCAGGGGCCAATCTTTCCCTTGACCAACTCATGAGTTTACTGTATTTACTGCATAATTCCACGACTGATCTTTGAGTCTTCTGTTTGGAGATTTTACCACTTTTGACTGTAAGGGGAAGAGAAAGTTATGTGGATCTACTGCTCCAAGAGCATTGAGTACTTGGAGAATAAAAACTGTGGGATAATAATTTCACCCAGCAGGCTCTAGGATACTAGCAGCAGCTTTGTAGGTGATTAAAATTTCAAAGAACCCAGATAGCCATTTAAATGTAATGGGATTGACGATGAAAGTGCTCAGGGTGTTTGGTTATTTCCTTAAGATCTAGCCTAGACTTGTTACAACTAATGTCCAATAATGGGACAATGTCCATTATTAGTCTAAGGCTTTTTCTCAATTTCCATTTTCAATGCAAATCTAATTATCACATTATCACAAGCATATTAAACTATTGGGGATGAATAGAACAAACAGGAAGACATAATTGTAGTATATTAACCCTTGCTTTCATTTATATAGTCCGTGCCCTGTTGGAGATCAAAAGCTATATAATAGAGTGTTCTTGCTTTTAAAGAACTAAGGCTCTAGAGGGGACAAGAGGTAAGTACAAAACATGTTTTTCACAATATGAGAAGAGAAGAAACACACAGATGGAAGAAAAGTCATAATTATTGAGGGTGAGACCATTAAATCCCATCATGAGTATTGACCACAGTGCTGACTGGGATGGGGAAGAAACGTGTAGAATTGAAGAAGGAAAGATATTACCTCTACTAGAGATCCAGCCATTTCGAAAAGCAGCAGGAGTTATTCACAAATAACTCTTTAAGTGACATGAATGAGAAGACATAGCCAGATTTTTATAAAAAATATTCCAAGTCTTTACTTAAATTTATAATGACTATTTTTATTGCTTCGAGATTTAAGACTACTGCCATATTGAAAAAAAATGAGAACAAAAACTTTTCAGTATTTCCAGAAAATCGCCTGGAAGGAGAAAAGGAAGCAATAAATGAAGATGACAAAAGAGTCAAGGTGATGATAGGATTTTCCCATTATTTTAAAGCTTTACATCTTTTGTATTGCCTGGTTGTCTTAAGAACAAATCATGTAATTTACTTCTCGACTAAAGAAGAAATGATCGTAAGAAATGTATATTTTCAGGGCACCTTGGTGGCTTAGTCAGTTAAACATCTGACTCTTGGTTTTGGCTCAGGTCATGATATCACAATTTGGGGGTTTGAGCCCCACGTTGGGCTCTGTGCTGGAAGTGCAGAACTTACTTGGATTCTCTCTCTTCCTCTCTCTCTCTCTGCCCCTCGCCTGCTTGCTCTCTCTCTCTCTCTCTCAAAATAAATAAACTAAAAATAAAAAAAATAAAAAAGTGTATATTTTCATAGTAAGCTTCTTTAAAACTTTTCTTTTATTTTTCATATTCTCAATGAGACAAGTGATTAAAGCATGGCATAGGAGGGAAGACAATGCCTTCTAGTTGGGAGACCTGTTCGATGTTCGGTCTCATTACCACTCTGAGCCTCAGGATCTCATCTATAGCATTTCAAGCTGTTAGAGAAGAGCTAGCTTGAGCCATCCAAATCATGATTCTTTTTCTTGGATTCTACCATAATCTTGCTAGGTTTTCTGAGGGCTTCTCACCTCCTCATGAAGGACGTAGTTCAAATTACAGTGGAAGAAAGAGAAGGAAAGCAAAGCAGCACACATAGAACACATACAAACTAAAACAGACAAAACAGTTGCCCTGCCCAAGTAACGCAGAGAGAGAGAGAGCAATTGAAAAAAGAGTAATCTAGTCAGTCATTTCAGGTAGATGATTGACTCGTTGATTCATTTGTTCATCCAACTCTTATAGAGTACCTACTATGGGCCAGACACTTCTTGAGGGACTAAGGCAGGCAAGGAGCCTTCATTCATGGAATTTACATTTTAGAGGGATGAGAGAAACAATAAACAAGGAAATGCATAGCTGAATGATTTAATTATTTATTATACAAAGAAGTATGAAGAAAGCAAAATCAGACACTCTGATAGTAAATGGAAGGGGGCTAAGTTAAGTCAGCCTGTGTCTTTACGGAGAGCTTCACCATTCAGTCAACATTGATTTGGTATCTGTGAGGCACTGGTATTGACACCCATTGATGACTGTGTCTTTTACCAAAAGTTCTTCCCCTGGTTTCCCGGTGGAGTTCCATTTCTATGATAACACCTGAGGTGCTGTCCTTCATTAGTCTCCATCTGCAGGCTAAGGCATGTGACTGGTATCTACTCCTCAAGACTGCTGGGTCAGGTGAGATCACATGAGATCATATACAGGAAATTGTTTTATAAACTCTACTGGGCAAATATTTATTATACAGCTTCTATATGTCAGCCATGCATCAGTGAATCACACACACACACACACACACACACACACACACACAGCCCTTATAGGGTTTACATTCTGTTCAAAGATATATTATGATTCTTCAGTTTCTTTTTTTAACAAGAGGCAAACTTCACGCCAGATTTTCTATAATGAAATCTTTTTTGGGGGCTCTATTAATTTGAGATTTCAAAAATTTCCAAAGAAAATACTCATTGTATTTATTCAGAGGTATTTCTACTCAACATTCTGGCACCTTTCATGTTTGCTTTATTCTTAATCAGGTTCGGTCACCAAGGGAAGCGAGGTATCTCTATTTCAACTTGATCAGTTAGCTTTTTATATTCCTTGCCTTCTGGCTTATTTCAAGATTTTATTTACCCAGAATCTGTCTATTTCTGAAGTTATTTATTAGACTATAAGCGGGCATGAAGCTATCTCTTCCACATGCCTTATAGTTCAATCTACTACCTCAAACAGCTAGGTGGGTCTATTTATCTTTCCTATCTTTAATGCATTTCAGCAGACTAAGGCATATTGGTTGAAGATGTAGAAACATACATCTTATGAGAAAATGGGTCGGCTTAACATCTTCCACTTTGAGATGGGCATTCTGCCCAAAACATTCACAGCAATAAAATTATTCCTTAGCTTACAATGATTAATGAGAAAAAAGTGCCTCTTTACCTCAGCTAAATCCCACAGATGACAGAGCAAATAGAAGAGAAGAAATAAAAGTTGTTCATGGATTTTTCATGACTCAATAGAGGTTAGAAAAACCAGAAACCAATGGGATGTAGAATTTCCTCTTTCTAGTAGGTGAAAGAACTTCATGCCACTACTGACATGGAAACTTCCCTTACGTAAATGAACAACACTCACATTTTCCTAGGTACATGGTATTCAGGGAGGAAATGGAATCCCGTTTTTAAACACTTACTCCGCGATCTGTGCTCATGATTTTCTGCAGTGGAAATGACTTAAGGGAAATAAAATTAACACTATATTGTAGGATTCCCTTGAAAAGTGTTTTTGCTCACTTAATCATAAGAGAACACGTAGTTTCAAATTAGAAAAGGGAAACAGATAAGAGCTAAAAAAATATCGGATGCAATAGTTTAAAAAAATTTTTTAAATGAGAAGACAATTAGTTTATCTTCCATTGATTCAAATCCCCTATATTTTTTCTCCAATTGTAATGAAGGAAGCTATGAAAAATGGTGAAATTCTCCCTAATTTATATATTTTTAATGGGTGATACATTCATAGTAATTTGTTACTGGTAAGAGATCCCTTTTGGAGATTACAGTGTGATCAGTCACTTTCAGATTCTGGCTGGGAGGTTGTATAGCCTCTAGGAAAGGCCAAACAGGTGCCTGACAAGAAGAAACAGTGGATAAGGACTGGGGTGGTAGGCACATAGGAAAAGGGTGAAGTGAAAAAAAATAATTCAGACAAGGATCTTTTATTTCAGACAACGGTACGTTTATGTAGTGTATTTTTTTTTTGAAATGTCACTTTCTAATTTTATGTGTCAAGCTAGGCTGCTCTGAGCTTATCTAGAGCTTATGTAGGTGCACACAAGAAGTTTTTCCCTTTATTTATTTATTTATTTAGCCATCTCATCTATTTTCTATCCAAAGATTGTTTGACTAGACAATGAACCCATGAACGGCAGATACACGGTTACAAAACATTACCTTTTAGCTATCATAGGGCTGGTTTTGCTGTTATTTTTACTTCTGTGATAACCACTGTATTGAAAGGCTACAGATTTATGCCCAAGGACAGAGTTGTTGCTGAATGAGTTAGAGATTAATCCATCTGAGGCTCTGTAAAATTCAGTTCAGAAACTTCTGGCTTTAAGTTAGAATATTTTTTCTCTTTCAGAGGGCTTTGAGCAAATTTTTCATACTCAAGTACAATAATTAGACCTTGCCTGTCAAAGACAGAAAATTCTGCTTCATTTAGTAGGCTCAAGAGAGGAGGCTCTCTGAACTTGCTTTAGCATCCAGCTGGAGAGAGTCAGGATTCAGTAGAGCAGCATCTGGGCTACTAAGGGGGTTGGGGAGCATTTTGGGGCGGTTCCTCCTAAGGACTAAAATACTGCTTGCTCAAAGAGTTCTATGATAGCAGGGTCAGGGGGAAAGCAAACTGAGAGTAAGGAATCAATTCTCTGCAGCCAGAAACTTCTTTCTCCTGCTGACAAATGCCAGGCTTGGGAATTACTGTTAAGCATGGCTTGATCAATGTTTTCTCCATTTCCTCCCATTATAATTAAATATGAAAGAAGGAGTTGTAATACCTGCTTAAGGATATTGGGTTCCAGATTAAGATGCTTATGACATCTGACTATTCAAAAGATGCTTCTGGGCCAAAATGATTTCTGTGAGAATGGAGTAAGAGGTTAAAGCAAAGGGCGATTTCCAATTTTTTCTCTTTGCTTCATTTTCTGGTGTGCTGGTGTAATGAGGCCAGAATATCTTCGTCACGTCAATGCCATTAAATGGAACTTTCTGTGGTAATGGCAATGTTCTGTATCTGCACCGTACGATATGGTAGCCAGTAACCATATGCGTCTATTAAGCCCTTCAAGGTGGATAATGTGATTGGGAAATCAATTTTATATATATTTTTTAATTTTAGCTAATTTAAATTTAAATAGCTACATGTTGCTAGTGGCTACCCCCTTGACAGGGAGATCTGAGAGACGGAACAGAGCCATGGGTGCCGCATTTATCTTCATTGACTAGAATTCTTAGATGCCAGAATTAGAATTAAAATGTCACATAGTGTTGCCACTGTACAAAAACGACTCTACTTTGCCTTTTACCTTTAAACCAAGGGAGGAGTGTACATTTTCAGATAGGGTAGGCAATTTAGGGACTATGCTCTCACGGATGATTTTCCTTCTCCTATTCTCCATAGGCAGTGGATCTCTGAATCATGTGAAGGGAAGCACTTGCCCTGCAGAAGACATATCGTGACACTCAGTAGTGAGTGAACGCAAATTGTCAGAAAATTGCCATGTCTCAGCCTTGTTCTGGATTCAACTTGCTTTCTCCAACAGGCCAGGAGGACTGTCTAGGTGTTAGATGAGAAGAATTCAGGGAAGGCTTCAGGTGTGCTGGGTTCCTTGCGTTACAGTTGCATTTGTAATTGAATGCCAAATAGCAGATCTTTTCATGTCTTTTCCCCCCCGATCATTTTATTATTCCAGTGGGTTCTGTTACATGGCTTTTTGTGTCCGTGTTTTAACTATATTATGGCAAACCGAGGTGTCACTTCGGATCAAGAGCCGACAATGTCACTCTTTCAGGATGAAAGGGAGAACACAGCCTCTCTTACTCTCATGAAGATACCAACACTTTTTCATAGCACATCATTTATACTACGGCACGAAAAAAATGCAAAAACGTGCAAATATAAATATGAGCTATTGAAATGAGTTTCTATTTCTATGAACATTTTTAGTTATGTCCTTTCATAGCTATTCACAGCATTCTGGCATTATCCAGTGATTGAGGCGTGCGTTCCGTAAGAGATAAATGTGGCTTTTACAAAAGAATTATGGCGATTTAGAATGGCAAGCACCATGGTAGCTGACAATTTGGCTTTTTCACCCCTGTCCTTGCTGCCATCCTCATTGTCCCTGTTGCCATGCAGAGACGATCCTGTTACATTGTATCGAAGCGCTCGTGGTAGTTCCCCAGGGCAGACTGTGCATCATTTCCCTACTCCGTGTTCAATGTCATCACGTTGGGAGCTTGAAATTGGCCACATGGCAGGTATTTGTAGCAAACAATTGTAAAGCTCTACACATCAAGGTTGTTTTATTTTGAGAGAGCGGATTGTTAGACACTGACGAGCATACCCCTAGACATGGAGGTGACCGGCTTGATTTTTCCACCATTAATTATAATGGGGCAAAGAGAAGTCATGGGAATAAGAGATAACAGAACTGTGTCCCCTTTCCAATCCTGTCTCCTCATTTCCACTGACAATTTTCTATATGGCAATGAGGGGGAAATAATCTGCCGGTCAAAATGTGCCACACTCTGTACAGCCTTTATGGTAAGCGTTGGAGAATTATTTCAGAGGCTCTTACGTAAGTAGAGCCCCCAGTGTGAGGTGTTGAAAGAAATTCATAGCTGAAATGAAAGCATCACAAAGCTGCAGATAAGCCTCGTCACTGACCCATCTCATTTAGGATCCTCCAATCATTACTGAAGTTGCAAATCCTACCACATTCCTGAAGAACATTGAGATGACTAACAAAAATGGCTTTGTACCAGAACCATACAAATTAAACCCTGCAGGATTTTATGGTGGAGTTCAACAACACCGAGAAGCAAATATACCCCCTTCCCAGTAATAAAGTTAGGGTGAAGTTCATTGTATTGTACGCAAGGCTAAGCGTTCCTTCCTGACTGTTACGGATGGCTCACTACTACCTATAATTTTTGTCTCAATTCTAGCTGCATGTTTTTCTGCCGTTGGATTTTTCTGTGTTGACACAAACTACAATCTCCTCTGGACTCAGGAAATAAAGCGAAGAGGAAAGTGGGAAAATAAGAGACTTTAGCAAAATTAATAGAATCACAGACCTGTGAAATGTTCACCCCTTCTGTTCCGCGTCCTTCTTGGTTGCCTTCCTTCTACAAATGTTTTCCTAAGTAGAAAGGCCGGTCAATTTAGATATACAAAATATGTAAAATATTGTCAGCCTAAAAAATTGCCCTCTAACCCCTTCCTTTTTAGACAGATGGTAGCTACCTGTGAGCTACTATAGTGCCTAGAGCTGTTGAATTACCATGTCGTACACCTGAAACTGATGTAACATTGGGTGTCGACTATACTTTGAGAAAAACAACAGCATTACTCTGGAGATGTTTTTTTACAAGAAGGAGGTGAAATTACACTCAAGATGTCCGAGTGAGTTATTGCCACACTTCTTACTAAAGAGGACTTGATCATTTCCCCCTCTCCTGTCTTCATTTTGAGCTTTACGTAATTCAGCACACGCTCCCATCTTGTGTACCCTAGTTCTCCTTTCAATTAACCAGATCCCAAAACTCATGTTTTCCAGAAAACTTGGAGAGAAAGCATCAGGCCAAGTTACCTACCTTTCCTAAATATATTTCAGAAAAGCACCTTTCTCCCGCTACTGACCACAGAGAATCTAATGTTCCTCAGTACTTCCCAATATGAGCTTCGACAACAGAGGACAATCATATTGGTCAAAAGATTTTTGGGATGAGAGTGTGTTCAGGAAGATGCAGTGCCAAATTGTGAAAGCTGTCTGGGTGGATAGATTAGGAATGCAGGCAGCCCTGAAAGAAATTCTCTTTGGAAGATTTTTTTCCTCTGCAACAAGAATTCTGCTGCAGGTGAACATCAGCATATGGCAAAATGATAATCCCGTAATGCTGGTTCTCCCATGTGGGTAAGCAGGGTTAGAGATAAATACGATTCCAAGTTCCCCTTCTCACGCAGACGTTCACACGTTTCAGAAAGCAATCTACTTTCTGGAGAGCCTGGCAATGAAAACAGTCTCACTTCAAGTCAAATCCAAATGGTAATGAGTTATCCTTCAGTGCTTTGTTTCAGAGCACATCTTAAGAGACTGAACGAAAGGCAGAAGGAAAGAAAAGAACACAAAACCTCCCTCCAACTCTGACAACTTACAGAAACTTAAAACAAAACTGGAGTTCTCCATCTAGCAAACACACAGCAGATGCATCCTTACAAAATATTGTAAAGTGTTCAGTTGGATTCTGAACAGGCTGGCTTAGGAAGTGTTAAAGTGAATGCTATTTTTTTCCCCCACAAACGACACATCTTCATCTAACATCTAAACTGGCAGAGTCAGAAATTCCTGTGCTTGAACCCCAGCTTCTCTTTGGCTATGTTTTAAATTCTACACGCCTTAGTTTCTTTATCTACCAAATTAGGATAACTGTCAGACCCATTCCACAGGTTTATTATTGCTATTTGTTTTTCTTTTTACCCCCAGTCATCTTGTGATCGGACATGTCTGCACATCTGTCGTCACTGTCCTGACCTAATTGCCTGGCATCTCTCTCTTGGACACTGCTTTGAGTCCCTCTTGGCGCTTCTTATTCCTGTCCTGATTTTCTCTGTTTGCCATCCTGTCACACAGCAGCCAAAGTGATTGAGAAAACCAAAACAACCGGATCAGATTGTGTTACCCTCTCACCTAAAAATCATTCTACGTTTTCCTTGTGCTCGTAGAATAAAACCTAAACACCTTTCCATGACCAGCAGGGACGTCAGAGATTTGTTTCCTCATCTACTTCATCTGCTTTGGGCTGTTGCATTCATTGCCTCTTCTGCCTGGAAGGTTTTTTTCACACCCCCCCCCCCCTCCAGTTCCGGGTACAGGAGGCTCACTGTCATTTCTCAGGTCCACCTTAAATGATCCCTCTGCCTACAGCCCTCCCGTCCTCCTTTATCTCAGTTGATCTCCCCTAGCTCTTGCCAATTCAATCACCATGTTCATTGTCTTTACCACAATACAAAGTTATCTTTTGCAAAATTACTCTTTTCTAGTTTGTGTGTTTTCTCCCCCCATTGGAATGTAAGTTTCTTGAGGTAAAAAACCTTGGGTATCTTGTTCATCATACTATCTCCAGGGCCAGTAATCATGTGGAATAGAGTTGTCATGCACAGTAACAGCTACATTTATTGTGAGCTGGGGTAAGCAGGCCCCCTTCAAGTCCTTTACATGCACATGTTCTTTGTGTGTGTATGCATTCTAAAGCGATGTTTATTTATTTTTGAGAGAGAGCCTGAGCGGGTGAAAAGCAGAGAGAGAGAGGCACAGAGGATCTGAAGTGGGCTCTGAGCTGACAGCGGAGAGCTTGATGTGGGGCTGGAATCCACGAGCCGTGAGATCATGACCCAAGCTGAAGTCCGACCCTCAACCGACTGAGCCACCCGGGCACCCTCATTTTTTAAAACTGAAATATAATTGATGTCCGATATCTTATTTCAGGTGTACGTAATAGTGACTTGATATTTCTATACATTACGAAATGATCTCCACAGTAACTCTAAGTTACCATCTGTCAACATACAGTTGTTACAATATTATTGACTGTTTTTCCTATGCTGTGCATTACATCCCCATGACGTATTTATTTTATAACTGCAAGTTTGTACCTCTTAATCCCACTTCATCTGTTTTGCCCTTCCTCCTCATCTTGTCCCCCTCTGGTAGCCTACAGTGTTTTTGTATCTAGGAGTGGGTTTCTTTTTTGTTTTGTTGGTTCATTTGTTTTATTTTTCAGATTCCACATATAAGTGAAACCACACAGTATTTGTCTTTCTTTGTCTGACTTATTTCACTTAGTGCAATACCCTCTATCTATGTCGTCACAATTGGCAAGATTTCATTTTTTAATGACTGGATAATATTCTATTATTATTGCTGATAATATTCTATTATATGTTATATACATTCTATTATATATTACATATAATTCTATATAATATATATTATATCCTATGATATTCTATTATACTATATATATAGTATGTATACTATATATCTATATATCTATATATCTATTATACATAAAGAAGATGTGGGATATATACCTATGTGTGCATATACACATTTATATGTGTATCATTCATCTATCACTTGATATGGAGGTTGCTTCCATACCTTAGCTAATATAAATAATGCTGCAATGAATAGAGGGTGTATATATTTCTTCGAATTGGTGTTTCCATTTTCTTCAGATAAATATTCACTAGTAAACTTGCTGAATCATATGGTAGTTCTATTTTTAATTTTTTTGAGGAACCTCTATATAGTTTTCCATAGTGGCTGCACCAGTTTGCATTCCCATCAACAGTGTATGAAGGTTTTCTTTTCTCCAATCCTGGCCAGGATGTTATTTTTGTCTTTTTGGTAATAGCCATATATACACTGTTATGGTATGAGGTGATACTCCATTGCAGTTTTGATATACATTTCCCTGATTAGTGATGTTTAACACACTTTCATGTACCTTTTGGCCATCTGTATGTCTTCTTTGGAAAAACGTTTGTAAGTTTTCAGCCCATTTTTAAAATCAGGTTGGTTTTTTGAAATTAAATTATGTAAGTCCTTTATATATTTTGGGTGTTAACCAAAATTGAATGTTTGATTTGCAGTGACCTTTTCCCATTCAGTGGGCTGCGTTTTCATTTTGGTTATGGCTTACTTCACTTTACAAAAGCTTTTTAGTTTCATGTAATCTCATTTGTTTATTTTAATTTTTTGGTGTCCTTGCCTGAAAATAGTTGGTCCAAAAAATATTTTACAAACAGATCGATGTCAAAAAGATTACTGCTTATATTTTCTTCCATGATTTTTATGGTTTTAGGTCTTACGTAAAGTCAAGTCTTTAATACATTTTGAATTTGTTTTTTTGTATGTGGTGTAAGTAAATGGCCCAGTTTGATGTTTTGCATGTAGCTGTCCAGTTTCCTCAACATCATTCATTGAAGAGGCTGTTTTTCCCCATTTTATATTCTTGCCTTGTTTGTCATAGACTAGTTGACCATGTATGTGTTGGTTAATTTCTGAGCTCTCTCTTGTGTTCCATTGATCAATATGTTTGTTTTTATGCCAGCACTATAGTTTTGATTACTATAGCTTTGTAATATGGTTTGATATCATGGAGTGTGATACTTCTAGCTTTGTTCTTTCTCAAGATTTCTTTGGCTGTTTGGGGTCTTTTGTGGTCTGTACGAATTTTAGAAATATTTATTCTAGTTTTGTGAAAAATGCCATGGTTATTTTGATGGGTATTGAATTGAATCCATAGATTTTTTGGGGGAGTATGAACATTTTAACAATATTAAGTCTTAATAGGGTACCTGGGTGGTTCAGTCAGTTGAGTGTCCACCTTTGGCTCAGGTCATGATCTTATAGTTCATGAATTTGAGCCCCACATCTGGCTTGCTGTTGTCAGTGCCAAAGCTGTCCTCGCAGAGAGCCTGCTCTGGATCTTCTGTCCCCTTCCCTCTTCATCCCTCCCCTGCTTGTGCTCACACTTGCTCTCTCTCTCAAAAATAAATAAACATAAAAAAACCCAATATTAACTCTTTCAATCTATGAACATACTATGTTTGTTCATTTATTTGTGTCGTCTTTAATTTCTTTCATAATATATTATAATTTTCAGACTACTGATATCTCCTTTCCTTGGTAAAATTTATTCCTAGATACTCCATTTTTTGATGCAATTATAAGTAGGATTATTTTTTAAATTTCTATTTCTGATAGTTCTTTATTAGTATATGGAAATGTCACAGATTGCTGTATGTTAATTCTGTATCCTCCAACTTTACTAAATTCACCTATTAGTTCTAATAGTTTTTGGTGGCGTTTTTAGGGTTTTCTATATGTAGCATCATGTTGTCTGCAAATGGCAATAGTTTTACTTCTTTCTTTCCAATCTGGATGCTTTCATTTCTTTTTCTTGCCCAAATACCAAATACCATTTTGAATAAAAGTGATGAGAGTGGGCTTCCTTGTCTTATTCCTGATCTCAGAGGAAAAGCTTTCTCAAAAGTTTTTCACCATTGAGTTTGATGTTAGCTGTGGGCCTGTCATATATGGCCTTTATTATTTTGCAGTATATTCCCTCTAAACCCATTGTATTGACTTTTTATCACAAACGGTTGTTAAAATTTTGTCAATGCTTTTTCTGCATCTATTGAAATATGATTTTTATTCTTCATTTTGTTAATGTAATGTATCATATTGATTGATTTATGAATATTGAACCAGCCTTGCATCCCTGGAATAAATCCCTCTTGATCATTGGTGTATATCCTTCCAACACATTACTGGATTTGGTTTGGGAATGTTTTGTTGAGGGTTTTACATTTATGTTATGTTTAGGGATACTGGCCTGTAATTTTGTTTTTCTCTGATATCTTTGTGGTTTTGATATCAGGGTAATGCTGGCTTTGTAAAATGAATTTGGAAGCATTTCTTCCTCTTTAATTTCTTGAAATAATTTGTGAAAGATAATTACTATCTTCTTTAAGTTCGGTAGAATTCACCTATGAAGCCATCTGGTCCTAGACTCTGATTTTTGAAAGTTTTAAAATTACTAATTCAATTTCATCACTTGTAATCAGCTTATTCAGATTTTCTATTTCTTTATGATTCAGCCCTGGGAGGTTATGCTTCACTTTTGGAAGGTTGTGTCTTTCCAGGGATTTATTCGTTATGATCCTTTGTATTTCTGTGGTGTCAGTTGTAACTTCTACTCTTTTATTTCTGATTTTACTTATTTGAGTCCTCTCTCACTTTTTCCTGTTAAGTCAGGCTAGAGGTTTAGCCATTTTGTTTAGCTATTCCGAGAACCAATTTTTAGCTTCATTGATCTTTTCTGTTGTTAAGTCTCTGTTTCATTTATTTCCACACTGATATTTATTATTTCCTTCCTTCTGCTAACTTCGGGTTTTGTTTGATCTTCTTTTTCTAGTTCCTTTAGGTGTAAATTCAGATTGTTTATTTGTGATTTTTCTTGTTTCTTGAGGTAGGCCTGTATGGCTATGAGCTTCCCTCTTACAACTGGTTTGACATTCTGTGTTTGTTCCTATGAATTAGGTGGAAAAACTACTTCTGTTCTGGAAAGACTGGCCTTGTGTAGGAGCATCCCCTGTGTAGACTGCATGTGCCTGGCAGTTTGGCGGGTTGAAGCAGGGGTTCCAGGGTGTGCCCAGTCAGGGCACTTTGGTTGGATGGCTAGTGCTGGAGCAAGTGTGTGTGGGGGGCATGTTCATGTGGGATCATGGTCTGCCTTGGTGGGATGGCTAAGACTGGAGCAAAAGTGGTCTGGGACTGTCCTGGGGTGTGCTGTACCAGGGCTTCCCTGGTGGGACAGCTAGAGATGGAGTGGGCATGGGTGGCGGGCCTGTCCCAGGATGTGCCGCACCAAGGCTGCCTTGGTGGTATAGCTGCATCGGGTACAGGAACGTTGGTCTCAGAGTGTGCCATGCTGGGGCTACCTTGGCAGGATGGCTGGAGTTGGGGTGGGCACAGCTGGGGAGGCCTGGGGCTCATGGTGCTGGAGTCACCTTGTGGAGATGGCTGGAGCTGGTGTAGGCTAGGCCTGGCGTGCACTGAGGCAGCCCTAGCGGGCTGGAAAAGGCATTTAGGCCCTGCTCCCACTTGCACCCAAGATAGGGGGAATGTAAAAAAATGGCACTCACCAGTGTCTTGGACTCTAGAAAGAATTCCAACAGTTTCCTCCCAGTTTGGTAGATGCCCTAGGGTTAGTAAATGGTTTTCCTTACTTAGAAGTCTAGTTTCCCTTTAAACAGGTGTCTTTTTTTTCCCACTGTGTCCCAGTGTGGGTGAGTCTGCCCATTGATATCACTGCTCAGTGATATTCCTCTCGACTGCACTCCCCACCATGGGGGTAGGGTTCCCATCATTACTTGTCCCCAACTCTTCTACCCTGTCTGTGTGGTCCCTCTACCATTTGTTCTGCAAATGCTGCTCATTCAGCCCTCAGTTCTTCTTCAGAACGACTTGGTCTACATAGGTCTAGATTCAGTGTGTCAGTGGGAGGAGGTGAGTTCATTGTCTTTCTACATTGCCGTCTGGGGCCTCCGTCTTGCACACACTCTTGTGTTTCTCACAATCTGTGAGGTAGATGCTATCTTTTTTAGCCTGTTTTACACACGAGAATTTAAATGTTGTGGCCAAGATTATTTAGTTAAAAGTGGTAGACCTGAGACCATAGCGAGGGAGATTAGTTGAAGACTCTAACTCTATAATCATTTTTCGATTTCCTGATTAATATTTGTTGAACGTTTTAGTGCATAGTAAATGCCTAGCGTCTAATAAGTGTTAAAAATAAAAGCTGTTATTAATATTGTTATTATTCAAAGTGAAACAGTTTTATTCTCCAATTGGCTTGCTTCCTTGGAGTATAGTGGCCAGGGTCTGAGGGAAAGTTGTTAGAAAGTTGAATGGACAAGTCTGTGAAACTTCTCCGAAAAAGCCTGTCTACAATAATTCTGGGGCAGATATGCCTTGAGTCAAATCAGCTGATTTGGCCTAAGGCTATCTCAAACAGCCTTGTAGAATACGAATCCTCATTTTAAATTTGAGGATCTAATGCTGCTGGATGTTTCACAAATCTTACTTACAATCAATGTTACACTTCCATGGAAGCTATAAAATATATTTCAGTGACTGGAAGCCATTCAAAAGATTATCTAGAGATTTACTACTTTTAAATTGGAAGCAGAATAAATGCAGTGGCTGAGCAACAGAGGAGAAACGTCAGGGCTGAATCTTCACCTAATCCTTACCACCATTTTCTGTTGGTCTTTCCTCATTTCCATCAAATTTGACCTTTAATAAAAGATTTATGGTAATAAAAGGGGAATACTCATTTAAATTTAAAATGGTTGTACTGATTTAGAGTAACAGCATGTCCAAAAAGATTAGGTAATATGCCAGGATATATAGAGCATGTTGGACAGAATTCTGTTCACAGAGGAGTGGGTTCCCCACGTTAACTCTAATGATTAGATAGGGGGTTCTCATGAGCTTATCTCACAGGTTAGGCAGATTTGAAAATAATTATACACGTAAAACACTTGTGCAGTGCTGAACACACAGCAGATTGTATTATTTTTCCTACCCCAATTATTAATATAAAAATACCTCGAGGGCTTTTTTTTTCTTGTTGGAGACTTCTAGATACCTAAAGGGATGTGTTGAGGATGACTGAATGAACCCCCTTTTAAAAATGAAAATACTACATAAATTACTGAATTTGTATGTGTTTATAGCACTATATGAAGTTAGGGGGAGAGGGAAGGCATTATTTTCTTGTTAAAAATCTCTGAGGAACTGGGAACGTCCATTAACCTCTCTGGCTAAGGTAAGAGCCTAAGAAAAACAAAACAGAGTGGTCTGGACTGTCTTTTGTTACCATGTAGTCTGGCCTTGACCAAAGAACTGCTTATTACATTAGGTCCTTTATTATTGAAGACACTTGTTCTAATTCTTAGTTTTTAACCTGTCAGTGATATCTGGCTAACTTGATTCTTGCAAATGTGCTCGTTTGTTTTGTTTTTCATTTTATGGACATTGCAAGGTGGAAGCGGGTCTTTTCTTGAGACAAAGCTTTTATCTCTCTTCTTAGTGCTCTGACACTTCCTTCTTAAGAGTATTAGATACAGTATTGGCACTAGCAATAAATAGAGAGAAGTTTCTGGGGGAAATATTTAAAAAATTTCTTTTCCTTCAGTATCTTTCCACCCCCGTTGAAGTAGTCTACTTGTTATTCATTGACTCACGGTAGAGATGCAGTAGGGAGGGAAACCAGGTAAATAGTCTTTCTGGAATTGGTTTCTGAAGACTGAATTTATTAAGGAGTTTAGACTTGGGTCCATCTGCGGGGAACATCAAAAGCAAGCGTAAGTAAATTCTGAAGACCTAATGTACAACATGCTGAGTATAGTTAATAATAATGTATTGTAGACTTGTAATTTGGTTCCAGGCATCGTTCTCAGCTCTTAAAGGTCACCTACTTTCCTTGGCTAATGGGTCCCTGTGTCTTCAAAGCCAGCAACTATGGCTTGGGTTCTTTTCATGCTTCATTGTTCTGCCTTCCCTTTTGTATTCTCTCTCTCTTTCTTTCTCTGCAGACAGATAAGGTCCTCATCTTTTAAGACTATGTGATTAGTTTCAGTTCACCAGCATAATCTAGGATAATCTCCCTATTTCACTTTAATCACATCTGTCAAGTCCTTTTTGGCCTGTACTGTCATATGCATGTTCTGATGGTTAGGATACAATCACTACTCATGG
The DNA here is from genome assembly GCF_016509475.1 of Prionailurus bengalensis. NCBI lineage: Eukaryota > Metazoa > Chordata > Mammalia > Carnivora > Felidae > Prionailurus > Prionailurus bengalensis. The sequence continues at coordinate 21,739,818 of NC_057344.1, forward strand.
TGGTGTGGGGAAATCATTCTTCTGCCCACAGAGCTTCTTTATTTTCACACTTGGTTAGTCATTTGGGAATAAGAGATTACAGGGCTCACTTCCATTCTATACTCAACTGCAATGCACAAATTCTTAAATTCCATCTTTATTTACAGTAATCTATCTAGACCAAGGTTTCTTAACTTCTGCATTATTGACATTTTGGACTGGATAGTCTTTGTTGTGTAGATCTGACCTGTGCATGGGAGGATGTTGAACAGCATTCCTGGATTCTACCACTAGATGTCAGTAGTTCCTCTTCCAGTGTAACAACCAGGAAAACCCAGCTCCAGACACTGCTAAATGTCCTTTTGGGGAGACGGTATCACTCCTCCTTGGGAACTACTCATCTAGACTGATCAGGCATATTTGACTAAAAAACTGCTTTTGTTTTTTGTTTTAATAAGAGCTCCCCACTTTTCTTCATGTCTGTAAAATTCCACTGGCACATTTACAACAAGATCTGATCAAAATCAACTTTTCCTCTTGTGCGACGCCCCTCCTCCAGGAGGAGCAAGTTACTTTCTTTCTCTTTCTTTCTTTTTAAGTAGGCTTCATGTCCAGAAAGTGGAGCCCAATGTAGGGCTTGAATTCACAACCCTGAGATCAAGACCTGAGAGGGGACTAAGAGTTGGATGTTTAACCAACTGATCCACCCAGGAGCCCCATGTAGTTACTTTCTATGAAGCCATTAACTTCTTCCTTCCTAATTTGATAGTTAACCCCTATACATTATTTCTTTTTTTGAATTTCCTTGTTAGTAACTTAATTAGTATTTTTGCAAGGCAACCGTAATTCTTTCAATGTATTACCTATTGATATCTTTTACACATTTTTCTATTCCAATGATTATTTTTTGCTTATTAATTCAATAGTTCTTGCTGTATTTAATATATTAACTTACTCTGCAATATATACTGTGAATGATTTTTTTTCCAGTTTTAGGCATTATAATGTATTATGATGCCCAAGATATCAGAACAGAAAATGAAGATCCAATCTATAAAGATATTCTGAAAGAAGATACCAAAATAAAAGAATGTAAGGAACAATATAAGATAAAAGGAAACAATTCTAAAATCCCATTAAAGTATTGAGAATTCATTCATTTGGCAGTTACTAATTACAGAGTGCCTTTTCTGTCCCAGGCACTGTTTTAGCCACTTTGGATACACTTTGGATATTTGGAACATGGTAGAGAATGCTTTCTGCCTTTTTGGAGTTTATTACTAGTGGGTGGGGACAGATAAAAGTAAAAATACTGACTAAATTAAATGGCATGGAGGAGGATGAAAAGTACTATGGAAAAATAAGACAGAATAGAGCAAGGTAGGCAATCAGAAATTCTGAGGGCAGAATGGGGAGTTTCAGTTTATAATACCAAATAGCGTCGTCAGGTATCACTGTGAAGGTAAGATCAGACACATGATTTGAGGGCTGCCTGGCTTGCTCAGTTGGTAGAGCATGGGACTCTTGATCTTTGGGTTGTGAGTTCAAGCGCCATATTGGGTGTAGAGATTACTTAAAAACAAAACCTTAAGACAAATAAACAACAATAACAAAAAAGAAACAAGACTTGGAAGAGGTGAAGGAATTAGCCATGTGGGTGTCTTGGGGAAACACATTCCGGGCAGAGGAAACACCAGTGAAAGCCTCTAAGGTGGAAACTTGCCTGGCTTGCTTAAGGGACAGCAGGAGAGAACAGTGTGGAGCAGAGAGGATAATGAGTGATGAACTCAGCTAGTCATTATGTCCGAGGAAAACTGGAAGCCATTACAGGGTTTTGGGCAGAGAAGCAGCATGATGTAATTTACATTTTTGTCTAATGTTTTATTCTGAATGAACTTCACTCTTACAAAAGTTACAAAAAGTAGTACAGAGAGTCCCTGTATACCCTTTACCCAACTTCCTTCAATATTTATACATTATGTAGCCACAGTGTAATTATTGAAACAAGGAAATTGATATTGATGCAGTACTTACTCTACAGACATTATTTAAATTTTCCCAATATTAGAACTAATGCCCCCTTTCTAGATCCTTTTCTACACTCTCATACTACTGCATTTATTTGTTACCAGTTTTGAAGACTACTAGCTATTTATTTTATAGGATGGGTCTCAAATTTCGTCTGATGTTTTGCCATGATCAAATTGATGTGTAATTTTTGCAAGACTAATGCAGAAGTGATGTGCCCTTCTGGGTGGATCATGCCAGGGTGTACATGATGTTGATAGGCTTCATTACAGTGATGATCACTTGATTAAGGTGGTACCTGCCAGATTTCTGTGATATGAAGTTACAATTGTCAATTTTTAAACCGCCAGTATATTGTGGGGGAGATCCTTTGAGAATATGTTTCTTATATTATTTTCACCAACTAGATTTATTTATTTATTTATTTATATAAATACATATATTTATATAACACCCAGTGCTCATCCCAACAAATGCCCCCCCAATTCCCATTACTGATTTTCCCCTCTCCCTCGCCCCCCACCCCCATTAACCTTCAGTTTGTTCTCTGTATTTAAGAGTCTCTTATGGGTTTGCCTCCCTCTCTGTTTGAAACTATTTTTTACCTTTCCCTTCCCCCATGGTCTTCTGTTAAGTCTCTCAAGTTCCTCATATGAGTGAAAACATGATTATCTTTCTCTGACTGACTTATTTCACTCAGCATGATACCCTCCAGTTCCATCTATGTTGTTGCAAATGGCAGGATTTCATTCTTTCTCATTGCCAAGTAGTATTCCATTGTATGTATAAACTACTTCTTTATCCATTCATCAGTTGTTGGACATTTGGGCTCTTTCTATGATTTGGCTATTGTTGAAAGCACTGCTATAAACATTGGGGTACATGTGCCCCTATGAATCAGCACTCCTGTATCCTTTGGATAAATTCCTAGTAGTGCTGTTGCTGGGTCATAGGGTAGCTCTACTTTTCATTTTTTGAGGAACCTCCACACTGTTTGCCAGAGCGGCTGCACCAATATTTCTCATTTGTCCCAGATTTGTCCCAGCTACTTCAAGTTAGTTTTGGCGTCCTTTGACATGCCCCATTATTTTTCAACCATTTTCTTAATGTACTGGCACTGTAAGATAGAATATACGGATATAGGGATATTGGGTATGAAGATATTTCAGTAATTTAAGTGAGATGAGGTGGCTTGGTCCATGGAAGTAACAAAAAAAGTAAAGACAAGGGGTTGGATTCTATATATATTTGGATGATGTAACCAAAAGATTTACTGCTGGAAAGGATATGGGGTATGATAAAAAGAGAGGGATCGGAGATGGTTACAATTTGGCAATGACAAAGGAAGACGGTAGAGCAGGTTTTGGGGAAAGTCTTAGGAGTTTAGTTTTGAGTATGCTGTGTTTGAGATGTACTGAAAACATCCATATGGGGATTGTGTTGGTCTGTTCAGGTTGCTGTAACAAAGTGCCACAGACTAGCTGACTTAAGCGATAGAAATGTATTTCTCATAGTTCTAGAGGCTAAACATCCATGATCGAGATGTTGGCAATTATGGTTTCTGCTGTGGAAAATGGCCTGCAGATGGTTGTCTTGAGCTGTATCCAATTGGCCTTTCCTTCTGTGATTTTGATGAAGAGAGAACAATCTCTCAGGTGTCTCTTCTTATAAGGACAGTAATCCTGTTGGATCAAGGCCCCACCCTTGTGACTTCATTTAACCTTAATTACTTCTTTAGTGGCCTCATCTCCAACTACAGTCAAGCTGAGGGTTAGGGCTTCAATGCATCAGCTCTGGGGTGGACACAGACATTCGGTCCATTACAGGAATTTTGAGTAGGCAGTGGAAAAATAAGTTTTGGATTTGGAAGAGACGCTTGAACTGAAGATCTCAATGATACTTTTGGGAGGTATCTGCACGTAGATGAGAGTTTTGACTATCAGACTGATGAGACCATCAAAGCAGGGAATGCAGATAGAGAAGATGGAGGACCAAAGACTGAGCCTTGAGTTTTTAGAATGAAATTGAGAGAGAAATCTGAGATCAAGCAAAAAGGCAGATCTTTTGAAGAACTTCGGTGTGGAAGAAAACAAAGATATGTGGCACTATCCAGAAGAAAGAATGGCATCAATTTTTTTACTTTAAAGATGGAGCATCAGTAGAATATAAGCTGATAGAAATAATCCAGTAGCAAGAGGAAATTGATAATATAGCAAAGGGAGGAAGGAATCACTGGACAGATATCCTTGGATAGGTTAAAGGGAACGGGTTATAGTCTACAGGTCAAATAAGTACTGTTAGAAAAGAGAAAGAACCATTTATCTCAGGGAAAAGTTGGGATGGAAGAGTGAACGAAAATGCTGGTTGGAGGGTCGATATGATTGTGAGAGTCTGAGAGGGTTTTTTTTTTTTTTCCAGATTATTTGATTAGTGTAGGAAACAAGATCATCTGCTGAGAATGAAGAAAGGGAGCAAGGGCTGGAGGTTTGAGGTGGAGCTGAGAAGGTGGGAGATAGTCATCTAAGTAAGTGAAGTATAAATGGACTGAATAAAGTATAACATGATTCCCAGAAAGCATTATGAGATTGATTGTTTCATGCTCATGAATATAAAACAAGGAAGACGCGCCAATCTGATTGTGGGTTTTTCTTTATCTAAATTTACCCACCTAAGTTCAGGGGGAGAGTAGGGAGAGAGTTGGATTTACCCTGTATGTGGTTTTGTCATAAGAAAACAAGAAGAAAGAGATCATTGAAGTCATATGCAGAGATGTGATTATAATCATTGATCATGGAATCCCAATGGGGTAAAGAAAGAAGTAGGATGCAGGGGGAGTTTGAAAGTAAAAGTTGGAGGTGATAATGGATTGTCATTTCTGTGAGGACAAAAGATTGTTTGAAATGGGTGCCACAGGAAGTGAGCAAACAAGATCAAAGGTGGTGGTCAAAGAATGGGAATCTTGAAATGGAGATTATGAAGAAAATGTTGTTATTACTGGTGACAAAGTCTAGTGATGACCATAAACAGTGATTGCAAATTCATAAGTCTTGTGTCCATATGTGTGTTTTAATATACTCTGTGGAAAGAAAGAATAGTTCTGTATTACCATGTTAGGGAATATTTGAACTATGTAGAACTCCTAGAATTTTCAGAAGCTAAGTAGAAAAAGAAAAAAAATAGTACATGATTTTATCTCATCTCTATTAAAGCCTGGTTTTGATGACTAGTGATGATTTTTAAGAGTTTAATGTCGTAAAGAGATCCATGGCTGATGAAAGCAGTTCTAAATCCATAAAAAGGTAGAGTTTTGAAAATTGTCTTAATTTCAACAAACTTTGACACACACACACACACACACACAATTTTTTTTTTTAAGTTCTGAAATGTGTGGTCACTGTGCAGATCACTGACCATCTGGAACCTACTCAATTCATAGACATTTTCAATCTGGTTTCTAGGCAGTTCTCCTAGAAATGAAGCAGTACCTCCATGAATACGAAATGTTTATGAATAAACTGGAACCGTGGCTTTCCTGCTATTCTTCTGACCTTTGCGAGTCAAATGCAAAATCCAATATCACAGACCACAGATTTTTATAGGATCAAGACATGACCTGGAATTACTTTCATTGCACTTAAGTAGCTGCACTCTGATCTAGAAAATCATTGTTTGTTCAGATCAATGGGTTTCCATTATTTCTTGCTTGGTTTAACTGGTTGAAGTTCAAGTTTAACTACAACTCATTCGTTAGAAAGATGTGGATTTTTAATGTACATTTCAGTAATTTTTTGGTGTCCCTGAAATATGTTTATAGTGATCATATTCAGACCAGAGAACGAAGCCTAAGATAAAATTTGATTGAATTACTTCCTATCTCGTGTTCATGGCATTTCATTTTTTAAAAACATTATCTACCTACTTACTTACCCACCTATCTACTTATTTATTTATATTCCTCTGAATCTATAATAATGCAGAACTTTGAAAACTGTCTTATCTCAACTAACCACACTGCAGAAAAGAATTAAGGCAGCCTATGGCAGTCTGTACTTGTTATACAAACTTATTTGCCCTTTTTTGGGTGCAAAATCCACTAACAGTGGTTCTTTTCCACTTAGGTTCCGACAGCCTTCTCTGCGACATAACTGTACTTCTAGATAGAATACCTTGCTTCCTGAGGCTTTCACGGGAGGTTCTGGGTCCATGGCTTCAACTCTCTTTCTGGTCCAGATTCAGTACCAGCCAGGTTAAGCTTGGCAACAATTCTCCTCAGGTAAAGGTGATATAGCATTTATATTCATTTACGCCTTCAGATGATCTGTGAGACTGAATATAATGATGTACTGGAGTGAGAAATCCAGGTAAGTCAAAGTGATGCAGGAATTCAGTATAAAATTAAGATCTGGCTGGGATGTTTCTTTGCTTTTACTTATTTTGAGCAGGTATTTAATTTTCAGGGACTTCTCCAATCCTAAGGACCAGAGGATAGAAAGTCTTTCATTATACTTGGAAACTTTGAGTGCTTCTCCTTGATCATGGTTGTAATGCCTTTGCCACTTTTGACCAAATTTCTGGTTCTGGTCTCAAAAAGTAGATGGAAATGACAGGGCAGAATATTATATATATATTATATAACATTATATATGTATTATATACATATAATTATTTATATATATATTATATATTTATAATATATAATATATATTATATATAACATATGTATATTATATACATATAATACATATTATATACATGTGTATTATATACATATACAGAATATGTATATGAAATAATATATATATATATTTTAAATTTATTATTTTTTCTTTTGAGAAGGATTAGTGTTTGCTATCTACTTGGTGTGATTTCAGAATTCTCAGATCTCTGAAATACTTTCTCCACTAACTCCTTGTTGTCTGATACGTTTCCAGTAACTTTCTTCTTCATTGATTTAAAGCTTTATTCATGGTTAAAAATACAAATGTCTGTATTTCATGTAAGTAATCATCTCAAGCAAGTGTGACAAGTTCTGCGGGTCACTGCCCTTCGCATGGGTTTTGAAGGAGAGCTAACAGAAAAGGTAAAAATTTATTTTGAGAGAGACTGAGAGAATATGAGTGGGGGAGGGGCAGAGAAAGAGAGGGAGAGAGAGAATCCCAAGCAGGTTCTACACTGTCAGCGCAGAGCCCTATGCGGTGCTCGATCTCACAACCGTGAGACCACGACCCGAGCCAAAATCAAGAGTCAGATGCTTAACTGATCAAGCCCCCCAGGCGTCCCTCATGTCCTTCTTATCAAACTTCCTCCTCAACTTACTGGTGATAATCAAGCCTGGTTTCTCCTTCCTTCCTTGTTTCCTCCTGCCTTCCCTCTCTTCTTCCTCCCTTTTTACTTTTGCTTTTCCTGGCTCTTTTCCTGTTGATCTGTTTTTTCATTTATAAATTTCAGAAAAATCTCCAGTATATATCTCAGTTTTGATGATTCTGTTTAATATTTATTTATTTATTTATTTTATTTCTAGACATGGTAGTCTCCTTTAATTAGCAGGTCCACTTTTTTCCCCCTCTTACATCTCATGAAAAATTTATTTAATATAGAAATGTACTGTTTCCCCCTCTTCCATTTATAGGACAGAATACAAGGTTTCCCCAGAATGAAGACCAGTTGATTTTCTTTTGCTAGATCATCATTATCTGTCTGAGGTATCTATTAACTCTCTCCTCAGGGATTCACCATCTATGTGTTTATTCTCTGTGTTCTTTTGGCCTCTGATTGGGTATTTGGCCTCACGTGTTCTGTTTTGTGCCATTTCAAATTTATTTATTATTTCTGTAATAGTTAGTATTGCTTTGATCCCCAGTTTATCTTTTTAGCTTTGTAATCTCATTTTTCACTTTATTCTGTTGTCTTATCCTTTCATCTTGAATGTCTTGTTTCATTGATTTCATGTTGTTCGTGAGTTCTTCTAAAGTACAAATGACTTATTGTGGAGATTTTTTTCCTCTTGTTCTTTGGGTAAAGTTTAACTCAAAAACTGATTCTTTGTGCTGTTCCTCCTCCGTCTCTCTCTCTCTCTCTCTCTCTCTCTCTCTCTCTCTCTCTCTCCTTTCATTTCACTGAACTTTTCCTCCTTATTTTGTTTGGAATTTTAAATAAGAATTACATGTTTCTTATTATAAGAAAACATTCTGGAAAGGTATAAAGAAGAATTTTTTCTTTGCTCTGCACTCCCCCACCATGATCTCCTGAGGTTACTGTTGCTAATAGTTATATGTATATATCCATAGTTTTCTTTCTGCTATTAATATAAACATATGAATATGCTTTTTTATTTGTTTCAAAAATCGCATCCTACTCCATACGCTCTTTGAGATTTGCTTTTTAAAAATTTGCTTTTGTTTTAAAGATTTTATTTTTAATAATCTCGACACCCAAGGTAGGGTTTGAACTCAAAACTTTGAGATCAAGAGTCACATGCTCCACCGACTGAGCAAGCCAGTCACTCCAAAAATTTGCTTTTTTTAAGCTTAATAATCCCCAGTGAATCTCTTCCGCAAGCACTGATCTAACTCATTTTTAAACAGAGCTGCCTGATAGTCTGTTATATGGATGTGCTAAATCTTATTCAATTATACCACTATCAGGAGCGTTTTCTTTTTTGTTACTGTAAACAATACTTCAGAAGATACTAAAGTGCTACATTTGTGTATACTAATACTTTTATATTTGTTGAATTGATTCCAAAAGGGGAATTACTGGGGCAGAAGGTATGTGCATTCAGTTATTGATAGACACTATTGGATTACTTTCCAGAATGCTCCTCAAAGTTCATACTTGCTTTAGCATTGCATGTGAGTGGCTATTTTAGATATCAAAAAAAAAAAAATCGTTCTCATGTGTATGAAGTCTTATTTTCAAATTGCTACATTTATTCTCAAATTACCCTGAGTTAATAATTAAATTACTTTAGTTATTATTTTGCTACTACATAAGTTCTGTGTTTTTTTCTTTTTTTTTTTCTTTTCTGGAATTGATTTTATTTTGGTTGATACTGGGCTTTGTTTCCCTTTCATTTTCAGACGTTTTTGAACAATTATTCAAAAAAGTCTTTTGAGCACTTTTTGTGCCCCAGGCACTGTTCTAGGCACTGTGGATAGTGTCAGAAACAAAGCTGACAACCGTGCCCCATGGAGCTTTCATCCTGGAGTGTGAAAAATATATGAGTAGACAAAAAATAAATATAATAAGTTGACATAGCACTCAGCTGTGGGATATTCATATGGTAGAGAGTGACTAGGTGGTCAGAGAAAACCCATCTAAGGAACTTGGGGCTTTAGAGAAAAAAATAGTAACTATCCATGGGAAGGTCTGGGAGAAGAGCATTTCAGGGAGAGGGAGAGCAATTATCAGGGTTTTGAGGTTGGGACAGTCTTCAGTAATCTCTAATGAGCCCAGACCTGAGTGTTTACAGCAGAGTGAGAGAAAAGGAGGCATACATGAGATGAAGTAAGGAAAACCAGCAGGGGCAATGGCACCTGTGATCTCCTCGCCGTGGTAAAGGGCTTGAATTTCATTGGGAGTGACGAAGGAGTCCTTTGGGTGGATTCTGGGAGGGATCTAACTTTTGATTTACGTTCTGAAAAGGTCACTCTGGGTTCTCAGTGGAGAATGCATTGTAGGAAATCACAATACATCTGAATGCTTTGTAGGAAACCCAGGGCAGGGGTGGAGGTAGGATAGCTAAAAGGCTTTTGTGGGCATTCCCAGTTAAAAGATGGTATTGGCTAGGACTTCACGGTGTCAGTGAAGCAAGGAAAAGTGGACTAGTTCGAGGTAGGTTTAGGAGTAGAAATTGACAGAACTTGCGTATGGACTGAGGGGGAAAAGAAGCATCAACCGTGACTCCTAGGTTTTGGCCTGAGCAATTCAGTGGCCTGGTGTGCCATCTACCAAGATAAGGAGAAAGCAGCAAAGGAGCTCCTGGGTGGGTTGGTCGGTTAAGCACCCGACTCTTGATTTCGGCTTGGGTCACACTCTCAAGGTTGGTGAGATTGAGCCCACTCTTGGGCTCTATGCTGACAGTGTGGGGCCTGCTTGGGATTCTCTCTCTCCCCTCCCTCCCACATCCTTCCCCCACTCATGCATGTGCATGTGTGCACTCTCTCTCTCTCTCCGTCAAAAATAAATAAATAATACACTTTAAAATAGTCAAGAATTGTCATTTAAAAATAATAGAGCAGAAAAGAGATTTGAGGGATGGTAGATTAAGATTTCTTTGCTTTTTGAGATTTAAAAACAGTAAGAAATTGGTATTGTGGTATAGATTTCAGAGGTACCAGCAAGTACCAGAGGTACTTGAAATGATGGAATTAATTTTCGTACATGTCAAAGAATAACTTAATAGAAAACTTGACAAGTGAGATATGGGTACGTGAATGGGGCTAGTCGAATCTAAGGCGTTTTGTAAGGACAGTAGAATGGGAGCTGGTTTTAATTATGGAGCCTAGAAGCCCAAATGCTGAGGACCTTACTCTTGAGTATCAGCACTTATATTAGCTGTCCTAGTTTTCTGTGGGTAATTCATTTGAGTATTGTATTGTTACTAGCAAAGACCTTTTATTTTTCTCTAGAGTCTGCATGTGCAACAGATCTAAGTCGAAGCGGGTTAAAAATCCCATATAGAGGGACAGCTGGGTGGCTCAGTTAATTAAACTTTGACTCTTGATATTGGCACATATCATGATCTCACAGTTTGTGAAATCAAGACCCATGGTAGGCTTTGTGCTGACAGCACGAAGCCTGCTTGGGATTCTCTCTCTCCCTCTTTCTCTTCCCCTCTCTGCTCTCTTTCTCTCTCTCTCAAAATAAACTGTAAAAAAAAAATTAAAACTGCAATATAGAGACTTTAAAAAAAATTTTTAATGTTTATTTATTATTGAGAGACAGAGAGCCACAAAGTGTGAGCACGGGACGGGTAGAGAGAGGGGGGAGACAGAATCTGAAGCAGGCTCCAGGCTCTGAGCTGTCAGCACAGAGCCTGATGCAGGGTTTGAACTCACAAACCGCGAGATCATGACCTGAGCCAAAGTTGGAAACCCAACCAACTGAGCCACCCAGGTGCCCCACACAATATAGAGACTTTTAACCCATCTCCTTGTGCTCAGTTTCTTACTGCCATGCTCTTTCAGACCATACAGATTTCCAGATCGTTCTGAGATTCTTGATGAGCAGGCTGATGCTTTCCACTGTAGGACCCTTTGCTTCCTTCTCTCTCACACTGTATGCTTTCATTCTCATAGACCATTTTGGAACTTACCCCATTCATGACTGCCTCCCACCTTTTCTCTTTATTGTTGATGGATTACAGCTTTGTGATGCTCTTATTGTTATTTTTTTTTAAGCTTATTTCTTTGAGAGAGAAAGAGAGACTGGGAGAGTGGGAGAGAGAGACAGAGAATCCTAAGCAGGCTCTGCACCATCAGCACAGAGCTTGATGTGGGGGCTGAACCCCCAGAGTGTGAGATCATGACCTGAGCTGAAACTAAGAGCTGGATGCTCAACTGACTGAGACACCCAGGCACCCCATGTATTATTATTTTCTAATTTTTTTAAATTTTCTTTCTTAATTTTTTTGAACATTTATTTATTTATTGACAGAGACAGAGCATGAGCAGGGGAAGGGCAGAGAGAGAGGGGATCATAGAATCTGAAGCAGAGTCAAGGCTCTGAGCTGAGCAGAGTCCGATGTGGGACTTGAACTCACAGGTGGTGAGATCATGACCTGAGCTGAAGTCAGATGCTTAACCGACTGAGCCACCCGGGCACCCTCTTGTTATTATTTTCAAGATCACAAAAGGAAGAGAGAAACACAGGTATGTAGTCTGCCATCTTGAAATGGGAAACTTTACTTATTTTAAAACATTCATTCATTCATTCATTTTTGAGAAATAGAGATTGAGAGAGAAAGAGAATCCCAAGCAGGCTCCATACTGTCAGGTGGAGCCCGACACAGGGCTTGAACTCATGAACTGTTAGATCATGACCTGAGATGAAATCAAGAGTCAGACATTTAAGTGACTGAACCACCCAAGTGCCCCAAACTTTAATTTTTATGTAGTTAGAAATGTTTCTCCTTTACAAAGTTGTTTCTTTATCTTTCTAAAACACATTATATTCATCTTTATTTTTTGTCATTTTTTTTTATAGTTGTCATCACATTTTGGGCTCCATCGCCCAACATGGGGCTTGAACTCATGACCCTGAGATCAAGACCTGAGATGAGATCAGGAGTTGGATACTTAACCAACTGACCCAGCCAGTTGCCCTAGTTGTCGTCCTATTTTATTTAATTGTATTGGCATTTATTGTGGGCAGTATAGACCTTCCATGTAATATTTATCAATTCTGTTAAACTCTTTCCCCATCTTACCTGAGACATGTTAGTCTTATTCTCTTGAATGATGTACTTGATTTTTGTTCTCCTTTCTGAATAAAGTAAATATTCTTTGATCCTGCAAATTTTCACTTCATTTAGAGACTATGATCACCAAATATAAAGTTCTGAAGGCAGTGTTCCTTTTTTATCCATCTTTGCGTGCCCAAAGGATCTATTCCAAGACTGAAGCATAGGAATTCAAGAAAGACTTGATGAAAACGAAAGCTGAAAGGGGACATTTCTGTTACTCACTTCTATTAACTATACTTGTTTATTCATTCATTCAACAAACATTTATGACGAATCCCTGTGTTTCAAGCTTTGAGCATTGCTATACACTGGGAATCCAGAGCTGAACAAGGCTGCCATGCCTTCTAGAAATTCATGAATGTTAACACTCATCATCTCTTTTGTTTAGCTACCTTGTTTAGTGAATGTTCTTTCCTCCCCAATAGATGATTGATGGTGAAAGCTATTTTATATATTTCTTTGGAACTCATTCCCTTCCCACAGCAAAAACTACTTGAGTACTATATTAAAGGTCCATGGTTCCTCTTGGTCTGGGTTTTGCTGACATCAGACACCTTAATCTGCTTACCCTGAGACAGAATGTTCTTTCCATGGCTCTTTCTTAAAACCACATTTATGGCATGGTACCTGGGTGGCTCAGTCGATTAAGTGTCCAACTCTTGGTTTCAGCTCAGGTCATGATCTCATGTGGTTCATGGCATTGAGTCCTGTGTTTGGCCCTGTGCTAACAGTATGGAGCCTGCTTGGAATTCTCTCTCTCTCTCTCTCTCTCTCTCTCTCTCAAAATAAATAAATAAACTTAAAAAATCACATTTATGGCCCTCTTTATTTGTATGCTTCCTCAACACTTTTTAAATAGTGTTCAAAAACATTATCCAATTAAAGATCATAGTAGGGATGGTGCAGGCTGTATTCGGTAGTGTCTAGAATAGGACTGTTCACTTGGACAGTGTTGAGGTGGAACAAGACAAGTTCAAAGTTTAAGGAAGTGGTAGTCAGAGATGGCAGAAATGAAGGTTTGGGTTTGGGAGTAATCTTTCAGCATTTTTGAGAAGCTCTTTCCATTTCCTTGAGCACAGAAGACCGAGACAAGAAAACATAGGGTGAGTGACAGAAAGTAGGTAGGTTGTCTTCTTTTTGTTGGCACTTTGCTGTGCGCTAGATTTTTGTCTTTCTTCTCTAGTGAGATTCATAGAAGATCTATTTGTTATCTCATTGTTTTTGGTCTTTTTCTTCCTGCTGAGAATTTGGGTGTGTCATGTCTTAAGTTTTCATGTATGTATTTTTAATTTTAAAAGTAGGCAGTGGTAAAGTTGGCTACAGGTCTTGAGGTAGTTATATAGATTATTTCACTATGGTGTATATTTATGATATATATGTATCTATATAAATATATATATAATATATGTAAACACACACATATAAAATATATGTAAATACACATATAAAATATATGTAAAACACAGTATAGCACACAACAATGAACAGAATCCTTCCTATCTATTAATTTAGGTAGAGCTCAATTTTAAGCCTGCCACAAAGTTTTCTTTATCTAGAAGTTGTCTCGTTTATCTATAACTTAGCTGGCAATCCAAGGCAGTTTACAATATAATCTGTTTAAATATTAAGAGTGAGATATATATATATATATATATGTATATATACATATATATGTATGTATATATACATATATATAAATTTTTAATGTTTATTTTTTGAGAGAAAGAGAGACAGAGTGTGAATGGGAGAGGCGCAGAGATAGAGGGAGACACAGAATCCGAAGCAGGCTCCAGGCTCTGAGCTGTCAGCACAGAGCCTGACATGGGGCTCAAACTCAGAACTGTGAGATCATGACCTGAGCTGAATTTGGACGCTTAACCAACTGAGCCACCCAGTCTCACCTAAAAGTAATATGAATAATAATAGGCCTCACGTATTGAGTATTCATATATGCCAGGCACAGTGGCAGGCAAACCCAGATATAAAATCCCAGTAGAGGGTACCTGGGTGAATTATTTGGTTGAGTGTCCAACTCTCAATTTCGACTTAGGTCATGATCTCTCGGTTCATGGGCTCAAGCCCCACATTGGGCTCTGCACAGACAGCATGGACCCTGTTGGGATTCTTTCTCCCTCTCTCTCTGCCCCTGCCCAACTTGCGCTCTCTGTCTCTCTCTCAAAATAAATATGTAAACATTTAAAATCCTAGTAGACAAGAACAATGTATTTGAGGCCACTGTATCCCCATTATATAATGGTGTCTACATAATAAGAACATAGAACAAAATGATCAGATTATTGGTTGAATTTGTAGATACTTTCAAGTTTCCCATCTTTAACTTAGATCAAGAATATTAGAAATATTATATAATTAGCTGTCTGATGTGTTTGAAGATGCATATAATATTTGATTTTACTTATTACATACACAGAACTTTAGTATGATTAAGATGAAGTGTATTCTTGTCATAGAATGTTAGTAATTGATAAGATTTATTGATTACTTATTATATGCCAGATGCTGGTGTAATAATTTTAAAGGAATAGTTTTTTAATATTCAAGATAAGTATCTTTATTACCATAGTTACAGAGGAAGAATCCCCCCAGTGCTATGCAGCCTGTCAACAAAAATAACAACATTTTGATTTTGTGCTTGTATAATTCATTTATTTTTTTCCCAATGTATAGTATTTGCTGTTTTGTTTTGATAATGTAATGTATGTCAGACTGTACTTTTACAAAAAACGAAAGGAAATTATGTGGGAAAAAATATATTCTCGATAGTGTATGATACCTTTGTGAGGACAGCCGTTGACTGAAAAGCTGTATCCATTTAACCACTGATAGGGTGGCTAGTCTGGAATAAAAGGATACTCAAGTTCTACAGATACCTGCAATTGATCGGTGGCCTCATTCGCATTCAGATAAGTAGCGCAAAAACACAGTTCCCAGAAAAATCACGAAATAATCCAAATGCCAGTATGGTAAATTTTTAAAAAATGAAATAATTATTACATCCGATCCAAGAATGAAAGAAAGCTTACTCATGGATGAGATTTTATGTTAAGCTCCAGTACAAATCTGTTGATCCAGAATATTAACATCTGCTTCTGCTTATTGAAAAACCCTCTTCCTCTTCTAATCATTTCCTCATTTGTATAGTGGTTAATCAGATATGAAAAAGTCAAGATACCTAGGATTTTGGAGTTTATTCAAATATACTGATAACTCCAGGCATATCTATGTCTCTTAGCTTCAAAATAAATTATTAGTTAATGATCACCATATCTTGGAGCTGGGATCAAAATATTATTCTCACTTTGTAGGTTGCTATAGGCACAGACCAGATAAGTGCCTTATCAAAGATTGTTGGCAAGCCAAGGGGCAGATAGGGAATTAGATTGTCAAACTCTGGATGCTTCATCTTGGGTTCAGTGCAGACCCTGTGGGCAACTGAGGAAGCAAAGTTGTAGCTGAGAATCAGTGCTACCTGGGTCTGCTTGTGGCTCTCACTGCGAATTTCCATGTGTTTGGGCGGAGTTAAGAACCCAGGAGCCCATAAAGTAACCTTCAGGTAATAACACAACAATCCATGTTTTTCAAGTTCATATATTACTTTGAGTTGGCAGCCTGAACTCCCAAGTTCACTGCCGAGGGCCAGTACTGTGCTGAGAATTACCATGAAAATATTCATCATACCAGAAAATAGATAAAGAAAATAAAACGACCGTTTTCTTTCCCATTAAACTTGTAACTCTGTTTCCTATAGAAAAGTGCAATGCTTAGTAAAAAAAAAGTCTATGATTCTGCTGTATATTCTTGCAAAACGAAACTGTATTAGGTACACAAAAGGTATTAATCAGCTGAGTGAAATTCTACAAAACTGGCCGGACAGAGTGATATAAAATGAAAGATTAGAGGCTCACTTACAGTACCAACATATTTATGGTTTTATACTGAAAACAAAAAGCACTACTGAATAGGTCGGCTTATTGAAAACTCAGCTTCTGGAGTTTCACAGTTTTGGAAGAAAGTTATTAAAACATAAATTGCCTGGTATTTTCTTGACATAGACAAAATGGAAAATTTGATTTATGAAGATTGTCAGTTGCAATAAAGCAGATCAGAACATAGTCATTTTACCTAATAAGTGATGTGATGTTATAATTCTTATCACAATTTCAAACATTACCAAAACATACAGAAAGAAGCTTCAAAACCAGAAAGAAGACACTAGAGCTAACCTAAATAAACTCACCCAAAAGGAAGAAAGTGAGAGGTTATTAAAAGCGCAATTTGTTTTTCATTTATTAGAGAAAATTCAGAAAATTTTGAGGAAAATAAAAACTTACATATCTTAAACCAGAGTAAGCATTTGTTGTATTTTCTTCAATATTTTTCTATTTGCACACATTATTAAAACAAAATCATTCAGCACACCCATTTTGTAGTTATTTCATATATTAATATAATGTAATGATTTCCTAATTTTTCACTATTTTTTTAACGTCTGGTTTAAAAAACTTAGATCTTAGCCCATCACTTATGCTACCATAATCCATTTAACTAGTTTTGTATATCTGGTCATTTGGATGTTTTCATTTTTTACCTATTATAAATAGTGCCATGATAAACATGTGTATACTGATATTTTGTATATCTATTTGATTATTTTCTTAGGAGGCATTTTTTAAAGTGACTTTGCTATTGATTTCTGAACTTTTGAGTAATCCTTTAAACTTTTGATGAATACTTTGAGAATCTG
The DNA here is from genome assembly GCF_016509475.1 of Prionailurus bengalensis. Lineage (NCBI taxonomy): Eukaryota > Metazoa > Chordata > Mammalia > Carnivora > Felidae > Prionailurus > Prionailurus bengalensis. The sequence continues at coordinate 21,757,055 of NC_057344.1, forward strand.
ATATTTAAATTGTTCATATTCAAAAGTAAAATTGACATATATTTGAATTGTTGAATATCTGATAATAAGATGTTTACTTAATCTTCAAAGAGAAGAAATATTTTATGTATTTATATATTGGTTTATAATTTTTACCACCTAAAACTCTATAGATGTTGTCCCATTATTTCCTGATATTTGATATGGAGAAGTCTGAGGTTAGTCTGAATTTTTTCGTTTGGAGGCAAACTTTTCTGTCTAGTCAAGAACTAAGTTTATGTTATTTTCTTCACCCTTGAAATTATAAATTTCAACAGAATCACTTCAGGTTTTCATCCTTGTTAATGTTGCCTATAGGCACTGAGACTTTTCATCTGTAGACTCAAGACTTTCTTTTATTTGGGAATACACAGTCCTATTATAGCCCAGATTTAGTGTTTTAGTTAAAAGGGTTCCTTTCTCATGGACACAAATTATGTTGCACACCATTTTTCTTCCATCAACTGCATCTACTTTTTCTTCTCTCGTGATTTTAATCTCCCTTCATTTCTCATATTTTAGAGGCAGCTGTTCAAATTTGTTCTGCACATTACTATTCACTTTTCAGCGGTGTTGGCTTTGTTCTTTAGTGAATATAATATTGAGTGATTCTAATCTCATGAAGATATTAATTTTGCCATTTTGCTTTTAATTTATTTCCTTTTCATTTCAACTTACCTCCTAGCCAGATTCCCTTTCACGCCAGTATGTTGTCTTCTCCTCTCAAAGGTTTATCCTTTGAATTTCTTTGTGAACAGACAACACTGTTTCTAAAATTGTATGGCTTGTAGTGTCCTTTAAAAGAATCCATTGATGGAGCCATGTTCTTTTATGTTACAGAAAAATGTTCTAATCTCCACCCTTCCTCGGCATTTTAAATTCATTCCCTGAACGGGCAGTTAATCCAGCCTAGTTGTGCCTGGGAAGCAGGGATGTTATGTCAGTTAGAATTGCTTTAGTCTGAAGTAGGAGAAAGAGCCATAGTGGCTTAATCAGATGGAATCTTTTATTGTCACATGACCAGAAGTCTAGAGCTAGGAAGTCCGGAGCCAACCCAGTGGGTCAAGGAAGTGTCTTGAGAACCAAGGCCTCTCCTGAACAATGTAATTTATTCTTATGGTTGCAAAGTGGCTGTACCAAATCTAGGCATGTATGTATGTATATATATCATATACACCCATTATCAATATATTAAAATATATAATGGATATATAATATATATTTCATGGTTTTATATATGCATATATACATACAATATGTATATGTATTTATAATGGGTATCTCGAAGAGGAAAAGATGGGTGTCCAATTTTTTTATTGTTGTTAGAAAAATAGTATGTTTGTGAAAGCTCCACTCAGGACACTTGTTTCTGTTTCATTGCTAAGAACTGTGTCTCTGGTCACATGGTCACCAGTAGTTGCAATGGAGTTTGAGGACAGAAGTATGTTTAGCTGGTACAAACTATCACGTTTTATTCTTAAAAAATTTTTTTAGGGGCACCTGGGTGGCTCAGTCGGTTAAGCGTCCGACTTCGGCTCAGGTCATGATCTCGCGGTCCGTGAGTTCGAGCCCCGTGTTGGGCTCTGTGCTGACAGCTCAGAGCCTGGAGCCTGCTTCCGATTCTGTGTCTCCCTCTCTCTCTCTCTCTGACTCTCCTCTGTTCATGCTCTGTCTCTCTCTGTCTCAAAAATAAATAAACATTAAAAAAATTAAAAATAAAAAAAATTTTAATGTTTATTTATTTTTGAGAGAGAAAGGAAAATAGAAAATCTTTAGTGGGTTCCATGCTGTCAGAGCAAACCCCAACATGGGGCTCCAACCCACAAGCTGTGAGATCATGACCTGAGCCAAAGTTGGATGCTCAGCTGACTGGGCCACCCAGACACCCGAAAACCATCATTTTTAAAAAAACAGGGATAAAAACCAATATTCACAGGTGTAAAAGGTCTTTGCTGTTTTGCATTAGTGGTAATACATGTTAAAAGAGAGCTACAGGGGCACCTGGGTGGCTCGGTCGGTTAAGCCTCCGACTTCGGGTCAGGTCATGATCTCTTAGTTCTTGGGTTCAAGCACAGCATCGGGCTCTGTGCTGACAGCGCGGAGCCTGGAGCCCGTTTCAGATTCTGTGTCTCCCGCTCTCTCTGCCCCACCCTGCTCTTGCTGTGTCTCTTTCTCAAAAACAAACATTAAAAAAATTAAAGAGAGCTACAAATGAGGGACTATCCCTGGCCACATGAGAAAACAAGTCCCAATGAAGATGAGCAATCTTAGAACTTCTTCTCTAAAGCAAAGGACATGACCCTGGATGGTGATTCTTGTCGCAGCATCTTAAGACTTACTACTAGAAGAAATTATTTCCAGATTTTGCAAGTAGGATGTTAGTTTTTGGTTAGTGTGTTTTTTCTTCACAAATGTTTGGATTAGTGGTCTCTGAAGTTAAAAAAAAAATCCCTGGGTAGATGTGAAAGTAATATTAGTTGATTAACTTCTGTGTGGGAAGTACTAAGATATATACAAAGGTGAAATCGATTGATAATGCCTTTTTTAAAATTATCAAGTAGAACACGTGATTTAGGAACGTAAATAATTCTAGACTAAAACTCTCCGAGGGCATTGCATATGGCTTGGCCAAAGTTTTTCTCCTGAATTTGTTTATTGCCTCACTGATAGAAGTAAATAGTCGATAAGAGTTTGCTAAATTAGCAATACGGAATCACCTACTATAGACAAATTCACTTATAAGATATGTATATTGTGCTCTGGATCACAGAATGGAAACAGATCTCAGATCAGGTGGATTTGATGACCTTGAGCTGGGCCCTCCAAGGCGAGTAGGACTTGTACAGAAGGGAAGATACTAAATGACAAGAAAACAGAGAGAACTGAGGACTAGCATGAACAGGCATGGTGATCAGTGAAGGAAGCAATGCGAACCTACAGAAGGCAGATCCCATCCACATCCTAGGCGTTCTTGACCTGGTCTTTATTCTTTGGACAATATGCAGCTTTTGATGTTCAGAGAACATAACAGGGGTATGTAGGTCGAAGTGGAGAAGGAATCACTGGGGACAAGAAAATGAATCTGGATCTTCTACCTGGCAGTCTCAATGACTCCAGGAGTGAGGGTTCACATAAGGTGATAAGATTATCTATTAAGGAAATTTAATGAGCAAATTTAATTTAAAATAAATAAAATAAAATTTAGTTGGGAAAACTGTAATCCTTATGATATAACACTCTCTTCATTTTCTAAGCATAGCTTGCTTTCATTCAGCCATATATTTATTTTTATGTAAAACAATGGAATAAGCACTATGAACAGCAAACCAAACTGTTCTCCCCAACCACCTGGTACTTCTTCTTCCCAAATGGTTTCTGTGGCGACCATTTCCTTATTTCCTTTTTCCATGGTTTTCCTGCATTTATGTGCATGTCTCAAAAAGCCTGTTTTTTTCTGGTTTGTTTTTTAGTAGTTTTTAACTTTCTAGAAAGGTATTATGTATGTATTATTTTGGGACTGATGTCTCTCACTTAATTATTTTACTAAGACCTTTGAAATACATTGAAATGCAATTTCCTTTTGCATTTTTATTTTTTTTTCTTTTAGTTGTGATGAACTTGATAATGACCCATTGGTATTTTAATTCATTCATTCATTTGCCAAGTTTAGTTTGTTGCCACTAGGACAAATTCATGAGAAGGCTGAGTCCACACTTAGTTTCATCTGTCATAGCCATACAAGAGTTAAAACTGTTAAATTCAACCTTAACTTAATTGAAATGGCTTTGCTATCATCCAGTAAATATCAGTTATAAAATATAAACATAGCTTTTTTGGCTATGCATGGTAGGACATTGCTTCAGATGCACCATAGTGAGATAATTTTAGCAAAATATCATACATTTCATGAATTTGTAGTTATCACGCCCCTAATCCGAATATGCATTAAATATGTGCTAAAGTAGTAAATATTAGATGTGCCAGTTACAGATACATATAAAGATGATAACTCTGGGTGATGCTTAATCTCTCAGATCAAGCAAAGCTGAGTAGAGAAATTTTGTCATATTTGACTATTCAAACATTTTTTTGATATTACCCTAGAAAAAAGTTCTGAACCACATGGATTTTTTTTTTTTTTTTAGTTATTCACCGTCTCTGGGAAAAATTTGGGACTTGATTAAACAGAAAAAAATGTAATTGCCTAATTTCACAAGAATGTACACAATTTGACATGCATTTTTCTGAATCTAAGTCACATCAGAAGGATATTTTTCCAGATATGTGTGTCTTTTCTGGATTATGACTTTCCCTGCTACCTAATAATATTCCGGAATTAGGGGGACCAGCTTATCCCAGTTTGCCCGGGCTTTCCAGTTTTAACACTGAAAGTCCTGCCTCCCAGTAAGGGCCATGCCCATAAATGCTTTGTCAGGCACCTAGAATCATGAAGAGTTAGGTCACGTCATGTATCACTAACACACACTCTTCCAGTGATGGATTTCAGATATATTAGATTCTCATTTACATTTTAATACATTTGTACTATTTCAAGTTAATATTTTGTAGTATGTATGAAAACCCTAAAATATAAATATTTAAAAGCTATCCTTTTAACTAATTTGAATTATAGAATATTTATAAATTCATTTTATTTCTTTTAAGTGTATATAGTCATTTGAACTAGAATTTCTCATTATACTTTAATGAAGAAATGAGAACGATCTGTAACTAGTATTTCAGTTGTTTGTATGCATTGCATGAAAATAATTTGTTTTAGCAATACTTAGATTTAAAGAGCTTCCTGTTCTAATTTTCTTTCTCTAAAAAGGCTTAGGAAAACTTATTCTGAGAGGAAATAGAGCGTCGTACCTTCAAGCATGTCTTCTGAAATCAAAACCTGGGAGCAAAAAGCCTGACTCTTCCATGTACTAAACTATGCGATTTGGGCAAGCTGCTTAAGCTTATGAAGACAGTGTCTTTATCTTCACATGGTCTAATAATTAGTGCCATTTAGGCTCTCCAGTCACTGTTCTTTGGCCACTGCCCTTTCCTTCTCCTCCCCTGGGTCCCTAGCCCTGCTGACTGCTCACAGCCCTCCTGTGGCTGCTTTGTGTTGTCAGCACCCCACACTGTGACACACGTCCCCGTTGCACTTGCCTTGGGCTCCTGGGTCCCTGGGTTTTCTAGGCGGGCCCTTTTAGTTCCCAACATGATGTCAATTACATGGTTATGGGACTACCAGAAAAAAAAGAAAGTAGTGGCACACCTTGAGAAGTTAGATACAGGATGGGCTAATTTGGGCAATCTTTGCCATTTCACCATGATTTTCAATCAAGGCTTTGAGATTGTGTTGAATGACTACAAGTGGTCTGCCTTTTTTAAGTACAAAGAAGAGGGCAGCAAGGTAACCAGTAGTCGTGGACTCTGGGTCTGGAGTTCTTTCTTGTCCAGCAAGATAATGGATGCAGAATTGACATGTGAGAGAGCGTAATGTCTGGGAGGAGACAAGAGCCCCAAGTAAGGGACCTTGCTCCATTTTTATTAGGATCAGAAGGTTTACAAGAGTGATGGGTGTGAGGAAAAGGGGGTTTTGAAGATATGCAGCGTTAGGGGTTTGGGTCAATCCCAAACAAAGTCCTGGTGCCTGGCAGATGGTTGTTTAAGGCAGGCCTGAGGCGCCAGGTCTGTTTACCTTATCTTGCCTAGGGGACAAGAAAGACAGAGCATGCTACCTCAGGGTCAACAAGGCACCTTTCTTTTGCTAATTAGCTCTGTTCTGGGCAACTTGGCCCTGCTGTGGTATAGCCCTGTTCACCTGTTTACCTATTTTGGTCCTTCCTTCCTTTGAAAGCAGCTTTCTGCTATTGTACTAAGTTGGGGGGCGTTTCCGCCCTGAATACTTAATCTTGTCTACCTAATTTTGGATGCTTTCATCCTGAGGCTTCCTGTTCCTATATGCCTTGTTAACCCATGGGTGCGAGCTCAGGGAATTCCTTAGCTTCTCCTCCACAACGAGTTGCCACCGCAGAGACCATGCCTGGATGGGTGCATGATGTGCCAAGCTGGAAGTAGGCTCATTTCCTCGGAACTAAAGTGGGAACTACCTCTGAGAAGGTGAACATGAACACAGCACACCCTGAGAGTCTCCAGGGAAACTACTCTAATTCTAATACCCTCTACAAATATAACCATGGTTTTGTGAAAGTGATCCATGCCGTTCAGAAGTCTTAAAAACATTTTTTTTAATGTTTATTTATTTTTTTGAGACAGAGAGAGACAGATCCTGAGCGGGGAGGGGCAGAAAGAGAGGGAGACATAGGATCTGGGCTTCAGGCTCTTAGCTGTCAGCACAGAGCCTGACTCATGGGCTCGAACCCACAAACCATGAGATCATGACCTGCGTCAAAGTTGGGCGCTTAACCGACTGAGCCACCCAGGTGCCCCCAGAAGTCTTGGACGGCAACCACATACATGGAACATGAGATGCTTACCCTAGGAGAGAGGATTAGGAGAGGCAGTAGCCACAGCTGGAGAATCCCACCACTGACTGTTGAAATACACGAAATGGTTTTACATTTGCCAGCCTCTTGACTGGAGAAATGTTTGTGGTACCAATTTTGTTCCTCCTGTTCGAAGCCAAGCATCTTGTGGAAGCTGCTACTCATTTGCTTCCGTGGGTATGCTGGAAGCAAGGATCCATACACTAACCAACAATACTCAGACCCCAATCTTGAGTCCCCAGAGGTTGTCTCTTGCAGCCAGCACGCTCAAGGCTGTGAAGGTGGGCCGTACCTCATCACCGGAAAATATGCCCACGATTTTGGGCTGATAGAAGAGCCACGCTTCCCTTACACAGGCACTGATTCTCCATGCAAACCGAAGGAGGACTTGCTTCCATTACTACTCCTCCGAGTACCACTATGTGGCAGGCTTCTACGGGGGCTGCAATGAGCTGGCCTGTCGTGGCCCCGTGGCAGTTGCTTTTGAAATCTATGATCTCTTCCTCCACTGGCACAGGGGGATCTATCTACTACTACACTGGTCTGAGAGACCCTTTTTTTGTTTTGTTTTTTGACAGACCCTTTCAACCCCTTTGAGCTGACTAATCATGCTGTTTTGCCCGTGGGCCACGGCACCGACAGCCTCGGGGTGGATTGCTGGATTGTTAAAAATAGCTGGGGCCCTAGCGGGAACGAAGATGGTTACTTCGGGATCCTCAGAGGAACCGATGAGGGTGCAATTTAAAGCACAGCGGTGGCAGCCACCTCGGTTCCCAAATTGGAGGGTGCACATCCCGGCATCTCATCCTGACCGCCATCAATCACGAAAGGGCAGACTGGAGACTTTCACAGCAGCAATTTCAGAACATTACAAATAGATTCCTATGAAGATTTCTGCCTTCAGCGTTAAAACTGCCTTCTATTTGGGTACACCTCCCCCTTGACCACCGGCCTGCTTTCCAGCTATGCAGTACCAAAATGCGGGATTTTGTTAGTCATTTGTAATTCGCACGTGCTATAGTTTTAAAAGCCTTTTTGAGAACACAGCCTTATTTTTACGTTGTGAAAAATCACAGGAAAATATGCAAGGTCCGTTAAATGTTTAAAAAGTTAAAAGATTTTTAAAATATTTTATTTCCTTGGAGACCGAGAGAGAGCATGAGTGGGGGAGGGACAGAGAGAGAGAGGCAGAGAGAGAATCCCAAGCAGACTCTGCAATGTCAGCATGGAGGCTGATGTGAAGCCCAACCTCATGAGCAGTGAGATCATGACCCGAGCTGAAATCAAGAGTCAGATGTTTAACGGACTGAGCCACCCCGTGTCAAAGGTTTTCTGTAAAAATAATAATAATAATAATGAATACCATTTGGACACTTTTTTATAAAGACTAAATGAAATAATGTAAGGTAGTCATGTATAGTGTCTCATACTTTGAAGTTTTAAGATTTTTGCTAAAGTAGCTACAAGGTAAGTTGAGCCCGGATTTGTGCTCTGGCAACATCTGTTCTATTTATTTTTTTTTTTTCTGTAATGGGAATGAAGATTTTAAAATTAATTTTTGGTGTGTGTGTCTGTGTACTTGATGGCCTCATCACTGGGGAACTCCAAAACATATTTGATGAAGGAATTCTAGCATCTCTGGCCAATTGCCCTTTTAATTGAGTACCCAGGTAGCAATGGGACAGCTAACCTGAGGTAGATTATTTCTCCTATAACTCATTGTCCTCGGTCAGATTTTTCTCAGGGGATGGGGCTAGAGTGAGTAAATTGACTATGTTTGCTCATGTTCATTCTCTTATTGTAGATATGTCTTCCTGAAGTAAATGTTGAGTTTTTAATTGGTTTCAGAATGATTTAATCAGTGTTTATGCTCTGGTCATAAAGAACACTCTGTGATAGGCTTGCCATCTGTTCAAGATAAAAATGAAATCCCTTTTGAAGAAGCGGGCAGTTGATAGAAAGATTTTAATGAATGTTTAATGTTATTGTATCTATGTGAGGGGCTTATGGTGACAGTAACATAAATGTGTAAGCCTAAGGGCTCAATCTTAGTGTTTCAGCTTCTATTAAGTCTCTGTTGGAGAATTGTATTTTGAATCTCTGAAGTTGTATACCGAAGTGATAGAGGGTAGATTTAATGCAGTAAAATGTTTGCTCCAGTCAAGTACTGGTTTGAATCTGCTCACTCCTGCCTGGTCACTGCCTTCCAGTAGAATGAGTCTGTTCATTCCGACCGAATGGTTTTCTCCTTCAGGAACCCATCTTTCTTTAAAATGTATGGATTTTAGGAAATACTTTCATCTGCTTGGAATCTAAACCATGTTTAGATCTTACTACTCTAATGTACAGTAGGTTTTTGTTGTTGTTGTTGTTGTTGCCGATACACATCCTAACAATATTTTTTCATGTTTGAATGACCTTGCTTCTCATTCCAGGTATTTTGTTTCTAAAACACGGACCCATTATAGTATCGTGCACATCTTCTCAGATCCTTGGTGTCTCTTCAAATTGAAGCACACAGTCCTAGCAAACTCAGTAAGAGGTCTAGCCAGGGAACAATTTTCTCATTTAAGGTTGTCACTGCATATCGTTTAGTTTCCACTTGGATTTGTGATTGAAGTTGCTACAAGGGTATTATAAAAGAAAAAGGAAGAGGAAAGCTTTTCCCAAAATGTGACATCATGAAGTACATAAACTTGACCTGCAATGTGAAAATTTAGTGTATTTGCTTCCACATAAAATGCTATTTGGCACAGTATATGTTTCCCAGTGTCATATTGCTATAGAATAGTTGCCTCTTTGCCAGAAGCTATCTGTCAGTGTTCTCAATATCTGCAGGTGGTAAGTATGCTTCAGAATTCAGAGAAGGAGAACGGTGTGCTCGCAGGGATTTGTGAAAGTGCTTGACAAAAAATATGACCTTATTTTGGACTACTTGTGCATAATCAAGACATTTGCTAGATTTCTTACTGCCAGGGACAGTTTAATCCATCCTAATTAGTGATGGTGGTTATCATTACAATTTAGACAGCAAAAATTTTCTGGCATATATTTTATGTTGTAATTATTATATTTTCATTTAAGTCAATGTAATTTACGTACAGAAGAAAGTAAAGAATCTGGTACCTACCAGGAGAAATTGTGCTGGTGTAAATGTCAGGATACAGTAGCATGTACATACTTAGGACAATGGCCTTGAGAATTGAAGACAAGTCCACTAGGGTATACAAATTAGGGTACTTTTGGCTGTGAATGATAACATATCATACTACATGTGGTTTTTGGTAATAGAGACTTAGATTTTCACATGAAAAGAAGCTCAGACACAGATAGTTCCAGGGTTGATTTAATGCTCAGTAGCATCAGGGCTCTTCATATTCTGTTTTTCCAGGGAAGAAATTCTGTCCCAGACGGGCCTGGCAGGCTTTCCTTCATACCTCACTGCTGAAACCGGGATAAGGTGACTATAGCCAAGCCCTTCGCTGATGGGGGTCCAGGAGGGGCAGGGAGAACTGTGTGATAAGCTGGGACCAATCACGACTAGGTCCCTGGAGCTGTGCCCATTCCCTGAGCATGTTGCCATCTCCACAAAACTAGAGTTCCCTTATCAAGGAAGATCGGGATGGGGTGGGCCCAGCTGCTGGGGACAACACATAGTTTTTGCCACACAAGCCACTCAAGAGCATGGGTAGAAACAGTAAATTGTAGGGGCGCCTGGGTCGCTCAGTCGGTTGAGCATCCAACTTCAGCTCAGGTCATGAGCTCGTGGGTTCGTGGGTTTGAGCCCCACCCCAAGCTTTGTGCCGACAGCTCAGAGCCTGGAGCCTGCTTCGGAATCTGTGTCTCCCCCCTCTCTGCGCCTCCCCCATTCACACTCTATCTCTCTCTCAAAAATAAATCAAACATTAAAAGAATTAAAAAAAAACCCAGTAAGTGGCCACCTCTGACTCTTTTACACATCTTCTTCAAATCCAAAGACATGTTAGGTTAACAAACAAGTTTGTCAGTTGGATGGAAGTGGCTTTAACTCATCATTTTCTGTTACATTTGTGATTAAAGTGTTGCACTTCCCCTGGTTCCCCTAAGGTTCTCTTTGGACATCCGTACTTGGTACCATGAGGGGAAATCTGTCGTCTTGGGTAAAATCGCGTTGCAGATGCTCAGTATATATACCAGTGGTACGGTAGAGATATAAACAGGGCTCAGGAATTTGGGGCAGCGTTTGCTTAACCACGCAGACTGAAATCGGTTCATCTTTGTTGCGGTAATTGTCTCACGTGGAGGGAAATGGAGAGAGTTTTTCAACTCCGTAAGAGGGGCCATGCTGCCCTCAAAACACATTGCATTTGTAGAAAACCCAGTAACATTTTCTATTTGAGTCATAAAACTTTCAAAAACCCATTGCGTTGCTTGTCATAAACATGCATTTTGTACTGGTTTTGGAGAGACTGTATTAAGTGTTGGGTGACGTGACCTATTTTATTTTCAAAATAAAATCTCATACGGGATGGCAACATTATGGTCACCAAGAGCACAGGCTTGGAAGCCAGAGTGTTTGGCCGTGAATTCTAACTCAGTAGATATTGAGGAGGTTGTGCCTCACCGTTTGTATGCATGAAATAGGGACATTACCTACCTCAGGGTTATTACGGGGATTAAGTTATTATTTTAGTATTCTTCAGACATGCCTTGCATTATAGGTGTAGGCTTTCTTTAATAAATACATTAGAAGAATTTAAAAACTTTAGGAAAATGTCATTCTCTAAATATAGCTTTCCTGTGCCATGTGCCTTTTTTTTCACTCCTGCATGCATTTATGCAAGCAATTACTCAATAAGATTTCAATGAGTCTCTGTATTATATTATTTTTTCTCCATGTAAGCCTATTGTAGATAACAATAACTTCTTTTTTTTAAATTTTATTTTTTTAAATTTACATCCAAATTAGCATATAGTGCAACAATGATTTCAGTAGATTCCTTAATGCCCCTTACCCACTTATCCCATCCCCCCTCCCACACCTCCTCCAGTAACCTTCTGTTTGTTTTCCATATTTAAGAGTCTCTTATGTTTTGTCCCCCTCCCTGTTTTTATATTATTTTTGTTTCCCTTCCCTTATGTTCATCTGTTCTGTATCTTAAAGTCCTCATATGAGTGAAGTCATATGATATTTGTCTTTATCTGACTGACTCATTTTGCTTAGCATAATACCCTCCAGTTCCATCCATGTAGTTGCAAATGGTAAGATTTCATTCTTTTTGATTGCCGAGTAATACTCCATTCTGTATATGTGTATATATATACACGTATATATATACATACACATATGTATGTATGTATATATGTATATATATACACATACTGCCTCTTCTTTATCCATTCATTCCTTGTTGGACATTTGGGCTTTTTCCATACTTTGGCTATTGTTGATAGTGCTGCTATAAACATTGGGGTGCATGTCCCTTCAAAACAGCACACCTGTATCCCTTGGATAAATACCTAGTTGTGCAATTGCTGGGTCATAGCATAGTTCTATTTTTAATTTTTTGAGGAACCTCCGTACTGGTTTCCAGAGTGGCTGCACCAACTTGCATTCCACCAACAATGCAAAAGAAATCCTGTTTCTCCGCATCCTCGCCAACATCTGTTGTTGCCTGAGTTGTTAATGTTAGCCATTTTGACAGGGGTGAGGTGGTGTCTTATTGTGTGGTTTTGATTTCTATTTCCCTGATGATGAGTGATGTTGAGCATTTTTTATGTGTTGGTTGGCCATCCAGATGTCTTCTTTGGAGAAGTGTCTACTCATGTCTTTTGCCCATTTCTTCACTGGATTATTTGTTTTTTGGGTGTTGAGTTTGATCAGTTCTTGATAGATTTTGGATACTAACCCTTTATCTGATATATTGTTTGCAAATATCTTCTCCCGTTCTGTGGGTTGCCTTTTAGTTCTGCTGATTGTTTCCTTTGCTGTGCAGAAGCTTTTTATTTTGATGAGGTCCTAGTAGTTCATTTTTGCTTTTGTTTCTCTTGCCTCTGAGATGTTTTGAGTAAGAAGCCGCTGCGGCCAAGATCAAAGAGGGTTTTGCCTGCTTTCTCCTCAAGGATTTTGATGGCTTCCTGTCTTACATTTAGGTCTTTCACCGATTTGGAGTTTATTTTTGTGTATGGTGTAAGAAAGTGGTCCGGGTTCATTCTTCTGCATGTTGCTGTCCAGTTTTCCCAGCACCACTTGCTGAAGAGACTGTCTTTATTCCATTGGATAGTCTTTCCTGCTTTGTCAAAGATGAGTTGGCCATACATTTGTGGGTCCATTTCTGGGTTCTCTATTCTCTTCCATTGATCTGAGTGTCTTCTTGTGCCAGTACCATACTGTCTTGATGATTATAGCTTTGTAGTATAGCTTGAAGTCTGGGATTGCGATGCCTCCTGCTTTGGCTTTCTTTATCAAGATTGCTTTGGCTATTTGGGGTCTTTTCTGGTTCCATACAACAACAACTTTTTAATAGCCAGGCAGATAATGCATTATATATATATACCACTCTACAATGCTGATGAGAGGGGATGATATCTAATAATGTGCATGTTGAAGTTCAAATTGGTGAATCCATTATCAACGTCATGTGTAGACAAATGAAGTATATAACATATATATTATACATATGTATATATTATATATATTATATAACATATATATGTTATATATACATGTAATATATAATATATACATACATATTATACACACACACACACACACACATATACCCTGTGTTGTGAGGAATAATTATGTTACTTAAAATGAAATGTTTTGGGGTCACCTGGGTGGCTCAATTGGTTAAACAGCCAACTCTTGGTTTTGACTCAGTTCATAATTTCATGATTCGCCATTTCAAGCCCTGTGCCACCCTCTGCCCTAAAAGTGTGAAGTCTGCTTGGGATTCTCTCCCGCTCTCTTTTTATGCTCCTCCCCTGTTCATGCTCTCTCTCTCTCTCTCTGTCTCTCTCAAAATAAATTAAAAACAACCTGAAGTGTTTTGGGACACCTGGGTGGCTCAGTCGGTTAAAGGTTGGAGTCTTGATTTCAGCTCGGGTCGTGGTCTCACAGTTCATGAATTTGAGCCTCCATTCAGGCTCTGTGCTGACGGTGCGGAGCCTGCTTGGGATTCTCTCTCTCTGCCCCTCCTCACTTGCTCACACACCCTCTCTCAAAATAAATAAGTAAACTTATTTACTGTGATTAAGAGAATATATTCCTATGGGCATTTAAGAAAACATACTCGTGGTACTAGAAAATTCTGCTTCTTGTTGTTTATCATGCCTGTTACCTATATATCACTAACAAAAATAGGAAACCTTAGTTCTACAGAACTTGTTTAAAGAAAATACAGTAAGCAAAAGTTTTCTGAGTTTACTTCTAAATCCCTGAGGCCGTACAATTTAAAATAGAAACACTGGCTGTTCTTCAATGATCTACCTGACATTTAAGTATAATTCCCAACTTATTCTATTATCTTCCAATGTTTTGATATATACCTCCCTTGTTAGGGTGATTAATAGTGCAGTTCTGACCGGAATAACCTAATTGCTGTTGATGACTACCTTTTAAAACTGGCAAAAACTGTCAGATAAATTCCGCATCTAAATATTCTTCTCTTTACTTGTCAACATAAATCTATAGTTTAGTATTAAAAATGCCTTGCCTCATATTATATTCTCTCAAAGTTAGTTCTGAGTCTTTACATCTGAATGTGGGTATCTACACGGACACGTGGGTGGCTCAGTTGGTTAAGGGTCCCACTTCAGCTCAGGTCATGACCTCACGGTTCGTGGGTTCAAGCCCTGAGTCAGACTTTGTGCTGACAGTTCAGAGCCTGGAGCCTGCTTCACATTCTCTGTCTTCCTCTCCCTCTGCCCCTCCCTGCCCTCTCTGAAATATAAACATTTTAAAAATGTGAATATGGGTATGTGTGCTATACAAAATAGCAACTGTGATGTTCAAAGTTACATTATTGATGGTTAAGAATTGATATGAAAATCACAAGCCATAAATTAAGCAAAGCACCTTCTATTGCCAGAAATGTTCTGGAGAAGTACATATCGAACCAGATTTTACCTAAATTGGATCTATTATTGAATTCCGAGACAATCAAAAGAGAACATCAAGCAGTTTAAACAGAATCATTTTTATCTCAATTGTTTAAAGCTGGATTATTTTCTATTCAAGGCCTAATAAAAGGAATCCATTTTTTGCTCCGTGAATGCCAACTAAATGTTACACATGAGGCTCGTAAATATCAGAAGTGACTTTTTCTTGTTACATGAGGGCAGTAAGATGTATTTTAACTAGGAGCATAGCTGGTGAAAACACGGGATAGCAATGCTAAAGTGGATATTAGAAATTTTCAAAAAGAAATCAGAAGCGTAACGCTAAAATAATTTTGAAGAAACCTGTTAACTTAGTAATAAACATAATTCATTCTAAAAAGTGAGCGTGAACCTTTAATGTCTGGCAACATCCTTTGCCTTTTTCAGTTTGAAGTGATTGAAATCACTGAAGCAAACCAACATTGCAGTCAGCTATAGTGCTTCACGAGATGGAGAACAGCCAGAGAAGAGTGTTGTTACAAGGGAATATTCTGCTGAGAGCCTTGAGCAAGGTTTCGAGGCAGGAAAACAGCCTCGGAAAAAAACCCAACCAACCAAACAGACAAAACAACAAAAAACCAAAAAAACAAAAACGGAGAAAGTGGGTCTTGTCCCAAGACTCTTTGCTTCAGAGAAATGGATGCTTCAGTCTTGTCCCAAGACTCTTTGCTTCAGAAATGGATGCTTAAATTTGAAGGCAGAGGTGAACTTTGTTACTGATGAAATATTAACACAGAGGTTTACATAGAAATAAGCATATATAAACCATCTATGAATAGGCCAAAATCGTTGCCACGCAAATTTAAAAATAAGCACGCTCTGTGTACTCAAGCTTTGCTTCTTGGTGTATTTTGCCTACTTCTGTGTAGTTGGCAGAGAGGAGGGAGGCCAGGAGTGGGGGAGGGGAGAGAGTTCTGGAAAGCATTCTCTTCAGTTCACACAAAATACTGTCATCTTTGCTCTCATGTCTTGATTTACACTTTCCTCATTCTCCATTCCTACTTTTACCCCATCCCCCCCAGGCAACCGTTTTCAAATATTTTAACTTTTTGTTGTGCTCTTGTAAAAATGTATATCGTTTGTTGGTTTACACATTTATCATCAACGGGGTTGTGTTATATACTTCCATCAGATTCTTTTCTCACTTAGCACTTTATCTTCAAATATTCATGCATATTTCATGTCTCCACACCTGCTTGCTAACTGCTGTGTGATATTCCAAGCTGGGCACACATTTTCTTATCCATTCTTCCTGTAATGGACACTGAGCATACATCCAACAGTCTGTAGCCAAACAAGAAGCCATGAACATCCTAACTGTCCCCTTATGGAGTTATATGAGCAATTCTTAGGCCTATATATCTGGTTCTTACTGTGTATTTTTAAGACACACGTTTTTAGCATTACAACTCATCACAGCATACTAGCTTAGCCATTAATGTCACCTCACTGTGAATGGCAGCAAAGACAGGGGATCTCACCCCAAATACACTTTATTTGATGCTTTAGGACAAACTGGAATCCACAGCTATGAGGAGACCTTCGTGGCCATTCAAACCCAAGAAGATTTTTTACTTTATTTTTTTTTCAATTTACTCCTCTAAGGGCACAAACAAAGCCATAAAGGTCAGTTTATGGAACTTTCTGAATACGCTTCTTGATCTTAGAGCGTGATTATATGTAATGAAAAGGAAAAAAAACACTGAAATATATGTTCAGTCTCTAAAATCAGTGAGGGGGAAATGTCTTGTTATCACTTGAATTCACAGGTGGTTCACTTTCTGCATGAAATAAAAGCCATAATTTTATTTTTGAGTTGCTACCTGTTTTAAAGCCATGAATAAATATAATTAAAAGAGTCAGACATCCTCAGATTGAAATATGAATCGTGGACCCAAATGAAGAGGCTTTAATTTTCTGTGTTAATCAAGGGGAACAGTAGCATGTAAAACAGTCACTAATATACGCACATAGATCCATTCAGATGCATACTGATCAGTGTTAACACATTCTCTTCAGTATCTTTCACATCTATTCCTTCCATTCTATTTTACTGCCACTATTCCCTGATGTTCAGGTCATTCATTCATTCAGGAAATATTTAACAAGCGCCTACTATGTTCCTAGTTCTGTTGTAGATGCCTGGCCCATGTCAGAGCCCCAAACAGATTTTTGTCCTTCTAAATATTCAATTCTAGTGAGGGGGGGGGGAGAGAAAAATAATAGAGATAATAACTGAGTGGATAGGGGCGTCTGGGCGGCTCCGTTGGTCAAGTGTCTAACTTCAGCTCAGGTCACGATCTCATGGTTTGTGAGTTCCAGCCCCGCATCGGGCTCTGCTGACAGCCCAATGCCTGGAGCCTGCTTCAGATTCTCTGTCTCCCTCTCTCTCCACCCCTCCCCCTCTCGCACTCTGCCTCTCTCTCTCAAAAATAAATAATAAACATTAAAAAATTAAAAAAATAATTGAGTGGGTAATATTGTATGCTAAAATGTGATAAGTGCTATGAAAGAGAAAAGAGCAAAACAACAGAGATTAGGAGAGCTGGACGTTGTTGGGGTGGAGGTTTGTTAAAGTATTAAACTGGTATTAAAAACCAATGGAACGGGCACCTGGGTGGCTCAGCTGGTTAAGCATCTGACTTGGGCTCAGGTCATGATTTTGTGGTTTGTGAGTTTGAGCCCCACATGGGGCTCTATGCTGACAGCTCAGAGCCTGGAGCCTGCTTTGGATTCTGTGTCTCCCTCTGTCTCTGCCTCTCCCCTGCTTGTGCTCTGTCTCTGTCTCTCAAACATGAATCAACATAAAAAAAAAATACAAGGAATACTGCATTTGCAATGCCTGTCACATATCCAAGTGGAGATTTTGAGCAGTCAGTTGGATACGTGAGTCTTGAATTTGGAACAGTGGTCTAGGCCAGAAAGACAAATTGGGGACTTGACAACATAACAATGGTAGTGATAGCCATAAGACTAGATGGGAGTCTAAGGAAGTAAGCATAAATAGAGAAGAAAAGAGATCGAACGCTGAGCACTCCAAAATTGTGGGCTCAGGAACAAGACGGGACCAGACATGCATAATTAGTATGGCTGAAGGAAATTCAAGCAAGCGTGGTATCCTAAATGCAAGGATGCATTCAGTGGTTCATCGAAGATTGAGACAAGAACTTGTTACATGGAACTAGCTCACCACCGTCTATAAAATTGTCTTGGTAGATATTTTCCTTTGTATTGTTTAATGAACTTTGCTTGTAAAACCACCAGACATTCTACTGAGAGTAGGGCCAAGGAAAAACTTGCCTCTTTTGAAGGATTACAGTGGTTCCCTTTTAAAAAGGACAAGACTCCCTTTAACTGTGTGTTTATTTATATTGTACTTTATTCCATAAATTTTTTTAAAAAGTGAAAATTTGAGTTCACTTCCAAATGTACCTGAGCTAGGAGAGAAGAAGAAGGTGATAACGTGAAGCCAAATAGAGACGAGGGGACGAAAGAATAGGAGTCACTTTCCTTTGTAAGAGGAGGTCAAAACTTTAGCTTGGACCTTCCCGTAGCTAGAATAAACAGAGAAACATAAGCGGTTGAAAGAATGATTGTGTCTGTAAGATAAAAGTAAGAATAAGTTCTGGTACTGAAATCGTAGAGAAGGTTTTCTCATGGGTACTCCTAAAGGGTTCTGTATGTCTTAATGGATGGTGCAATCAATAACACCCTAATGATACCCAGCATATTATATTCACTGCCCCTTTCTCATTATTCCGGTTCTTTTGAGATCAATTATATCACGGGGAAATTTCTTCAAATCACTCTGTGAGGAACCAAATCAGTTTTATTATTGTCTGGATTGAGCCAAACATCGCATTATGTGTCTAAATTACAGTTTCAATACCTCTTGTCTATTCCCTTTTGATTCAATTTGTATGTGGGTATAAAAATTGTATATGTCTAGCTGTGTGTTTATGGTAATGGAGATGATGTGAATGGTTAATAAAGACAGCTCTTTGGACTTTTGTTTATCTTTCCTTTGGGGGAAAGGAAAGATGGCAATGTTAAGACAAGAGACGTTTCTGGGAAGGAAAATGGTGGCTTCCTGTACATTTCATGTACATTCAAGTCACATGCTCCCTTCCAGACTTGATGGCACCTGTTATACTCCTCAAGCTAGATTTTCCCACCATTGGTACTAGACCTTTACACTGAGAGTAGCGGCAGTTATTGTGCCGTGTTGAAGGAAGGAGATTAAATTCTTCCAGCCACTCAGCCATTAAATTATATTCTAATGTTCAGTGGTGTTTTCAAAGTGAGCCTTACTCTAATATTAATGCAGTCGAATTTGATGTTGTACCACATCTCTGAACTGGTCCTGCTACTAGAGTAGAGGCAGCAGGAATCCTGAAAGGAATTTTCTTTAGCTTGCTTTTAAAAGGGAAACAGTGTCACTGAGGGTGAGAAAGCAGTTTGCCAAATTGCCCATTTTCTTCGTGTCTTCTTAATTAGAGAGGGGCTTGAGTGGAGATGACTTGAAGAAGTGGCAGGAATATAAGGAAGGGCATTATGTTTAATTGCCTCAATGTCATGTAGTTTATTACATTTAGAGAAAACATAAAATGCTAAATAGGTGATCACAGGAAACCCAGGATTCATTTGTTAGTTGTGTAGTTTTTAGTGTAGTCATGAAATAGTTATTGCAAATATACAGTTAAGTAATTTTAATAATAATAATAGTATTTCAAATCAGTACCCAAACAGCTAAGATGTACAAATAATGTGTTTTTCTCTTATCTCTCAAATACACACCAAATACTGACTATACCTGATATATTCTGCAGAGGCAGAATATATAGAGTAGAGGCAGCAGGAATCCTGAAAGGGTGGGGCAGCGGGGAGGGAAATAGCATATGACTCTTGAAATGGAGACAGTATTATATAGAATTTTTTTTTTAAATTTTTTTAATGTTTATTTATTTTTGGGACAGAGAGAGACAGAGCATGAACGGGGGAGGGGCAGAGAGAGAGGGAGACACAGAATCGGAAACAGGCTCCAGGCTCTGAGCCATCAGCCCAGAGCCCGACGCGGGGCTTGAACTCACGGACCGCGAGATCGTGACCTGGCTGAAGTCGGACGCTCAACCGACTGCGCCACCCAGGCGCCCCTATATAGAATTTTTAAAATGTCATTAATAGCACATTTACTGACACACCTAATTAAGCCAAACTTTCTGGAAAGAAATAATGGATTAGATACCATTTTTGCTAACAATCATGATATAACGTGGAAATATGTCATCAGGATCCACTAGGATGCTGTCACTTATTTCCTGTAATGGAGGCAGTTATGCAAACAGTAATGACTTATCGTTACAGTTGGCCCTTGAACAACATGGGTTTGAGCCGCAAGGATCCGTTTACAAGTGGATTCTTTTAGATAAATACGGTACAGTATTTCTCTTCCCTGTTTTCTCTTCCCTATGATTTTATTAATATTTTATTTCCTCTATCTTATTTTACTGTAAGAATCCAGTATATGAATAATAGGACATATGAAATACGTGTTAATTGACTTATCAGAAGGCGATAGTAGGCGATAGTAGTTGAGTGTGGGGGAATCCAGAGTTATAGCCAGATTTTCGACTGTGCAGGGGGCTGGTCCCCAACCCCTGCATTGTTCATGGGTCAAATGTACTTGCAATGATAAGTCTCATCCAGGCCGTGAGAGAGAAGATAAATGCAAATCCCTATTTAGTTATTTGTGAATTAGGGATGCGTGCATTAGTTCATTGACTTGATATTTAGGTTCTGCCATAGGATGTACCCCTGGATAAAGGAGAACGTTTCATTAGTATTTGATGGAAAAGCATTTTACGACCTTTTGTTAAGGTCTTCTTTTCCACCTCACTGAATCCACATTTTCTACTTGCTCTCTC
Organism: Prionailurus bengalensis; assembly: GCF_016509475.1. Lineage (NCBI taxonomy): Eukaryota > Metazoa > Chordata > Mammalia > Carnivora > Felidae > Prionailurus > Prionailurus bengalensis. Next base: position 21,777,642 of record NC_057344.1, read on the forward strand.
TGGAGCTCTTCAGTCAAGTTCACTCCACTCCAGTTCATCTCACTCCTAAGTAGCCCCAGTTGTCCCAGTACATAGTTCAGTGAATCAAGCTGATCAAGCATTAAGACTGTAAAACATTGTGGCTGATGAAAAAAAGTGGTATTTAGATGAGAAATATTCCTGAATGGACATTGAGAAACACCAGATTACACTGGACCCGTAGTTTGATGTGACTTCTACCAACACCGCAAAGACAGGATCCGGTATTTACGCTGCCCCATTTCAATATTGATCTGAGTTGGGAGTTAAGTCTCCTAGATATGTTTTTCAAGTAAATGTTGGCTGTGTTTCACATCTTTCCCTTCTGCACTTGTGCAATCACTTTTTTAACATCAATACAGAGGGTTTTTGTAAAATGTGTTATTTATTTTTGAGAGAGAGAGAGAGAGAGGGAAGGGCAGAGAGTGAGGGAGACACAGAATCCTAAGCAGGCTCCAAGCTCTGAGCTGACAGCACAGAGCCCGACACGGGGCCGGTACTCACAAACCGTGAGACCATGACCTGAGCCGAAGTCGATGCTTAACCGACTGAGCCATGCAGGCACCCCAATACAGAGTTTTTAATTTATCTTTGGAAGATGAGATCCAACTTCCATAGTGATATGTGATCTTAGTTTTATTATATTACTCTGCTTCCCAGTTCTGTGAAATCTGCAGATGTGGTGAGAAAAAATTTTACATTTTAATTACAGCTAAAATAATTATGCTAATTGTTAAGCCTAAGTGTGCTATGTATTTGTAAAGTATTTCACTTAATTTTCATAGTGTGGGTAATGGGCGAAGTCAAAACAGCTACTGCAAGAAAAAAGACGCTTTTGAAACTTAAATGTTGGCTCATGTAAAGACTATTGAAATATCTCCAAAGTATGAAAGCTCAGAGTAAAACAAGTTGGAGTGAAGGGGAATTTGAACAATACGTTGCAAAGTGTTCAAACGCAAACTGTAGGAGACCCTTAACTAGTCAAGAAAGGAAGCTAGCTAGAGAATCAATAGGACTACTTGTTGAGAGTCAATTTTGGGTTCAGCAATTAAAAGTAGGGGCACCTGGGTGGTTCAGTCAGTTAAACGTCCGACTTTGGCTCAGGTCATGATCTCACGGTTCATGGGTTCGAGCGCATATAGGGCTGGGCTCTCTGCTCTCAGTGTGGAGCCTGCTTGGGATTCTCTGCCCCACCCTCCACTCTCTGTCCCTTCCCTGTGCATGTTCTCTGTCTCTCAAAAATAAAAATAAACATTAAAAAAAGAAAAATAGACTAATGTGCTTTTTATCTAGGTCTGTAATGAAGATGTGAGGAACAGAATATTATTATTGAGATGCGATTTGTACAGCTACAGTGAACATGACCTATGAATCTGGAAAAATCACTCAATAATCATGAATGTGCATTGTAAAAACAGAAAATAATTTCTAAAATGCCTCTGGTTTAAAGTCATTTTCTTTATCATTGGGAAAATTATGGTCTAAGATTACATAAAATACTTCCAGAGCCAGTGGGGAGGAATAAGGAGCATAAAATGCTGCCCTTCACTATTTGGGTCTATATATTTATTTACTCTTTCATTCCAGAAACAGCTATGTAGTATCTTCTATGCTGGGAATGCCTTCCTCAAGCATTTCACCATCTGGTCGTGTTCACAATCTCTTCTGGGGCTAAGGCTGCATGTGCCTCCTTGTTGTCACCTGGCCGTCATCCCCCCTGTGAGTGTGTCCACTCCTTGGATGGTCTGACTGGAGACACAGTCTTAGCATATATTGTGAAAAAAGGCCGTACTGATGCCACAATGTTGATAAGGCACTATCAGTCTGCAGATAATTGTGCAATGCAATTACTGTGTAAACCCAACATCTACTTAGAAAAGTTCCTTCAACCTACCACTATTGAGGAATTATATCTTAGCAATTACAGCATTTAGGTTGATCTCTATTTTATTAAAATATTTCAATGACTACCAAGTTCCCTGGCCTAGAAACTAAGGCGGAGAGAGGGAATCATAGTGTGTTTAACATGTTATCTTATAGTTGAGAGGCAAAGTTGAATATGTTATTTTTGGAAATTGCTCCTTTACTAGAATGTATAATTTATATTTATTTTCTGTTTCTCATCTTTGGTGTTCCAGAATTAGAATGTAAGGATCATAAAAATAAGGATTTTGTGTGTTCTGTTTATTGCTCTATCCTCAGGGCCTGCTGCATAGCAGGTGCTCTAAAAATTTCTTTTCCCAGTGATTGAAGTGGAAAATAAAATTCTCTTTAGCAGGAATTAAAGCAAATCAAAACAACTTCTCCCACATATGCTAAATGATTTAGGAGTCACAGAAAGGTGAGGAAGGGCAAGGTTCCACGGCTTACACTTGGGCATCGAAAGGCATTCTGCATTTTTATTCTGTGCAGGAGAGAGTTACGTGAAGGGCAGAGAGGCTCTCCTTTTCCCCCCACTACTAATTTCAGAGTTGTTGGGTGCAAAAATGAGGTGCAAGGATGTAAGCTGAATCTTGCTGTCATTACGTTATCCCCCATCTTAAGGTCATGCTTCTCAATACACAAGCGTTGCCACATAGACCCGAGAAGTCAACATCCATTTATTGAACTGACACTGTCTCTTTAAAGTTTATTTTTTTAGAGTGAGAGAGAGAGAGGGAGGGAGGAAAGGCGAACAAACGCATGCGGGGGGAGGGGCGGGGGGGAGGAGAGAGAGAATCCCAAGCAGTGTCAGCACTATCATTGCAGAGCCAGACGTGGGGCTCAAACCCAAGAACCACGAGATCGTGACTTGAGCCGAAATCAGGACTCAGACGCTCAACCGCCTGGGCCCCCCAGGTGTCCCGATACTGTCTCTTAAAGGCAGGCGGAGCCTGAAACAGGAATTTGGGTGCCTGTGATTTGTTGAGGAAATAAATACTCTTCAAGAAAGAATGGGACACAGGGAAAGGGAAAGAAGGAGGAAGGAGCCCAGCAAGGATACGGTGTTAGATGAAGTCTGACCTTGATCTGATGCATGGAGGCTGGATATATATGTGTGGGGGCGTGGGCACTGGGAACTCTGGAGGATTAACTTCACAAAAGGTAAGGTGGTTGACCGTTTGAACCCCTGTCTGGGGGCTGTAGTTGGGATGGAGGTAGGGAGACTCAGACAGCGTCTACCAGCTGAGAGCAATTTCTGGAAAAGCAGCTGTGAGCTTTTAACAGCCCGTGGACTTCTACCCTCCGGCCGGGTAGGATTAAGGTGAAGTACTTGAATTAGTAATGGTCTTTACAAATATCTGGAACAAAAGCCTTAGCTGAAGGATTGTTAGAAAAAAAAAAAAGGAAAAGAAAAATTATAGGAATTACAGCAGCAGATCCTGACTTTGCTTTTCTTTTGACACAGGTTGTATTTCCTAGAAGACAATAAAGTTATAAATGATTTAACTGGATAGAGATAGAATTTCTCTGTTGATTTATAGAAATACTCATGGCATCTCATACTTTATCACTAGTTGCTTTACCTCGGATTACAGCTTCTGTCAGGCCACAGCTCATCGTGTGCCTGAGGTTGGAATGCTTGAAAGTGACAGTTCTGTGATAAGAACTTACTCTAAATCAAAGGCAGGATCGAGTTCAATTTCTCTGACAGTGGGTTCTTGAAAGGCTCTGAAGAACAGTAGTTAGTTGTAGGAGTGAAGGTGCTCTGGCCCTTGTGGATTTCCTCCTCACAAGGAACTGAATTTTCATAGAAGTCTTTATGAGTCTTACCAGGTCCAAAATAACCTGTATTTGCTTGGTTGCCTTAGTTGCAATACAACCGGTTTCTAAGCGACTGTCACCCATGATTAGCTGTGAAATTTGCTTCATTTGAATTAATCTTTATTACAGGTAAAATTCTGATGATGCCAATAGTCCATCAGTGATTACTACTACCCTGTGTAAAAAGGACGGGTCCAGAAAAAAATGTTTGTTTAGAAATTACCTCCGTTTAAAGTCTCCAAGTTTATTTCATTACTATTTCAATGCAATATACTTTTAAATACACTTATAATATGCATTATAGGATATAGGATAATAGGATAAGCCATCCTATACTCTGTTTAAAGACTCAAAAGTGTTTTACAGCTATGACACGTAAATCACAAATGTCACTAGTTTATATTGCACAACAATTGGACACATCTTATGTTTAAAATATTTTTAAATGATTTAAAATATAACCATATTATGGAATGTTTAGACACTAGGAAAAACAACCATTTGTCATTTTACTGTCCATATCATTTTGGGTTTTCTTCCCCCCTCTGCAAACGCTTTTGTTCCTCAGAGTTGTAAATAGAACTCATTCAGTTTTATAACCTCCTTTAGCACGTACATCATGAACATGGCCCATGTTATTGATTACCTACACCCACCATTTAAAAAAAAATTTTTTTTCAACGTTTATTTATTTTTGGGACAGAGAGAGACAGAGCATGAATGGGGGAGGGGCAGAGAGAGAGGGAGACACAGAATCGGAAACAGGCTCCAGGCTCTGAGCCATCAGCCCAGAGCCCGACGCGGGGCTCGAACTCACGGACCACGAGATCGTGACCTGGCTGAAGTCGGACGCTTAACCGACTGCGCCACCCAGGCGCCCCATACACCCACCATTTTAAAAAAATTAAACTTTTTCTTCTTCCTGAATGAAAACGTCACATGAGGTCATTGGAGAAAATGAAAAAGATTAAAAAGTTAATCCAAATCCCACTGATAACCCATTCCGCCCCTCATCCTGCTCCTGAGCCCCCAGTTGACAGTCTGGACCATCTTGAGTGTGGCTGGCAGAGGAAATTGTCCTTTTGACCTCTCTTGGGCCCTGGTGAAGCTGGGGTCAGGTCTCAGGTATTTATGGGGAAATCATCAGGTTGACTTTCCTAACAGTTCCCCAAGCTTTATACTTAAGCAGCTCTACCTCCGGCCTCCTTAGGTTGTTGACTTTGCCTTAGCCCCTGTCAGAAAAGGCTGATTCTTTTCTGACTGGTCTGTTTCTACCATATGTGTTACATCTGACATTGGAACTCCTCATTGGTTCATTTCCCTAGAATTTCCAGGTGGTTATGTAAATATTCTCTGGCCAAGTCTTTCTGATAAGTGCACAATGGTAATTAATTCATTATGTATTTTAAAATAAAGTATATTCAATACAGAACCTAACTGTGCCCATTTTGACTACCTCTCTTTCTCTAAGAGGAGAAAAAATTATAAGTCATCTGTTGGAAATTCCTGACATGCAGATAGACAGTTGGTTCTCCTTTTCTTATACTCCAGGCTGAGATGATGAAATTAGAATTTTAAAAATCTCTTTAAATATGGTCATGCGGCTTTTTGTTAGGGAGATTTGCCTGTCTGTTTATTTTCGTTTTTAACTGCAGTGTTCATTATTGAGATATAATAGACATATAATATTGTGTATATTTATAGTACACAACTTGATGCTTTGATACATATATTGTGAAATGGTTACTATAAGGTTAGTTAATACCTGCCTTACCTTACATAATTACTGTTTGTGTGTGTGTGTGTGTGTGTGTGTGTGTGTGTATGTGTGGTAAGAATATTTAAGGTCTACTCTTTTAATAACTTTCAAGTATATCATATGGTATTGTTGGTCACCATAGTCACCATTCCATTGATCTGCTGTGCATTAGACCGCCAGAATTTGTACCCTTTGACAAACCTCATTACCCTCAACTCCAAGCTCCTGTCAGCTGCCGTTCTAATCTGTTTCTGTTTGTCTTTTTTAGCCTCTGACTTCTTTCGCTTAGCACGATGCCTCCAAACTTCACCCATGTTGTCACAAATGGCAGGATCTCCTTTTCCTGGCTGAATCATATTCCATCGTGTGTGTGTGTGTATACACATACATATATCTCTTTGAGACAGTGGTTTCATTTCCTTTGATAATAGAGCCCGAAGTGGATTGCTGGATTATAAGTATAGTTGTATTTTTAATTGTTTGAGGAACTTCCGCACTGTTTTCTATAGCAGCTGCACCAATTTACATTCTCACCACGAGTACGTGACGTTCCTTATCCGTCACATCCTCACTAACACTTGTTGTGGTAAGAGCCATTCAACAGGTCTGAGGTGCTATCTCATTGTGGTTTTGATTTGTGTTGCCTTGATGATGAGTGATGTTGAGCATCTTTCATGTATCCGTGGACGTTAATTGTGGTGTTTATACTTAACAATTTATTAGAGGAATTTACCCATAAAGTATCTTCATCCTGCACACTGCAAATATTTGCAGCTTATTAAATGTTATTTTTACGGTACCATTTTACTTCTCCATAATTATTTATAAAATTTCCATTCTTTATTTGTTTTTGTAATGACTTGTACAACAACAAGTTGTTGTTAATTGTATACAAGTTAATGGTGTGATTTCATTACCAGGCAACTTTGCTCCGCCTCAGTTTCTCTATTCTGCGTTCTTCATTTAAGTCCTTCTAATGGTTACTCAGAGTATGTCTGTAAGTAGATCTTTTTTAAATATATGCTTACTTTAAGGGAGTATCTGGGAATGTTCTGTTGCCTTCCTATGTGGAACAGTCACTTTTGTTTTGTTAAAGAAGGTCTACTTTATAACATTTTCACGCCTCGCAAATGTATGTACTTAGTTCATAACATTTTTTCAAATAATTAGGCAGAATATATTTTTCTTTTGTTCTACCTTGATGTTTGTATGATTCTTTTTTCAGATTTGATGCTCAAATTTTTTTCACAAGAGTACATTAGGTATTTAACTATATTCATTAATTTTATTTCTGGAAAGTTTAAGTCCCTTTAGATATGAAGATTGTAGCCTTCAAATAAGGGATATGTATGTATATATATGCATATATATAATATATTTGGTTATTGTTTCTATTCCATTTTATATAGTGTCTCCTTCTGTGATGTGATATAACCATTTTGTCCTCTATATTGTATTTTCTCTGGTAGTTTTCTTCTTTGTCCTCTTTCAGTGGATTCTGATTGTTCTGGTAAATCGATTAATTTGATATATTGGGTTAAACAGATCTAGGAAATTAATTTTTTATCTTGGATTAAATCTGATCTATTTTTACATTTAAATCCTGCTTTTATCTATGGAATTTCCAATTTTTTACTTCTTTGCCTTATTCAACTCCATTTTACTTACCTACTTGTCAACTAATGTTTTTTTTCTCTTATTTTAAATACTTTATGTTTGATAAAGTTATATTGAGAACTTCATAACAGTCCATCATTTACTTCTGTTTTCTCAGTAAATATCATTAACGGCCTATATTTTACTTCTTTAACTTTGCACGATAAATATCCAGGCCCAATGTTAATATATCCAGGATTTTGTTAACATATAATCAATCCAGCCCGATGTTTATCACAAGCACAGTCAGACGCAGTTCATTTGCATCCTCTCAGTGTCCACAAGAACGTTATTAGAATTCTATTCTGGTGGCTTTTGCAGAAGAATTGATGAAAGGTGACATTATCAGCTCTGGGATCCAGCAGCTGGGATAAGGACATTCCAAATAAATGGACTTTATTTCAGTGCAGTGTGTCCTCTGTATTTGGTGATGCTTTTTTGGGAGGGGTAGGCTTTCCATGTCTCATTCTTTCCTCAGACTTCATCGTAGATGTGTGTGCATTGGGAGCTGGAATAATGTCTCCTTCCTTCCTGGTGCTACGGGCCACCTGTCAGGTCCTCTCGTATTCCATAGGGTTCTGTGCTTCTGAGTACGGTCGCTGTCAGAAAGCCCTGTGAAATGTTTTCTCTCTGTTCTCTATTCATCCCGGGCGCCCAGCACTCATACTTTAAATTCAAGGTGTTCAAAAAACGTACTGGATCTTTTGGACTTCAGGTGACACTGTCTCAAAGACTGTGGCCTGAGAATGTCATCTTGTCTTTGTGTTAGTGTTACTGCCATTTCCTCTTGACGTTATTCTTCTTTGATTGCTTCAACAGGGATCGGAGGGAAACAGTAATTCAATCCCGGTGGGAATGTCACAGTCAGCCTAGGCACACTCTAACTGTCATGTTAGTACCTACATCATGCCATCATGTGAAGTCCTCGGGATTTTAAAATTTTTTGTACATTTATTTTTTTTGATTTAATTTTTTTTAAGAGAGAGAGCAGGAGCAAGCTGGGGAGAGAAGCAGAGGGAGGGAGGGAGAGGGAGAGGGAGAGGGAAGAGAGAGAGAGACAGAGAGAGAGAGAGAGAGAGAGAGAGAGAGAGAATCTTAAGCAGGCTCCACGCTCAGCACAGAGTCTGACATGGGGCTCGATTCCATGACCTTGGGATCATGACCTGAGCTGAAATCAAGAGTTGGAAGCTCAACCACCTGAGTCACCCAGGTGCCCCCAAATATTTGTGCGTTTAGATTACACTATGTGTGCAAATAACTGTTTTTCTAATGCATGAAATTTTGATATAGAATATTGGTATAAAATTCAAATCTTTTTTCTTTGTTGAGCTTTGTTTTTGCTGTGGGGACCCAACAGTTGCCTGTTTCCTGTTATTTCCTTAGGTGGTACACTTTCTGAGGAATGAGATTTCATGGTTTCTTAGTCCAATCTCATATACTCCAATGTACTAATAGTGTATATTAAGACAATGGGTTGGTTGTCCGGAGTCATTGGTAGGATGCATATCAGGCCACTAGATCTCTGAAAAGAGTTATTCTTTGTCACGGGGTCAGACTATTAAGTGTAGTCTGCCCTGGCCTCCCAACTGGGACCCCCTTCTCTTTCTCACATTATTATCTTTGCAGAAGAAAGGCATATGCCATTATTTCTAAAAGCCTGGGCTTATAGGGTACTCATCAGAACATTGATCACTGACCTTTCATCTGCAATGCTTGTTATCCAAAGTGCAACACAGAAATTTCTACTCTCCCTCTGGCATTCAACTATGTGCAATTTCAATAGTTCCACACAAAACAAAATGCTGTAAAGAAAATACCCTGACCTCCTATGTTAACCAACGTTATAGAAGAAGCATATAAAATGTACACTTCCTAAATCCCTTAGTGTTGTAAGCTGTAAAAAGCAATATATTGCCTTTATAGATACTCTTAATTCCCCAAGGATTTGCAGAGACTCAGAATGCCCCTATTTTTAAACTTTTCAGGGGCTTGTGCTATTGTTTCATGCATCTCCAAAGGCTTGTGGCATCGTGTGATATACGGAGCTCTTTGATTTGATGGGTCACCTTCTGCGTATTGCAGCATAGGTTTTTCTGTGCCTGTTTTATAAAAACGAAAAGATCACAGAAGATGAAGGAGATTTTCCCTAATGGTTTGTTTGTGTTCACATATTGTCTGTTGTTTATATCGAGCACTAGCTATACCCATTTTTTTTTTTCCTGGAGTTATTTGACTGTTTTCTATGGGCTTAGTTACTGAATTCTTTGTGTCAAAATATGTTAGAAATGTCCAGAATTAGAATTGTGGAACCAAAAAATATTTGAGACAAAACCATGATACTAGACTGTTGACCACATTCACATCAGTGATTGGGAATGGGATACGCAGTGTAAACTCTTTGTTTAACTGACATCTAAATCCTCTTTCTTAGCTGGGATAATTTGGGGTTGGTGGAGATCCTGGGAGAAGGACGATATTCTGCCTTGTAGGTTCTAAGAATGTACTTTTGTCTTCAAAATACAGAAAGTATTTTGTGTGTGGCACATGTAAACCCAGCTTGTAGTGCTATGTTTTTATGGGAGATCATATAGCCTTAACCTCTCTCTTTGTTATAAATGTATATCTGTCACCCCTGCCCTTGATGGATTTGCTCCCTTGCACCACTATGAGAAGTATTTGTCATAATGCATAACACACATTGAGACCATTATCCTGGGGGGATTTTTGATGTTTGTTCCCCATCTTTTTTAGGGATAGCTCCCCTTATGCATCATCCTTCTTCCTGAATTACTTCTTTCTTTCAGATGCCCCCGATACAGCAAAACGGGACTGGAGCTGTTTCTCCTTTGGGGCAAGGCTCCTTGAACTTTAGAAGTCAAACATGGCCACCATAGGGCACAGAAGAAGTGAGAGAATGAAAAGTCGTGGTGAGCAAACATTCATTGGCTTAGTTTTGTATGCCTGATGTCACCACTAGAATATTAACAGCTACAGGGACAGGATCAGGAAGCGAACCTAGGGAATAACACAAATGATAGCTAACATTTATTGTGTGCTCATTTCCAGTTAGTAATTTTCCCTGTTAGTAAAATATTCAATCCTCTCAGGAGCTTGACCTATTCTCATTATATGCTCAAAGGGCAAAAGGAGTTTCTGATCTATCACATCTGGACCTTTCTCAGTGGTAGGAGAGAAGATGAGAATTTGGAGCCCAGTAACAGTAAGAGAAATGGTCCTCTGCCAGCTACTGTCTGTGCACTTTTTCTTTGGCACCTACTAGGGAGATAATCTGTAGGCTGAGGATTCGAGGATTCAAAATCTTACTCAATGATTTCTGTATCTGAGAGATGTTCATACTATGGAGATCAAGAAAATGTGCAACTCTCAGGACATATTAATTAAGACTCCCCCCACCCCCTCCACATGTTATTGTAAAAGAAAGCTCATAGCAGTTTTTAGGCTCTGTGTATATACAGGTGAAAGACCTTGTTATCAATTTTACTACAACTCACAAGATGGGGCCTTGATTACTTTCATTTCCTTTAGTCAACACTAGAGAAAGTTATCAAAAATGACTTTTTTTCTTTTTTCTTCTAAGAGCTTTCTGAATCGATTCGGTAGTTTAAGTCACTTAATGGCCATTCCAAAAATCTGTAATGCATCTTTCTTTAAATTAAAATATTACTGGGGCGCCTGGGTGGCGCAGTCGGTTAAGCGTCTGACTTCAGCCAGGTCACGATCTTGCGGTCTGTGAGTTCGAGCCCCGCGTCGGGCTCTGGGCTGATGGCTCAGAGCCTGGAGCCTGTTTCCAATTCTGTGTCTCCCTCTCTCTCTGCCCCTCCCCCGTTCATGCTCTGTCTCTCTCTGTCCCAAAAATAAATAAACGTTGAAAAAAAATTTTTAAATTAAAATATTACTATGATTAATAGATGCTGCATGTGAGTACACATATTCAAACATTTTTCAGATTCTCTCCCAGAGTTCAACGAACAAACTTGACAATGTGAATTTCAAATGACATTCACTGAATAATTTGATCTCAGACAAATCTGGGATTTATAAGGATATTTTCCTGTGCCTTTGTGCCAAATGGATTATGTACATTTCTACAAGGCTCTGTTACAGCTGTTAGGATTTGAACACACACACACACACACACACACACACACACACATCACTACAGTTGTGACCTATAGTTCTTAGTGCCTGGGATGATGTGGAAATCTTGCCTTTCCTCTTGAAAATGATCTTTGTGGCTGGGGAAATGGGTCTAGTTATTAATTTAGAGATACATTGTATCAGTAGCTTGGTAAAATGTCAAAGAACAAAAATTTATTGTTGCTTAGGGCTATTTTTTTGTTTTCTGGGATTATGCTTTAATGTTAAATACTTGTTGCACTAATTAGCACAGTATCAGTGTCAGCTCATGTGAAGCCTTCCCTGCTGCCTGAAGTCTAGTCTACTGCTATTTTCAATACCATCATCCTTCTCAGTTTGCTTACATTTAACGGAAAAGTTTCATCACTTACTGGAGAGACCAAGAAAAAATGGCCTTAGTTTTCCTTTTGGGTTTTTGTTTTTGAATGATATTATTGAAGTTCTGCGGAAAAGTTGTTTAATGTTTATTTATTTTTGAAGGAGAGAAAGACAGAGTGTGAGCAGGGGAGGGGCAGAGAGAGAGGGAGACACAGAATCCAAAGCAGGCTCCAGGCTCTGAGCTGTCAGCACAGAGCCCATTGTGGGGCTTGAACTCATACACCGCAAGATCATGACCTGAACCCAAGTCGGATGCTCAACCAACTGTGCCACCCAGGCGCCCCTGAAGTTCTGCAGAAATTTTTAAATGATTTAACAAAAACACAACGGTTTTCTGAATTTAGGAAATAATTAGTTGGCCTCTGTTCGAGGCCATGGATGTACAATAAAGTCAAGAACTGGGTAGTAAGCGTTTATGAGCGCCTGCCTAGCAATGCTGATTATAACAGTCCCAAACTGGAAACAGTCAACATGTCCTATAGAATGAATAAGTAAATAAATAGTTACATATTCATACAATGGAATGCAGTTTAACAGCAGTATTAAAAATGCAGTAACGTGGACAAAGTTGACAAAACATAATGTTAGATTAAAGGGCTCCTAAACAGAATGATGGACACACACACACACACACACACACACACACACACTGTATGATTCCATTTATATATAGTTCAAAAAACAGCCCAAATGGATTGATTTCATTAGAACTTGAGATAGTGGTTACCACAGGGCCTTCTGTCTGGAAGGTGGTGCTGGGGCTTTTGGCGTTCTGGAGATGCTCTGTTTCTAGGTGTTTATTTTACGGATGGAATCACTTTACCAAAATCACTTTACCAGAATCACATTTAGCTCAATGAACTTTTTTATTTGTGCATTTTCTTTTGTTTGTTATATTTCAACAAGAAGTTTTACATTAAAAAAAATGGTGACGAGGAACCAAGAGAAATGAACCAAGTCTCAATAGCATCTTTGCTGACATGTGAAGTGTTCTTATTTTAACAAGTGTCCTTTTACTTATTTGAAGTCTATATCCATTTCAATTTAGGTGCCATATGACTGACGGACTTTCTGCTTTTGACATCCTCTTAAGAGAGAAGTTGAGTTAGGGGCGCCTGGGTGGCGCAGTCGGTTAAGCGTCCGACTTCAGCCAGGTCACGATCTCGCGGTCCGGGAGTTCGAGCCCCGTGTCGGGCTCCGGGCTGATGGCTCAGAGCCTGGAGCCTGTTTCCGATTCTGTGTCTCCTTCTCTCTCTGCCCCTCCCCCGTTCATGCTCTGTCTCTCTCTGTCCCCAAAATAAATAAACGTTGAAAAAAAAATTAAAAAAAAAAAAAGAGAGAAGTTGAGTTAGGCTCAAATGGCATAAAGAGTAGAAAAAGAACTACTGTTTTGGAAGGCCATCTATGATTAGAAATAGAGTAGTAGCAGGAGATGATTAATCTAAATTAATAATGATATGAGCCTATCAGTCTGTATTTCCTGGACAGTTTCTGATTTTTTATTTATTTCTTCTAAATACATTGCTTTTTTTTTTCTGTGTATAATTGCGTATTTTCATTGTTAGTTTGTTAGAATAAAGAAGAAAGAATCTGCATGGATAAAGAATATCAATATCTTCTCTTTGCAAATGAGCAAGGAAAAAGGCATTTATTTATAGCTAATGTCTTATTGAACGTATGTGAGTGGGTTTTATGTCCACACTTGCTTTTTTTCCAAGTGGGGTAATGTGGGGAATTTTTACAATGATCTTTTATTTTTTTAGTGCAGTATTGGACTTACAGAAAAGTTGAGAAGCTAATACAGAGTTCTCTTGCTTCCAAACCCAAATTTTCTTATTAATGTTTTACAATAGTATGGTACATTTGTTACAATTAATGAACTGATATTTGCACATTATTTTTAAATTTTTAAATGTTTTATTTATTTTTGAGAGAGAGAGACAGAGACAGAGCATGAGTAGGGGGAGAGGCAGAGAGAGAGGGAGACACAGAATCCGAAGCAGGCTCCAGGCTCTGAGTTATCAGCACAGAGCTCGACGTGGGGCTCCAGCTCCTAGACAGCAAAATCATGACCTGAGCCAAAGTCCAATACATAACTGACTGAGCCACCCAGGAGTCCCTGTACATTATTATTAAGTAGTGATCAAAGTTTACTCAGATTTATGTAGTTTTCCTGTTCCAGGATACCATTTAGGATGTCACATTACATTTAGTTGTTGTGTCTCTTTAAGGCTGCTCTTAACTGTGACAATTACTCAGACATTGTTTATTTAAAAAAAATTTAATCTTTATTTATTTTTGAGAGAGAGATAGAGCGTGAGCAGGGGAGGAACAGAGAGAGGAGACACAGAATCCAAAGCAGGCTCCGAGCTGTCAGCACAGAGCCCCACATGGGGCTCAAACCCATGAACTGCGAGATCATGATCTGAGATGAAGTCGGACACTTAACCGACTGAGCCACCCAGGCGCCCTAGACATTGCTTATTTTTGATGATCTTGACTGTTTTTGAAGAGTACTGGTCAGATGTTCTGTAGGATGCCTATTATTAGAATTTGTCTGATGTCTTTCTCATGATAAAACTGGGGTTGTGGGTTATAGGAAAGTAAGGCTACAGAGGTACCATTTTTATCACATCACATCAGAGGTATATACTGTCAACATGACTCAGGACTATTGATGTTGACCTTGACCAACTGGCAAAATAGTGTTTGCCAAGTTTCATCACTATAAAGTTACTCTTTTTTCTCCCTCCCCTTGTTTTAATAGGAATAAGCCACAAAATGAATTACTTTCTCCTGTATAACCATGAAGCCCATCCTGTATATACCATCTGAAGCCCAAAACTTTACTTTTAAGAAGATGAAAATGATAGTCACACAAATGACATGACAATCAAAATTTCTAACATAATGTTCATGTTTCTTGTGTCATTTCTCCATGGTGGTGCTGCTTTTCTTATTACCGTGGAAAATGGTTAGAGGAGATACTAGCTATCAGACTACCTGATATTTTGCGAATGTTTGCATAATTGACTTTTCACTCACTCTATCTATTTGGATACGATTTTAAATTACCCACAAAGCTGACTAACGTAAAGATCTTTTAAAATAGTTGGTGGTACTATTACCTTTATATCAGATGATTGCATTTTATACTAGAATATGAAAAATGTATTATCTTTACAGAAATGTTTATCACTTTTCTACAGTATTAGGTGAGTTATTTTTTTCGGATGATTTAAGAGAAGAGAGTCCTGCTATAAGACCGAGAAAACTTACTCTGTGTTATGTGGGAGGAGAAATTCTCTTCGTGTTACCTTTACTTGGTAAAATTAGAATACTTCGGGAGAAATTTCAAGTGGCACAAACTGCTGACATGAGAAATAAAAGTGATTGTAGGTTTGCTCAGAAAAAAAAAAACTGATTATAAGGTTTCTAGAGGTGAGCTACAGGATTTTGAGTGAGGGTTTGTGAATCATAGCACTTGACAACAAAGTTTATCACTTTTTCATTACTCGTTCTCGATTTCTGATTTTATTTTTAATTTATGACATGATGGAATACTTTGTGATGAATCTTTCAATTCCTTTAGAATAAATAATTCCCATTGCCTTTAAAAATAGATGAAATACATTTATATAATAAAGTGATTCTTTTCAAAATGATGTGTATTCAAAAGTCTATAAACATGAAGTTTATTCAGGCAAGATTAATTGATAGATTGATGCAATCGTTCAGAATAAAACTATTGAAAGACTAAAATAAGAACCGTCGAGTCAATTGGTAAATAATGTAGTTAAAAGCAAAATGATCTCCATTTTATTTTGTATTAAGAATGCATAATGAAATCATGTTGTTTCTGATGGCCTTGATTCTAGCTAAGCTGACCCTATCAGAGTTCAATGTCATTCGTTTAAATCATTAAACCAGTTGCCTGGTTCACTTACACTCTAATTTTCACTAATGGAGTTAAGGTCACTTGACTCAACGCTGGTAGGCTTACCTGCATAAATAAAGCTGGCAGAGTTTTGCATGTCCCACTTGCAGTTACCAACTTTGAACGACTTCCAGGTGATGGATTGCTGGTTAAAGAAACCCCTGTCACATTTTTGATTCTGGCTGCCTCCCTCGAACTTGACTGAGCTGGTGGCCAGTGATGCCCCGGGCTTCCTTATAATTGAGGAAAACATAGTATTGGAAGAAAATCTTAAGAAATAAGGATACTACAGTGTGAGTAAAAGAGTATAAAATTTAAAGGAAAGATAGAAGCTATATATATATATATATATACACACACACATATATAGTATATTATATATGCATATGTATTATATATACATATACACACAGCAGAGTGGAGGACTGAGAATTGAAATAAGGACACACGTAGAATATCTATTTGCTTGTTGCTTTCCAAAGCAAATGTAAACTAAGTCATTCACGTGGCTGAGGTTCATTAACATTTATAACATTTATAACTCAAAGGAAAAAAATCCCTTTTTTTTTTACAGCTCTGAAAGCACAAAATCATATAATGAAAAGTATTCCAGATTTAGGAAATCTGCTTATTTTAGATTTTTTACCCCTAGATCTTGTGCTGTTAGTAAATCATTCAAATCTGTAGGGTGTCAATTTGTTCGTTAAAAAAATAAAACTAGTTTTGGACCAGATAATAAGTCCTTTATAAGTGCTTGCCATTATTATGTACCCATCATACATAAAAAATTGTAAACATGGTCATATTTACTCATACATTAAAAAATTGTGTGTACTTTCCTGGTTAATCCCTGTGAGGATTCTGTGAGGTGGTCTTCTACAAATGCGTAAATGGAGGCTAGACAAGCCACTTTGCTCGGGGTCACCTGGCTCATGTGTGGCCAAACGCAGATTAGGATACAGGTCTGTCTTCCTCCAGGTCTTTGCTCTTTATAATAACAATAGTCTTCATATGCCAGGCACTGGTTTTGGCCTGAGGACACAGCAGCAAGCATCAGAGATCAAGATGCTATTTTCACAGGAGACATTTGCTAGTACAGGTGTCCCCACGCTGCTGAGGCGGGCCATACAGGGAAACAAATTCACAGTGGCCCACAGGATAATGTAACTTTTTGAGGGAACCACAGGGAGCTCTGTGAGACTCCATACAAAATATTTGGATGTGATTGCTGAGTAAATTGAACTCTTCGGTATTTATTTTGGTGTGAGGGTGCATGGGCACAAGAGTTTGAGAACTTACGTTGTGGTAAGTGTGGTACTCCTTTTGGTAAGGAGTGGGGTAGAGGAAGAGCCTAGAACATTACAAACTGTATACCAACCAAAGATGCTTTCTAGCTGTGGTGTCTGACAGTAAATGAGCCTGGGGAAGTGCTTTTAGAGCAAGGGATAATTTAGTGGGGGGGGGGGGTGTAGGTGAAGTCTTCTTGGGGACATGACTTTGGAACTTGAGGGCTTAGTCTTTAATTTTTTTTTTTCTCAACCTTTATTTATTTTTGGGACAGAGAGAGACAGATCATGAACGGGGAGGGGCAGAGAGAGAGGGAGACACAGAATCGGAAACAGACTCCAGGCTCTGAGCCATCAGCCCAGAGCCCGAGGCGGGGCTCGAACTCACGGGCCGCGAGATCGTGACCTGGCTGAAGTCGGACGCTTAACCGACTGCGCCACCCAGGCGCCCCGAGGGCTGAGTCTTTAAAGAGACTGTAGTGCAAAAGCCAGAGATGATTGTTCCAGGCCCAGAGGCTGACAGGGCTACTTGGCCTGGACGAGAAAGAGCCTAGCTCTGTGTATGGAGCAGAAGGAGCCTAGAGAGAGCCAGAGAGAGAGAGAGAGAGAGAGAGAGCGAGCAAAAGGGAGCCAGGTCATGCTGGCTCTGAAGAACATGATAGAGTGTTTTATCCTAAGCACAAGGTAAACAGCTTCCTTTCAGCTACACAATCCAGTAAGTCATTTATTCGTCATATTCTGGCTAATTAATAAACAAAATATGAACCCACCATTATCTAGACTTATTTGTGCTTTTACAAATATTTTATTATTGTCAGTCAATGTCCACAGCCACATATAATAGAAAATAATAGATTGATACTCTGGGAAATGACTACGGATACTCAAATTCACCTGGCTGGCATATGGCTGATTCCAGGGAAGTCTGGGGGATGTGATTTATTCACATGCAAAGTTAGCCTGTTTCTCTCTCTCTCTCTTTCTCTTTTTGAAACTGTAATTAATGCATAAATGTATTGTGAATTGCATTGTGCTTTCAAAAATATGGGTTGAAATCGTAACGTCCACAGCTGTGGATATAACGTTGTTGGGAAATAAGATATAATCAAGTGACTATGTGGTCATTCTGGATTTAGGAGGCCCCTAAATGCAGTGACTGTGTTTATGCAAGAAAAAAATGTGAAGGCAGAGACACGCATGGGGAAAATGCCATGTGAAGAGAGAGACATGTGACAATCTCTTCCTCAAAGCCTCCAGGAGAAGCCAACCTTACTGACATTTTGATTTGGATTTCTGGCTTCCAGAAATGTGAGAGATTAAATTTCTGTTGTTTTTTTTTAACTGTTTAATTTATCATTTTAAAAGGGTCAGGTTATTAGTGGAAGGACAGAATGCTCTCAGGTTTCCATCTTCCTTTCTTTAAATACAACATTATTTTGATGCTAGAACTTGGGAAAAGCTTATTTTGGTATGTTGGCAAGCATTCTTAAAGAATAGGAGACAGAATACAGATGATCTTACAGAATACAGAATAATATTAACAGGTAATATTTTTATTCTGTTATCTCAAAGATTTCCCATGAAATGTGCCATTGTTTTAGAAATTAAATGAGTCAGTTTTTGGTTTGTTTGTTTTTTTTTGTTTTTTTTTTTAATTTTTTTTTCAACGTTTATTTATTTTTGGGACAGAGAGAGACAGAGCATGAACGGGGGAGGGGCAGAGAGAGAGGGAGACACAGAATCGGAAACAGGCTCCAGGCTCTGAGCCATCAGCCCAGAGCCTGACGCGGGGCTCGAACTTGCAGACTGCGAGATCGTGACCTGGCTGAAGTCGGACGCTTAACCGACTGCGCCACCCAGGCACCCCTGGTTTGTTTGGTTTTGATAATACAGTAAGAAGATGATGTATTTGTCTCTTCTATCCTGAAACATCAGGAAAGATAAATGGTCTCTCTCTAGATGCCTTGGCAGCATTAAAGAAGTAAATAGTGGCTTTTCATTCTGTTGGGTGGTCGTATAGTCTCCACA
Source organism: Prionailurus bengalensis (assembly GCF_016509475.1). Taxonomy (NCBI): domain Eukaryota; kingdom Metazoa; phylum Chordata; class Mammalia; order Carnivora; family Felidae; genus Prionailurus; species Prionailurus bengalensis. The sequence continues at coordinate 21,796,606 of NC_057344.1, forward strand.
GAAAATTGATATTTCTCAAGCACTCACAGAAAATATTGTTTTCATTTGAAGGTACGGGAAAAATAATCTGTTTAAAACAAGGCAGCAACATAACCAGAATTGGCACTTTAAAATGTGACCAAGTTTGACACATCGTATGGTTAACAACACTGTCAGTCACATCGAAATTCTGTTTGATAAGGCACCAGAGAAATAGGATGATTTTAACTTTTTAGAATATTTATTTTCCATAGTGGTAGCATATCAGAATTATCTGTGATCTTTTTTAAAAAATATATATAATATAAATAAATGCCTGGGTCTACCTCTGAGATTCTGATTCAAAGGTGTTGAGTAAGTATTGGGTATGTGTAGTTTATTTATTTATTTTTTAAAAAATGAGTGGGGTGATTTTATTTTTGGATGATATACAAAACTGTTAAATGAAATTAGAAATTGCAGTTTAAACAGTGGCATCAATTAAGAAGATTTTCAAGCACTTCTTTCCTTGACCTGGATTTTTTTTTATATGTAACCTTTCTTTTATTTTTATATAATTAGTTTTTCTGGCATTCTTTTTTTTTTCATGTGGTGTTAACTAGTTTTCAGCCTGAAGAATTTCTCTTTACTATTTCTTTTTTATATATAATTTATTGTCAAATTGGTTTCCAACAAACACCCAGTGCTCATCCCAACAAGTGCCCTCCTCAATGCCCATCACCCACCCTCCCCTCCCTCCCACCCCCCATCAACCCTCAGTTTGTTCTCAGTATCCATGAGTCTCTTATGGTTTGCCTCCTTCCCTCTCTGTAACTTTTTCCCCCCTCTCATCCCCCACGGTCTTGTGTTAAGTTTCTCAAGATCCACATATGAATGAAAACATATGGTATCTGTCTTTCTCTGACTGATTTATTTCACTTAGCGTAATACCCTCCAGTTCTATCCACATTGCTAAAAAAATGGCCAGATTTCGTTCTTTCTCATTGCCAAGTAGTATTCCATTGTATATATAAACCACATCTTCTTTATCCATTTGTCAGTTGACGGACATTTAGAATCTTTCCATAATTTGGCTATTGTTGAAAGTGCTGCTATAAACATTGGGGTACATGTGCCCCTATGAATCAGCACTCCTGTATCAGTTGGGTAAATTCCTAGCAGTGCTATTGCTGGATCATAGGGTAGTTCTATTTTTAATTTTTTGAGGAATCTCCACACTGTTTTCTGAGCGGCTGCACCAGTTTGCATTCCCACCAACAGTGCAAGAGGGTTCCCATTTCTTCACATCCTCGCCAGCATCTATAGTCTCTAATTTGTTCATTTTAGCCACTCTGACTGGCGTGAGGCGGTATCTGAGTGTGGTTTTGATTTGTAATTCACTGATGATGAGTAACGTTAAGCATCTTTTCATGCGTCTGTTGGTCATCTGGATGTCTTCTTTAGAGAAGTGTCTATTCATGTCTTCTGCCCATTTCTTCACTGGATTATTTGTTTTTCGGGTGTGGAGTTTGGTGAGGTCTTTATAGGTTTTGGATACTAGCCCTTTATCTGATATGTCATTTGCAAATATCTTTTCCCACTCCATCGGCTGCCTTTTAGTTTTGTTGATTTATTCCTTTTGGGTATGCGTAGTTTAAAAATCTTATGTGTGGTTCTGATGTACGGCCAAGATCAAAACCATGGACCCAACGGAAGTGAGTATTGCTAATAAAAAAGAAGTATTGGTGGGGGGTGGGGTATTCATGCTGTGTGCATGAATATAGCATAAGGTTCAGCATCTTAACAAATGTTTTAGTTTTGTAGTAGAACTTCCATAACTATTTCATTCTGGTTGTCCTCATTTAACTGGAGGTAGGGGCCAGGTTTAGAAATTAATTAAATCCAAACTAGTCATCTTTTCTACAGGCCTGGATGATTCATGTACGTTAGATGATTAACTCCCAAACTTTAATGTCTGAAGAATACTTAGGCAACCAGACTCCTTCAGTTTTTGAAGACAACTACACTTATAATTGAATTGCAGCATACAGAATGACATAATGCTGTTTGGAGAAATGATATAATTTAAAATTTTTAGTTTTAGTTATTTTCATATTTCAGAATAATTTTTTCCAGATCTTACTTTTTAAAACTTTTGTTTATTTACTTTTTTTAGCCACTGTGAAACTAGTAGTTGCTACATAAAAACCAATAGGGCATATTGGTAAAATCATCCTGGACATATTAAAACTATCTCTGGAACATGGTCTAAGATATTTGCTGATACTTTCCAAACCACTTTAGCGTTCCTCCTTTAGTCTCATGTAAAATATAATTAGACTTCAGTCAAGCTCTGAATTGAATATACAAGCCATGTAAGGCATCTGAGAGCCTGATGCTACGGCATTTGAAGAAATGGCCTGAAGACACCAAAAGCTTGAGAAATAGCTTTATTTTCAGCTTCTTGCAATTAAAGAGAATTCATCAGGCATATGCACTTGATTACTAGGCAATGTTATCAGACATGTATATATGCATTAATTAGGCCAGAGCATCACAACACACAATAGCTGTGTTTTAATTATTAGACCAACTAGTTGCAGGTGCACGCACACCTGCACACACACACACACACACACACATATCTTCACTCTGAACTGCTACTTTAGATATGTTGCTTTTTGAGTGTGAAGGAACATTTATCTCACCTCAACAAATGTAATTTATACAAGTGCAATTGTTTTATTGCCCCAGTGATTCTGACGTTATTTTTTGAGAATCATAAAAGCTGCTTGTGACACAGTTCGATGATTTTACGGACATTTAACTGAAGATTGTATCTTTTTTGTACTATGCTCTTAATTCTAAAATACTGGGCTGTGCACGGAAAATGTGCTGTTACTACAGAAACAAACAGATCAATTGACAGGACACCCTTTGTCTAGAGCATTTTTGCAGGTCTGCATGTCAAGTTGGATGATGAATTGGGGAAGATACTTTGAAGGACAGATACACAGCATCAGATACACACACACACACACACACACACACACACACAAACAGACACACTCTAATGAATGCATATCTTGATGTTATATGGTACTTACCACTCAAGGGGATACAATGTTTTGTTATTGTTCTTGACACTGACCAACTATGTCACTTCTGAATCTGATATTCCCTCTGTCATTCCCATTATTGGATCCTGGCAAAGTTACCTAATGTACCACAGCAGATCCACTAAAAGTAAAAACTAGAGACTCTCTCTAGATGGTATCAACATACAAGCAATTTGTTTCCTTCAGCCAATAAAGGAGGATGCAACTTTCTTTCACCAAAGGCTGAATTGTTGAAAACTTACACGTTATTCTGTTGGTGTTCTTGATGCGATGAGACAGCATTACATCGTGGCAACTGTGCAGTTAGGGGGCACAGTTGCCTAGGATTGGGTCCCATGCTATCCCTTACTGCTGGGCAAACCCGGTCAAGTATGTAAACTCTGTGCTTCAGATTCCTTACCTAGACAATGAAGCTAATGATAGTACCTCTATCAGTGGGTTCAGGGAGGACTCGATGAGCTAATGACTACTAAGCACATAGAACAGTAGACAGCACAGTCAGGAATGTTAACCTTTGTTATCCTGTGATTACTTTCGATATGCTTTTCATATCCATGAAACGACCTTTTCACCTTTAACTTTCTTCCTCATGATTCCACTTGGTAAAAACAAAAGTTGAAGCCAGCAACTGATTCGTTATGAAAAATAATCATGAAGGTAAAGAATTAATTTCTGGCTACTTGAGCTCAAAGAGAAGATAATGAATAAATCACTTTGCAAATGGGTAAGGTTTTGCACTGAAAAACATTGTATCAACCAAAGAAAGCTTAGGATGAATAAGGGCATTTCCTTTAATATGAATCTTACATTTTTAAGTATTTATCAAGATTTTAAATGAAAAAGTTAAGTAAAAAGAGAAGTGAGACAAGATATTAACAATTAGCTACTAGAGATCAATTGTGAACTGAGGAAATGAAGACTAATTATTTCCTGACCATCTGCTGAGTTTGGAGGAAAGTAGTAATCTTTAATTCATAGTTTTGAATATATCATTGATTTTCTGATTTAAGTAAGCCATGTACACTGTAGAAAACATAGAAATGTAAAAAACATTATAATGAAAAATACAATTTCTTCATTGTTTTATCAATCTAGGCTAAGTACTGGTAACATTTAAAAATTTTTTATGTGAAAAAATATTTTTATGTGAGATTTAATACGCACTCACAGTTTGGATCCCACTGTTAGGGATGACTGTGATAGCCTAGTTTTATTTTTATTTAAATAGTGTCTCTAGGGGCGCCTGGGTGGCGCAGTCGGTTAGGCGTCCGACTTCAGCCAGGTCACGATCTCACGGTCCGTGAGTTCGAGCCCCGCGTCGGGCTCTGGGCTGATGGCTCAGAGCCTGGAGCCTGTTTCCGATTCTGTGTCTCCCTCTCTCTCTGCCTCTCCCCCGTTCATGCTCTGTCTCTCTCTCTGTCCCAAAAATAAATAAACGTCGAAAAAAAAAATTAAAAAAAAAATAGTGTCTCTAGAGAAGTTTGTCACATTTTCTACATAAATATGACTTCTCATTAAAATACTACATTTATGATATGTCAATTATAAATATAATCAACTCAATATGGTTAGAATTAATTGACCATATGCTCAAAAGGTATAGTACTAGATATTAAAATCTATCCTGGAAATAGCATACCTCCAGGAAATAGCATCTTCTTTTTAAGAGTTAACTTTCCAAGTAACTGGTGTCTAACCCTAATTTCTGGGTAGAAATTATTTTTGATGAAGAATTTTCAAATAAATGTATTATTAGTATTTATTGATATAAAATTGGTGTATACGACTGTATGTTTCAAGTATGCAACATTATAATTTAACATCTGTGTGCACTACAAAGTGATCACCACTGAAAGTTTAATTGCCATTAATCACCATAGGATAAACCCTCTTCACCCATTTTACTCACCCCCACCCCCTATTCCTTTCCCTTCTGGTAACCACCAATCTAGTCTTTGTATCTATGGGTTTGTTTTGTTCTGTTTTGTTGGCTCATTTTTTTGTTGTTGTTTTTTAGATTCCAGATTTGAATGAGGGCATATGGCATTGTCTTTCTCCATCTGACTTATTTCACTTAGCATGATACCTACAAGTTCCATTCATGTTTGCACAAACAGCAAGCTTTTATTCTTTTTTTATGGCCGAGTAGAATTTCATTGTATATATATATATATATAACATATATACACGTCTATTCATTCATCTAGTAAGGGACTTTTAGGTTGTTTCCATATCTTGGCTATTGTAAATAATGGTGCAATGAACATAGCAAATGTTTTCTTGTAACAGCATTTTGTCTTCTTTGGACAAATACCTTCTTTGGATCATACAGTAGTTCTATTCGTAATTTTTGAGAAATCTCCATACTGTTTTCCATAAAGGCTGCACCAGATTACATTCCCACCAATAGGGTTAAGGGTTTCCTTTTCTCTACATCCTCTTTATTTCTTATCTTTTTGATAATAGCCATTCTAACTGGTATGAGGTGATATTGTGGTTTTGATTTGCATTTCCTTGATGATTAGTGGTGTTTAGCATATTTTCATGTGCCTATTGGCCATCTGTATGTCTTCTTTAGATGAATGTCTGTTCATATCCTCTGCCCATTTTTAAATCGGGTTATTTGTTTTTCTTATTTTATAGTTGTAAGAGTTCTTAATATAGTTTGGACATTCATTTTTTTTTCAGATATATGAGTTGCAAAAATCTCCCATTCAGTAGCTTGCCTTTTTGTTTTGATGATGGTTTCTTTGATGTGCAGAAGCTTTTTATTTTGCCCTAAGTCTATTTATTTTTGCTTTTGTTCCTTTAGCTTTGGCGTTAGCTCCACAAAAGTATCACTATAACCAATATCCAATGTTTACCACTTATGTTTCTTACCAATTATGTTAGCAATTTATGCTTTCAGGTCTTACATTCACATCTTGAATCCACTTTGACTTAATTTTTGTTTGCAGTATAAAGTGGTGGTCTAGTTTCATTCTTTGGTATGTGGCTCTCCATTTTTATAATGCGATTTATTGAAGAGACTGTCATTTCTTTATTGTATATTCTTGGCTCTTTTGTCATCAATTTATTGTCCATATATGTGTGAATTTAATTTTGGTCTCTCAGGTCAGTTCCATTGCTCTCTGTCTGTTTTTGTGCCAATACTGTACTATTTTGGTTATTATAATTTTGTAGTATAAGTTGAAATCAGGGAGCATGATACCTTCAGCTTTATTCTTTTTCAAGATCACTTTAGTTATTCAGTCTTTTGTTACATACAAATTTTAGGTTTCTTTGTCCTAGTTCTCTGAAAAATGCCATTGGTATTTTGGTGGAGGTTGTATTAAATCCGTAGATTGCTTTTGGTGGTATGAACATTTTAACAATATTAATTTTTTCATGCCATGAGCATTGAATATCCTTTCATTTCTTTCTTTCTTTAGTTTCTTCTAAATGTCAGTGTATAGTTCTTTCATCTCCTTGGTTAAAAAGTTATTACTAGATATATGTTTTGATGCAGTTGTAAGTGGGATTGCTTTATTAATTTCTCTTTCTGTTGTTACTAACATATCAAAACATAATAGATTTTTGCATGATGATTTTGTACCCTATTACTTTATTGAATCCATTTATTAGTTCTAAAACTTGTTAAATTAGTTATAAAAAACTTTTAATGAATTTATTTTATTTATTAGTTCTAAAAGTTTTCAAAAGTCCTTAGAGTTTTCTGGGGCACCTGGGTGGCTCAGTCGGTTGAGCAGCTGTCTTCGACTCAGGTCATGAGCTTGCGGTTTGTGAGTTCCAGTTCCACATTGGGCTCTGTGCTGACAGCTTGGAGCCTGGAATCTGCTTCGGATTCTGTGTCTCCCCTCTCTTTGCCCCTCCCCCCACTTATGCTCTATCTCTCTCTCTGTCTCTCTCAAAAATAAACATCGAGAAAATGGCAGCGTAGGAGGACGCTGGGCTCACCGTGTCCTGCTGATCACTTAGATTCCACCCACATCTGCCTAAATAACCCAGAAAACAGCCAGAAGACTAGCAGAATGGACTCTCCAGAGCCAAGCGTAGACAAGAGGCCCACGGAAGAGGGTAGGAAGGGCAGAGAGGCGGTATGCGCTGCACGGACTGGCAGGAGGGAGCCGGGGCAGTGAAGGAGCAGCCCTCCTGGCAAGGCAGAGCCCCCAAGTCTGACTTGCAAAAGCGGAGGGGCCGGACTGCATGAGTTCTGACAGCCAGCGGGACTTAACATCTGGAATGTTAAAAGTCAACAGCTCTGCTTAGAGAGTGGGAGGGCGAGAGGACACCGGGAGGGAGAGTTGTTGAGCCCCAGAAAACAGAGCTCAGCTCGGCAGGGAACAAAGGCACCGGCCACTGCCATTTCCCTCTCCCATCCCCAGGCGAAATCCCAAAGGGAACCAGTTCCCATCACTGAACTTGCTTGCACTGCACAAACGCCCAACGCTGTGCTTCTGTGGATCCATCAGTCCAATGGGTCTGCCTCCCTCTTGGTGCTGCGGGGCCCCTCCCACAGGAGACCACCTATGGCAAAGTGAGCTAAGCCTGCCCCTCCCGCCCCCTGTGCACCTTGCAGATCCCCTTGGCTAATACGCCAGATCCCATCAAAGCAGCACCACAAGCCTGGCAGTGTCCAAGTAGCCCAGACAGGGGCCACGCCACTCCACAGTGAGTCCTGCCCCTGGGAGAGGGGAAGATAAGGTACACACCAGTATGACTGTGGCCCCAGTGGTGGGCTGGGGACAGACATCGGGTCTGACTGTGGCCCTGCCCACCAATACAAGTTACTCCAGACAGCACAGGGGAAGTGCCCCACAGTTCTGCACCACTCCAGGGACTCTCCAAAATGAAGAAACGGAAGAATTCTCCTCAAAAGAAACTCCAGGAAGTAGCTACAGCTAAGGAATTGATCAAAAACAATTTAAGCTATATAATGAACCATGAATTTAGAATAATAGTCATAGAATTAATCACCGGGCTTGATGAAAGTATAGAGGACAGCAGAGAATCTATTGCTACAGAGATCAAGGGACTAAGAAATAGTCACGAGGAGCTAAAAACTGCTATAAATGAGGTGCAAAATAAAATGGAGGCGGCCATAGCAAGGATTGAAGAGGCAGAGGAGAGAATAGGTGAACTAGAAGATAAAATTATGAAAAAAGGAGAAGCTGAGAAAAAGAGAGATAAAAAAAAACATCCAGGAGTATGAGGGGAGAATTAGAGAACTAAGTGATGCAATGAAACAGAACAATATCTGTATAATAGGGATTCCAGAAGAGGAAGAGAGAGAGAAAGGGGCTGAAGGTGTACTTGAACGAATCATAGCTGAGAACTTCCCTCATCTGGGGAAGGAAACAGGCATTGAAATCCAAGAGGCACAGAGAACTCCCTTCAAACGTAACTTCAGTCGATCTTCTGCACAACATATCATAGTGAAACTGGCAAAATACACGGATAAAGAGAAAATTATGAAAGCAGCTAGGGATAAATACACTCTAATATATAAAGGGAGACCGATAAGACTAGTGACGGATCTATCTACTGAAACATGGCAGGCCAGAAAGGAATGGCAGGAAATCTTCAATGGGATGAATGGAAAAAATATGTAGCTGAGAATCCTTTATCCAGCAAGTCTGTCATTCAGAATAAAAGGAGAGATAAAGGTCTTCCCAAACAAACAAAAACTGAAGGAATTCATCACCACTAAACCAGCCCTACAAGAGATCCTAAGGGGGATTCTGTGAGTGAAATGTTGCAAGGACCACAAAATACCAGAGACATCACTACAAGCATGAAACCTACAGACATCACAATGACTCTAAACCCATATCTTTCAATAATAACACTGAATGTAAATGGACTAAGTGCTCCAACCAAAAGACATAGGGTATCAGAATGGATAAAAAAACAAGACCCATTTATTTGCTGTCTACAAGAGGCTCATTTCAGACTTTAGGACACCTTCAGATTGAAAGTGAGGGGATGGAGAACTATCTGTCATACTACTGGAAGTCAAAAGAAAGCTGGAGTAGCCATACTTATATCAGACAAACCAGACTTTACATTAAATGCTATAACAAGAAATGAAGAAGGGCATTATATAATAGTTACAGGGTCTATCCATCAGGAAGAGCTAACAATTATAAATGTCTGTGCCGTATACGGGAGCCCCCAAATATATAAAACAATGAATCACAAACATAAGCAACCTTATTGGTAAGAATGTGATAATGGCAGGGGACTTTAATACTCCACTTACTGCAATGGATAGATCATCTAGACACAGGGTCAATAAAGAAGCAAGGGCCCTGAATGATACATCGGACAAGATGGACTTGACAGATATATTTAAATCTCTGCATCCCAAAGCAACAGAATATACTTTCTTCTCGAGTGCACATGGAACATTCTCCAAGATAGATCACATACTGGGTCACAAAACAGCCCTTCATAAGTTTACCAGAATTGAAATTATACCATGCATACTTTCAGACCACAATGCTATGAAGCTTGAAATCAACCACAGGAAAAAGTCTGGAAAACCTCCAAAAGCATGGAGGTTAAAGAACACCCTACTAAAGAATGAATGGGTCAACCAGGCAATTAAAGAAGAAATTAAAAAATACATGGAAACAAATGAAAATGAAAATACAACAATTCAAATGCTTTGGGATGCAGCAAAGGCAGTCCTGAGAGGAAAATACATTGCAATCCAGGCCTATCTCAAGAAACAAGAAAAATCCCAAATACAAAATCTAACAGCACACCTAAAGGAAATAGAAGCAGAACAGCAAAGACACCCCAAACCCAGCAGAAGAAGAGAAATAATAAAGATCAGAACAGATAAACAATATAGAATCTAAAAAAAACTGTAGAGCAGATCAATGAAACCAAGAATTGTTTTTTTGAAAAAATAAACAAAATTGACAAACCTCTAGCCAGGCTTCTCAAAAAGAGGGAGATGACACAAATAGATAAAATCATGAATGAAAATGGAATTATTACAACCAATCCCTCAGAAACACAAGCAATTATCAGGGAATACTATGAAAAATTATATGCCAACAAATTGGACAACCTGGAAGAAATGGACAAATTTTAAACACCCACACTCTTCCAAAACTCAGTCAGGAGGAAATAGAAAGCTTGAACAGACCCATAACCAGCGAAGAAATTGAATCGGTTATCAAAAATCTCCCAACAAATAAGAGTCCAGGACCAGATGGCTTCCCAGGGGAGTTCTACCAGACGTTTAAAGCAGAGATAATACCTATCCTTCTCAAGCTATTCCAAGAAATAGAAAGGGAAGGAAAACTTCCAGACTCATTCTATGAAGCCAGTATTACTTTGATTCCTAAACCAGACAGAGACCCAGTCAAAAAAGAGAACTACAGGCCAATATCCCTGATGAATATGGATGCAAAAATTCTCAATAAGATACTAGCAAATCAAATTCAATGGCATATAAAAAGAATTATTTACCATGATCACGTGGGATTCATTCCTGGGATACAGGGCTGGTTCAACATTTGCAAATCAATCAACGTGATACATCACATTAATAAAAGAAAAGATAAGAACCATATGATCCTGTCAATCGATGCAGAAAAGGCCTTCGACAAAATTCAGCACCCTTTCTTAATAAAAACCCTTGAGAAAGTCGGGATAGAAGGAACATACTTAAAGATCATAAAAGCCTTTTATGAAAAGCCCACAGCTAACATCATCCTCAACGGGGAAAAACTGAGAGCTTTTTCCCTGAGATCAGGAACACGACAGGGATGCCCACTCTCACCGCTGTTGTTTAACATAGTGTTGGAAGTTCTAGCATCAGCAATCAGAGAACAAAAGGAAATCAAAGGCATCCAAATTGGCAAAGATGAAGTCAAGCTTTCACTTTTTGCAGATGACATGATACTATACATGGAAAATCCGATAGACTCCACCCAAAGTCTGCTAGAACTGATACATGAATTCAGCAAAGTTGCAGGATAGAAAATCAATGTACGGAAATCAGTTGCATTCTTATACACTAACAATGAAGCAACAGAAAGTCAAATAAATAAACTAATCCCATTCACAATTGCACCAAGAAGCATAAAATACCTAGGAATAAATCTAACCAAAGATGTAAGAGATCTGTATGCTGAAAACTATAGAAAACTTATGAAGGTAATTGAAGAAGATATAAAGAAATGGAAAGACATTCCCTGCTCATGGATTGGAAGAATAAATATTGTCAAAATGTCAATACTACCCAAAGCAATCTACACATTCAATGCAATCCCAATCAAAATTGCACCAGAATTGTTCTTGAAGCTAGAGCAAGTAATCCTAAAATTTGTATGGAACCACAAAAGGCCCCGAATAGCCAAAGTAATTTTGAAGAAGAAGACCAAAGCAGAAGGCATCACAATCCCAGACTTTAGCCTCTACTACAAAGCTGTCGTCATCAAGACAGCATGGTATTGGCACAAAAACAGACACATAGACCAATGGAATAGAATAGAAACTCCAGAACTAGACCCACAAACGTATGGCCAACTCATCTTTGACAAAGCAGGAAAGAATATCCAATGGCAAAAGACAGTCTCTTTAACAAATGGTGCTGGGAGAACTGGACAGCAACATGCAGAAGGATGAAACTAGACCACTTTCTTACATCATTCACAAAAATAAACTCAAAATGGATAAAGGACCTGAATGTGAGACAGGAAAGCATAAAAATCCTAGAGGAGAAAGCAGGAAAAAAACCTCTCTGACCTCAGCCGCTCACTGGGTGTTGTATGGAAACCAATTTGACAATAAATTTCATATTTAAAAAAATTTTTTAAATAATAAATAAGCATCAAAAAAAATTTTAAAAGTCCTTAGAATTTTCTATGTATAGCATCATGTCATCTGCAAAATAGGGACAGTTTTACTTTTTTTTTCTGATTTGGGTATTTAAAAAATTTTTTCTTACCTAATTGCTCTGTCTAGGACTTCAATACTATATTGAACAAAAGTGAGAGTGAGCATCTCTATCTTGTTCCTGATCTTGGAAGAAAAATTTTCACTTTTCACCATTGAGTGTGATGTTAGCTATAGGTTTTATAATATGGCCTTAAATATATTTAGGTACACTCCCTCTCTACCTACTTTGTTGAGGATTTTTATCATAACCGGATGTTGAATTTTGTCAGATACTCTTTCTGCATCTATTAAGTTGATCATATGATTTTTATCCTTTATCTGTTAATGTGGTTAATTTGCAGATGTTGAAGTACCCTTACATTTCTGGACTAAATCCCACTTGATCATGGTACATGATCCTTTGAATGTAATGTTGAATATGGTTTGCTAATATTTAGCAAATGGCCCATGTTTTGTATTTTTGATATCACATATTAAATCTTTTTTTAAATTTTATGTATCCTTTAACTAGTTAATGTAGTTAATTTTATTATTTTTGTCTTTTAACCTTCATACTTGCTTTATAAGTAATTGGTCCACTGCTTTTACTATATATTTACCTTTTCCAGGGAAACTTTTACTTCCTTATGTTTTCTTATTATTAATTAGTGTCATTTCTTTTCAGTTTGGAGAAGTCCCTTTCAGATTTCTTGTATGGCCAGTTTAGTTGGGACACACTCCATTAGCCTTTGCTTGTCTGGCATACCCTTCATCTTTCTTTTTTCTTTTTTTCTTTTGTTTTAAATTCTGAACAATAACCTTGCTGGGTGCAGAATTCTTGGATGGAAGTCTTTTTCAGCACTTCAAAAATGTCATGTCACTCTCTTCTGGCCTACAAAGTTTCTACTGAAAAATCTGCTGGTAGCCTTATGGGGTTTCCCTTGTATATAATAAGCTGTTTTTCTCTTGCTGCTTTTAAGAGTCTCTCTTCAACTTTTACCATTGTAATTATGTGTCATGGTATGCATCTATTTAGGTTCATCTTATTTGAAATTCTCTGGGGTTCCTGGACCTGTACATCCATTTTCTTCTTCAGACGAGGTAAGTTTTCACCCATTACTTCTTCACCTAAGTTTTCTGGCCCTTTCTCTATTTCTTATCTTTCTGGGACCCATATCATATGAATGTTATTCTGCTTGATGTTGTGACAAAGGTCCTTTAATTTATCTTCATTTTTTTCTCGTTTATTTTTTCTTTCTGTTCTGTCTGGGTGAGTTCTATTGCGTTGTCCTCCAGCTCACTTATCCAGTCTTTGGCGTCATCCAGTCTGCTGTTGAACCCCTCTAGTGTATTTTTACAGTTCAGTTATATTTTTCAGCTCTATAACTTATGTTTTCAACTTAGATATTCTTTCTCTTTGTTGAGGATCTCAGTGTGTTTATCTAGTCTTCTCCCAAGTTTAGTGAGCATCTTTATGACTATCCCTTTGAACACTGTTTCAGGTAGATTGCTTATCTCTATTTCATGAATGTCTTTTTCTGATGTTTTGTCTTATTCTTTTGTTTGGAACATATGCCCCTGTCTCCTCATTTTGTTTGACTCTCTGTGTTTATTTCTATTTATAAAGAAAACACCTATCTCTCTCAGTCTTGAAGGAACGGTCTTATGTAGGAGATGTCATGTAGAGCCTAAAAGTGCAGTCCCCTCTGACCACCAAGGTTGGGAGCTCAAGGGGCATACCCTATGTGAGGTGTGTGTACCTATCTGCTGTAGCAGGGCCATATATATAGCATGAGGATTGGCAGGGCAAGCACCTGACATAGCTGTGACACATGGTTTCACTCTAGTAGTGGCTCGGGTTCTCAGCTGAGCATGCCCGCCAGCTCTAGCATGTTACAGGGATAGTTCCAAAGTGGTGCCAAGGCTTACATTATCAAGGTATGATAAGGTCACAAACATGGCACCCCCCCCTCCATGTCTCCATCTCTGGAGAAAGTCCCAACAGTTTTCTGCTGCTCTGGTGGTCATTTTAAGGTTAGCAAATTGATTTCCTTCACATATGCCCTAGGCAGTTTTCAAATTGTCTTTTTTTTTCCGGGTCCCAAGTTGAGTGAGTCTGCTTGCAAGCCCTATAAGAGTGAGTTCTTTGTTCCCTATGGTTCCTGCATATAATCCCCACTGGGTCTGAAAACCCAGTATTTAAGTGGCTTATCTTTTTCATGAAGGATCTAACTGTTGGAGTACCTGATGTGATACAAACCTCTTACTCCTCAAAAGAGAAGTTTAATATTTTTGACACACAGTTCCTGGGGTTGGTTTATTTTTATTTTTATTTTTATTTTTATTTTTATTTGTTTGGGTTTTTTTTTGTTTTGTTGTTGTTTTTTGGTAAGACGTTTCTCTCTCTCTCTTACCTGCCTCAATGCTGTCCTTTTTGACTTTTTTGTAAAGACTCAGTTCGTCGAGTTTTTTGGGTTTTATAGAAGAAATTATTTCATATCCAGTTATATATTTGTTGTATCCATGGAAAGTAATGAACTCAGGATCTTCCTATGCCACCATCTTGAATCGAACTTCTCCACAAAAGAATTATAGTGAGTTAACTGATTACCATTCCAATATTTGTCCCTATCTTAATTATTTTTATCATTTCTCTTGTTGGACATTCAGATTTTAAAGTTTTTGCTATTGTAAATAAAGTTACAATGAGTGTTCTCTTATGAAAATCTTTTACCTCATTTATTATTGTTACCTTAAGGTCAATTTCTAGAAATGAAAGTGCTTCAACAAAAAGATTGCATATGCTAATACTCTAGAGACACAGGACCAACTTCTTTTTCTCTAGGTGGTTCCTGTTTGCATTCATCCCAACAGTTTATGGGAATGCACATCTCACTGAAGTCATGATGACAGAAGGTATGCTAATTTATATTTTTAATTTTATAGAAATATGTATATTGTTATATACTGAATGTTTTGTCCCCTGAAATTCATATGTTGAAATCTAATTCTCATGTGATGATAAGAGGTGGGGCCTTTGAGGAGTTATTTATTGGGTCATGAGGGCTTCATGGGATTAGTGCCCTTATGAAAGGAGTCCAGAGAGCTAGTTTGTTTTCCTTCTCCCATGTGAGGATGAGAAGTTGGTCACAATCCTGATGAGGGCCCTTACCAGAACCTACCCATGCTGGCACCCTGATCTCAGATTTCCAGCCTCCTGAACTGTGAGAAATCAATTTCTGTTGTTGATAAGCCACCCAGTCTAAGGTACATTGTTACAGCAGTCTGAACTAAGATGTATATGGTTATTTCCAATTTGTATTTCTTGCATTACTAGGTAGATTTAATTTTAAAGTGATTTTAATCTTTCTTTCTTCTTTCTAGAATTTCTTGCTAATGCCTGCCAATTTTTCTTTTGTGGCATTTATTATTTCTGTTACTTGTATGTATATCTTACATAGGTTATATAAACTGCAAGTTTTTTTCTCAGTATCTACTCACTCCTCTTCCCAGTAATAGACTTTTGGACTCAGGGCAGCTAAGGAGTATATTTCCCAGCCCCTAAGTAGCTATATATGGTCATATGACTAAACTATAGCCAATGAGATCTGAATGAAGTTGGGTTATGAAGTTTTGGGCTATGCTTTAAAGGGGGGTAGTATAGCCTTTTCTTCCTTTCCTAGAGTGGAAACTCTTATTCATTGCCATTTTCAGTTTATTCTCTTGCTTTATGGTTGAAAAATACATTTATTGATAAGAAGAATGTTCTTTCTTGCTTCTGAAATTAATAGACTTTAAAACAATGGCTTCTGGATTGCCTAAGTGGGCATGGTGGCAATTCTAGGCCTCAGTTACCTGCTTTAAGAAAAGAACCATCATGTTAAATCACTAACTGGGTTTTCAAATAAAGTGGTTGACATACACAAACAAGAAGTAATCATTTGTGTCAATCTATCTTGTCTCATTGAATAATATGGAAAATCTGAGCAATGTTAAATAAAGATTTTGATAATAGACACTTTTTCTTATCCTTGAAAATATGCCTCTTCAGTATAGCTTTCCTTATGGTTTGTTAAAACAAAATTTTATTTATTTTGAGAGAGAGAGAGAGTATGCATGCATGTCCATGTGAGTGGAAGAGGGCAGAGAAAGAGGAAGGGAGACAATCCCAAGCAGGCTACACACTGACAGCACAGAGCCTGATGCGGGGCTTGAACTCATAAAACCGTGAGATCATGACCTGAACTGAAATCAAGAGGCTGTTGCTTAACCAAGTGAGCCACCCAGGTACCTCTAAATATTTTGTATCTTGTTATAGATGTGTCTTTGTATTGTATTTCAATTCTGGTATACATCACTTAAATAATTAGGAGTATTTGTTGAGTTCATCTAAATATCTCTTCAGCATCTATTAAGATGATTCTATGCTTTTCCTTTCAACCATTGGTATGATCAATATATTAATGATATTTTTATTGTTGAATAAAGGTCATTGCAATGCTAGAATTTATCTAGGAATGAGAATGTATTGTAAGATTTGATTTGGTGATATTTTGATTTGGTGATATATCACCTTTTTGCATATTTTTTCTTAAGTGAAATTGACAAGAAGTTTTCCCATTTTGTGCCTATTTTGTTGTTTTTTTTTAATTTTTAGAGTATGTTTGATGAAAAAATTGAGGTTTTTTTATATATTTCTAAATTCTGGGAAAACTATTTGCACCTAAAACTATCTACACCTGGTGCATGTCCTGGAATTAATATTTTTGGTCAACATAAATTCTTACTGGCTTATTGTTGAACCATTTTGTTCATAAAGTTCAATTATTTTATGTATATTTCTTAATTTTTTGGTTTAGAATTTTATTAAATATTCTTTTCAACGTTATGACCTCTTCGTATCCAGTTTATCACTTTTCTTACTCATTTGTTTTTTCCCCCTCGCTTTACCTAATGAGAGATTCTATGTCTGATATAATTTGCTGCAACTCTCCAGGGAAGGAGGAAGTCCTCAATAACACCAAGGTTATTTTTGCTTTGCTTATGGAAAATTCCTTTCCCAACTTTCTGAAAAAGAAGGTCCTGGAATCTTCATTAGGATTTCCTATTATGCGGGATTGGGTTGGAGTCTTTGCTGGTTGTGTTGGACTCATTGCCTCTTTCATTATGATTCTGTATGTACTCTCTGAAACAGTAGTGCCTCAAATTTGTGAGAGTGCATAAGAACCCTGCTAATTTTCAGTGCTGAACAAAGGTTACTTATTATTTTATTTACTTGTTGCTTTTATCAAACATTTTACATTTTACTTGTGGTGGTGGGAGTTAAGTGTTATAGCAGGAGTTCGGTGGAGAGTATTAGATGCTTTGACACTCTAGCCATTTTATCAGGATTTCCATATTTAATTTTTGAAAGAACTCAGATACATTTTGGAGTATAGAGCCAAAGTCAATTTTTTTCTAGGTATCCAATTTTTCCAGGGCAATTTCCTCCATGATCTTATCCATTTTGGATTGGGTGGTGATGCTTCTTGTGTCATGTACGAATTTAGGTTCCATTCAGAATTTTCTTCTCTCTGAATTATTTTTGTACTAGGCACATGGTAGCTTTCTAATATGCGTTGTATTTCAATCTAGTTTTAAAAGACAGACTCCTCTGCATTTTTAGAACACATTTGATTCTGTCCTGTTCTAAGCATGATTCTTTCCATTAGATCTTTCAAGTCATGAGTCTTATCATGGTCAGCTTTGTATGTCTTTTTGGCTAGGATATAGTGCCCAACTATTCAAGTAAATGCTTGTTGCTGTGAAGGCACTTGATGGACGTGGTTAACATCTACCATCAGTTGATTTTTAGTGAAGATTATCCTTAACAGTCTGGGTGGGCTACATCTAATCAGTCGAAAGGCCTTAAGAGCAAAACTGCTATTTCCCTGAGATACAGGAACCCCCCAGTGGTGTGGACTCAGTGTCAGCTCCTGAAGAGTGTCCACTCAGCCCTACCGACTTCAGACTTGCCCGTCCCATAATCGAGTAAGCCTACTCCTTGATCTCTCCCCCTCTCCCTCAGTCTCTCCCTCTTTCCTTCCCTTCTTTCTTTCCACGCTTCTGCCCCACCCCCTCTCATTATCTTTCTCTCTCATTTCTTTATTTCTTTCTCTCTGGTGGGACCCTGACTGACACAGAGGCCTATAAATGTTTCTTCAGTGACAAAGAATATTTCCTCTTTAAATCTTTTAAACTTCACTGATGTAATCTACTGCATAAAAGGCCAGATACTATTCCATCATCTTACATACTGTGAAAACTGACAGTACTAGCTTCAGGATTTAAACAGGGGGAAAAAGATATTTTTTCCACTCACTATGACACTAAGTTAACATATGCCAACACCGTCTGTCTGTACCAGCCAAGCAAGACGAAAAGTGTATTATGTCTTTCCAAGGTGAGATGGTAATCGTTCCTAAGTAAATGAAAGAAAAAGTTTACTTTACATAGCCTCTATTGAAATGTATTTATTGTGGGGTGTCTGGGTGGCTCAGTTGGTTAAGTGGCCAACTTTGGCTCAGGTCATGGTTTCACGGTTTGTGGGGTTGAGCCCCACATCGGTCTCTGTGCTGACAGGTCAGAGCCTAGGTCCTGCTTCAGATTCTATGTCTCCCCCTCTCTCTGCCCCTCCACGGCTTGCACTCTGTCTCTCCCCCTCTCTCTCAAAAAGGAAATAAACATTAAAAAAAAATTAAAAAAAAAGAAGTGTATTTATTGTGCTACTAGGCACAAACTCTGTGTTAATGGTGCTAGATTGCCGAATAAGAGAATGGGAATATTCGCCTGGACATAAATCACCCTCCACTGATGTCTTCTCTCACTGTGCTGGAAACTCATAGAAAAGTGTTGTTTACATCTTTTATGATAAGAGGATAAAGCATGTGCTTTACTGATTCTCAGGAAGATTCCCAAAAATGACTTTCACTATTTTCTCGGGAATACAATTTTATGTGAGAAACAATCCTGAGAATTGAGATAGCATTTGCTTCTCTTTTAGATTAAACACCAGACTCCTGTGGATGTGCTATGTTTTCTCTTCCAGTGTCGATTCACATTAACGCATCTCCATTCTGAAACTCATTGGTATGGCTTCTTGTAACTAAAAAATTCTTCTGGCAATGCTGAAAACTCAAATGACTGCTCTATAAATGTAGGCACATTATCAGAAATTGTTAGCACTAGCGCTACACAAATGGGTATACAGAGCATTAAACTTGTTCTTGCTCTCTTTTCCTGTAGCTGTAATGACATTCTGAAATACTGCTTAAGGGAGGATTATCGGAGGATAAAATCAATATCTCTGCACTTTTACCAATCTTCATAAGAAATCAACTAATGAATAGCAAAAGAGTGATTGGCTTTATTCTGCATTTTTCTCCAAGCTTGACAATAAACTATTCTTGCTTCAGAAAAAAGACATTAACATCAGCCCAGTTGCTAAGTACCGAATGACACATTTCTTTAACTACATTCATGCAGTTTATCATTTGTTTTGGTAGTGAATCTGCTTTACCTTATGCTTAGGTTTGTGTGTGTGTGTGTGTGTGTGTGTGTGTGTGTGTGTGAAACTGTATGCTAAATGTCCTGTTAATTGAACAGGATTATTGTATGAATTGTATGAATTTGTATGAATTGTATGAAATTATATGAAAATTATGCATTACTCCTTAATTTGAAAAGAGAGGTTTTTTTTTTTAATTCCTCTCTAATTTTTTTATGCTCTAAAACTTTTCTCTCTACAAGTCCTACATAGAGCAATTAGAGTTGATAAAGATAAAAGAGCTTAATGGTGTGTGTGTGTGTGTGTGTGTGTGTGTGTGTGTGTGTGTTGGGGAAGAATTTGTAAAACACACCAAGTATTAACTGTATTGAAAGTATTATTTGTGGATATTTTGTCATATGCCTCACAAATTTTTACGTCATTTTGGAAATGCTGCAAGGATATGAGGGTTCTTTTAATTATTCATAATTAAAAAAAAATTTTTTTTTCAACGTTTATTTATTTTTGGGACAGAGAGAGACAGAGCATGAACAGGGGAGGGACAGAGAAAGAGGGAGACACAGAATCGGAAACAGGCTCCAGGCTCTGAGCCATCAGCCCAGAGCCCGAAGCGGGGCTCGAACTCACGGACCGCAAGATCGTGACCTGGCTGAAGTTGGACGCTTAACCGACTGCGCCACCCAGGCGCCCCAAATTATTCATAATTTTAAATAGGAGTCAAAGATGAGACAATTTTCTGATTAGGAGAAAAGAGTAGGCAGCCCAAATACCAAATTTACATTTGGTCTGAAATGCTCACATTCCAGAAATATGTTTATGTATGTAAACACACATATTCCATGCTATTCAGTGTAGATTAGAATATTTGATTGCATTAATTAATTAACTTTGGTAACCCTTCTCAATTTTATTTCCTGTTAGTGTCACTTCTATGCTTTGTGCGCAAAGTTTTTCTTGAATCATACTATAATTCTAGAATTTCTTCTTTACTAAATCCAATAATCAACATTCAGGTTTCATAGTATTGCATTTGTCAGTAGCATTTGACACCATCCATTATTCTTCTAGCTTTAATCATATAGCTTCCAGAGTAATTCTTGCTCATAATTTTTCCTTCTTCACTGATTACTCCCTATATTATTTTCCCATTGCTATAGAACAAATCATCAGAGAATTAGTGGCTTAAAATAACACCCATTCATTATCTTACAGTTTCTGCAGGTCAGAAATCTAGCTCAGAGTCCATTAAGGCTGAAACCAAAATGTTGGCTAGACTGCACTGTCATCCGGAGGTCTGATTGGGGAATAACCCACTTCTATGCTCATTCATGTCAGAACTCATTTCTGATGGTTGTGCGACTGACTACCCTATTCTCTTGCTGGCTAATATGTTGGGGTTGTTCCCACTCCTCAGGTTGTTCTCTGGTCCTTGGTATGTGGCGCTCTCACAACCTGTCTCAAGACATGGCTTTGGGGTGCATCTGGGGGGCTCAGTTAAGTGTCTGATTTCAGCACGGTTTGTGAGTTCAAGTCCCACATCGCCCCGCATCGGGCTCTCTATTGTCAGCACAGACCCTGCTTCAGATCCTCTGTCCTCCTCTCTCTCTGCCCCTCCCCTGCTCATTTTCTCCCTCCCTCTCTCTCGCTCGCTCTCAAAATAAATAAATAAATAAATAAATAGTCCTAAAAAAATATGGCTGCGAGATTCTTGAAGATTGACAGGAGACTTTCTCACACTTTGAGTCTCTTCCTCAATAGCTACCTTTAGAGCTATTGACTTCCTTCAAGTGCTTGCCTGATCAGGCTGGGCCAACTCGGGGTACCTCCCTTTGATTAACTTTTAGTCTACTGATTAGGGACCTTAATTATATCTGCAAACTCCCTTACCTTCGCCACCTGATGTAACCTAATCATAGGAGTAAAATTGCATCACAGTCCAGGGGAATGGTTATGCAGGCTGGGTACACCAGGGAGCAGGAATTTTGGAGTCTTTCTGAGAATTTCTTCTATCACATTCCTTCTAAGTCCCCTTCTCTGACCTTTTCTCATCTCTCCAACCCCTTGGTGCTCCAAGGCCCCGTGGTTCAGCCTTTGGTTCTCTGTCTTGTTTGACTTGGCTGACACCCTAGATGACCATATCATTCTGATCTACTGGACACTATTTAATGCCGCTGAGTCCAAATTTATACCCCAGTCTTCATTTCTTCCCTCAAGTCGGATTCATGTATCCCCCTAGATACTGGACTTGGATGTGTAACAGACATCTCAATATATTAACAAATCCCAAACTGACCTTTACCTTCCCCTTCAGGTCAGCTTGTTGTATGGTTTTTCCTTCAACTCTTCATTTTTGACAAATTCCATCAAATTATACTACTATATATATTATGCAAGCAGGATCCTTTAGTTCTCCCTCAAATCCCTCTTCTACATCTGTTTTATAGACCTTCAACCCAAGATTGATCATTTTGTCTCTTTGTACTAGCTTTGATCTAAGGGACTAAACAGTGAGAGAGAACATACATAGGTATGCATTTCTGTGCCATTTTATGCTTTTACAACTAAATCATCTCCAAATTCACAGGGGATCTCAGTGCTTTTGAGGCATGTATTACGTGTCTATTCTAAGTCCTTCTCTCTTTCTGACAGAAATTCTTTTAAACCTTTGTCATTCTTTTAAAATTCTGTGCACCAGTGAAAGTCCCCCACAAACAGGAGATGCCTTTGCCTCTTACCCAATGCCCCCTACATGTTTGTATACATTCATGAATATTCATTCAACTCTTTTCTCAGGGCTCAGATAAGTAATCTTTCAATTATCCTGTATTTCCTCTATATTTTCAATGTTTTCCTTGCCAGTGGCTCTTAGCTGATAGACCTGCATAAATCTATTGCATCTAAAAACAAACAAAGAAAAGAATGCAACTTTTTGTCCTTGAGTACCTTTCTGCTTGATTTTCTTATTCATTGCACAATCAATCATCTTGAAAGAGTGGTTTTATTTACCCTCTTTATTTCCTGACCTTCCCTTTACTGCACAACTCTCTAAAATCAGGCCTCTACTCCCACAATGCCATTAAACTACCTACTCTCTAAAGTCACTAACAGCTGCTCAATTGTAAAATCCAATGGCCCTTTTTCAGATCTCTCCTACTCCTACCTGACTACATCAGTTACTAATTTCTTTTTGAAACAATGGGATGCTTTGTCTTTTGTTCTCCTTTTACTTCTCTGATGACTTTTCATTTCCTTAGAAATGTAATTCTTCATTGTGTGTCTCCTAGTTTTTTGTTTCTTTGTTATTATATCCTGTTATTTCCTCGTGCCCTCCCATGTCAAATAAGCTGATGAGCCCCATGTCTGAATTTACTTTTTAGATCTGTCTCATAAATTCTAGATTCTTATTCTGAAACTAGACATTAGACATACCCCCAAATTTAATCAGATCCCTGGTATCTCCTTGTCTTTTTTCCCCACACCATATTTGTCTTCTGTAATGCTGACCTTGGCTCTTTACTGAGCCACAAAACCAAAAACTTGCTGGTAATCTTCATTTTGTAATTTATTAATTCATCAAACATGTATTGTTTAGTATCTTAGGTGCTGTGTATGGACTGTGCTGACTGCTGGCCATACCTCAGTAAGCCAAAGAGATGTAGTTTTGTTGACATCTTGGAACTTATATTCTGCTGGGAGAGATAACAACAAGTAAATATAAAAACCAGAGATTGCAGCTTTGATTATAATTCTAAAGAAATCACACTCAGCTGTCAGAGAATAATAGTGTACTGTTTATTGGCCTGTTTCAGGGCCTGACAAGTCTCAAGAAGTAGACTATCATTAGTCTACTGAAGAGAATACCTAGATTAACTCCTGCCTGACTTTCGTGCTTGTATAAATTAAATCTTAAGGGAAGGTCAGGACTCCTTCTGCTCCCCATCTTCCATCCACCAGAAGTTTGTGCCTCTGTGGCTCTGATACAATCTCCCTATGCCCTAAGCTCGCTAATTCTTTCCTGTGCTTTCTGGAACTCATGATTAATAATTAACCAAATGCCATGTAGCTTAAAAGTCTTCTCCGAATGTTCCTCATATCTTCTTGCTCTAATTGCAACCAGATTGTATTCTCATTCTACCATTCACTCTGAAGTCCTGAAAGTGATGGCTCGTTTCCTCATATCTAGAGGATGGAGGGAGTATAGGTGTTAAGCTTGCTCCTCATTATTACTTCTGTCCTGTGTTCCTCTCTTCTTTCCTTATCACCCCATCTCTCTAGCCCCTTTGAATCTCATGTTATGAGCTTGTAGAGCTCTTTTTTATCTTTTTATTAATTTTTAGAAATTTATTTATTTAAGTTCAAGTTAGTTAACATACAGTGTACTATTGGTTTCAGGAGCAGAACCCAGTGATTCATCACTTACATACAACACCCAGTGCTCATCCCCAGAAGTGTCATCAACCATTTAGCCCATCCCCGCACCCAGCACCCCTCCAGCAACCCTCAGTTTGTTCTCTGTATTTAAGAGTCTCTTATGGTTTGTCTCCCTGTCTGTTTTTATCTTATTTTTCCTTCCCTTCCCCTATGTTCAGCTGTTGTGTTTCTTAAATTCCACATATGAGTGAAATCATATAATATTTGTCTTTCTATGACTGACTTATTTTGCATAGCGTAATACATTACCTCCATCCCTGTAGTTGCACATGGCTAGATTTCATTCTTTTCCATCACTGAGTAGTATTCCATTGTGTGTGTGTGTGTGTGTGTGTGTGTGTGTGTATGTGACTTTCTTTTTCTTTCTCTTTTTCTTTCTTTCTTTCTTTCTTTCTTTCTTTCTTTCTTTCTCTCTTCCCTTTCTTTCTTTCTTTTCTTTTATTTCTTTTCTTCCTTTCTTTATTTATTTTTGAGGAGAGATAGCGAGTGTGCATGAACAGGGAGGGGCGGAGAGAGAGGGAGACACAGAATCTGAAGCAGGCTCCAGGCTCCAAGCTGTCAGCACAGAGCCCAGTGTGGGGCTCAATCTCAACTGTGAGAGTATGACCTGAGCTGAGGTGGGATGCTTAACTAACTGAGCCACCCAGGCACCCCTACCACTGATTCTTTATATATTCATCAGTCAGTGGACATTTGGACTTTTTCCATAATTTGGCTATTGTCTATAGTGCTGCTATGAACATTGGAGTGCATGTGCCCCTTTGAAATAGCATTTTTGTATCCTTTAGATAAATACCTAGTTGTGCAATTGATGGTTGTAGTGTAGTTCTATTTTTAATTTTTTGAGGAACCTCCATATTATTTTCTGGAGTGGCTGCACCAGTTTGCATTCCTACCAACAGTGCAAAAGTGTTCCCCTTTCTATGTATCATTGCCAGCATCTGTTGTTTCCAGAGTTGTTCATTTTAGCCATTCTGACAGGTGAGGGTGTTATCTCATTTGTATTTCCCTGATGATGAGTGATGTTGGGCATCTTTTCATGTGTCTCTTAGCCATCTGGGTGTCTTCTTTGGAAAAAATGTCTATTCATGTCTTCTGCCCATTTCTTCACTGCATTATTTGTTTTGTGGGTGTTGAGTTTGTTAAGTTTTTTATAGATTTTGGATACTAACCCTTTATCTGATATGTCATTTGCAAATATCTTCTCCCATTCTGTCAGTTTCCTTTTAGTTTTGTTGATGGTTTCCTTCACTGTGCAAGTCCCAATAGTTCATTTTTTATTAGCTCTTAATTCTTTGTGTTAGTCAGTTCCAAACTATTGGGGCATAGTTTCTCAAATTACTAGTTTCTTGACCATTTCGCCTTCAATTAGCATCCACTCCAAGTCATATTTTAGTCATGTTGGTGGTGTAGATGAGGGAGAAAAGCCAAGCTGAGGGAAAAGCACAAGCTAACACCCCACAATCCACCCCTGGGTGCTTAGGCGCTCCTGGCTGCCCAAAGGGAAAAGGAAGGGGAAAAACAAATGGTAAACTGATAGAAATCACAGTCATGCAGGACATGAGTCTCCATCAGTTTTAATTGTCTTAATGATATACAGGAAAAAACAATCTCCAGAAACCTGTAGCCCTAACACCACCATCCCCTCCATAGGAGAGAAAATCTTATAACATCAGTCACTCCTCACAACTCTTTTTGCCCATGGGCCCTGTCCCCATGCTTTAATAAAACCACCTTTTAGCACCTAACATGTCAAAAATTCTTTCTTGACCTTTGGCTTCCGAACTCCACTTCAAACCATATTGGTATGGTAGAGGTAGGTTGAACCAGCCTGCAAGAGTTGGTTGTTACATTTTTAGGAATTTTTCAAGCTGATCACTAAAAGGGCCATTATTAGAATTTTAATTGTATAAACTTTTGTTTAAATAAAAAAGTTGTATAAATTAGGTTACATTAAAAATGAGTGAAATAGATATTAAAATAATAAAAACTCACTGTTATCATTTTACTATTAATTGTGACTTTGAGGTTATTGATGTTACTGTGCCTACATGTTGGAAATACTACATAATCGTAGGCATTTCTCTTTAAAAGAATTTTTTAACGTTTTATTTATTTTTGAGACAGGGAGAGACAGAGCATGAACAGGGGAGGGTCAGAGAGAGGGAGGCACAGAATCTGAAACAGGCTCCAAGATCATGACCTGAGCCGAAGTCCGCAGCTTAACTGACTGAGCCACCCAGGCCATTTCTCTTTAACATCTCTTCCTAGCACTGCATTCGGTGAGGACAGACATGCTTGCAGCTTGACACTGGCCACAGAGAAAGCATTCACATGACAGCAATTGGAAAACTCTACACATCAAGCCTTGGAATGTTGTTTTGCTGATTGCTTAGATATAAAAAAGGGAATAGAGCAAATGTTCATAATGCAGCTTAAACTTACAAGTGTGTTGTGTCTGCAGGTGTTGCATTGTGAATAGTACTAAAAATGAGGAAATACTTTCACTATTCAAAAACCTTTGTCTGATTCAGCTGTGAAGTTGCTTACATCTTTGATTAACGGTAAAGTTCCAACATACACTTCTGGGTTTCTTTGCTCCCATTTGCACAGCAACATAAATTCATGTAGAAAATACACTTATTTGTCACCTGTCACCATAGTTGGGCTTTGGATAGAAAGACAATTACGTGGACTCATTTTCAAATTCCTGGGTGAGATGAACGCTTCCTGTCCGTTGTGCATTAAACTTTTCCTCTATTTCTAGATTAAATTTTCTAATATTTTCTAACTACTTTACATTGAGGCTTTAAAAAAAATTTTTTTTAATTATTTGAGAGAGAGAGGGAGGGAGAGAGAGAGAGAGAGAATGAGCAGGGAAGGGGCAGAGAAAGACAGAGACACAGAATTTGAAGCAAGTTTCAGGCTCTGAGTTGTCAGCGTAGAGCCTGACACAGGGCTTGAATTCATAGACCATGAGATCATGACCTGAGCTGAAGTTGGAGGCTTAAGCAACTGAGCCACCCAGGTGCTCCTACATGTAAGCTAATGAACGATACACCTTGTAATTTTCTTTCCTTGTAACGTTGTCAAGTTTTCGTGTCAGACTGATTTGGACCTCACGAAAGGAGTTGGGAAGTGGTCCTACTTCTTACTTTTCTTGAAAGAATTTGTGTAGGATTAATTTTTATTTTTTATTTTACTTAATTTAATTTTAATTTTAATTTGAGAGAGAGAGAGAGAGAGACAGCATGGTAGCAGGGGAGAGGGCCAGAGGGAGAGAGAGAGAATCTTAAGCAGGCTTCATGCTCAGTGTGGAACGCAACACGGGGCTTGCTCTCATGACCCCTGAGATCATGACCTGAGCTGAAACCAAGAGTTGGATGCTCAACCCACTGAGTCCCTATGTAGGATTCGGTTTTTAAAAATACTTGATAAATGCACTAGTGGAGAAAATCATTGCTTCTGAATTTTCTTTTTTGGATGTTTTGAAATGATATACATATTTCTTTAATACATACAGGACTATTCATATTACCTTTTTCTCCTTTTTTCAGTTTTTATAATTTTTTAATTCATTGAGGTTGGTGAATTTATTGGCATGAAATTTTTCATTATATTCTCTTATTATAGTTTTAACATTTACTGTATCTACAGTGATAATCCTTTTTTTAATCTGATATTAGAGGTTTGTATCACCTTTCTCTCTCTCTTTTATTTTCCTTTATCAGTCTGGCTAGAGATTTATAATTTTATATCAAAATACCAGATTTTGGTTTTGTGAATTTTCCTCTGTTCTTTGTATATTTTCTATTTCATTGATTTCTGCTCTCATCTTTACTATTTCTTTCTTAAATTATTCTTATTTTTGTCTTCTTAGGGTAGAAGCTTAGATCATTGCTGTTAGACATTTGTTCTTTTCTAATATGAGCACACAAAACAAACAAAATCCCTCTAGGAACTACTCTAACTGTATTCCTCACTTTTTAATATGTTTTCATTTTCAAAATATTTTCAAAATTTCCTTGTGATTTCTTCCTTGACTCACACATTTTTTAGAAGCATATTATAAAATTTCTAATTTGGGGGGATTTTACAGATTTTTGTTGTTCCTTTATGATTTAATTTCATTTTTGCTCAGGAATCTTATTCTATATGATTTCAATCGTTCTGAATTTATTGAGACTTGACAACTCAGTATACGGATCATTCCATGGCTTGGTTGTTGTTTATTCTACAAATGGCCATTAGGTCTACTTATTTAGCAGTGTTTGCAGAAAACATGGAAAAGCATAGCTTAGATCACTTTTTAAGAAAAGATTCTTCCAGGTAACAAAGAATGTGGTTAGCTGTTAGCCTCTAGCTATTTAGTACCTTGGAGGTCCATCTCAGTTTTTGAACAGAGGTGATTTTCTTGCCAGTAACTGAGTGAGATGGTTAAACAAGGAACTAGGCATGTGTGTCTGACACAGAATTCCTCTGATAGTCTTTGACTCAGGGCTTCCTGCTGGGATGGCCAACACTTGATCGGTCCTTGGTCATGGCCTGATGTGTTCCTTCTCTGTCAGCCTTTGTCCTTGACTTTGTCAGGGGTTACTCCTCACATTCCTCCCTGCCAAAAACTTTTGTAAATTTGACCTCACCTTAGTATCTGCTTGCTGGAGAATCCAACAGTCAGAACTTTTGTAAGGAAGTGGCTTGATAATGAAAAGCTGAGCTTAGTAAAGAAGTAATTAAAAACTAAACGTGAGAACCAGACTAACTTTGGGTGGCTTACAAACAAGCCCTCGTGTCATGCAACAGTTGAGCATAAAAAGATGAACACCAAACCTTTTCCTGATAGAATACTTCAACTTTAAAGACAGTTCAATGCCCAAACTATGTAGCTCTGTGATGTGAAAGTCAGGGCCTAATTGGAAAACCTGGGCCCCTGATGCAAGGAATGTCATCTGGATATATTCCCTCCTCCTGCAACTTTATTCCTTAGGCTTCTTTGAACCTTCCAAGCTTTCAGAATTACCTTCCCTCCAATTGCAGCAAAAGCTAGCACTAACCCCATGCAGGAAGAAAATACAGAGTTGTTTCTCCCATGAGGATCAGAGAGGAGGGAAAGTATGAGTACCAGTTGTTTTGACTATGGGAGATTGCTAGTGTGGCATCAGTGACACCATCATGGCTAAAACTAAAACTCTGGATCCTTTAAGTGTTTTTTATAGACTATTTTTTACAGCAATTTTATATTCACAGCAAAATGCAGTGGGAAGCATAGAGATTTCCCATATATGCCCTGCCCGCATACATGCATAATTTCCCCAACTGTCAAATTTCATACCAGAGTGACACATTTGTTACAACTGATGAACCTACACCGACGCACCGTTGTCACCCAAAGCCCATAATTCACATTAAGGTTCATCTTGGTGATGCAGTCTTTGGGTCTGACTATAGTATAATGGCATATACCCACCATTAAACTATCCTAGAGGATATTTTTCACTGCCCTAAAGTATTTCCATGCTTCACCTATTCATCCCTTCCTTCCCTTCAACTCCTGGCAACACGTGATCCCTTTACTGTCTTCATAGTTTTGCTGCTTCTAGAATGTCATAGAGTTGGAATCATATAATTGGCTTCTTTCTTTTAGTAATAGGCATTTAACTTTCCTCCATGTCATTTCATGGCTTGCTATTTCATTTCTTTTTAGTGCTAAATAATATTCCATTGTCTAGATGTACCATTCTAGTCACCTACTGAAAGATATCTTTGTTGCTTCCAAATTTTGGCAGTTATGAATAAAGCTGCAATAGATATCTCTGTGCAGGATTTTGTGTGGACATAAGTTTCCAACTCATCTGGGCAAATATCAAGGAAGGTGATTGTTGGATCATTTGGTGAGAATATGTTTGATTTTGTAAGAAACTGCCAAACTGTCTTCCAAAGCGGCTGTGTGCCATTTTGCATTCCCACCAGCAGTGAATGAGAGTTCCTGTTGTCCCATGTCTGCTCAACATTTGGTAATCTTAGTGTTTTGGATTTTGGACATTCTAATAGGTATGTGCTGCTATCTCATTGTTTTAATTTGCATTTCCCTGGTGACAGCTGATATGAAGCATCTTTTCACATGCTTATTTGTCATCTCTATATCTTCTTTGGTGAGGTGTCTGTTCAGGCCTTTTATCCATTTTTTAATCAGGTTGTTTGTTTTCATATTGTTGAGTTTTAAGTTCTCCTTGTTTATTTTGGATAACAATTTTTATCAGTTATATCTTTTGATAATATTTTCTTTCGGTCTATGGTTTGTCCTTTGACTTCAAAGAGCATAGAGTTTACATTTTAATGAATTCTAGCTTTTCAATTCTTTATTTCATGGATCATCCCTTTGATGTTATATCTAAAAAGTTATCGCCATACGCAAGGTCATCTTGGTTTTCTCCCATGTTATCTTCTAGAAATTTATAGTTTTTCTTTTTCCCACTTAGTCTTAGATAATTTTTGACTTTATTTTTTGTAGAAGATACAGTACCTGTGTGCAGATTTTTCTTTTTCATGTAGATATACAGCTGTTTCAGCTCCATGTATTGGAAAGACTATCTTTTCTCCATTGTATTGCCTTGTCTCCTTTGTCAAAAATCAGTGGGCTATATTTATGTAGGCCTATTTCTGGGATCTCTCTTCTTTTCTATTGATCTTTTTGTCTGTCGTTTCACCAATACCACACTGTCTGGATTGTTGTAGCTTTACATGGGTCTTGAAGTGGGCTGGTGTCAGTCCTCTGACTTTATTCTTTTCCTTCACTGTTGTGTGGGTTATTCTCAGTCTTCTGTCTCTCCATGTAGACTTTGGAAGTAGCTTGTCAATATCCACAAAATACTTGCTGAAATTTTTACTGAGATTACATTTAATCTATAATTCAAGTTGAAAAGTACTGACATCTTGACAATGTTG
The DNA here is from genome assembly GCF_016509475.1 of Prionailurus bengalensis. Classification (NCBI taxonomy): domain Eukaryota; kingdom Metazoa; phylum Chordata; class Mammalia; order Carnivora; family Felidae; genus Prionailurus; species Prionailurus bengalensis. The sequence goes on from NC_057344.1 coordinate 21,827,503, forward strand.
TGTCTTCCTATCAATGAACATGGAATGTCTAGAGTTCTTTGATTTCATTTATTAGAGTTTTGTAGGTTTTTGTCATATAGAACTTGTACATAGATGATCATGTTGTCTGTGGACAGAAGCAGTTTTACCTTTTCCTTCCCAATTTGTATCCATTTTATTTCATTTTCTTATTGCATTAGCTAGGACCACCAGTAAAATGTTCAAAAAACAGTGGTGAGAGGGGACATGATTGGCTTGCTCTTGATCTTAGTAGAAAATACTTCAAGCTTGTCACCATTTAAATATGATGTTATCTGGGGCGCCTGGATGGCTCAGTCAGTTAAGTGTCTGACTCTTGATTTCAGCTCATGGTTTGTGAGCTTGAACCCTGCGTCGGGCTCTGCACTGACAGCTTGGAGCCTGCTTGGGATTCTCCCTTTCTCCCTCTCTCTCTGCCCCTCTGCCATTCATTCTCTCTCTCCCTCCCTCTCTCTCTCTCTCAAAATAAATGAATAAACTTAAAAAATTGAGGTATTACATATGTACACTTAAAAAGAACTTTTTTTTAAAAAAGTAAATATGTTATCTCTAGGTTATATTTAGATATTCTTTATCAAGTTGAGGTAGTTCCTCTCTATTCCTAGTTTACTGAGAGTTTTTATCATAAATGGGTAGTTGACTTTGTTAAATGCTTTTCTGAATCTGTTAATTGCTCATGTGATTTTTCTTCTTCAGCCAGTTGATGGATATAAGTGATGACTTTAACTGATTTTCAAATGCCCAACCAGCACTGAGTGTCTGGGATAAATCCTACTTAGTTATGGTGTATAATTTTTTTATACATTGTTGAATTTTATTTACGAACATTTTGTTAAAGACTTTGAATCTATGCTCATGACAGATATTTGTAGTTTTCTTGTGAAGTCTTTCCAGCTTTTGGTATTAGGGTAATGCTGGCTTCATAGAATAAGTTAAAAATTATGCTTTCTGTATCTATCTTATGAAAGAGATTGTAGAAAATTGGTATAGTTTATTCCTTAAATGTTTGGTAGATTTCACCAGTGAATTCATTTGGGCCTCATGCTTTCCTTTTGGAAGGTTAATAATTATTCATTCAATTTCTGTAATAAATACAGGTTTACACAGATTATTTCTTCTTCAGTGAGTTTTGGCAAATTGTGTTTTTTTAAGAGATTGGTCCATTTGGTTTAGGTTTTCAAATTTGTAGGCATAAGGTTCGTCGTAGTCAATTTGGACTGCCATAACCAAATACCATAAACTGGGCAGCTTACAAACAACAGATGCCATCACCTTAGTAAGTAGGGTTTCAAAAAATATATTTGGGGAGGGATACAAATACTCAGTCCATAAGATTTCACCCCTGGCCCCACAAAATTCATGTCCATCTTGCATGCAAAATTCATTCATTCTAACCCAACAGCCACAAGAGTCTTGACTTGTACCATCATCCTCTCTAAAGTCTAAAGTCCAGTCTCATCTGAATACTAGGTAAATCAGGTGTGGGTGGCACTCAAGATAAGATTCATCCTGAGGCAAAATTCCTCTCCAGCTATAAATCTGTGCAGCCAAATAAGTCATGTGCTTCCCAAATACAATGTTGGGACAGGTATAAGGTGTACATTTCCATTTCAAAAGGAAGGAAGGAAGGGGGGGGGGGAAGAAGGATGATGGGTCTCAAGCAAGTCCAAAATCTAGTAGGGCAAACCACCTTAGATTCTTAAAATTAAAAAATCTTCTTCCAGAAAAATCTTGATGTTCTGCCTTCTGGACCCATTGCAGTGGTAGTCCTGTTTTCCAGACCCACTGAGGCAGCAGTCCAGCCCTCTGACTTTGAGTGGAAACTTTCTAGCCTGTTAAATGCAAGACAGTGGTCCTGTCTTTTGAAATTGAGGAGGCAATCTTGGTAATCTTTAAATAACTTTGTTGTCCTTCTTCCCTGGTCTTGAAAAATAGTACTCATATGCGGCTGAATAGCTCTATGGTTTTGTTCTATAAAATCCAGGAAGTCCAAGAGCCTTGCACACCTTCCTGTCTCCTTTCGCTTCAGTTTAAACTAGCAGTTTTCCTGCGGGGGTGGCTAATTAAATCTATGGTTCACATCCATTCCAGTCTTTTTATCCAACTAGTTGCTTGGCCGCATTTTTAGTGTTTTCATTTTCTGCAACATGCATAGGCTGAGAGTTTTCCAAATTCCTATTCCTTTTTGGTTAACAATTCTGTTTTATGTCATTTTTGTCCTTCCTGTTACATCTTACTTGAGGAGTCAGGAGGAACCAAGCCACACCTTCAACACTTTGGAAATAGCTTCAGCTACATATTCAGTTTGATCACCTATAAGCTCTACCTTCCACATAACGCTAAAACACACACACACTTCAGCCAGGGTCTTTACCATTTTGCAACAAGGATCACCTTTCTTCCAGTTTCCAGTACGTTCCTTATTTTAGTCTGGAACCTTCTCAGAAAGTTGTTTACCATCTATATTTCTACTGAAACTCTCTAAGAAGATTCAGGCTCTTTCTACAGCTCCCCACTCAGCAGAATTGTCATTAAAGATCTGGTTGAGCAATGGAGGTTTTTTCTAGCATGCATTTCACAACTCTTCTAGATCCTACCCCTTATCTAGTTCCAAAGCTGCTTCCACATGTTTAAGTATTTGTTACAGCAACAACCCCAATTCTTGTTACTAATTTCTATTTTAGTTAGATCAGGCTGCTGTAACAAAAAGGACATATACTACGTGCTGACTTGCAAACAACAGAAATGTATTTCTCACAGTTCTGGAGGCTGGAGATCCAGGATCAGAATGGCAGCATGGTTGGGTTCTAGTGAAAGTCCTCTTCTGGGTTGTTGACTGCTGACTTCTTGTTCTATCCTCACCTGGCAGAACAGAATAGGTGGTGCAAGCTCTTCCATGACCCTTATGATAAGGGCACTAATTCCATCCATGAAGACTTGCCCCTCATGACCTTATCAATTCCTAAGTTTTTCCCTAAGGCCCCACTTGCGAATACTATCATCTTGGGGAATAGGGTTTCAACTTATGAATTTGGGGAAATACAGACATTCAGTCCATAGCAGAGTTATTCACATTATTTCTTTATTACTGGCATGGTATCCATGATCTATGATGATAATCTCTCTCTCTCTCTTTTTTTTTTTTTTTCTTTTCTTTCCGTTATTGGTAATTTGTGTCTTCTTTCATTCTTCATTAGCCTGGCTGGAGATTTAATGGTTTTATTGGCCCAAAGAATCACCTTTTGGTATTGTTGTTTTTCTCTATTTATTTCCTATTTTCAATTTCATTGATTTCTGCATGAACTTGTGTTATTTCTTTCTCCTGCTTTCTTTGGAATTTGTTCTTCTTTTTCTAGTTTACTATGGTGGAAAATGAGGGTATTGATTTTACATCTTTCTTCATATCTCAAATATGCATCCAGAGCTATACATTTCCATTTAAACACTGCTTTGGCTGTATCCTACCAATTTTGATAAGTTGCATTTTCATTAATTAAATTAAACAATAATAATTAAATAGATTTATTTGTTTAATTATAAATAAATAAATAAATAAATAAATAAATAAATTTAATTCTAAATATTGAAAAAATTCTCTTGAGATTTCTTCTTTGACCCACGTATTATTTAGAAGTGTGTTGTTCAGGGGCGCCTGGGTGGCTCAGTCAGTTAAGCGTTCGACTTCGGCCCAGGTCATGATCTCTTGCTTCGTGGGTTGGAGCCCGGCGTCAGACTCTGTGCTAAAGGCTAGGAGCCTGGAGTCTGCTTCAGATTCTGTACCTCTCTCTCTCTCTCTCTCTCTCTCTCTCTCTCTGCACCGCCCCCCCCTCCGATTGCACTCTATCTCCCAAAAATAAATAAATTTGAAAATAATAATAATACTAATAATAAAAAATAATAAGTGTGTTATTTAAACTGAAAATATTAGGGGATTTTGCAGTTTTATTTCTATTACTGATTTCTAGTTTAATTCTCCTGTACTCTGAAACCAGTCATTGTGTGATTTCTCTTATTAAAATATTGTGGAGATGTGGTTTATGGTCCAGACTATGGTCCCTCTTGGTGAATGTTCAATGTAAGGTTGAGAAGAATGCGTATTCTACTGTTGTTGGATAAAATAGTAGACACATGCTAATTATATCCAGTTGATTGGTGATGCTATTGAGTTCAAATATGTCATTACCGACTTCTGCCTACTGAATCTATTTCTTTTCTTTTCTTTTGTTTTCTTTTGCTTTGTTTTGTTTTGTTTTGTTTTCTTTTCCATTCTTTTCTATTCTTTTCTTTTCTTTTCTATTCTTTTCTTTGTTTTTAAGAGAGAGAGAACAGGGGAGGGGCAGAGAGAAAGAATCTTAAGCAGGTTCCATCAAGTGCAGAGCCCCGCGTGGGGCTCAATCCCACAACCCTGGAATCATGACCTAAGCCGGAATCAAGAAATAGATGCTTAACCAACTGGACCACCCAGGCCACCCTGAACCTGACTATTTCTGACAAATGGGTATTGGAGTCTCCAACTGTTAACAGTGGATGTATCTAATTCTTAGAATTCTAATTCTTAGAATTAGCATCTCTGATCATGTTGCTCTTCTACTCATGTGCTCTCTACCTTATCCATTGTAACTTTTAGTGTATTAAACATACTTTAAATTCTCTCCGATATTTTCAACACCCGTGCCATATCTGAGTCTGGTTCTTATGTTTGATCTGTCTCATCAAACTATGTTTTTTGCCTTTTTAGTATGCCTTTTAATTTATTCTTTTTTTTTTTTATTTAAAAAAAAATTTTTTTTTTCAACGTTTATTTATTTTTGGGACAGAGAGAGACAGAGCATGAACAGGGGAGGGGCAGAGAGAGAGGGAGACACAGAATTGGAAACAGGCTCCAGGCTCCGAGCCATCAGCCCAGAGCCTGACGCGGGGCTCGAACTCACGGACGGCGAGATCGTGACCTGGATGAAGTTGGACGCTTAACCGACTGGGCCACCCAGGCGCCCCTAATTTATTCTTGATAGCAAACATCATGTACTGGGAAAAAAGTACTGCAGTAATGAGGTCTTTAGCAATGTGGTGGTAACTTTGTTGGAGGAAAAAAGTACTCTATAGCCCAGTGATTAGGTTTCAGTTTTTTAATGCGCCTATATCTATAGACAGTGGATTTTACAAGTGCTTTTGAGTTCTCCCCTCCTAAGTTGGGACAGGATGGATAAAGCTGGCTAGAGTCGGTATTTCCCTTCCTCCAAATCACTTAAGCTCTGATACAACTGTCGTAAGCTGTGCTCTGTTTAGTTAGTTTCTTCTGAGGACAGACCTTGTTAACAGTAGAATATTCTAACATATTTCAAAATGTTTACTTTCCCTCTCTCCCTCTCAGAAGGATTTTTCTTCAGTTTTCACTGTGGGAACCCAGTTGTGCTTCTGGAGGTAATACTCACAGAAGTAAGTGGGCTCCCTATGACTGGGTCCCCTTGGAATTTTTACCTCTCAGACTTGTCCACATTGAACCACCAGCAATCTTTTGATTATATTTTAGGTTTTGTTACCTTGCCACTGGTTCACACGGAGGCTTCTACTAATGGGTTTCTCTTGTAGTAAGTTGTGATTCTCTGTATTTACTTGTCAGTGTCCCCTATTTTGCAAGCATTGTTTTGTCCAGTGATCTCATTTCTCTGACTGGTCTAAAAAGAGTTGATGATCAGGGAGCCTGGGTGGTTCAGTTGGTTAAGCGTCCGACTTCGGCTCAGGTCATGATCTCATGGTTGGTGAGTTCGAGCCCCTCGGATTCTGTGTCTCCTTCCCTCTCTGCCCCTCCCCCACTCACTCTCTGTCTCTCTCTCAAAAATAAATAAACATTAATTTTTTTTTAATCTTTAAAAAAATAAATAAATAAAAAGAGTTGATGATTTTTCAGTTTGTTCAACTTTTTACTTGTTGTTAGGGTGGAGTAATGATTTTCAACCTCCTTGCATGCCAGAATGGATACCAGAAATCTCCCCTTTAAATTGTGATTCAAGTTTTTAAAATTATTGCTACTCTAAAACAGTTTTAAAATTTGTCTTCCAGGTCATTAGTTAAACTATATATGATTTGTTATTTAATCTATATTGTAAGTATTAAACTTCAAATCTTTTTTATTTATAGAAACTTAGTTACTCTTTTACAAGTTTAGTTTTCTATAGTTTCGTGCTCCCAATTTCTTTCCTTTTCTTTTAGCCATGCAAAATAGTCTGATAATTCTGATAATTACATTCTCCGTGCAAATTTTGTCACTTATTTTTTTTTCCTGGTTCTCACTTGTGATGCTTTGTTCCTTTTACGATTTTATGATTTTTTAAGTGTAAACTGTTCATTTCCCTTGGAACTTTATATGTAGGAAGTTTTTGATGCCTGGGCTGATGTCACACTTCTCTTGAGATGGTTCTATTTTCTTCTACCAGTCTTCCGGGAGCACTACAAACCCAAGCAATTTTAAATGAAATTTTCTACTTGAAGTTTTATTTCTGAACACATGAGCAGCATGAATTCAAGCAAAATCTATGCAATATCATTTACAATTAAAAATTCTCATAGGAGACTTTCTTTTCTTCCTATTCAGATCCAAGTTTAAAATGGATATTTTTACCATTCCATCTGTATAATGGATTTATCTTTAATTCATTCTTTCACTAAAAGTACAGACTTTTGGAATGCCAAATTCAGCAGGCGTGTCACGTGTCGTCATTCCACATTAGAATCATTTGATTTTTCTAGCTCAGGCAGACGAAAGAGAAGAGGGAACTTCAAAGTCTTTCAAAATTTGACAGAAGTCTTAGAAAATAAAAGCTGAGCTGACACACTTACTTGGCTTCTTAGTTCCTATTTTCATTTTATTTTAGTCCTCTGCAGTTTCCTCGCTTTCTCTCTAGCTTGGTAATGCATTAAAATATATTTAAGATTTTCCCAGCATGTGTGTGTGTGTGTGTGTGTGTATGTGCATGTACACACAAATACACATACACATGGACATATATATACATATACATATATATAATATAAAATTACATAAAATATATATGTGTTTCGCATTAGGAGGGTTAGTCTATAAAAGGGTTTTTTGCCATTTGTTTCCACTGACAAAATTGTGTTGGGTATTTATTTTTCCTACTTATCTTTATTTATAGACGATTATATTATATTTGAATTTCATTCTTTTAAATCAACGCATTTAGTCATGTAAATCAGAATGTTATAGGACTTAATAAAATTGTTCTGCAAGTAAATTTAGTTAATGACTTAATTTATCACCTGTTATTTTCATTGCATTATTTATGACATGTTTATTCTGTAAATGTGTTTCAATTAAAAATATTTACAGCCATGTTAGGACAGAATTATATTGTTTCTCAAAAAGCAACTTTCCTGAAAACTGCAACAGATTTTCACGACAGCAAGGTGGTTTTATGCTCATGGAGGAAACTTTGGCTGTAAGTCCCTGCCAGGATTCTCCAAAGTCATTTTTATACATTGCTGTAAAAATGTCATCTAATGTGCTGTGTTGTCATGGTGTTTATTTAGTTTGCCCTGTTATTCTCTTCTTTCCTACCACTAAATAGGGTTTATTGCTCAAGTTATTTCTTTATGGTAAATTATAGTACATTTCCAGTGTTTTGTTCTGTCAGGACACTGGAGTGCAATTCAGTAAGTAATATAACTATGAGTACTCTCAAGGCCTCATCAGAGCAATGCTATATCTGAAGGGATCTGATTTACAGCTAAAGAGTCAGCCAGGCAGAGTTTTGCTGGATGAAAAATTTGAAACTCTAAATAGTATAAAAAGAAAAATAAAAGATAATATATCTCATTGCATCTAGTTATTAGTGGGACTTTTTGAAGAAATTAAATTTGCAAGAGTAAGGATACTTGAATTCTTTAGAGAAAAAGTGCTAAATAAATCTAAGCAGTTGTGAACACTTTGAAAGATATGATATTTTTCTCAGAAAAAAAATGAAACAAATGTACTTACTTAGATACATAAAAAACGTTTCACGAGAATTTGAGATCAATATCTATAGAAATATTTTCAAGATCTCTTATTCTAATAGTGTTTTCTCCATTAAATAAGTTTAAAATTGGAAGTGATCCTACAATTAAGGGATAATCTTGAATAAAATAATATTTAGCCTTCCTGTAGATACGAAAGAAACTGTAAATTCTCATATCCGTGGAAAATGAGTTCCCCATACCTTTCTTTAGTCTACATTTTAGAAACCAAACTTTTCTACTAGCATATTTGAAGGGCATTTCCTTTTTTTTTAATTAATGTTTATTTTTAAGAGAGAGAGACAGATTGCAAGTGGGGGAGGGAGAAAGAGAGGGAGAAACAGAATCTGAAGCAGGTTTCAGGCTTTGAGCTTTCAGCACAGAGCCTGACGTAGGGCTCAAGCTCACCGACTGTGAGATCATGACGTGAGCTGAAGTCAGACGCTTAACCGACTGAGTCACCCAGGCGCCCCGAAGGGCATTTTCTTTAAATGTGGTAGCAGTAAGACTTAAAGGTATCAAAATATTCTAGACTATACTGCATATTTTGTTTAAAAATAAGGGTTCCTATAGTTATCAAACTTCTGTTAAATAGAAAATTAGAATAACAAATTTATTTTTATTTATTTATTTATTTATTTATTTATTTATTTATTTATTAAATGTTTATCTTGAGAGAGAGAAAGCGCCTGTGCAAGTGTGAGTGGGGGGAGGGGCAGAGAGAGAGAAGGAGAGAGAGAATCCCAAACAGTCTCCATGTTCAGTGTGGAGCCCAATGTGGGGCTCGATTCCACAACCATGAGCTCATGACCTGAGCCCAAATCAAGAGTCAGTCTCTTAACCGCCTGAGCCACCCAGGCACCTGTAGAAAAATAAATTTGAAAGAATTAGTTCCAGGGCAATATTTCGCCTGTGTAGTCAGAATTGGTTATTGTTTTATGGGAAATACTTTATTTTATACACTGATAATCTTAGGGTGGTAAGAGTAATATACTTTTGTCATTAAAATCAGTTTTGATTTTTATTTATGACATGATGATGAATTAGTGTGTGATAATATTTCCCTTCCCCGAACCTGAAGTCAACCTTGTATGTGTCCCAAAGTGAGAGAGGGGAAGGTGGCTCACTTTCTTAAAGTAACATTAAAATAACACAGCCTAACACACACACAAATGTAGATCATGAACCTAGATCAACAAAAAGTATAATAGTCAATATTTTTGGCAGTAAATAGCAGTCAGAGAGGAAGAGGGATGAGAAACATGAGGTGGAGTAGGGAGAGATTTTTAAAAATTTCATAAAATGGTGGATACCTGGGTGGCTCAGTCAGTTAAGCATCCAACTTTGGCTCAGGGCATGATCTTGCAGTTCATGAGTTCAAGCCCCACATTGGGCTCTGTGTTGGCAGCCCAGAGCCTGGAGCCTGGAGCCTGCTTCAGATTCTTTTACCCCCTCTCTCTCTTCCCCACCCCCACTCATGCTCTGTCTCTCAAAAAATAAATAAATGTTAAAAATAATTTTAAAAAATTTACATCAAATGAATGGCTCAATGGTACTCCATGGTCACCATAAGGTAGGAGGAAACAAATCCAAGTCCCAAATTCTAATTAAAGAAGGAGCTTCTTGCAGAACGAATCTCTGATCCACTTTAAGTGGTCACCTGAATATTATCTGTACACGTATGAGAACATGGACCCAAAGCCTAGGCAAAAGAACTGTCAATTAGAAGGGTCCACGTCTGGCATGTTCACTGAGCCAAGAATGGTGCCTGTTCATACCAGTTAGATTGGAAAGTTATCTTGTAGGGCATTGGGTTGAGTACTCCAGAGGGTCTTGTTTCAGTGAGTGATGAGGAATAATTAGCCCTTGGCTAAGCACAGGTCCAGAGTCACTAAGATATCATAAAAACAATGCCTAAAGAGATCAAATGATTCCTATGTAACTTAAAATACACTTCAAAAATAACTCCATAAATTGTATAGGAATTTAAAAATCCAGTAACCAGCAAGATATAATTCATGGCATCCATTGAAAGATTAGCAGTCATAGAAAAATAACACACAAACAGAAAAAGAAGACCCATAGTAAGAGATCAGTCAAGTAAGTCATAACTACTAAAGTTGCTCAAATTATCAGAGAAATACATTAATTGTTATGTATATTTCACATGTTCTAAATTTAAATTGAGACAATGAGATGCCACTTCAAACTACCTAGAATACCTAAAACTAAAAAGACTGATAACGCCAACTATAGCCGATAACATAGAGTAGACATGATTCTGATAGTTTCTTACTGGAAATACAAACATCACAAATCTTAAGTATTTTAGTGATTTTTAAGAATTGTCGTATGATTGGCATACAATATTATATTAGTTTTTGGTTCATAATATAGTTGTTAAACATTTGTGTACATTGTAAAGTGGTTACCACAATTAAGTCTAGTTAGCATCTATTACCTTATGAATTTAATAAAATATTACTACATTCCCTATGCCGAACATTATATCACCATGGGTTATTTATTTTATAACTGGAAGTTTGTACCTATTAATACTCTTAATCCATTTTGTACTGCTTCCCCCAAACTCCTTCCCTTCTGGCAATTACCAATATCTTCTCTGTGTCTATGAGTCTAGATTGTCTTTTGTTTTGTTTGTTTTTTAGGTTCTATGTGTAGGTGAAATCATGTGATATTTGTCTTTCTCTGTCTGATTTATTTCACTTAGCGTTATATTCTCAAGGTCCATCCATGTTGTGACAAATGGCAAGATGTCATTCTTTTTATGATTGAGTAGTATTCCATTGTATATATACCACATCTTTATCCATTTATCCATTGATAGACACTTAAATTGTTTTCATATCTAAGCTATTGTAAATAATGCTGCAAAAACATATGAGCACATATATATTTTGAATTGGTGACTTAGTTTTCTTTGAATAGATGCTCCGAAGTAGACTTGTTAGATTATATAAAGCTCTATTTTAAAGTTTTTGAGGAACCTCCATCCTGCTTTCCGTAGTGGCTGTACCAATTTACATTACCACCAACAGTATACAATGGTTTTCTTTTTGCCACATCATCACTAACACTTGTTGTTTCTTGTCTCTTTGATTTTAGCCATTTGAACAGGTGTTAAGGTGATATTTCATTATGGTTTTGATTTGCATTTCCCTGATGATTAGTGATGTCAAGCATATTTTCATGTGCCTCTTGGCCATCTGTATGTTTTATTTGGAAAAAATGTCTATTTAGATTTTCTGCCCATTTTTATATCATTATTTTTGTTCTGTTTTGCTTTTATAGAGTTGTATGATTCTTTATATATTTTGTGTATTAATTCCTTATTGGATATATGACCTGTAAATATCTTCTTCCACTCACTAGGTTGCTGTGTGTGTGTGTGTGTGTGTGTGTGTGTGTGTGGTTTCTTTGCTGTGCTGAGATTTCTTAGTTTGATGTATTCCCATTTACTTATTTTCACTTTTGTTTCTCTTCCCTTTGGAGTCAGATCCAAGAAAACATTGTTAGGACTGATGTCAAGGAGCTTACCATTTGTTTTCTTCTAGGAGTTTTGTGGTTTCAGGTCTTACATTTATGTCTTAATCAATTTTGAGTTAATTTTTGCATATGGAGTGTCATTCTTCTGCATGTAGCTGTCCAGTTTCTCAGCACCATTTATTGCAGGGATTATCCTTCCCCATTGTATATTCTTTTCTTTTTTGTTGTAAGTTAATCAAGGACATTTCTATGGGTTTATTTCTGTGCTCTCTCATCTGTTCCGTTGATATATGTGTGTGTCTATTTTTGTGCTAGTACCATACTATTTGTATTACTACAGCTTTGTAGTATATTTTGAAATCTGAAATTATTATACCTCTATTTGTGTTCTTCTTTCTCAATTTGCTTTTGGTCTTTTTTCATTACATACAAATTTTAGAATTATATATTCTAGTTCTATAAAAATGCCATGGGAATTTTGGTAGGGATTGCATGGAATCTGTAGATTGCTTTGGGTAGTATGGATACTTAAAAAATGTTAATTTCTCGAGTCCAGGAGCATGGAATATGTTTCCATTCATTTGTGTCTTCTTTAGTTTCTTTCATCAATGTCTTATAGCTTTTAGTGTATAGTTCTTTCACCTCCTTGGTTAAATTTATTCCTATGTATTTTGTTCCTTTTTATGCAATTGAAAATGGGATTTTTTCTTGATTACTCTTTCTGATAGTTTATTATTAATGTATGGATATGCAACAGATTTTTGTATATTAATTTTGTATCCTGAAACTTTACTGAATCCATTTATTCTAAAAGTTTATTATTATTGTTTTTGCCAAAATAGGGTTTGTTTATACACAGTATCCTATCATCTGAAAATACTGGCAATTTTACTTCTTCTTTTCCATTTTGCATAACTTTATTTCTTTTTCCTGCCTAATTGCTGTGGCTGGAATTTCCAAAACTACGTTGAATAAATGTGGCAAGAGTGGGTATTCTTGTCTTGTTCCTGATCTCAAGTTTTCAGTTTTTCACTATTGAGTATGCTATTAACTGGAATTTTAAATTTATGGCCTACGTTGTGTTGAGGTACATACTCTCTATACCCACTTTGTTGAAAGTTTTTGTCATAAATGAATGTTCAATTTTGTTGAATGCTTTTTTTGTCATCTATTAAGAAGATGATATAATTTTTATCCTTCATTTAGTTAATGTGGTACATCACATTGACTGATCTATGAATGTTGAACACTTTGCATCCCTGGAATAAATCCCACTCGATCACAGTGTATGATCATTTTAGTGTATTTTTGAATTTGGTTTGCTAATATTTTGCTGAGGAGTTTTCATCTATATTCATCTAGGACATAGTTGTTATTATTTGTGTCTGGTGTTCTTATCTGGTATTGATATCAGAGTAATTTTGGCTTTGTAGACTGAGTTTGGAAGTGTTCCTTTCTCTTCAACCTTAGGAAGAATTTGAGAAGGATAGGTGTTAAGTCTTCTTTGAATGCTTGGTAGAATTCACCAGTGAAGCTGTCTGCTCCTGAACTTTTGTTTGCTGGGAGGTTTTGGATGACTGATTGTTTCATTGCTGGTAATTGGTCCTCTCAGAATTTCTATTTCTTCATGATTCAGCCTAGGAAATTTGTATGTTTCCCGGAATTTGTCCATTTCTTCTAGATTGTCCAATTTGTTGGTATATAATTGTTCATCGTCTCATGATCCTTTGTAATTCTGTGATATCAGTTCTACACTTCTCTTTCATTACTGATTTTGTTTATTTGAGCCCTCTCACTGTTGTTTTGTTTTGTTTGGTGTGTATAGCTAAGGATTTGTCAATTTTATTTATCTATTTGAAGAATCAGCTCCAGAGAATCTCAAACAGACTCCATACTGTCAGTTCAGAGTCTGACATGGTGCTCATTGTGATGAACCCATGAGATCATGACCTGAGCTCAAGTTAGGAGTCAGATGCTTAACTGACTGAACCACCAAGGCCCTCCTATTTTCACTCTAATATTTATTACTTACTTTTTTCTGTAACTTTAGGCTTGTTTGTTCCTTTTTTTCCCCCTAGTTCCTTTGAGGCTAAAAGTTAAATTGTTTATTTGATATTTCTCTTGGTTCTTGAGTTAGGCTTGTATTGTTATAAACTTTCCTCTAAGAACTGCGTTTGCTGTGTCCCACAAATTTTGATATGTTGTATTTTGTTTTCACTTTTTTCTCTAGCTATTTTTTAAATTTATCCTTTGATTTCTTTTATGACCTGGTAGTTGCTCAATCTTTTATGACCTGGTATGTTGTTTAATCTCCACATATTTTTGGTTTTTATACTTTTCTTCTTATAATTGACTATTGTGGTCACAAAAGAAGCCTGGGATGTTTTTGATCTTGAACTCTGAAACTTGTTTTGTGTCCTAACATGTGGTTTATCTTGGAGAATGTTCCATATGCCCTTGAGAAGAATGTCTATTCTGCTGCTTTTGGATGGAATGCTCTGTGTACGTCTCTTAAACCTAACTAGTCTTGTAGGTTGTGTAAGACTCATTGTTTTCTTACTGATTTTCTGTTTAGATGATGTTTGCATTGATGTAAGTATGGTATGGAAATTCCCTACTATTGTTATCTTGCTGTCAATATCTCCCTTTAGATCTGTTAATATTTGCTTTATATATTTATATATGCTTCCTTTGTATACAACAATTGGTTTTTCTCTTGCTGCTTTTAAGATTCTCTAACTTTTGATAGTTTAATTATAATGTGTCTTGGCATGGCTCTTTGGATTCATCCTTTTTGGAACTCTCTGGGTTTCCTGGATTTGAATATCTATCTCCTTCCCTAGATTAAGGAAGTTTTAGCTGTTCTATCTTCAAATAATTTTGCCCCTTTCTCTTTCTCCCTGCCTTGGGACCCCTATAATGCAAATATTATTTTTACTGATGTTGCCTCAGCGGTCCCTGAAGTTATCTTTATTTTTTACAATTCTTTCGTTGTTGTCGTCTTGCTGCTGTGTCAGTGTAAATTCCTTTGCTTTATCTTCCAGCTCAATGATTTGTTCATCTGCTTTATCCAGTTCACGACTGGACAAATCTAGTATATTTTTCATGTCACTTATTTAATTCCCCAGCTCTCTGACTTTTTTTTAATACTTTTTAATTCTATCTGTTTATTGAAGTTCTTTCTGTGTTCATTCCTATGTTTCCTAGGTTCAGTGAGTATCTTTATGATGATTACTCTGAATTTTTTATCAGTTAGATTACTCATCTCTATATCATTAAGGTATTTTTCTGAGTTTTTTTCTTGTTCTTTCATTCGGGACATATTTCTCTATTTTCCTCCTTTTGCATGACTGTGTTTATTTCTGTGTATTAGATGAAACATTTATCTTTCTCAATCTTGAAGGAGTGGACTTGTGTTGGTGATGATCCTTCTCATTCAACCTTGCCCTAGCTCTTGGTTGTCTCTTAAACCTTTGTGATTGTCTAAACCTCCTGACTTATTCTTGATATGTCCTCATTACTGAACCATATGTCAAGAGCTATCCATGATCAAATGGGAAGAATTTCATTTAGCACCTCATTTCAGGCTGATTGGAAGTCAGACCCTCAGACACCAACTTTTAAAGTGTGTAAATATATACAGTTCTGTGGGGCTGCAGTTTTAATCTCTGCTGACCTCCAGACCACGAGATCTGGAGGTATCCTCCTGTGGGTGACACTGGTAGAAAATGGGGCTCCAGGTGAGTGTATAAATAAGCTCCTTTTTGGAATGTTTCATTGAGCTGTAGTGAGGCTGAAGAGATGAACAAGGATGGTGACCCTCTGCTTATGTATGTTGGGTACACCTCTTTATCCCCTCCATGTGTGGGAAACCTGAAGCCTATGCCTCAGGCTGAAGCTGCAGGCTAAGTAAATAGGCTTTATTAATAGAAAGACTGGGACTGTGTTTCAGCCTGTTGTCTGTGCATTGCCCTGGGGTTGGTGGCTTGCCAAGAACTGTCTTTCCAATTGTTACCATCCCTTGAAGCTCTGGAATACCAGCCCTCTTGGCTGTTAGAGCTAGGCAAGCAGGGGTGTCCCTGGGGATTTCACAAGCCCACTGGCTATAGCAAGGCAGCTGGAGAGTGTTGGGGGCAGGACACACTCACTAGCTTCAGAAATGTGGGAAAATGTCTTAGCTGCACACAGCTGTGGGCTTCATCAATGCAGGGGGTAGTGACGTGTGTGTGTGTGTGTGTGTGTGTGCGCATGCTAGCTTTAGACTGGGGTTGAGAGAATGCCATGATGACTCACGCTTGCCAGCCCCATCCACCTGTGCTCAAAGACTTTAGCTAAAGAGTGGGACAGCCTTGAGACCATTTATTTGCACCTGTGCAACCCATGGAGCTGGAGAGTTCTCCAACCACCTGCACTCTTAGATTTCAGCAGGTGCCACACCCACTCACCCCCACTCATCCCATGAAGGTGGTTGGAGTGTGCTACACCTGAGCTCACTGGCCTGTTCCTGTGGATGATCTGGAGAGTGCACCAATGGCATCCTCCAGCATCTCTGTGTATGGGGAGAGTCTCAACTGTCTTCTGCTCCTGCAGCTGACAACCCCACGTCAGCAAATGAATTTCCCCCACATATAGTCTAGGAACTTTTTAAATTGCTGTTTTTTCACTGGGTATCAGGGACAGTGAGACCACACTTGACACCTGTACAAGGGATATGTCAGTTTTCTATAGCACTTTGGAACCTCCAGATAGATGTCAGCCCCATCGGTTTTCTAAGCAGGTATTCTGGGGGCTCATTTCTCTGGTGGAGATCCTGAGGTTGGGATGCCCAGTGTGGAGCATTAAGCCCTGAGTACTCCAGGAGAAGGGTCTGTTTGGTGAGATCCCTCCTTATAGTGTCACCACCCTAGTGTGTATCTTTACCAAAATTCCAATAGCATGTTTTTACAGAAACAGAAAAAACAGCAATTCAACAGTTCCTATGAAACCACAAAAGGCCATGAATAGCAAGATAAATTTTGAGAAAAAACAAACTAGAGGCATTACACTTCATGATTTCAAAATATATTCAAAGCTATAGTAAATAAAACATAAATATACATACACATAAAACATACTATCTATAGTGTAAAGATAGACATATAGATCACTGGAACTGAATAGAGAATAGAGAGCCCAGAAATGAATCCAAGTATGTATGTTCAACTGATCAACAGGGTGTGGAGAATACACAAAGGGGAAATTATAATCTCTTCAACAAATGTTGAAATGGGGAAAACTGGATAACCACATGCAAGAGAATGAAGTTTGATTCTTATCTTAATACTATATGCAAAAATCAACTCAAAATGGATTAAATATTTCACAGACATGAAACTGTAAAACTTCTAGAAGAAACATAGGGAAAAGCTTTATGACACTGGTTTTGGCAATAATTTTATTAATAAGACACCAAAACACAAACAACAAGAACAAAAACATGTGAAACTACATCAAATTAAAAAGCTTCTGCACAATAAAGGAAACAATCAACAGAGTAAAAAGGCATTCGATGGAAAGGGAGAACATAATTGCAGACCTTATATCAGACAAGCAATTAATCTCCAAAATGTATAAAGATTGCTATAATTGAGCAGCAAAACAAAACAGAACAAAACCCAACCCAATGAAAAATACTTGAATAGATATTTCTTATAAAACACATAAAATAGGGGTGCCTATTCAGCTCAAGTCATGATCTCAGACTTCAGCTCAGGTTATAATCTCACAGTTCATGGGTTGGAGCCCTGCATTGGGCTCTGTGCTGACAACTCAGGACACAGAGCCTGCTTCGGATTCTGTGTAGCCCTCTCGCTGCCCCTCCCCCACTTACAATCTCTCTCTCTCTCTCTCTCTCTCTCTCTCTCTCTCTCTATCTCTTTATCTCTCTCTCTGAAAAATAAACGTTAAAAAATTAAAGTTAAAATAAAATATGTAAAATAACCAGCAGGTATATGAAAAAATGCTTTAGGCCACTAATGTCAGGAAATTAAAATAAAAACTACAATGAGCTATCACCTCAGACTTCCTAAGATGGCTGTTACCAAAAAAAAAAACAAAAAAAAAACCCAAATAAAACAAAATCCCCCAAAGACAAAAGTGTTGGTGAGGTTGTGGAAAATTGAAAATCTTCACATTGCCAGTAAAAATGCAACATGTTGTAGCTGCTATTGAAAACAATATGGAGGTTCCTCATCCTTTTGCACTGCTCCTGGGAATGCAAACTGGTGCAGCCACTCTGGAAAACAGTATGGAGGTTTCTCATAAAATTAAAAATAGAACCACCCTACAACCCAGCAATTGTACTACTAGGTATTTATCCAAAGGATTCAAGAGTGGCGATTCAAAGGGCACATGCATCTCAATGGTTATAGTAACACTATTGACAATAGCCAAAGTATAGAAAAATTCCAAATGTCCATCAACTGTTGCATGGATAAAAAAGATGTGGTTTTATACACACACACACACACACACACACACACACATACATACATACATACACACACAATGGGTTATTACTTGGCAATCAAAAAGAATGAAATCTGGCCATTTACAACAATGTGGATGGAACTAGAGTGTGTTACGCTAAGCAAAATCAGTCAGTCAGGGAAAGACAAATATCCTATGATTTCACTCATATGTGAAATTTAAGAAACACAACAGATGAACATAGGGTAAGAGAAGAAAAAATAAGATAAAAAGAATGAGAGAGGCAAACCATAAGAGACTGTTAAATACAGAGAACAAACTGGGGGTTGCTGGTGAAGTGCTGGGTGGGGAGATGGGCTAAATGGGTGATGGCCATTAAGGAGGGAACTTGTTGGGATGCAGTAGGTGTTATATGTAGTAGGTGTTAGTAGCAGTAGGTGTTATATGTAAGTGATGAATCACTAAATTCTATTCCTGATATCATTATTACATGACATGTTAACCAACTTGGATTAAAAAAAAAAGAAAACAGCATGGCGTTTTCTCAATAAAATAATAGTTGATTAAAAATATGATCCAGCAATCTCAAATCCAATATAATTTAAATTTAGATCTTGAGGAGATATGAGTACCCCCATGTTCATTGACAAAGTAGAGAAGATGTGGAAAAAACCTACATGTCCACTGACAGATGAATGAATAAAGAAAATGTATATATGTACCATGGAATACTATCCATTCTTTAAAAAGAAGAAATATTCTGTAATATTGACAACATGGATGAACCTTGAGGACATTGTGCTTAGTGAAATAAGCTAGTCTCGGAATGATAAATACTACATGATTCCCCTAATATAAGTTATCTCAAATTGTCAGATTTATAGACTGAAAGAGTAAAATGGTGTTGCCAGGGGCTCGGTAGGGAGGGCGGAGGGGAGATGGGGAATTACTAATCAACTGTCATAAAGGCTCAGTTAAAAAAGATGAATTCGTTCTAGAGAGATAGGTAAAATGCTGTACCTATAGCCAACTATAGTGTTATGCACTTAAAATTTTGTTAAGAAGGCAGATCTCATGTTGTGTTCTTACCACAATACAATTTAAAAAGAGGAGCTACTGATACATATACTCACAACATAGATGGCTACCACAGACATTATACTGACTGACAGAAAGTTGAAGCAAAAAAGATTCCATTTATATATAATTCTAAAATAGATGAATGATGGAGATCAGCAGTAGTGTATTTGGGGGGCTAGTGTCGTATTGCCTTAAAACGGGCATGAGTTAACTTTCTACCATGATAGAAATAGTCTATATCTTGATAAGGCCATGTCCACAAAACAGCCATATGCATTTTGGAAGAATATATATAAACAAAACTTTATCTGAATACTTTAAAATGGATGTTATGTGGAAATAGGATTGGAGTATGGGAATAAAACAGAATAAATAATTATGTAAATAATTATGTAAAGATGGTGGCCTTCCCCAGAGCAGTGATCATAATGTGACTTGAAATGATGGCTCTGAGCAATTTAACTCTTTGTATAAATCAATAAAGGAAAGAAAGTAGTTTGGAGTTAGAGGACATTATAATTTCCCCAAAGAACTTTGCTTTCACCCTATGCACATTTCTCCACATTGATTAGGTACGTGAACAGAGTGGCTTACGAGTAATGCCTGTCTTACTTCAGACAAGCAGAACACAGTCACTGATGTGTTTATGTGCGCGCACACACACACACACACATACACACACACACATATATTTTTTGTTCATATTGGCCCACAAGTTAATAGATTATTTTATTTACAATATAGTGGATGATCATTTCAATACTTTTAAAATGGTAGGAATAATTTTTTAAAAGACAAATTTTTAGAGCAGTTTTACGTTCACAGAAAAATTAAGAGGAAAGTATGGATGTTTTCCACATACCCACTGACATGACACGTGCATAGCTTTCCCTATTATCAATATCCCCCAACAGAGTATAAATTTGTTCCAATTGATGAACCTGCGTTGACACATTATAAACACCCATTGCCCAGAGTTTACATTTTAGAGTCCTTGTTGGTATTGTACATTCTATGGGTTTGAATAAATGTATAATGACATGCACACATCATTGTATAATGATTCAGAATACAGAATAATTTCATAGCTCTAAACATCCTCTGTCCTCTACCTATTCATCTCTACCACCTCCCCCCAATCCCTGGCAACCAGTGATTTATTTATTTTCTCCATAGTTTTGTCTTTTCCAAAATGTATGTAATTGCATCATATAGTATGTAGACTTTTCAGGTTGGAATCTTTCATTAGTAATATGCATTTAAGTTTTCTCCATGTCTTTTCATGGCTTGATGGTTCTTTTATTTAAAATGCAAATTATTTTATTTTAAAAAAAGTTTAATGTTTATTTATATTTGAGAGAGAGAGAGAGGGGGGGCAGAGAGAGAGAGGGAGACACAGAATCTGAAGCAGGCTCCAGGCTCTGTGCTGTCAGCACAGAACCCGACGCGGGGCTTGAACCCACAAACTGCGAGATCATGACTTGAGCCGAAGTTGGATGCTTAACCGACTGAGCCACCCAGGAGCCCCCAGTTATATTATTTTTAACCTGATTTTTTTACTTGAGTATAGTTGGCACATAATGTTACATTAGCTTCAGGTGTACAACATAGTGATTTGACAAGTTTATACATTATGCTGTGCTCACCACAAGTATAGCTACCATCTTTCCCAATACATTACTATTATAATATCATTGGTGTATTCCTTATGCTGTGTCTCTTAATCCTGTGACTTATTCATTCCATAACTAGAAGCCTGTATCACCTCTCTCCATCCATTTTGCCCAACCCCTTAAACCCCTCCCCTCTGGCAACTATCAGTTCATTCTCTGTTTTTAAAGGTCTGATTGTGTTTTTTGTTTATTCATTATTGTTTTTTTAATTTGAGAGAGAGAGAGAGAGAGAAAGCATCTGAGCAAGGGAGAGGGGCAGAGGGAGAGACAGAATCTCAAGCAAGCTCCATGCTCAGCTCGGAGCCTGACGTGGGGCTTGATCCCATGACTGTGAGATCATGACCTGAGCCAAAACTAAGAGTCAGGCGCTCAACCGACTAAGCCGCCCAGGCGCCCCCATTTTTTTTTTAGATTCTACTTATGAGTGGAATGATAGGGTATTTGCCTTTCTCAACCTAATTTCATTGAGCATAATACCCTCTAGGTCCATCCATATTATCTGTGTTGTTTTTCCCCTAGATGTATGCCTACCTCTTTCCAAGCCCATATTAATAGAAACAAGCAGTGATAAAAGGTGTTAAAAGAAATAAGAATCCTATAGGTCATTCAGATATTCTGTTGTTAGCATAACTATTCAGCTTTTCTCAACAGTGGCTTGCTTGTCTATGCCAACCTGTTGGCCTTTTCCCAGTGATTTAATAGCTTCATTCGATCTTCTAGCCTGTTCCCAGAGACTTGCTCTGAGACTAACTACTCTACATGGCTCTTAATTGATCTTTGCTTAAACCATTTATCTTACTGATAGAATTTCTAAGCCTCTACTTACTTTCATTTCTCTCCTAATTGTATCAGGTAGATCTGGATTCTCTTTTAAAAGGGATAAATGTAATATCATTGCATTTCCTGACAGCTATTCCCATTGCACTCATTCTGCTTCACGATTTCTGGATGAATGAGCTCTATTTTAAAGTGTGGATTTTAAAGGGGCCACTCTTTTCCCTCTTGTAATGAACCAAACAGCAAGATAGACACCAACAGACTTAAAGCTTAAGAAAGTAATACAATGAAATTTTTATTTTTTAAAGTTCCCGCATTAGACACTGAATGCAGATTGCAATGTGGAGGACCCAGCTCTTGGTACATCATTTTTCTCCCCTGTAATATTTCCTCTAAGTCTGATACTAAATTGGGAACAGACTCCATTCATTTGGGGTAGCCTCAGAATATATTTGGTAGTTACATTTCACTTTCCTTTTTTTTCTTAAGAATATCACTGTAAAAATACCCTTTCAGCACATGGTCTAGAAGCACTGAAGGTTTATATTGACCTATACTGCTCTCTTTGTCCACATAGCAATGACTGATGAATATGAAAATTTTACGAAGACATAAAGGCTAAAAACTATAATAAACATCTAAGTGTACCAAGGTGAATGGAAATGCACAGCAGCAAATAATGTGCTGAAGCTCAAAAACAACTGGGTTCTACATGACCAAAGACAAGCAAAGATGACCTGGAATTCAGGTCCTACCCAGAAAATTGGACCTGAGTGCATAACCCTGGCCAGAAAATGGAGACAGTCGTATCTATGAAAATAGTCCTGG
The DNA here is from genome assembly GCF_016509475.1 of Prionailurus bengalensis. Lineage (NCBI taxonomy): Eukaryota > Metazoa > Chordata > Mammalia > Carnivora > Felidae > Prionailurus > Prionailurus bengalensis. The sequence continues at coordinate 21,849,870 of NC_057344.1, forward strand.
TCACAGCTCCCGCCAAAAAAGAAAGAAAGAAAAAAGGAAACTTAAAAAAAACAGCTGGGATCTATTTCTCAGGGATAAGGAAAACTTTGCATTGAGCTGCTTAAGATAATGGGAGAAAAGCGAGAGAGCCGTGTAACCATGACAGGTGTCTGAGGACCTATTCCTCATTAGGAATAGAGATTTGGGTTGTTCTACTTAGTCATAAACTTAGGCTATCAGTGGCCAGCAAAGAAAACCCCAAGAAAGTAGAAGGAAGGACCTAACAAGTATTAGAGGTAAAAGTCAATAAGTTAAACAAAAGTAGAATATAAATATCCTACAGATCCAGGAGTTCTTCAAGACTGGTTAAATTGATAAACCCTTGCAAGGCTGATAAAATAAAACCAACCACCAAAAAAAGAATAAATTGTCTATAGTAGAAATAAAATTTGGGGACATAATCATAAAACCTTTAGACATTAAAAAAGTCAATATATGTGTTTTAAATTTTTTTCTGGAAGGGCAAATGACTGAGAATATCTAAGACAATATTGAAAAGAATATAATGAATGGGAGCAAATATCCTATTGGACTTTATGATTATTATAAAGCTCTAATAGTCAAAAAGGCAGTGGGATGGACACAGATTAGTGGAACAACATAAAGAACACAAGTGTCCCACACAAATTTGCCCAACTGATGTTTTACAAAGGTGCAAAAATAATTGAATGGAGAAATATTAGTCTTTTCAACAAATGGTGATAGGTCACTTGAACAACCGTAAGGTTAAGAAAAAGAACCTTGACTTAGACTACATACCTTACATGAACATGAACTCACAATGGATCATGGACTTAAGTGTAAAATGTTAAACTTTAACACTTTGGAAGAACACGTAGGACAAAACTGTTGAGACTTAGGGCTATGCAACTTTTAGACTTGATACCAAAAGCACGATCCATGAAAGGAAAAATGGATAAATTGGAAATCATCAAGGTTAAAAACATTTGCTATGCAAAAGACCCTTCTAAGAGTATGAAAATATAAGCAATAGACTTGGAGAAAATATCTGCAAACCATATATACGACAAAAGACTTGCCTCTAGAATATGTAGAGAACGCTCAAAATTTAAGAGTATAAACACTTTGATTAGAAAATGTGCAAAAGACATGAACATACTGTTCACCAAAGAAGATATAAAGATGGCAAAGAAGTACACGATGAGATACTCAACTCATTAGCCATTAGGGAAATGCAAACTAAAACAATAAGATATCATTTCATATCTATCAGAATGACCAAAATAACAAAAATTAAAAGAATGATTACACTATTTTATCATACATTAGATTCCTTATTACATGCTGATCATATTACAAAATGGTACAATGGTTTGTGTAATATTTTGGCAGTATAAAACTAAACATATATGCATCATAATGGCCCAGCAATTATACTCTTGGGCATTTATCTCAGAGAAATGAAAAATTATATTCACATAGACACCAGTATATGGATGGATCTCTGAGTGAAAAATCCAAAATATTACACACTGTGTAATATCATTTCCATATTTTTTTGGCATTACAAAATTATGGAGGTGGAGAGCAGATTAGTAGTTAGCATGGCTAGGGTTGTGGGAAGAGAGGTAGGTGTGGCTATACAGAGATAGCGTCAAGAAACCTTGTCTTATGAAATAGTTATGTGTCTTGATTCTGATGGTGGTTAGACAGATCTACACATGGGATAAAATTGCATAGAAACACACAGAGGGGTGTCTGGTGGCTCAGTCAGATAAGCCTCTGATTCTTGGTTTTGACTCTGGTTACGGTCTCACGTTTCTTGGGGGTTGTGGGATCAAGCCCCGTGTTGGGCTCTGCACTGGCAGGATGGAGCCTGCTTGGGATTCTCTTTCTTGCTGTCTCCCTGCTCGCCCCCCGGGGTTCCCTCTCTCCTTCTGTCCCTCTCTCTCAAAATAAATAAATAAACAAACTTACACACACACACAAATGAGCACATATAAAACTGGTAAAAGCTGAAAAAGCTCTGTGGATTATGCCCATGTTAGTTTTCTGGTTTTGTGTTGTGCTATAGTTATGCAAGATATTACCATTGGAGGAAACTGAACATAGGGTCTACAGGACTTCCATGTACATTTTTTGTAACGTTCTTGGAATCTATAACTATTTCAAAACAAAAACTTAACTCCCATCTACCCCTAAGCCTGCCAAAGGACAATAAGTCAGTTTCAAACAACATCATCAATACACTGGACAATTGAGATGAAATGAGCATAGGCTGGAAAAATAAAACTTTAAAAAGTGTGCAAAAAAAATACAAGTTAGTAAATCCTATATTTTTTCTAAAAATATATTTAAGCTGTTATTTGTAAGCCTTCTCAAAGGAGCACCAGATAGCTTCACAGGTGAATTCTTTCAAGTATTTAAGCAACGCCACTTAATATTTAATTGAATGTTTAAGCAATACCACTTCCAGAGAATGAAGAAGGGGAAGGACTTCCCAGTTGAATTTTTGAGGCTATAATACTTGATGAAGACATTATAAGAAAGGAAATTTGCAGAACAGTATCTCATTACATATGTAAAAATCTAAAGAGTCTTAGAAAAATGAATCCAGCAATATATACAAAGATCAGTACATCAAGACCAAATAGGTTTCATTTCAGAAATTCAAGGTTGATTTGAAGTGGGAAATAAATCAATGTATTTTCTAATTTCATTGTAAAATGGTGGAAAAATATGATTATATCAACATATACAGAAAATGTGGTAAGTTAGGCATTCATTCATAATTAAACTTCTTAGATAAGAAACAAAAAATCTTTCTTAGTCTAATAAAGAGTAATTAAAAGGAAACCTGCAGCAAACACCATATTTAATGTTCAAATATTGATAGATTTCCCTCCAAATTCAAGAATGGATTTAGGAAGTTTGCTATCTTGCTTATAGTCAGTGATGTGCAGGATTTCCTAACCAGTACAATAAAGAGATCGATCAATCAATCGATCAGATATAAGGATTACAAAGCAAGAAATAAAACTCATTTATAAAGCAAAAAGAATCTCTAAACTATTAAAATTACAAAGTGATTTTTAAAAGTTTGCTGAATATATTTGTTGAAACAAATACACAACATATTTTATATACCGTCAATAAGAAAATAGAAAACAAATCTTGAAAATAATATCATCAGAAAATCACAAAAAATATTAAATATCTTGATATTTGAAGCCAGAAAAATATTTGAGAGATCAATATTGAAAACTACAAATCATTGTTGAAATATTGAAGACCTAATTAAATTGAGTGATATACAATGTTCATATAGTAAAAGCCTCAATCTGATAAAATTGTTAATTCCCTGCAAGGTGATTTATAATTCAATTGCAATTGTAGTCAAAACACTATCAGTTATCTCTTGTGGAAATTGACAAGTAGGTTTAAAAATTTATATGGAAATGTAAGAGGCCAAAAATGGGCAGTTTTGAGCTAGATGACTCATAATAACAGACATGAAAACCTAGCAAAAGCTATAGTTATTAAGAGGCATGCTATTTGCAAAAGATGGAAATAAACAATTAGAACAAAGAGGCCAGAAGCCAATTCAAGCAAATACAGTCACTTGTTTTATGACAAAGTTGTGATGGTGAAATGGTGATTGGTGTGATGGTCTTTGTTGAATGCAATTGAGCCAGTTGGATATCTATGCAGACAACGAATAAACTTGCTCTGCATCTTTTATATAAGAATCAGTTCTAGGGGTATTTCATATCTAAATGTGAAAGTTCAAACAATAAAGCTTTTGTCTTAAAGTTTATTTATTTTTGAGAGAGAGGAGTGTGAGCGCCAGCAGGGAATGGGCAGAGAGAAAGGGAAAGAGAGAAAATCCCAAGCAGGTTCGGCATCATCAGCGCAGAGCCTGATACAGGGTTCGAACTCATGAACTGTGAGATCATGACCTGAGCCAAGAATAAGAGTTGGAGGCATAATGGCCTGAGCCACCCAGGTGTGCCTAAACAATAAAGCTGTTACAATTAAACATAGGTAAGTTTCTTTATGTCGTTGAATTATGTAACCGTTAGTTAAATGGGACCCAGAATATATTGTTCATAAGGGAGAAGTGATAAATTTTATCATATTTAAGTTATGCTCATCAAAAGATACCATTAGGTGAGGGAAAGGCAAGCCAAAATTTGGTGGATGTAGATGCAGTACATATTGCCTGAGAAAAAACTTACAAACAATATATAAAAAGAATTTCTACAAATCAGTAAGAAAGCAATAGTCAACCTAAAAAAAAATTGAGTAACATTTTGAAATGGGGCTTTGCAAAAAATCACATCCTAGTATGTAATAAATATACACGAAGGGATTTAACATCATTAATCACTGTAGAAATGCAAATTAAAATCAATATGAAATACCACTATATAATCACGAGAATGACTAAAATGTAATACGCAGACAAGAATGCGTAGCAACTGGAACTCTCACACGTTGCTGGTGAGATACAGGGTCACAGAAAAGCAAAACTGCTAGAAACCAAAGTTAAAATCTTAAAAGGAATCAGGTGAGAAAATAGTTACAACACAGAGAAACAAAGATTGGAATTACAACAATTTTCTTGTTAGAAGACAATGAAATGATCCTTAAGAAACAGAAGTAAGGAAAGGAGGGAAGGGAAGTATGTCAGCTCAGCATTCGTCATCCAGCAAAGTAATCTGTAAAAGATGAAGGTAAAATAAAGAACTTTCTGGATGAATAACAAGCTGAGATAACTTATTGAAAGCTTTGTATTATCACCTAAATTTATTCAAAGGGAAGATATGTAGTCACCATCATATAATTCAAGACCTGATATAATTCAAGTGATTTGGGTAATAACATCTCCAATATATGGAATTGCATAAAGAAGATAACGATTTCACATTGATCCAGCTGGATTTCTGAGCCTATTTATTTCTAAAATGGTAGACATTAAGACTATGGTCTACAAAATATCATGGATCTAGATTCGCTGTAGTTAATAAAAGAAGGATGCATGCTCTCACTGACAGGCTCACACATGCCTGATGGTTCACATATTCCTTGCGTTTTACCAAGTCTCATCTGAAAAGAAGCTAATAAGATAGTCCATACTGAAAGCTGGGATACATTATCATGTTCTGGTAACCTTTGAGGTAATTCAAAGGTTTTACAGTAATATTAGAAAAATAGTTTGATTATGTGTGATGCAAAGTTTATAAAATATTGAATCATTAGTGTCTTTAAGAAAATGTGTCAAGAGGTATCTCAAGAAGAATGCAGTAAATTTAATGCACACGGCATGTTTGGAAACAAGCTAGAAGAAGAAGCCTCAGAGACAGAAAGGAGATAATTTTATGCAGATCTAGTTTAAGGTACCATGATGCCAAAAAGAGACCAAAGAAAAGACTATAGAACTGTAGAGGCAAAAAGTTATACAATCAGAAGCCTACATTTTCTCGATGTAGAAATAAATATAATCCCTACACACACACACACACACACACACACACACACCACATTCCTTTTCCAATGATGGTTAATAAAATCTTTCTTAGACCCAGAGGCTGGTGAGCTTTTAATTAGCAGACCTAGTGAGAAAGCTTTCCAAGATAAGATTTGGTTAATTAGGTATTATAAAAAGTAGAATTCTAAGTCATGTAGTAATTTGGGAACTTTTATGAGAGAACCAGAGGCTGAAAATCTTTTCTGAAGTCTTTGGAGAAACAAAGAATATAAATCCTAATCCATGTTGAAATATAAAAATTCTGTTGTCAGATTTATATCTTTGCAATAAGGTTTGATGCTCTATTTGTAGGTAAAAATTACCTCTAGATATCCAGACTTCACAAGTTGTGTGTTATTCCCTGGGAAATGCCACCATCAATCACCTTACTAATTGATAGTCAACAGAAAACAGTATCCCTTGTAGGGTTTATAGGAAATAGCTACATGAGTTTCTGAGTTTTATTAATTAGGAAGTAGAGGTTCAGTTCGATGTATCTATTTCCTTCAGCCTTCAGGGTCATTAATATATAACCTTAAGCACATTATTTGCATTGTCAAATGCAAAAGAGATGCATTATATTCCAAACAACTAAATAAAATGACAAAACAAATATAAAGTGGAAACAGGAAAATAAGAAGAATACCAAACAAACAAAAGGTAGAATGCCACCAGTATGGCTAAAATTAAGAAGCTGATCAAAAAGAATTGTTCACTATAACAAACGAGTGACATTTTTAGCCAAAATATATCATAATTCATAGTGAATCAAGAAAAATCAGAGTATTGAAGGTTATAAACTATTGAAAAGATATTAGAATATAAGAATGGGAATATAAGAAAGAGGGATTTAGAATTACATTTAGAATATAAGGAGTTAGAAACAGGAATGAAATTAGATAAACCACAATGTAATACTTATGATTTTTAGAGGATCAAGAAAGAAAACAGATTGAGAATTATTAAACTATGTATTTGAATTACAAGTCTCAGTTCTTGACAAGAATTTGTCTCTTTTAAATTGCCCACAAAATGTTTTCAAAAAGTGATCACATATCATATTTAAAAAGTTGGGGCGCCTGGGTGGCTCAGTCGGTTAAACGTCCGACTTCGGCTCAGGTTACGATCTCACGGTCCGTGAGTTCGAGCCCCGCATCGGGCTCTGTGCTGACAGCTTAGAGCCTGGAGCCCGTTTCAGATTCTGTGTCTCCCTCTCTCTCTGACCCTCCCCTGTTCATTCTCTGTCTCTCTCTGTCTCAAAAATAAATAAATGCTAAAAAAAAAATTTTTTTTAAAGTCAATAAATCTAAAAAAGGTAAACTTTTTAATGATAGCTATATGATATATATTATGTTCTCTGATATAATAAAATAAAACTGAATATTAGCAGTAGACTAAAATATTGCAAAAATATTTTCATGCTCAAAAAGGAAATCAAATTATAATTACAGTATTTAGTACTAACACCTATACACTGTGACAAACTAATGACTAGAGGCAAATGTTATATCATTACATTACTTTCATTATTGAACAGAATTAAGAATGAATGAAAATAATGTAAACTAACACATTTAAATCTGGAAATTAGAATAAGAACAACAAAGATTTTGAAATTTTGAAGAAAACTGTAATGGAATAAGGAGCTTGTAGTTTCATAAAGATTTAAGAAGATATTAAAACTATATAACAGAAAGTTAAGGATTGGTAAATGTTATTTTCCATACTTTTTCACACAGCATTATGGTTTTAAGATCCCGTTTGGGGGTTTTACATTATACCTTTCCATCTAGGCTCTGAGCAGTTCTTCAAAGTAATGACCACCATATCTTGTTAGCATAGGGGCCAAGGGGAGACTGCCCCAAAATGGTCCACTTTGGCATAAAGATTATCTTGAGTTGAGAGTAATCAAAACCCAGAAGTTACAGAAAAGGCTCTGACTCTTCCTCAACTCCCTAAATATTGGGAAGGAGAGCTTGTACCAGGAAGAGAGCTATTAAGAAAGACTCCCCTTTTCTTAAGAAACTTACCTGTATAATCAGGCAACCTTGGTTTTTCAGAACATCTCCTTTCACCTTCTGGTTAATTGTCTTCTCCCCTTTGTATCCTCAAACCCTTCCCCTCTCCTTAGCTCATGTAAGTTTCATGTTGCCTTACTGTCTTTAGAATCTCATGTCTATGTGCATTTCCCCATAGGTATGCCTATTAAATTTGATTTTCTCCTATTAATCTGTGTCATGTCACTTTGATTCCAAGTCCAGCTAGGAGAAGCATAGGGCAGAGGAAGTTCTCCTTCCCTGATATTAGTAATTCTCTCAGTGATAGACGTCTATCCACAGTCTTCTTAATAAACAAACTTTTATAAACATCTTTATGCATGTTCTGGTCCGGTCCTGTTGGAATTTTCTGTGGCTTATACCTGAGACCTCGATTTCTACTTTATTCTTTATACTGGTAAAGACAAAACAATTCTGACACTTGTTAAAAATTCAGACTTTATTTTGGGGTCTATAACAATGGACTTTTGTGATCAGGGGAGAGACTGGGCTCAGTTCTGAATATAACAAAGAAAAGTGGAGGTTTCTAGACAGGAAACAGACTGGGGGCTTGGTAGATGTAAAATTGAGGGTAGGGTAATTGTTTGCCTAACAGACCTAACAAAACTCTTGCTGAAGCTAGGCCAGGGTGATCAGACATCACCTATGGGGGACAATGGAGGATGAGGAATTTGATCAGATGTCCTGGCTGATCAGATATTACAGGTGAGGGGCATCTGGCTGGCTCAGTCAGAAAAGCATACGTCTCTTGATCTTGGAGTCGTGAGTTCAAGTCCCATGGTGCGTGTAGAGATTATCAAAATAAAATTTCTTCACATACCATGGGTGGTGAATGAATTCTGCCTAAACTGACTCAATGAGATTCTCATTAAAAGCGGACTGTCCAAGATGGAGACCCAAGCCCAAGGTTCAGCCTAGAGGAGCAGAAGGCTCCTGCAAGCCTAGTATAGTTTGGTCAAGAAGAGAACTTTGTCACTATTGGGCCCAGCCAGTTGGTCTCTCCTCCCAGAGGTAATGATGCGGGCTTCTCCCTCCCACATCCCTGTCAATGTTTGTCATTTTTCACTTTTGTGATATTTGCTAATCTTGCGGGGATAAGGAGCTATCCTTCTTTAGAGAGGGAAAAACGTTTTCTTCTACCCTCTAAAGTTGAGTAGCTCAAATGTGGGAGTAAACCTGTCAAAAGACAGATTAACAGTAGCAAAAGATCTATTCACATGTACACAGAAGCCAACAAAAGAAGTGGTTGGATCTCTAAATGGTTACAGGTAAAGGAGTCTATATCTAACTTGTAACGAAAGAGATGGAGAGAGAAATGGTTTTTACAGGAAGAACAAATGGCTGTCTTTAGGAAAGACAAATGGCTTTCTAGAACAAATGAGAGAAGGGAACGTTTGTGATAATGTGTGTCCATGCCGCTGTGAATGATCTTTCTATCTGCTTGAGGGCCATAGAAAATCTCCTGGAAAGGACACTTCTGAAAGGTTTACCTTGGTCTTTCCCCTGGTTTCTCTTGTGGAGTAGAAACTGCCCCCCAAAAGGGAATTAATTTGTGGCAGTCCTCATTTCTCAGAAATGTCCACTTTTAGTCAGGTAAAGGATAGCTCTGAGATGGCTTCTTTTTGCCCCTCTTCAATCTCAAATGCCTTCATCTTAAAATAATTTTTATACCAGCCCTGAGTGTCCAAGGAGGTTCTTCACAACACATTCTGTTGTTGTGTTAAATGCGACGCTGATTTCCATTGAGGTTGAGCGAAATGTCTTCAGATTGGCAGGCTTTGGGGTTTCCTGAGGGACCTTCTCATATTGCCTTGCAGAGGCTTGTCTGTCTTTGGAATTCAGGTTATTTAATTAACTTGTGACCTCAGGTCCTTGATGGGTTTGAGACAATTGTGATTTTGTGATTTGTCCAGAAGGAGAGCAAGTAGCTTCTCAGGGGGAGGTCAGTGGTGGTGGTTAAAAGTGCTACGGCAGAGAATATTTCCGTCTACATTTTGGTTGATATGATGTGAGATATCAGTGTTAGGAAGATGAAGTGAATGAAGGCCAGGATGCAGGGAGAGGATTACAATCACAGAGCCGGAATGCCTGTAGTTCAAAGGATAGAGCAAAAGTCACAGTTAAGAGACATGTGCTTGGTTTCTTGTTCTTTCCCATAGTAAGAGCCCTCGTGAATACATAGGCTGTAGAACTTTAGTGGGTAAGAGCCTGAGTGTGAAACCTGACATTTTTGGGTAATGACTCTCCTTCCTCTCAGCCACATTATCTCGGGCAAGTTTCTTCTGTACGCATCGTCTTAAAATAGACAAGTGAATACCACCTGTCTCACAAGATTGCTGTGAATATTAAATGAGCTCACCCAGAAGATAACTTGCTGCATTTAAATACTTATAGTGTGTCCACCACTCATGTTACCTCCATAAGTAAAATGGATCACATCTCCATTAGTTTGCACTGTAGAAACTTAAAAGGAGTGACTTTCCCAGGGCAAACCAGCATTACATGGTAGAGCCTGGACTGGAAACTTCATGCTCTTCATTTCCAGAAAATTAGTTCCTCTCTATGCAGTTTTGTTCTGGTCCCTTTGTGGTACTTTTCCCTATCTTTAAAATTAAGGAATCCATGAATTATGTTCTGTATTCACTTCTAGCAAGAAAGCTGTGTGATCTAAATACAACATGAATTTACAAAATGCACGGGTTCATACTAGATTTAATTTTCTGTGGCAATTCACTATTATTATGAAACTATCATATGTTTAACCATATGCTTATATAAGGAAAATCTTTTTTTTGTTCAAAATCAGAGGAAATATAGGTAGTTCAATGCTTTAATCATGACTCTTATTTGAACCTAATATCAACTTTCTACATCTTGCTTATATCCTACCTTCCCTTAGAGAAAATTCACTTAATGTACCTTGTCACACAAAGAAAATAAACTCTACAGACTTTAGCCAGCATTCAACAGTTAATGTCCCTAAAATAAATAGCACAGAAGACTTCTTTTCATGTTTATGCTTATGGTAGGTTTATTGGCCGCTTTTCTGTAGGACATATTTTCTTTTACTCTATACTAAAAAATGTTAAAGTCATCTACTTATAAAATTAGCTGTCAATAGACCTAGTTTATATTCTGCATCACATAACCATAAAACAGGTATATTTTGATTAAAGAAAAAAGATTAAAACTCAGCACAAAGCTAAGTTAATTACTATAAGGCAGTGAATATAAAAGATTTATAATAGATATTCAAAGAATTTCAAGTTGATCAGAATTCAAAGTTTTCATTCCATCTTTATAATATTCAGCTCTAGAACTCTCCTATGGCGATAAGGCAGTGGTAGCATATGTGTGAATATATCTCAAAACAAGGAGTCAGTGTTTGTCATGGAAATACTGTGTCATCATCAATCATTAAATCTCTTCTTGATATAATGACTCCCATTACTTCTCTTTTTAAATACTCAAATTTAGCGTTTGACCTTTTACACCTATAGGCTGAAAACCTACAGTTAAGTAATTCAATGTAAAATGAGTTCAATCTGTTAAATCAATTCTAAAAGAGAAACAATAAATGCAAGGCTGATGAGGACTTTTAACCTACTGGGCGCTACTATTTGAATAGTCATTCACCAAAGAAAGAAGAAGAAATGATGAAAAATATAAATCAAAACACAGAAACACAGTTTCCTAGGGTAGTCTTTTTAAACTCTACTACATAATTCACACTTTTTTTTTTTGCAATATATAGCCAGCTGAATTAGAATCCATAGTGATGCCAAGAGCATTTATTATCATGGGATATTAACAGACAATGCTTATCATAGTGAGGAGTAGTAGAATATGCCACCCCAAAATATGCCACTTTGGCATAAGGATTATTTTGAGCTGAAAGCCCTCGAGAAGAAGCAGATATAAGAAAAGCTCTCTGTCCTCCCCTATTTGGCTAAAAGCAGGATGTAAATTTGTAAAGGTGTCCCCTTTTCTAACACATGTTCCCTCCCCTCTCTATCAGAGAAAAACTCTAGACCCAGGGTAGCTCAGAAATAGCCCCAGAGGAAACTATATAACAAACCTTGCTGAAATTAGCCCTTGATTACCATTAGTTGCTCCCATATATTTGCCTTCTTACAATTTGCTGACCCTAGAAGATCAAAGTCCTTTTTCTCTGTTATTTCTTTAAAAAGGTATTTTTTTGTTAAGATGCTTGTATACACCCAACTTCTTTTTTTAATTTTACTTAAAGCCAACTTAATTAACTTATAGTGAAATAATATTTCAGGAATAGAACTCAGTGATTCATCACTTACATATAACATCCAGTGCTCATCCCAACAAGTGCCCCACCTAATGCCCACCACCTATTTAGCCCATCCCCCCACCCAACACTCCACCAGCAACCCTCAATTTGTTCTCTGTATTTGAGAGTCTCTTATGGTTTCTCTCCCTCTCTATTTTTTCTTATTTTTCTTCCCTTTTCCTACATTCATCTGTTTTGTTTCTTAAATTACATGTGTGAGTGAAATCCTATATTTGTCTTTCTCTGATTTATTTCGCTTAGCATAATATACATGGTTCCATCCACATTACTGCAAATGACAAGATTTTATTCTTTCCGATCACCGAGTAGTATTATATTATATATATATATATATATAATATATATATATTATATATATACACACACACACTACACATTCTTTATCTATTCATCAGTTAGTGGACATTTGGGGGTCTTTCCATAGTTTACCTGTTATTGATAGTTGTATAAGCCCAACTTCTAACCACCAATTTGAGTTAATCATTAAAATTTCCAGTTATTATTTATTTATTATTTATTATTATTATTTCTTAATACACGTGGACATGGGTTAATAAACTTCTGTTTGTTTTTCTCTTGTTAATCTGCCTGTTCTCAGTCTACTTTACAGGACCCCAACAAGAGAACCTATGATGATAGAAGGAAAAGATTTTTTTTTCTCTCCTTTTCAATAGAATGACAATGAATACAAAGAAGGTTGGGATTAGTAAATCTCTGTATGTAACTTAGATTTATATCGAAGGAGAGAGGAAAACATCCCGCTCCCCCTCAGCAAAGAGGCTGAAATAAGGGGGAAAGAATTTACAAATTAGATAAGGACAATTTTTTTTTAATTTTTTTTAACGTTTATTTATTTTTGAGACAGAGAGAGACAGAGCATGAACGGGGGAGGGTCAGAGAGAGGGAGACACAGAATCTGAAACAGGCTCCAGGCTCCGAGCTGTCAGCACAGAGCCCCACGTGGGGCTCGAACTCACGGACCACGAGATCATGACCTGAGCCGAAGTCGGCCGCTTAACCGACTGAGCCACCCAGGCGCCCCGAGGACAATTTTTAAAAGTGAGTAAAACATGCTAAATGATGGTTCTTTGAAGGGTTCATAAAATGGACACACTCCTGAAATTGACTAGCTGGAAATAAGAAGAGGGTAGATGCAAATAAACAAAATGGAGGGCTCATTCATTCATTCATTCATTTACTCGGTTATGTAATGAGTACTGGCACTGTGCTGGGCTCTCATGTATGGAGTGGGTATGTAGCAGTAGCAGAAAACAATGGGCCAGGCTCCACGTCCTCGAGGAACTTAGAGTAGGCAGAGACAAATCAAGTTCAAAATAAGTACAAAACTATGCGGTATATTGGAGGATGGTGGGTGCAGTGGTGCAGAGCGAAGCCACCGGAGGGAGGGACCGTCAGCTAACAGTTGCAATCTCACTTGTCCAAGGCCACAATGAGAGAGTGATAGTTGAGTAAACACGTGACTGAGATGAGGGGTGAGTCAAGTGAACATCTGAGGGAAGAGTGTTTCAGGAAGGGGAACAAGCAGTGCAATGATGTAGGGAAAATTACCAGAGGTAGAATTATAGATAAACATAATAAAAGCCCATTATAAAAAAATACCAGGGTGCCTGAGTGGCTCGCTAAGTCGAGCGTCAGACTCGATTTCAGCTCAGGTCATGATCTCACAGTTTGTGAGTTCAAGCCCCGCAGTGGGCCCTGTGCTGACAGCATGGAGTCTGCTTGGGATTCTCTCTCTCTCAAAATGAATAATTAAACATTTTATATATATATATATATATATATATATATATACACACACACACATATATATAATATGTATTATATATGTCATAAATATATATAGAATATTTTATAAATATATTACATATTGTATATTGTGTATTGTATATTATATATTATATATTGTATATTATATACTATATATTATATAGTATATACTATATATTATATATTGTGTGTTATATAGTATATATTATATATTATATTGTATATTATATATCATACATAAATGTATTCATATTTATAAATATATTATAAATAATATATTTATATTTATAAATAAATACAAATATAGGTATATTCATATGTAGACCAATAAAATTCTAGTGATACAGATATGTTTGTAGCCATTGGTGAAACTCTAGTTGAAATAGGTGAGTTTCTAGAAATATGCAAGATTCTAAAATAGGCAAGAATAAAAACACGGATGCATTAAAATAACTAAAGGACCTCCCACCACAAAAACAGAAGCCAAAAGGATGTTATGTATAATTTCTACCAGATGTTCTGAAAATGTCTGTATTGGGTTGCTGGCACTGCCACCACACAATACCACAGGCTGGGCAGCTTAAACAGCAACAATTTATTTCTCATAATTCAAGTCCAACAGCAAGTGTTGACAGGTTATATTTCCCATCAGGACTTCTCCTGGGCTCACAGATGGCTGTCTTCTCCCTCTGCGTCTTCTGCACATGGCCTTTTCTTTGTACACACACACACACCCCTAGCGTTCCCACTTTTATAAGGAATCAGTCCTATTGATTTAGTGCCCCACCCTTATAACCTCATTTAATTTTAAGTAACTCTCTGAGGGTCTCATCTCCAAATAAAGTCACATTGGAAGTTAGAGCTTCAACACATGAATTTTGAGGGAACACAAATCATTTGCAACAATGTGTTTCCTACATTTTAGAAGTTATTCCATTACAGGCAAAAGAGAGAACCCTGCCTAGCTCATTTGATAAGCTATGTACTTTTTATTCCAAAACTGGATAATAGAATTTTTTAAAAAATCAAATTATTTACCTATGTCGCTTATAAAATCCATGAAAATATCCTAAATCATATTTACTAATGCTATTGTACTGGGTGTGCAAAAGATACCATTATGTTCAAGCAAGATTATCCCAGGAATGTAAAGTGATTCAGTGTTAGAAAAATCTATCATTGTAATTCACCACATTAGAAGCTTAGAGAGAAAAATAATATATGATCATTCAATGCTGAAGAAAAATTATTTTACCTATATTAGCATGTGTTTATAACCAAGGGTCTTAAAAGAACTAGAAATAGAAGGGTACTTCTTTAGCAGTTACATGCCAGTCAACTATTTGATAGAAGAAGTTTAGGTACCTTCTCTTTAACAGTATGATAGCCAAATTAACATGAATTCACTCTTTGTGAACCTGTGACTCATCACAGAGAGAAACTACACCAGGTGAGTTGTTGCACAAAGGAAACTTTCTTTGCAGCAAATAAAGGAGATCCTGGGGAGTTACTTCTGAAGCCATGACTCTTTGAGCAAGGGTGGCTGGGTTGCTTTTGTTTAAGGTTAGGAGGCATATTTACAAAGGTGGACATAAGGCCACACGTGCACCTTAAGGAAACATGCATATACATGCAATGCATGTTATGTAAATGAGCTTAGTGCTCCTCCTTGGGCAGAGATTTTGGTATTATAATGACGTAAAGGTAGTTGCCACTCACTCCCTGGTCCATCTGCATAGACACAAGTTGGGATTAAGCCCAAGCTGGTCTGGATGGTCTGGGCAGTCCCGAGCTCTTCATCCAGGCAGTTGTCCTTGAGTGGTAGTCTCAGTTTCCATCACAGGATGCTGGGTGTTTTGTCTGAGTTAAGACATAAACTGGAAAGCAGAGCTTAAGGAAAAATGTGGGACAGAAGTTGGTGGGTACAAGCAGGTAAGCAGTAAAGGTCAGGTCTTGGAGTCTAGCTGGTGATATTCTGAACAGAACAAAGATGCTACTATTTCCAGTCCCATCAAATGTAGGAAAAAGTTCTGGAAAGAGCTATAAGGAAATAAAAATAAACAAATCTAGCAAACTTGTTGTTACAATAAAGGCCATTACTATAAACCCTGAAAAACCAACATAATTCATAATTAAATATTACCAAGATTTCAAGATACAAATCAATCTATAAATGTCAACATTTCTCTACATTTGCAATAATCAAACACAAATATATTAAATAATAAGGTCTCATTCACAATATCAACAAAGTTTGTATAGTACCTAGAGAATAACAAAGATTACATATATTTCTAAAGAGAAAATTTTGGAGCCCCATTAATGGATGTATAGAGACAGTTCTCTAATATTATCAATTAAAAGAAATTCTGATAAAAATCCCAGCTGGATATTTTTGAGGAACCAATGAAACTATTCCAAAATTTCAAAAGAAATGAAATTGTGTGTGTAAATAAGGCAATATGGAAGAAAATCAAAGGAAGTAACTTGGCCTGAAATTGTTACAATACTCTGCAAAGTCATAGGAATAGGCAAAAATTGTGTGATATTAGTATAAGAACAATAAGAACAGATAGCTCAATGAATTAGAGTGGAGAGTGCAGAGGCAGGCCTTTTTAGGTGGAAATCTTATTCAGTGAAAGGAAAAGGCAAGGGAGCGGATGTACCTTCTTTCAGAAAGAATGCAGCCCTGTAGAAACCTTGATTTATTTATTTATTTATTTATTCATTCATTCATTCATTCACTTATTTATTTATTTATTTATTTAGAGAGAGAGAGCACACACGGTAGCCAGAGGGGGAGAAAATCCCAAGCAGGCTCCACACTGTCAGTGCTAAACCTGATGCAGGCCTTGAACCCACAAACTGTGAGATCATGACCTGAGCCAAAATCAAGGGTCGGACGCTTAACTGACTGAGCCACACAGGTACCCCTGTAGAAACCTTGGATTTTAACCCAGTGAAACCCATTTCAGACTTCGGAGCTCCAGAACTGTAAGATGATAAACTCCTCATTTTAAGCCACTAAGTTTTTGATGATTTTGTTACAGCAACATTAGGAAACTAATCCAGACTGCCACTTCTTGAGATGGGGCAAACTGCTTGAGTGACAGTGAGCATCAGGGTTATTTTGTCCACTAGATCTTCAAATATAGATATAAAATAGAAAGTTTGATATATGTGTCTGTATCTCAAAGAAGGATCAAATTTGGAAATACAAATACAAGCATCATCATCAATATAAACTGTATTTAGAGCTATGGAACTGATGTGACCACTTAGTTGTCAGTATAGGTAGCCTAGAGAAGGAAAAAAAAATGCTGTCCTTTACCCTCCTACGATCTGCTGCTGGGGCTCTGGGAATTAAACTGAGACAAGATTAATAAGAGAAAAATGAACAATTTTGTTTATGTGTGCAATGTGATTACATTTGGGAGAAGCTAAGTTATGAGTAACTCGAAGGGGCAGTTCATCGTTGGGGCTTATACAGCATCTTAACAAAGAAGTTTGTAGAGAAGTGCAGACTCAAAGAAAAAGGGCTTTAGGCTTTTAGGGGTGGAAAACTGTGGGGAGACAAATACACGGGGAAAGTAACGGAAGGTAAGGCTTGTTTTAGTAAGGTTTGTTACATAGATTCCTTTCGCTGCCGTCTCTGGGATGATGAATATCTAGTGATTAAGAGTTTTGCCCTTCCTCGTAGGGCAACAGGGAGACAGAGACGTTTTGTTTTGTTTTGTTTTGTTTTGTTTTGGTTGATCTCAGTTGCCTTCAGCTCAAAATAATCTTCATGCTGCAGTAGTATATTTTGAGGTGACATATTCCGATCCCCTACACAAGGAAGAGAAAATGGACATTATAACGTTCATAGGTCAGTTGTAAAAGAAGAGCACAGAAAAAGTCACTGAGAGGAAGTTACTTGGGGAAAACAAGGGAGAAAATAATTTCAGGAAGAAGGAAGGGTTCATAGGGACTGAATGTTGCTAAGAGGTGGCATCAGAAGAGAAGTGGAAGCTACCTTTGGATTTGAAGCAGGGAGATTGTTCCTGAACTTCGTGGGACTGGTTTTAGGGTAGTTGGGGAAGCTAGATCCAATGTGCAATGAACAGAAGGTGCGCAGTTGGAATGAGTGAGTGTGATCATCTCTGAGGGATTCTTGTGTGAATGAAAATAGTGAATAGGATCCAGAAAAACGAGACAGTGACTAAAGAGTCATCTGGGATCAGGTTTTTCCTGTCGAAATCATATTTGTACTTTAAGAATGCACTCCAGCTGTGCTATTTATAATAGGTTCTAGGGAGTTGTCAAAATATTTCCACACAAATCTATAAAATGCGGGGAGTCAAAAGCGGAAACAAAGACAACACTGGATGTTAGTTTTAGTTGAGTTTCAAAAATAAATAAACATTTAAAAAATATATCTATATCCATATCTATATCTATATCTATATCTATATCTATATCTATATCTATATCTATATCTATATCTATATCTATGTGTATCTCGATATCTATAATTGTGGGGAGAGTCATTGGAGACCAGAGTATCATCCTAGTGAAAACCGATGGTGATATTCAGTGAGGTAAGAAGGGGTCCTGAAGCTGGAAAGAAATGGGCAGGAGGAAAAAAGCTTTAGTAATTAATGAGATTTTTGGAACGAGGAAATTGTGATGATGTTCTTTTGTGCTTGAGCAATCAAGTACATAACGAGGCCGTTCATTTAGGAAGGGAAATGGACCAGAGGAGGTGTTGGGTGGAAGAGGAGAATTTAATTTTCCAGCCTAGGAAAGATACAATCTCATCAACTCAAGATAAAAGCTACCTTCTCAGCCACTTAACTGTTAGGCTTCTTTTCAATTCTTTACGTTGATGTTTGCATTCTGTATATTCTGTGCATCCAGAAATTCTGTGCCAGCCCAAGTCTAAGGCTGAGGTTGTCGGTCTTTGCTGTTGGGTATACAGAAAATCTGAATATGTACAAATGGAAAGCAATTAAAAAAATTCCAAAATTGGAGATTAAATATACCCCAATTAAAGAAAGACTGTGTCTTCCAAGAGGCAATGGTTATATGGAAGGAAACTATTATTGATTGATGGTATATTTTTAATATTCTCTTTAGTCTTAAATTATTAATTTGTAAACCTTAGAATTTATGAAGTCAGCAGATTGTTAACATGAAAATAAAGAGCCATTCATGAAAGGCAAATGAGCATTCATTTGGGACCCAAGAGTTGCAATTTGGGGAGCACAGATCAGGTAGAAACCCAAATAGTGTCCTACTTGTATGGCCAAAGCTTAAGAAGAAAAGGAAGGGGCAATTACTTGAGTTGAAGAAAAGAAAAGTTTTCTATGGGTGTTAACAAGCTCAGTTACCCTGGGTTTCACACTGAGTGATGACTGATTCTCTCAGCAGCACGTCCATCCACAGCCATTGTCATGACCAGGACATCTGTTCTCCTGCTGAACTTTCCAGCAGTTGCTTGAAACAGTTGCCATTTTACCAGATCCAAAAGTTCCCGCCCCGTTCAAACAAGGGCAGGTAAAGCACTTTCTCTGCAGTGGTCGCTCTGGCTTTATTTTAAAATGTCTCCAGTCATGTCACTTTTCGACAAGATATAAATGCTGCCATTCCAAGTACCTCATGCAAGATTTAGATGGTATTCTATAAAATTTGGTATAGCACCTGAGAAGTAAGGTCGTTTAAGAGCTTAATAAATATGTTTTTCATGACTTTTGTATTTTATATTAATGCATGGGCCTGGCTATTAAGTTTAATTGTAAGGTCAAAGGAAATGGGGGAAAAAGCCCCATAGTGAAGTTAATGAGATTTTAAGTTAAATTCTAGTCTCAATACTAACCATTCCTTATAACTCAATGTTGAGAATGAAGTACAATGATGTGCACACTTTAAATGTGATTTCTTTTATAGGGCAAAAGGTTAAATTGGAAGTCAGGAGGTCACAGTTGGTTCTCTACCTGTGAGTCACTTCCAGTTTTGCTCTGGGCAAGTGGTTTTAATCTCTAAGACACGCACTCTGAGCACTATGGATAAAAATATATATAGCTCTTTGCCCTCCTTAATGCTGGAAGTTTGCAATGTTGCCCAGAAAGAGCTTTAGGATTTTTATCTACACTACATAATGGAGCACCATAGCCAAATTTGTCTCTCAAAATAACTGAAATTATCTGAGTTGTGTTTGCATATAGAAAACAGGCATTTGTGTACATTATAGAGGTTTCTTTTGCTTTTTCTGCAATTGTGCAAGTGATATTTTACTTTGTTGAAAATTTTGAAACTGTGAACAGACTGAACCACGTATAGGCAAAGAAATGACATGTCATTCCTAAGTCTACTATCCTGAGATATTGGCTGGTTTCTTCCATTTTTTCCTTTTAAAATGATTTTAAAAATATATAATGTTTATACATACCCGCACTTTGAATTATTTGTTTTCCATTTACTATTACATCATGAGTATTTATTATTTTCTTGAAATATCTTTGAAGGGTCTGATTTTTAATTACTAAAACATACTTAATACCTTTGGAAATAACAATTTATCTAGCGTTTGTTAATTTTGCTTTTAATTGCTAACCTTCACAAATAATGTTTTAGTTAGCAATCATTAAAAACTTTGCTTAAATCTATTTTTCTGGGGATGGACTTCTGGATACTGATAGATTTCTTAAAGAATAGTGTCATGATTGGTTGTCTCACTCCAGCAAAAAGAGAAATTAGCAAAACTGTAAAAATTTCAAATATTTAAGTGTATATCATTCCTTTGAGACATGACATACATTAATCGTCTTAAAATTTATTAAATGCTCTTGTGGTGGGGGGACAAGCTGGAGAAGAAACAGGAGTTATCTCTTCCACCTTCTGCTTGAAAGGGACTCATGTCATCTCTACTGACATGTCACTGCTTGAGTCAATTCGCGTGTCTAAAGAGGCAACTTAAGAGTGTGGTTAAGCTATAGAATACATACGACGATTCATAAATAACAGCCTCACCAGTGGCTGTGGAACAAATATGTTGTGACTGATCGTTCAGAACCTGTAGCTGCAGAAATGTTCCTATTTACTAATGGGTCACAAAAGCCAGACAGTCTGTTATAGGATTTCTTTATGTTTACGCTCACTTTGAACCTTTATATTCTCTGCAAGTAGTGCAGTAATAGAACTCGAGGATCAACTACAGAATACTGTATTAATACAGTATTCAATTAATACATTGAATGTACAATGTATTAATTTCTAAAAATAATTTTACTATGGGAAGTAATGGCAATGTTAATTTTTCTCCTTTTAATTACTGGATTTTTAGTCCAAATGTACACTTTGTGGGCTCAGCGGTGTAGGAAATGGCACATGAATTAAATTTAGCAAAGACATGTGTAGCCAGCTCAAGAAAGTAAAATATTGCAACACGGCAATATAGCCTAATCTATTTATATCTGTTCTTCTCGTTGTCGCATAGTATTCCATTCGTTTCATGACAAATTATACCTTTCTGGGTCAGAAAAAGATGTGTAAGCAAATCATTTCAGCAATTTTCTGATGGCACTCCGCGTTTTGTCTTCTGTGATCTTCATTATTTTATCAGGATGCATATCACTATGAACTCAAGCCCTATCACCAAATCAGGTTGCTAACTACTGATAGTTTCACATGCTACCATCATCGTCTCCTTGGATATTAGATCTTTGAGGCAGTTTCTATTTGGCTAATACATTCTTTATGTCTTCTACTTAGGCTTACTCTAAGTGAATGGATGTTGAATGTGTTATTCTACTTTCATAATGTCTAATGAAGAATTATAGTCAATCATAAATACATTAATCTCCTTTACCAGCACTAGTATAAGTATAAATGATGAAATAGAATAGGCGGAAAAAACCTACTTCTTTTTGATAAACAACAAAGTGCTATTTAATACTGTTTACATGGATCAGCAACTGGGTCATAATTATTTGGAATCTCAAAAAGAAATTTGAAGTGGGATTCCCATATCAACACTAAATAACGTTGCCCTGAAGGAGTTCAACATAGAAACATTTGAAAAGATAAAGAGAGATGAATGAAGCTATGTCTTTATCTCTTTTGAAATAAGTAATGCTATTAACATTTTCCTATAGTCTCTAGATAGATTGTTGCTGATATTACTTGTGTTTTACAGAAGCCTCAGTGATATGCTACCCGGTCTGTGACTTAGATATCTAGGGATTTAGGGTAGAATGGCTATAATTGAGAATGGAGAATCTCACACTTGGGAATTCCTCTGACCTTTCTAACACAGATGACTCATCATTGTAAAACTTTTGAAATAGGTGTAATTTCAAAGTAGGCATTAGGGGTAGTATGATTTGAAAGAGGAGAGAATGTGCCCCGTAGATGAATCCATGACAACATTTGCCCCATCACCTGACTCGTAACTTTCTCTTCTGAGAAATGTGCAGGGAGGTGTGAATGACTAGCTGGGAAAGACAGATATCTGTTGGCATCACAAGTTATAACACTGTGTTTGGGATATGTGTAAGAATTTTACAGGAAACAATCCTTTTTTCTTGGGCATGGATGGATCTAAATGAAAATGGGAAAAGGTAGTTACCATTAGCATATTTCTACCTTCTTTCAAACACGTTCTTCTTTCTCCATTTTGGCAAATGACCTCCTGAGCCCCCCTGAGTCCCGTGGTATCTCCAAACCCTTTACTAGCTTCCTAACCTCTTTGATTCCTTTCCTTCAATGTCTCATGAATCCTGCTTTCAAAAAGTCAATACCATACCAAGGATATTATAAAACAATCCACCGCTACTCACCACGAGGTGAAAAGATTTTTCTTCCTAGGGGTCTTTGCATCTTAACACAGAGCAATGATTAGCCTAAATGAATCTAATATGCTATAATTTCAGGCACCAGGGGTAGTCCTCTCAGGGAGAGAGGAGGAGGAATAGATTTCTAGAAACATCCAAATACTTGTATACTTAGCTTTCATTAGATGTGAGTTCTACACCCAGGAGTTTAATTAAAACCAAAAGTTAAAATATTTAGAGGTTGGCATTAGGACATTAGGAGATTGGCATAAGGACAGTTAGTGTTGTTCAAAACAAAGGTTTAAATACACTTTGATATGTTTCACCCCCAGTGCCGGTAGAGTCATATGATGGTTGCTTCAGAACTGTGTATTCAAGCAACTATAATATAGTATGTTTGAAGAGCTACAGATAGGCTTTCTCAAATCAATGTCCTGGCTCAAAGTAGAAATTCAGTTTTCTTCCTTAGAACTTTGCAATCTAGCTCTAGTTTTAAGTTTACCTGTATTTAAATAAACTGGTTTCTCCTTAATTACTAAAATCAATGTATCATTTCAAAAGAAGTATTAAATCAAAATTTAAATTAATTTAAACTACAAATGTGCCTTCCAATTTTTCCACACTTTAAACTAGCTAGACCATTCACTCGAGAACACATTGTTAAAGGAAGGAACAGTTTAAATATATTCTAGCAGGGCAGTCAAATGTAGAATTAGGTGCTTCAGATTCTTTCCAGAATTCTGATCTTATACATCTCAGAAGACTATTTCATAGTCTACTTTGATTCTATTACAGCGATGCTGTCTTCTGTTTCCTGTTCATAAACTCGCTTGCAGGAGAGAATTTCCAATTTATGCCAAGACTGCAAATTGGCCCAAGCTGCTGCCTGCCTCCAGCAAATCAACCCTAGGGAAACTACGGAGGAGAACACAATATGGACTTATAAAAGTGTGGGATCTCTAAGAAAAAAGAAGGCTACTTACAACTGGTGTGTGGCAAGACAGGTAGATGCTGTAGGCTGTAGCAGAGGACTTCTGGCTCTGCTGTTCCAGCACAGAGCAGAAAAGAGCAGTTTGAATAGTGTCCTTCCCCCCCTTTGCCTTCCTTCTGGTTGCAGAATTTGCCGATGGTCATCCAAACCAAAAGGCCAAGACTTCAAATGGCCCATAGCCCTACTGGAGGTGTCCTCAGGGGTAAAAATCAGAGGAGAGCAAAACATTGAGGGTAAAGAATTGGGAAAAACGAACTGTGAGGACGGACCAGTCTTCGCTTCCCTTCTGTCAGCCATTTTCTTAAAACTTCCAAGGCTGATGGATGACAATCTAAGAGGATGCCTTTTCCTTTTTTGCTTGAAGGTAGATGTGGTGGTGGTTTGGAAATGTGACTGGAAATTTGGTTTCACTTGTGGTGGTGAAACCAAATGGGAGTGATTCATTCTGGCTTACGGTAACTTGAGCTCTTGACCTAAAAACCCATGCCTTCATCTATACTTGACCCCAGAGGACTGATCTAGGTCCTTTCTTTTTCCCCTTCCTAGTTCATAGCAACAGGTAGCCTATCCCCTAATAATAAGAAAATCATAATAATAGCCAAATTAATAAGGTATATCTTTTTTAAGTCAAAAACTACAGGAATACAGTGTCTTTAAATTAAAAACCCCAAACCGTGCCAACATATTATTAGCAGAAGTGTTAGAAGTGATGAGTCAGGGGGGTGTCTGGGTGGTACAGTCAGTTAAACATCCGACTCTTGATCTCAGCTCAGGTCATGATCTCATAGTTCATGAGTTCGGGCCCCACATCGGGTTCTGCACTGATGGCGTGGAGCCTGCTTAGGATTCTGTCTCTCCTACTCTCTGCCCCTCCACTGCTTGTATGCTCTCTCTCTTTCTCAAAATAAATAATAAATAAATATACTTAAAAAAACTGATGAGTCAAAATTTGCACTCAAGTTCATAAATATCCAAATATGGGTCAGGAAAGGGATTATCAATATGGGACAAGAACAAGATGTGATGAAAAGATAATGAGGTGGAAATACTAGGTGCAAAAACATAGTAGTTGAAATAAGGGAATACTAGATGGATTGAATCAAGAAATGGATACAACTGAAGAATAAATTAATGCATCAATTGTAAATAGTATAGAAGTATTTTCCTGGAAGCAAAGAAACAAGACAGAATAGCTAAAACAGAATAGACACAAACATCCTGATAATAGGGGTTTTTGAAGAAAGAAAAAAATAGAAACAGTCAAGGTAGCTTTCTAAGAATTTAAAGAAAAAAACTGTTTAAAAAATTGGTGTAATGTTTATATGTTTTTGAGAGAGAGAGAGACAGACTGTGAGCCAGCAAGGGGTAGGTCGAGACAGAGGGAGACACAGAATCCGAAGCAGGCTCCAGGCTCTGAGCTGTCAGCACAGAGCCGGATGCGGGGCTTGAACACACGAACCATGAGATCATGACCTGAGCCGAAGTCAGACGTTTGACCCACTGAGCCACCCAGGCAACCCAAAAGGAAAAAAGTTCTTAAAAGTGAAGCATCCATGCAGTGTCAGGTAAGTCTCAGGCATTGTCTAGTGTTTGGAACGAGTGGCCCAGTGGTAGTGTGCTGGAAGCCGAGCTATCCCAGCCTGAGTGGCAGGGCCCGGGCGGTGGATGGATCGGGACTGCAGGGCGGCCCGACTGTGAAGCTTCTTGTACTCCTGCTTTTAGGTAATTCGGCCTTATTAAAGTATCTGGGGTATTGTCTGTTGGGGAATTGCCCTCAGCAGGCCCCCCAGGAAAAGAACTATTGGGGAAAGAAATAAGATTCTGCAAGAAACTGTGCGGCCCTACATTTAGCCCTTGCCATCCCCTATGGAGACTCCTCTACTTGCAGGAAGGATAGCCTCATACATTTGCCAGCAAAGGAGGCTGATAAAGGAGAGACATATGGATTTGAAAGCCTCATTCCAGCAGCTAAAGCGTGTATCTCTGGGCACAGGAGACTTCCACCCCTAGGCCCACCTGGCCCCCCG
The DNA here is from genome assembly GCF_016509475.1 of Prionailurus bengalensis. Classification (NCBI taxonomy): domain Eukaryota; kingdom Metazoa; phylum Chordata; class Mammalia; order Carnivora; family Felidae; genus Prionailurus; species Prionailurus bengalensis. The sequence goes on from NC_057344.1 coordinate 21,875,400, forward strand.
GAGGCATTCCAGATGATGACTGAACCTAGTCGGTTAAGGTACAGAATGGTTCATTGTTCTAGGTGCATTGTCTCTCTGAGAATGTATGAGGCATGGGTTTCTAATGCTTTTTCAGCCCCTTTCTGGCACCTCTGACCGAGGCAAACACATTGTTCTTCTGGCCTCATGTGGTTAGGAGGTCATGTCCCTGCAACTGTTCCACTTGAGGTGTTGAGAAATGGAGGGCCTTTCACGAGAACAGCAAAGCAAATGCTTTGCAGATTATAGATAAACGCAGATGCATAATGGAGTAATGTAAGAAATTAATCAATAATCAAAGGGTATGCGGGAGATTTTGGGGAAAATCGCCATGTTATTTCTTAAAGGTTGTTTACACATAGGAACATAGGTAATGTTAGAAAAACATAGATGACGTTAAGCTATAAGGAAATCACTAGCATATATAATGCCACGTTTACTGCAATAAATCGGCCAGTTCAACACACTGCTGTTGTCTGTGTCCGTTTTTATTTTAGTTTTAGTTTTTTATTTTCTAGTTTTTTGTTTTAGTTTTGTTTTATTTTCACCGACGCCCTTCTTCCTTCGGGAACCCCTGGTTGCTGGAGCGGGTCCCCGGCAGTACTGTGCAAACTTATGAGGGTCACTACCTATGCAAGCTCAATGTTTAGGAATTCCTGTGGAGAACAGAGTCCATCTCTGAAACACACAAGAAACCAGGTTAGGGATAAAATTTCAAGTTGGAAAATGTGGCTGGGGACCAGTCTGGTCATATGCAATAAATGCAGAATCCCCGGAAAGCAGCACGATATAGTTATTCTGATTAAGAACACGGTGAAAATGAGAGTTTTGATTTTCCCCAACTCTGTCTTTCAAAATCTTGTCTGGCCAGTACAGAAGACAGATGGCTCCTGAAGGTTGACCGTGTTGAGGTTTACGTGAGGTGGTACTTCTCATGGCCTCAGTTGTAACCGATATTGTGAAGACTGTAAGGAAAGTACAGATCAAGGGCAATGTTATGCCAGTATGGCGTTCCTGCTCTTTCCACCTTGTCCCAACTTAGAGCAGCCTTCATACCCATTACCCCTCCCAGAACTCATGACTCTAACTCAACCTCCGGTCCACTCTCCTACTCCGTGCTGTGTTGCCCACCACTCTGGTAATTACTTTGTTGTCTCTTATATCCATACTGGGTCTGGAGCTCACATCGCTTCTGCCTCTAGGTGAAACCTTTTTGCACATCCTCTGGGACTTACTCTGTGGAGTGGAGGGCTTAGGGTGCTTTCTCAAGACTCCAGTGACTTCAGTTCTCTCTCCTTTCCCTGCTGTTCTCTCTTCCTCTTTCGCGTTTTCTTGGCTAGGGAAAGTTGCTTTTTGATAAGCTAAGTATTCTCCCAGACCTTTTCTTATTTCTGAACCATCACTTTTAAAAGTCAAAGTTCAAGAAATTGGATATTTTGGTGTCTGTATTCTGTAGTTTCTCTTTCTAGTGTGGGAGCCCTGACCGCTCCTTGAATTTGAGGGCAGTCAATAGGGTAATAGGAAACACTGAGATCAAATGCTTTGGCTCATGTCAACAAGTATTCCACAACATTCATTTTATTCTTTGTATGCAGGTGTAAGGGTTAGCTCCTAGTTTAGGGCCCTTGGGGTGTATAACACACAAGCCAGTTACTGGCCGGAACAAAGACATCCTCACTTTGTGATGTCAACCCTAGTACCTGGTGCCCTAGTCTTCTAAAGATTTTACAAAGTTATAGAAAGCTGCTTCCAATGTTTAGTCTGGAGCCTGCCTTTCTTTGCTTATTAATCAGGAAGGAAGCTGCGGGAAGAAGGCTGAAAGAAGTATAGCTCATTTTTTCTGCTCACCTTACTGACCTTGATAACTAGCAACCTTGTATTCCCTACTTGGTGCCTGTGCTTGATTGTTCTTTGGAACTCTGCCTCAAAGAGCCTCTACATCAGCAGCAGCATGCATTTTTTTTTTTTTTTTTGGTGGCAATTTCTGGATAGAAGCTTCTGCTCTGACTTATCTGTCAACCTGATACTGCATTCTTTCTGTTACAAGAAAATTGTCTACGCATAAAGTATTTTGATATAGGGCAATATACTCTCTCATCGCAGAGAACTCTGTGATAGAGTTCTTCTATTATGTAAAATTTTATTGTTGTCTTCCCGTCAATTGAGGCCTAACACATCTATAGTAAAGGGCATAACATATATTAGCTATAAATACACTAGTCATAAATCTATACACCAAGGAATTTTTACATATATAGATGCGTCTAGATAACTTCGTTACTCTAAAATGTTCTCTGTGCCTCTGTGTCATTTACAACCTTCTTCCCACCATGAAAGTAACCTATATTCTCACTTCTATCACCGTAGACTAGTTTTGTCTCTTTTTGAGCTTTGTGTGAATGGAATCATAAATTATATGATTTTTTGTAACCAGCTTCTTTCACTCCATATAATGCATGTGAGGCTTATCCTTGCTACCTCAGTTATCCTCTGTTGTACTGCTGCGTGGTATTCCATCAGATGAATATTGCTACTATCTTTATATAAATTGAAAAAGGAGGGCAGAAGCTCATACTTGCTCAGTCTGCCGTCTTGCACGAAAAGGTTACGTGGTTCTCATAATAGAGTACATCAAATCTGTCTTATGTTGTATTGTTACCCTCAAAAGACTGTGAGTTACTTAAGAAGAAGAACATGCACTGATATAATTTTTGTGCTTCAAAAATACGTGATAAGTACACGTATTCCATTAATATATGAATATATAGAATTCCATTAATATATGCTTGAAAGCAGTCACTTCAGGGAAATTTCTGTAGCCAAAAAGTGAATGAAATTAAAAATAATAGGAAGTTTTATTTCTTCAAAGGTAAATATGATTTCTCTAGTACAAAGTGGCTAACAAATTAAAGATGTTATTTATGCGTGCTGGTTTATGTCTTTGCCCAAATAATACCCCTTTGGAGGATTTACTTAAAGTCTAGCTGCACTGAAAAGAAAATTTTTGAAATGTAACAATTTTTTACAACCTGTAGTATAGAGAATTTCAGAGAGTGCATAAATTACATAAACATTTATACAGTGAATTGATTTGGTAGAGAAAATATCTAAAATAATTTGTAGGAAGAGTTGTTATTACTGGCCATTCATAATTACTGTTACTGAAATTTCAGATTATGAGATTTTCAAAAAAAATTTTAATGTTTATTTATTTTTGAGAGAAAGAGAGACCCAGAGCATGAGCAGGGGACGGGCAGAAGGAGAGAGAGACACAGAATTCGAAGCAGAGACCCAGAGCATGAGCAGGGGACGGGCAGAAGGAGAGAGAGACACAGAATTCGAAGCAGGCTCCAGGCTTTGAGCTATCAGCACAGATCCCAATGTGGGGCTCGAACCCATGAACCGTGAGATCATGACCTGAGCCAAAGTTGGACGCTTAACCAACTGAGCTACCCAGGGGCCCCAATTATGAAATGGTCTTAAGGGAACTTTTCCCTGAGTGAACTATTTTCTTTTTATTTAAGTGTATTTATTTATTTTGAGACAGAGAGTGAGTAGGGGAGGGGCAGAGAGAGGGAGAGGGAATTCCAAGCAGGCTCCACATTGGCAACATTGTAGCCCCACTCGGGGCTTGATCCAAGGACTGTGAGATCAAGAGTCAGTCTCTTAACCAACCGAGTGACCCAGGAACCCCTGTGTGATCTATTTTCATAAATGGATTATAAAAGTAATTATAAAATGTGGATAAAACATTAGTATTTAAGAGAGCATAAAATTTTGCATTGAACAGGCCATGTATCATGGTCGAATTTGAACTGAGAGGAAGACCAAGGGGGAAAAATAGATGCTCAGAAATATCCATGAGGTATTCTTTGCTGACAAAGAGTCAGTCTTTTGCTTATACTGGGATTTTGTCTCTGGTTCATTAGTTTAGGTATTTTTCTCCTTATATATAAATATATCAAGTAACTTGTATTTTTGTGTAGATTTTCTAGATACAAGAAGAGACTTTAGTTAAGACAACATATGCTTGTTTCTAGCGCATTACATTTAGGCACGTTAAAATCTGGAGATGTGCTGAGGAAAACAAAATGCTATTAAAGTTTCTGTGTTTCTGTGATATCCCCAGGGAGATTTCTCCCAGTTGAAAAGTTGGCTTTCACAAAACTATTTCCAAAGCGATTAATTGGCTTGCCTCCTGCTAATGGAACTTTAGTGGAAATAAAACCAAGTTCATGAGCAAAACAGAAACAAAATTTCTGTTCAAGACTTTCAAAAGGCTAAAGCATAAATGAAATATGGAAAGGAATGTGAAGACATATATTAATAGTTGGAAATTTACATGATGTTTGAAGGAAGATTTGATGCGAGAAATGGAAGTTTCCCTTCAGTTGTAGGGTGTGCTGCCATTCCTGCGGCCATTGAAAGAGATAACCTCATGTTTACATGTGAACACAATATTTTTCGGTAGCAAACAATAGGCTGTGGGTTGGCAAAATTCCTCACGTGAATAGTTAATTATTTAGGGAGAAGCTATAAGATTATTCCAGAATATTATAACAGTTAATTGTAAGTGAAATCTCATCTCTTTCCTGAAAAGATAGATGGAATTCTTAATGGGAGATGAAATTAATTAAGGACAAAAATGTATATGATTCTTATCATCATAAGTCTCCTTTGGTTTCCCGTAGACCAATATCATATTTGGGATTCATTCTAGCATTCTCTATGCCAGAAATAGAGCTAACCAGGAAACAATCTGGACATTCTGGCCAAGTATTAAAGACTGTGGTTGATTCATGAATAGGTACAAAGAACAATTGTATCTTATCTATCTGTATTGATTTTAGGCAAATTCATTTGTTTCAATGTCATTTGTAAGGATAGACTCCTAATTTTCAGGCAAGTTTTGCTAAATAAAAGAGATAAGTGTTAAGTACGTTTTTAGACAAATATCTGAAGTATAAAAAGCTTACACGTTGTTTTCATGGAGTTCTGCTTTCTGCATATTTGTTCTAAGTAGATGCTTTTCATTCACAAGCAGACAACTAATGAATGTTCCTTTCTTAACCATACTTTGATAAAAAATGTAAATCATTTTCTGAAACAATAAACAATGTAGGATGAAACACAAATTCTTTAGGAATCTATCTTTGAATAAGAATGATTGGACTTCTTGTTTTCAAAAATGCCTTTTCCTGGAACACACTAGAATGCATTCTTGGAGCCATCTGTGTAAGGATGATGATTTTATGATAAATGTTGGTCATTTTTCATATCAGAACAATCTTCATCTAAGGGAATCTCCATCTAAAGTTATCTACTTTTCTTCAAATTGGAATTTGTTGGAATTTTACAATAATCACATTCTCAAAAGAAAACAGAAAAGAATCAAATATAATCCCCACCCCCCAAAAGAAAGCTGAGCAAATTCCTATAGATCTCAGATCGATTTGGATGGAAAATATTTTTAACAATATACTCACTAAAACTTTCATCTATTGATAAATGGATCCTAAAATCACAGGACATTTTCTCAGTAATTATTCATTCCATAATTTATTATCCTAAAAAGCCGGTAAAAATTCTGAGAGAAGTCACAATGTTCCTTATACCATAAACAATGAGACAACTGACTGTCCCTATCTTGTTTAGACTGAGTTCAGTAACTTATGAAATTTTTTCATCATGGGAAATTGGTGTTAGAAATGTGAACCTCCCTTCCATTTAGAAAACCATGTAGAATAGTTTGATTTTTTTTGTTTTTTTATTTTTAGTTTGTTTGTTTGTTTGCTTATTTATTTATTTGTTTAGAGTGCACACAAGCAAGTGCACACCTGCACGTGAGCAGGGGAAGGACAGAGGGAGAGGAAGGGAGAGATTCCCAAGCAGGCTCTGTGCTGTCGGGGCAGAACCTGATGCAGGGCTCGATCTCATGAACTGTGAGATCATAACCTAGGCCAAAGTCAGGGGTTGGTCACTTAACCAACTGAGCCACCCAGGCACCCCTAGAGTAGTTTGATATTAGAGAATATTATGTGTATTTTTGTTGACACTGTGATTTATAGTGATAGATAAAAATGACAATAGTAAACTAAAAAAGAATATAATCTAAATATAAAACAATTTTTTGATAAAATTAAGTAAACCCAGTTCACTATTAAAAATGAGATAAGAAGGGAAGGAAAACTTCCAGACTCATTCAATGAAGCCAGTATCACTTTGATTCCTAAACCAGACAGAGACCCAGTAAAAAAAGAGAACTACAGGCCAATATCCCTGATGAATATGGATGCAGAAATTCTCAGTAAGATACTAGCAACTCGAATTCAACAGCTTATAAAAAGAATTATTCACCATGATCAAGTGGGATTCATTCCTGGGATGCAGGGCTGGTTCAACATTCGCAAATCAATCAACGTGATACATCACATTAATAAAAGAAAAGATAAGAACCATATGATCCTGTCAATTGATGCATAAAAAGCATTTGACAAAATTCAGCACCCTTTCTTAATAAAAACCCTCGAGAAAGTTGGGATAGAAGGAACATACTTAAACATCATAAAAGCCATTTATGAAAAGCCCACAGCTAACATCATCCTCGATGGGGAAAAACTGAGAGCTTTTTCCCTGAGATCAGGAACAAGACAGGGATGTCCACTCTCACCGCTGTTGTTTAACATAGTGTTGGAAGTTCTAGCATCAGCAATCAGACAACAAAAGGAAATCAAAGGCATCCAAATTGGCAAAGATGAAGTCAAGCTTTCACTTTTTGCAGATGACATGATATTATACATGGAAAATCCGATAGACTCCACCAAAAGTCTGCTAGAACTGATACAGGAATTCAGCAAAGTTGCAGGATAGAAAATCAATGTACGGAAATCAGTTGCATTCTTATACACTAATAATTAACAGAAAGACAAATAAAGAAACTGATCCCATTCACAATTGCACCAAGAAGCATAAAATACCTAGGAATAAATCTAACCAAAGATGTAAAAGATCTGTATGCTGAAAACTATAGAAAGCTTATGAAAGAAATTGTAGAAGATATAAAGAAATGGAAAGACATTCCCTGCTCATGGATTGGAAGAATAAATATTGTCAAAATGTCAATACTACCCAAAGCTATCTACACATTCAATGCAATCCCAATCAAAATTGCACCAGCATTCTTCTCGAAACTAGAACAAGCAATCCTAAAATTCATATGGAACCACAAAAGACCCCGAATAGCCAAAGTAATTTTGAAGAAGAAGACCAAAGCAGGAGGCATCACAATCCCAGACTTTAGCCTCTACTACAAAGCTGTCAGCATCAAGACAGCATGGTATTGGCCCAAAAACAGACACATAGACCAATTGGAATAGAATAGAAACTCCAGAACTAGACCCACAAAAGTATGGCCACCTAATCTTTGACAAAGCAGGAAAGAATATCGAATGGAAAAAAGACAGTCTCTTTAACAAATGGTGCTGGGAGAACTGGACAGCAACATGCAGAAGGATGAAACTAGACCATTTTCTTATACTATTCACAAAAATAAACTCACAATGGATAAAGGACCTGAATGTGAGACAGGAAACCATCAAAACCCTAGAGGAAAAAACAGCAAAAGACCTCTCTGACCTCAGCCGTAGCAATTTCTTACTTGACACATCCCCGAAAGCAAGGGAATTAAAAGCAAAATGAACTATTGGGAACTCATGAAGATAAAAAAAACTTCTGCAAAGCAAAGGAAACAATCAACGAAACTAAAAGACAACCAACGGAATGGGAAAAGATATTTGCAAATGACATATTGGACAAAGGGCTAGTATCCAAAATCTATGAAGAGCTCACTAAACTCCACACCTGAAAAACAAATAATCCAGTGAAGAAATGGGCAGAAAACATGAATAGACACTTCTCTAAAGAAGACATCCAGATGGCCAACAGGCACATGAAAAGATGCCCAACGTCACGCCTCATCAGGGAAATACAAATCAAAACCACACTCAGGTATCACCTCACGCCAGTCAGAGTGGCCAAAATGAACAAATCAGGAGACTATAGATGCTGGAGAGGATGTGGAGAAACGGGAACCCTCTTGGTGGGAATGCAAACTGGTGCAGCCGCTCTGGAAAATAGTGTGGAGGTTCCTCAGAAAATTAAAAATAGACCTACCCTATGACCCAGCAATAGCACTGCTAGGAATTTACCCAAGGGATACAGGAGGACTGATGCATAGGGCCACTTGTACCCCAATGTTTATAGCAGCACTCTCAACAATAGCCAAAATGGAAAGGGCCTAAATGTCCATCAACTGATGAATGGATAAAGAAATTGTGGTTTATATACACAATGGAGTACTACGTGGCAATGGGAAAGAATGAAATCTGGCCCTTTGTAGCAACGTGGACAGAACTGGAGAGTGTTAGGCTAAGTGAAATAAGCCATACAGAGAAAGACAGATACCATATGTTTTCACTCTTATGTGGATCCTAAGAAACTTAACAGGAACCCATGGGGGAGGGGAAGGAAAAAAAAAGAGAGGTTAGAGTGGGAGAGAGCCAAAGCCTAAGATACTCTTAAAAACTGAGAACAAACTGAGGGCTGATGGGGGGAGTGGGAGGGAGAGGAGGGTGAGTGATGGGTATTGAAGAGGGCATCTTTTGGGATGAGCACTGGGTGTTGTATGGAAACCAATTTGACAATAAATTTCATATATTAAAAAAAATAAAAATGAGATAAGAGGGGCACCCGGGAGGCTCAGTCGGTTAAGTGTCCGACTTCGGCTCAGGTCATGATCTCACGGTTTGTGGGTTCGAGCCCCACATTGGGCTCTGTGCTGATACCTTGGAGCCTGGAGCCTGCTTCGGATTCTGTGTCTCCATCCTTTCTACCCCTCCGCCACTCATGCTCTGTCTTGCTCTGTCTTGAAAATAAATAATGTTAAAAAAAATTTTTTTAAAAAGGAGGTAAGAGATGGGACACCTGGGTGGCTCGGTTGGAGAAGCATCTGATGCCCGATTTTGGCTCAGGTCATGATCTCACAGTTGGTAAGATGGGGCCCCATGCCAGGCTCTGTGCTGACGGTGAGGAGCTTGCTTAGGATTCTCTCTCTCCCTCTCTCTGTGCATCTCCCCTGCTCAGGTTGTCTCTCACAAAACAAGTAAACAAACATGAAAAATATTTTAAATGAGATAAGAGTAATTCTTGCCTGCCCAATTCCAGAAATGTGATAATATTTATATTTTATTTGAATTCTCTAACATGGTGCATATATACTTAGACACGGGATAAAAACCTGCTTTGATTCAAATCCCTCCCCACATGCAGCTATGTGGTCTCCGGCAAGTTACTTATCCTCTATGTTGCTTTGATTCCGCAACGACAAAATGCAGATAATAATAATACATACCTCATAGTACCATTGTGAGGATCACGTAAATTAATCAATGAAGGCATATAGAACGAAGTTGGGCATTTAGTAAACACTGGAAACAAGTGAGAGTATTGACACTTCCTTACTTTTGTGGAGTTTCAGTTCTAATTTAACTCTAATGAGCATCTTCATTGTGCTTTGGACAGTTTAGCGTCTTGGAAATCCCCTGTCGTGAACTCCACAGTCAGCTCAGTCTGTATTCGCATTTTGTTAATGGGAAGAAAAGAGCTCTGGTGTTAAGGGCGTGGCTTCCAGAGCCGGCATCTCTGGGTTTAAAAGCCAGCTCGGTCAAGCCGCTTCTGCACGATCTCGGACGAGTTACTCAAATTGTCTGTTCCTTAGATTCCACGCCTGCAGAACTGGGAGAGGAGTAGTATCTGTTTCATAGAGCTGTAGAGCAAATTGAGTGTATACATCACTCTAGAAGTATCTCATCCTGCCAAGTAAGTTTAACTGCTATTTGCACTCTTGTTATAAATTTTTCATTCCCGTAAATGTGTTTGTGTTCCTGGCTCATGGATAGCATGTCTTTGGCATCTTAGGGACACCAAGCCGACATTTTTTCAAGTTTCTTCTTATTTTCTGTGAAAGCATTTTCATTTAGTCTGCTCTTAACTGTGATTCCGTTACATGGTTTATTTTTAATATAAATACTCCTTTTTCTCCAAAGATTTTTTTGTTCAGGTATCATCAGAGTTGCAGATCACTCTTGACCTGTTTGCTCTGCTCCTGAATGAGTTGATTAAATCCTTTGTTAGATTTATGATTAAAGGAAGTTTGGGTGTGTGTGCTTCTTTTTTTTTTAATTTTTAATTTATTTTTTTATTTTTTTCAAGTTTTTTTTTTAATTTTTTTTTTCAACGTCTATTTATTTTTGGGACAGAGGGAGACAGAGAATGAACGGGGGAGGGGCAGAGAGAGAGGGAGACACAGAATCGGAAACAGACTCCAGGCTCCGAGCCATCAGCCCAGAGCCTGACGCGGGGCTCGAACCCACGGACGGCGAGATCGTGACCTGGCTGAAGTCGGACGCTTAACCGACTGCGCCACCCAGGCGCCCCTCAAGTTTTTATTTAAATTCCAGTTAGTTAACATACAGTGGAATATCAGTTCCATGTGGAGAATTTAGTGATCTGTCCCTTACATACTACACCCTATGTTCATCATGACAAGTGCCCTTCTTAATACCTATCACCTATGTAACCCATGCCCCTGCCCACCTCCCCTCCAGTAACCATCATTTGTTTTCTATAGTTAAGAATCTATTTCTTAGCAGTGCTATTGCTGGGTCATAGGGTAGGTCTATTTTTAATTTTCTGAGGAACCTCCACACTGCTTTCCAGAGCGGCTGCACCAATTTGCATTCCCACCAACAGTGCAAGAGGGTTCCCGTTTCTCCACATCCTCTCCAGCATCTATAGTCTCCTGATTGGTTCATTTTGGCCACTCTGACTGGCATGAGGTGATACCTGAGTGTGGTTTTGATTTGTATTTCCCTGATAAGGAGCGACGCTGAACATCTTTTCATGTGCCTGTTGGCCATCCGGATGTCTTCTTTAGAGAAGTGTCTATTCATGTTTTCTGCCCATGTCTTCACTGGGTTATTTGTTTTTCGGGTGTGGAGTTTGGTGAGCTCTTTATAGATTTTGGATACTAGCCCTTTGTCCGATATGTCATTTGCGAATATCTTTTCCCATTCCGTTGGTTGCCTTTTAGTTTTGTTGGTTGTTTCCTTTGCTGTGCAGAAGCTTTTTATCTTCATAAGGTCCCAGTAATTCACTTTTGCTTTTAATTCCCTTGCCTTTGGGGATGTGTCGAGTAAGAGGTTGCTACGGCTGAGGTCAGAGAGGTCTTTTCCTGCTTTCTCCTCTAAGGTTTTGATGGTTTCCTGTCTCACATTCAGGTCCTTTATCCATTTTGAGTTTATTTTTGTGAATGGTGTGAGAAAGTGGTCTAGTTTCAACCTTCTGCATGTTGCTGTCCAGTTCTCCCAGCACCATTTGTTAAAGAGGCTGTCTTTTTTCCATTGGATGTTCTTTCCTGCTTTGTCAAAGATGAGTTGGCCATACGTTTGTGGGTCTAGTTCTGGGGTTTCTATTCTATTCCATTGGTCTATGTGTCTGTTTTGGTGCCAATACCATGCTGTCTTGATGATGACAGCTTTGTAGTAGAGGCTAAAGTCTGGGATTGTGATGCCTCCTGCTTTGGTCTTCTTCTTCAAAATTCCTTTGGCTATTCGGGGTCTTTTGTGGTTCCATATGAATTTTAGGATTGCTTGTTCTAGTTTCGAGAAGAATGCTGGTGCAATTTTGATTGGGATTGCATTGAATGTGTAGATAGCTTTGGGTAGTATTGACATTTTGACAATATTTATTTTTCCAATCCATGAGCAGGGAATGTCTTTCCATTTCTTTAAATCTTCTTCAATTTCCTTCAGAAGCTTTCTATAGTTTTCAGCATACAGATCCTTTACATCTTTGGTTAGATTTATTCCTAGGTATTTTATGCTTCTTGGTGCAATTGTGAATGGGATCAGTTTCTTTATTTGTCTTTCTGTTGCTTCATTGTTAGTGTATAAGAATGCAACTGATTTCTGTACATTGATTTTGTATCCTGCAACTTTGCTGAATTCCTGTATCAGTTCTAGCAGACTTTTGGTGGAGTCTATCGGATTTTCCATGTATAATATCATGTCATCTGCAAAAAGCGAAAGCTTGACTTCATCTTTGCCAATTTGGATGCCTTTGATTTCCTTTTGTTGTCTGATTGCTGATGCTAGAACTTCCAGCACTATGTTAAACAGCAGCGGTGAGAGTGGGCATCCTTGTCGTGTTCCTGATCTCAGGGAAAAAGCTTTCAGTTTTTCCCCGTTGAGGATGATGTTAGCTGTGGGCTTTTCATAAATGGCTTTTATGATCTTTAAGTATGTTCCTTCTATCCCGACTTTCTCAAGGGTTTTTATTAAGAAAGGGTGCTGGATTTTGTCGAAGGCCTTTTCTGCATCGATTGACAGGATCATATGGTTCTTCTCTCTTTTTTTGTTAATGTGATGTATCACGTTGATTGATTTGCAAATGTTGAACCAGCCCTGCATCCCAGGAATGAATCCCACTTGATCATGGTGAATAATTCTTTTTATATGCCGTTGAATTCGATTTGCTAGTATCTTATTGAGAATTTTTGCATCCATATTCATCAGGGATATTGGCCTGTAGTTCTCTTTTTTTACTGGGTCTCTGTCTGGTTTAGGAATCAAAGTAATACTGGCTTCATAGAATGAGTCTGGAAGTTTTCCTTCCCTTTCTATTTCTTGGAATAGCTTGAGAAGGATAGGTATTATCTCTGCTTTAAACGTCTGGTAGAACTCCCCTGGGAAGCCATCTGGTCCTGGACTCTTATTTGTTGGGAGATTTTTGATAACCGATTCAATTTCTTCACTGGTTATGGGTCTGTTCAAGCTTTCTATTTCCTCCTGATTGAGTTTTGGAAGCGTGTGGGTGTTCAGGAATTCGTCCATTTCTTCCAGGTTGTCCAATTTGTTGGCATATAATTTTTCATAGTATTCCCTGATAATTGTTTGTATCTCTGAGGGATTGGTTGTAATAATTCCATTTTCATTCATGATTTTATCTATTTGGGTCATCTCCCTTTTCTTTTTGAGAAGCCTGGCTAGAGGTTTGTCAATTTTGTTTATTTTTTCAAAAAACCAACTCTTGGTTTCGTTGATCTGCTCTACAGTTTTTTTAGTTTCTATATTGTTTATTTCTGCTCTGATCTTTATTATTTCTCTTCTTCTGCTGGGCTTAGGCTGCCTTTGCTGTTCTGCTTCTAGTTCCTTTAGGTGTGCTGTTAGATTTTGTATTTGGGATTTTTCTTGTTTCTTGAGATAGGCCTGGATTGCAATGTATTTTCCTCTCAGGACTGCCTTCGCTGCGTCCCAAAGCGTTTGGATTGTTGTATTTTCATTTTCGTTTGTTTCCATATATTTTTTAATTTCTTCTCTAATTGCCTGGTTGACCCACTCATTCGTTAGTAGGGTGTTCTTTAACCTCCATGCTTTTGGAGGTTTTCCAGACTTTTTCCTGTGGTTGATTTCAAGCTTCATGGCATTGTGGTCTGAAAGTAAGCATGGTATAATTTCAATTCTTGTAAACTTATGAAGGGCTGTTTTGTGACCCAGTATATGATCTATCTTGGAGAATGTTCCATGTGCACTCGAGAAGAAAGTATATTCTGTTGCTTTGGGATGCAGAGTTCTAAATATATCTGTCAAGTCCATCTGATCCAATGTCTCATTCAGGGCCCTTGTTTCTTTATTGACCGTGTGTCTAGATGATCTATCCATTTCTGTAAGTGGGGTGTTAAAGTCCCCTGCAATTACCACATTCTTCTCAATAAGGTTGCTTATGTTTATGAGTAATTGTTTTATATATTTGGGGGCTCCGGTATTCGGTGCATAGACATTGATAATTGTTAGCTCTTCCTGATGGATAGACCCTGTAACTATTATATAATGTCCTTCTTCATCTCTTGTTACAGCCTTTAATTTAAAGTCTAGTTTGTCTGATAGAAGTATGGCTACTCCAGCTTTCTTTTGGCTTCCAGTCGCATGATAAATAGTTCTCCATCCCCTCACTCTCAATCTAAAGGTGTCCTCAGGTCTAAAATGAGTCTCTTGTAGACAGCAAATAGATGGGTCTTGTTTTTTTATCCATTCTGATACCCTATGTCTTTTGGTTGGCGCATTTAATCCATTTACATTCAGTGTTATTATAGAAAGATACGGGTTTAGAGTCATTGTGATGTCTGTATGTTTTATGCTTATAGTGATGTCTCTGGGACTTTGTCTCACAGGGTTCCCCTTAGGATCTCTTGTAGGGCTGGTTTAGTGGTGACAAATTCCTTCAGTTTTTGTTTGTTTGGGAAGACCTTTATCTCTCCTTCTATTCTAAATGACAGACTTGCTGGATAAAGGATTCTTGGCTGCATATTTTTTCTGTCTAGCACCCTGAAAATCTCTTGCCAGTTCTTTCTGGCCTGCCAAGTTTCAAAAGAGAGATCAGTCACGAGTCTTATAGGTCTCCCTTTATATATGAGGGCACGTTTACCCCTTGCTGCTTTCAGAATTTTCTCTTTATCCTTGTATTTTGCCAGTTTCACTATGATATGTCGTGCAGAAGATTGATTCAAGTTATCCAAGGGATACAGGAGCACTGATGCATAGGGCCACTTGTACCCCAATGTTCATAGCAGCACTCTCAACAATAGCCAAATTATGGAAAGAGCCTAAATGTCCATCAACTGATGAATGGATAAAGAAATTGTGGTTTATATACACAATGGAATATTACATGGCAATGAGAAAAAATGAAATATGGCCTTTTGTAGCAACGTGGATGGAACTGGAGAGTGTGATGCTAAGTGAAATAAGCCATACAGAGAAAGACAGATTCCATATGGTCTCACTCTTATGTGGATCCTGAGAAACTAACAGGAACCCATGGGGGAGGGGAAGGAAAAAAAAAAAAGAGGTTAGAATGGGAGAGAGCCAAAGCATAAGAGACTGTTAAAAACTGAGAACAAACTGAGGGTTGATGGGGGGTGGGAGGGAGGAGAGGGTGGGTGATGGGTATTGAGGAGGGCACCTTTTGGGATGAGCACTGGGTGTTGTATGGAAACCAATTTGTCAATAAATTTCAGAAAAAAAAAAAAAAATAAATAAATAAATAAATAAACTGTAAAAATAAATAAGTAAAATAAAAGACCTGTAGAGGTCAAGAATAGAAAAAAAAAAAAAAAGAATCTATTTCTTGGTTTGCCTCTCTTTTTTACCTCCCTATGTTCACTTGTTTTGTTTCTTAAATCCCACATATGACTAAAAGCATATGATATTTGTCTTTCTCCTACTGACTTACTGTGCTTAGTGTAATACTCTCTAGCTCCATCCTGTCGTTGCAAATGGCAAGACTTTGTTCTTTTTTATGGCTAAGCAATATTCCATTGTATATTTGTACCACATCTTCTTTACCCATTCATCATTTGATGGACATTTGGGCTCTTTCCCTACTTTGGCTATTGTTGACAGTGCTACTCTAAACTGGGCATGCATGTGTCCTTTTGAATCAGCACTTTTGTATCCTTTGGGTAAATACCTAGTAGTACAATTGCTGGATCATGAGGTGGTTCTATATAAAATTTTGAGGAACCTCCATACTGTTTCCCATGGTGGAGGCACCAGTTTGCATTCCCACCAATAGTGTAAGAGTGTTCCCCTTTCACCACATACTCGCTAACCTGTCATTTCCTGTGTTGTTAATTTTAGCCATTCTGACTGGTGTGAGGTGATATATCATTGTGGTATTAATTTATGTTTACTTGATGATGAGTGATGTTGAGTATCTTCTCATGTGTCTATTAGCCATCCATATATCTTCTTGGAAAAATATCTATTCATTTCTCTGGCCATTTTTTAACTGGATTGTTTTTTTTTTGGGGGGGGGTACGGGGGAGGCTGTTGGGTTTTAAAGTTCTTAAAATGTTTTGGATACTAACCCTTTATCAGATATGTCATTTGCAAATATCTTCTCCCATTTCGTAAGTGGTCTTTCAATTTTGTTGATTGTTTCCTTTGCTTGTAAAAGCTTTTTAGTTTGATGTAGTCCCAATACTTTACTGTTACTTTTGTTTCTCCTGACCCAGAAGATGTATGTAAAAGAATGTTGCTATGGCCCATGTCAGAGAAATTACTGCCTGTGCTCTCCTCTAGAATTTTTATGGTATCAAGTCTTACATTTAGGTTCTTAATCCATTTTGAGTTTATTTTTGTCTATGGTATATGAAAGTAGTCCAGTTTCATTCTTTTGCATGTGGCTGTCCAGTTTTCCCAGCCTTATTTGTTGAAGAGACTGTCTTTTCCCATCAGACATTCTAGCCTGTTTTGTTATAGATAACTTGACCATATAATTGTGGGTTTATTTCTGGGCTCTCTATTCTGTTACATGGTCTATATACCTATTTTTGCACCAGTACCATACTGTCTTGTTCATCACAGCTTTCTAATATAGCTTGAAGTCCGGAATTGTGATGACCTCAGCTTTGCTTTGCTTTTTCAAGGTTGCTTTAGCTAGTTGGGGTCTTTTCTATACAAATTTTAGAATTTTTTGTTCTAGCTCTGGGAAAAATGAGGGTGGTATTTTGATAGGGATTGCGTTAAATGTGTAGATTGCTTTGAGTAATATAGACATGTTAGCATTATATGTTCTTCCAATCCCTGAGTATGGAATGCTTTTCCATTTCTTTGTGTCATCTTCAAATTCTTTCATCTGTGTTTTAGTTTTCAGAGTACATATCTTTTATATCTTTGGTTAGGTTTATTCCTAGGTATCTTACGGGTTTTGTTACAATTATAAATGGAATTGATTCCTTGATTTCTGTTTCTGCTGCTTAATTATTGGTGTATAGAATTGAAACAGAGTGCATTGATTTTAGATCCTGTGACCTTATTGAATTCATGTATCAGTCCTAGGAATTTTTGGTAGAGTCTCTTGGGTCGTCTATCTGGAGTATAATGTCATCTGCATTGACTTCTTCCTTGCTGGTTTAGATTCCTTTTCTTTCTTTATGTCTGATTGCTGAGGCTAGGACTTCCAGTACTATGTTAAATAACAGTGGTGAGAATGGACATCCTTGACTTGTTCCTGATCATAGAAGAAACTTTCTCAGTTTTTCCCCATTGAGGATGATATTAATTCTGGCTTTTTTGCATATGGTTTTTATTATGTTGAGTCATGTTCCCTCTAAACCTACTTTGTTGATGGTATTTATCATGAATGGATATTGTACTTTGTCAAATGCTTTTTCTGCATCTATGGAAATGATCATATTTTTATTATCCTTTCTTTTATTAATGTGGTCTATCACATTAATTGATTTGTGAACATCGAACGACCTTTGCAACCCAGGAATAAATCCCGCTAGATGTAGTAATGCTATCTTGGATTTGATTTGCTAATATTTTCTGAGAATTTTTGAATCCATGTTCATCAGGGATATTTGCTTGTAGTTCTTTCTTCAGTTGAGTCTTTGGTTTTGGTATTAGGGTAATTCTGGCCTTATCTTAGAATGAAATTGTAAATTTTCCTTCCATTTCTATTTTTTGGAATAGTTTAAGAATAGGCATTAACTCTTCTTTAAGTGTTTGGTAGAATTCACCTGTGAAGACATATGGCCCTCAACTTTTATTTGTTGGGAGATTTTTGATTACTGATTCAATTTCTTTGCTAGTTGTTGGTCTGTTCAAGGTGTTTTTTTTTTAATTTCTTCCTGTTTTAGTTTTGGTAGCTTATATGTTTCTAGGAATTTATCTATTTCTCCCAAGTTGTCTAATTTGTTGGCATGTAGTTTTTCATAACATTCTCTTATGATTGTTTGTATTTCTGCGGTGTTGATTGTTACTTCTCTTCTCTCATTTGTGATTTTATTTATTTGGATCCTCTCTCTTTTCTTTGATAAGTCTCTATAGGGGGTTATCAAATTATTAATTTTTTTCAGTGAACCAGCTCCTGGTTTTATTGATGTATCCTATTGGTTTTTAGTTTCTATATCATTTATTTCTGTTTTAATTTTTATAATTTCCCTCCTTATGCTGGCTTCAGGCTTTGTTTGTTATTATTTTTCTAGCTCCTTTAGGTGTAAAGCTAAGTTGTTTATTTGATTTTTTTCTTGTTTCTTGAAATAGGCCTGTACTGCTATGAATTTCCCTCTTAGAACCACTTTTGCTGTCTCCCAAAAGTTTTGGACCTTTGTGTTTTCATTTTCACTTGTTTCCATGTACTTTTTGTTTCTTCTTTGATTTCCTGGTTGACTCATTCATTCTTTAGTAGCATTGTTTTTCACACTCAGGTATTTGTGGTCTTTTCAAATTTTTTCTTGTGATTGATTTCAAGTTCCATAGTGTTGTGATAAAAAAATACACATGATATGATCTCAGTCCTTTCGTACTTGTTGAAGCCTGATTTGCAAACTAGTATGTGATCTATTCTGGATAATCTCCCATATGCACTTGAAAAGAATGCATGTTTTGTTGCTTTAGGATAAAATGTTCTGAATATACCTAATCTATTAAATCCAACTGGTTCAGTGTGCCATTCAGTCATTGTTTCTTGTTGATTTTCTGCTTACGTGATCTGTCCATTGATTTAAGTGGGGTGTAAATGTTTCCTACTATTTTTGTATCAGTATCAGTGAATTCCTTTATGTTTGTTATTGAGTATCTTATATATTGGGTTCTCACATGTTGGGGGCATAAATATTTTTTTTATGATTTCTTGAATTTTATTTTATTTTATTTATTTATTTTTTCAATATATGAAATTTATTGTCAAATTGGTTTCCATACAACACCAAGTGCTCATCCCAAAAGGTGCCCTCCTCAATACCCATCACCCACCCTTCCCTCCCTCCCGCCCCCCATCACCCCTCAGTTTGTTCTCAGTTTTTAAGAGTATCTTAGGCTTTGCCTCTCTCCCACTCTAACCTCTTTTTTTTTTCTTCCCCTCCCCCATGGGTTTCTGTTAAGTTTCTCAGGATCCACATAAGCGTGAAACCATATGGTATCTGTCTTTCTCTGTATGGCTTATTTCACTTAGCCTAACACTCTCCAGTTCCATCCACGTTGCTACAAAGGGCCAGATTTCATTCTTTCTCATTTGCCATGTAGTACTCCATTGTGTATATAAACCACAATTTCTTTATCCATTCATCAGTTGATGGACATTTAGGCTCTTTCCATAATTTGGCTATTGTTGAGAGTGCTGCTATAAACATTGGGGTACAAGTGGGGGCATAAATATTTATAATTGTTAGATCTTGTTGGAGAGTCCCCTTTATCATGATATAGTGCCTTGTTATTGTCTTTGGTTTAAAATCTAGTTTGTCTGATTTAAGTATTGCTACTGTGGCTTTTTTTTGCATCCATTGCATGATAAATATTTTTCCATCTGCTCATTTTCAATCTGCAAGTGTCTTTAAGTCTAAATGAGTCTCTTGTAGACAGCACATAGATAGTTTTTTTTTAATCCATTATGGCATTCTCTTTGATTTGAGTGTTTGGTCCATTTACATTCAGAGTAATTATTGAGTGATATGTATTTAGTGCTAGTTTATTACATGTTCTGTTGTTGTTTCTGGAGATTTTCTGTTTTCTCTCTTGTCTTTGTCACTTTTGGTATTTCCTTCCCACTCAAAGAGTCCCTTTTAATATTTCTTGCAGGTCTGGCTTAGAGGTTGTGAACTCGTTTAGTTTTTGTTTGCCTGGGAAGCTCTTTATCTCTCCTTCTATTATGTACGATAGCCTTGTTGGATAGAATATTCTTGGCTGCAGATTTTTGCCATTCAGCATGTCGAATATATCATGCCACTCACTTCTGGCTTGCCAAGTTTCTGTTGAGAGATCTGCAGCTAGCCTTATTTGTCTTCCTTTGTGAGTTTGGGACCGCTTTTGTCTTGCTCTTTAGAATCTTTTCTTTATCGTTATATTTTGCAAATTTAATTCCAATATGTCTTGGTGTTGGCCTGCTTTTACTGATTTTAATGGAATCCTTGGTGTCTCCTGAATTTGGATGTCTGTTTCTTTTTAAGGAGGTTTTCAGCTACCATTTCCTCACATAAATTTTCTGCCCCTTTTCTCTCTTCTTCTTCTGGGATTCTTGTGATAGGAATGGTATTACGTTTGATGGAGTCACTGAGTTTCCTAAGTCTATTCTCATGATCCATATTTTTTTCTCTTTTCTTCACCTCAACATATTGCAGTATTGCAAGGCTTTAGTGAAATCTTTCTTAGCTCTAGTGGTAGCTTCTTTGAATCTGTGGAGGAACTGGAAAACTCTAATGCTTGAAATGAGATATTGTCAAGACTCTTCCTTGTAGTTGTAGGAAACATCCTTTTGTTCCCTGTGAGTTTCTATCTGTAACCCCAAAATAGAAATTTCCACTGTTTGCAGGCTTTGGAAAGCAGGGTCCACATTTTTGTTCACTCAACAATGTAGACATAGGAAAAGAAGTAAGAAGGAGTAAGTATACACATACATGGAACAGACTCTTTTTTTTTTTTTCTCATTAAGGAGCAGCCTGTCCACACTATCAAAGACTCCTCACTCCTTCCCACTATAACCTTGTCAAGGCAGCTTTTTCTCTCCAAGGAGACAATATACCACTGCCCCTGTGCTCTGCTACTGAACATGGGGTAAAATTAATTGTGGTGACAAATCATGCGGATGTTTGATTCTGGCCATGTAACAAACTATGTTCTGCAATCTAGTTTTATCAGTGATAAACATAATATTTTTCATACTTCTAACTTTTGTGCTCTTTTCCTTTTTCCCTTCCTCCTTCCATTCCTTCTTCTTCCCTTCCTTTTCTCTCTTTTTCTCCTCCTCCCTCCTTTCTTCCCTCTCTTTTGTAAACGTTCCATGTGCACCTAGAAGAATGTTGGGTATATTGTTCTAAATATGAATTAGGTAGAGTTGTTGCATAATGTTTAAATCTTTTATAAATAAATCCTTTATTATTTTGTTGTTGTTGTTGTTGTTCTATTAGTTACTGACCAAAGTATGTTAAAACTTCCAACTCTGATTAAGGATTTGTCAATTTCTCTTCTTACGTATCTCAACTTTTGCCTTAGGTATTTTGAGCCATGTTATTAGGTATTTTTTTATTGAGTTGAACTTTCTTTTTAAGTTTATTTTTTTATATATTTTGAGAGAGAGAGAGATAAAGAGCAGGGGAGGGGCAGAGAAAGAAGGAGACAGAATCCAAAGCAGCCTCTGCAATGTCAGTGCAGAGCCCAGTGCCACGCTGGAACTCACACACCATGAGTTCATGACCTGAGCAGAAATCGAGAGTTGAACACTTAACTGATTGAGCTACCCACGCACCCCATTGTTGAATTGAGCTTTTAATCATTATGGAATTTCAGTTTTTCTAAGTTTTTATATCTTAAGATCTATTTTAGATCTTTTTTAGATATTAGATTTAGATTTAGATCTTAATTTTAGATATTAATGTAGCCCTGTCAGTGCTTAGTGAATGTGCTTTGCTTTGTCTTTTAATTGCAGTGTGTAGTGTAGGGTAAGAAAAACTTTCCCTTTATGTTCCTAGGATTCAAAGCTGGGTCTGTGAGATAAACTGAAAACAAGCAGATTCACTGAGAAAAGATATACAAATGTATTACTTTTTAGTATGTGCACAGGGGCACACATGGAAAAAAGTGAATACTCAAATAAACAATAAGATTTGAGAGCCTATATATTATCTTAATAGGGGAAATGTAGGCCACTTAAGAGAGAGTAAACAATCTCCAGAAAAGATAAATGGACCTTTAGAAAAATAGATGAGAATTGTGATAGTTTGTGACTAAATTTGTCTGGATGTGGTGTTGACTTTGAGTCTCCTCTCCTATGACAAGAGTCATATTTTGCTGCTTGGTGAAACTCTTGGGAAGGGATTTATGACATTTGAACTCTTTCTGGAGGATGTGTCTCTAGGCAGATAAGGGGAGTTCTTGTCTGTAGAAATTATTTACCATATTCCTTCTATATTCATTAATTTGAATTATTCCATAAGAAAGAGTTATCTCTTTTCATTTATTTAGTTTGTTACTTATTTACCCTTTTGTTATTAGAGGTTCATGAATATTTACCATATTCCCTGTATTATAATCCAATATTATTATTATTTCTTTTGTTGCTCAAATTGTTCCAGATTTGACTATTGGGAAATGGGTAACTGTGTCAATTTGGCATCTTATCCTTATTTTATTTTATCGTTTATCCTTTTTTTTGGCACTTTCTTATTGGTACCACAAAATGTTCCAGGTTCATCTCAGTTTTGCATATTATCTGTTCTAGTCTCCAAATCAGCTATTATTCCAAGTAGCTCTGGTTCCTTTTATTTAGGGAATTGTATTTAGAAAATAATTTCTTAGAATCTGGGTGTCAGTATCTCACCAAACATGAATCTTATATATAAGTCTGTTATACTCTGCTCCATGTTCCAAGTTTTTATTTTCCAATGAACCATTCATGTAGATTTTTTCAGCATTTAACACAGTGGTTTTTATTATTGCTATTTTATATTAGGTACTTCACCCAAGTACACTTTTTAGTTGGATAATGATTTAGATGACAAGCAGTAGGCTAATGATTTGGTTGAACTGGAATGGTCCTCAGAGCGGAAAATCTTAAAGGGTAGATACATTTTCTTAGAGACAATTTATTTGACATTCAGGTACACGACTGACAAATGGTTGAAATAATGAACCATGAGGGTGTCTCTATGTTTGAAATCATATAAAATAACAATTAAATATTAATGAATAAATCCAGGATATTGTTTTGACATAGATCAATATTTAAGTTAGCAAGAACAGGATGAAAGGAATTGATTTGTGGTCAAGCTCAGATGCAACTTCGTTCAGGTACTATTTCTAGTGAGACAGGAATTCCTAAAGAGCACACTACATGAAGGCTGAGAAGTTACACTCAAGCATAGCCAAGAGAGTAAGAAGTCACTGCAGAGGGAAACATAACTCACTCATCTTCGAGACTATAGAGGAAATAGAGATTATAACTTCAAGCATAGATTTTCAGCAAAAACACAAGCATAGAAGAATTTGAAATAAGTTGAATGAATAGAAATATAGGATCTTAAGAACAGATAAGCTGTTTACCAACATGTGCCTTTATCAAAAGAAATGGGTCACTTAGAATATTTACATTCAACAATCACTATTTGAGCACCGGCTATATGTCAACTAATGAGCCAGACACTGGAGGTGTAGTGAGCATTACAGGACCAGCCCACCATTATACCAGCCTCCAAGTCTCAGCCGTGGGTCAGAATGTAGTCTCTGCTGAACCTGCCAGACTCCCTTCTGGGAGTATAGATGCTAAACACAGGTTAAGAAGGAGATAAATCTGTTGGTGCTCAGTCATCTTTGACAATAAATTTCATGAGTTCTACCAGTTAGAGAAGAGCAGCCTTGATTCCAGTTTTTTTCTAAGGCCTGATCATTTTGCTAGCATTTCCCTTAATATTGTAAGCTTCTCAGGATTTTTCAAAATAAATTCCTATTAAGAAATTATCGGACTAGCCAGAATCAGTTTGTGAAGGACCCTAAATGACACAGTCATTGAATGAATTTTGTCATTATGAAATCCAAATATATGTTCCTAACCCTTCAGAAGACAACTCCCTATGAAGTTACAAGATGGAACTCATTCAAAAGCAGAAGAAATGAGCTAGTGTTGGGAGCTAGTGTCTATGAGTTTGGGAGGGAAATTGCAAAGATGCACGTCCTCACTTGCACGTTGGTTTTTACAAAGTTGACTGAGTGATGCCTGTAGAAGAGAATTATTATGCAGACCTTGAGAGCAGTAGCAGAAGCTCTGTGTGGTTGGGTCTATAGCTGCTGAAGAAGATTAGATAAAGAAGCATCCCTTAGCTCACACATCTTAGTCCAACAGAATTCAAGACTTCACAGCAGCTTTGAAGAGCAAAAGGAGCACTGATAATTATGGTGATCAGCATGGACTGGAAGCAGGCTCCTCTGCCATTGTATGGGAGCACATAAGCCTTCACATTCCTCTACCAGCCTTGGGAGAGGGAGGGTCCTTTGGTATTTCACAGCTAAGATGCTAAGATGTCATTTTACATTAAAATCATGGGTAGAGGCTTAGAGCCATAATTCATTTGATTTTAAGTAAACTAATGAAAACGAATATGTATCAAGTACTATAAGCCAGAAACTCTAATTTTTTTAAAAGCTTACTTCATTCATTTTGAGAGAGAGCACGAGAGGGGCAGGGAGAGAGGGAGAGAGGATCCCAAGTAGGCTCTGCACCGTCAGCATGGAAACCGACATGAGGCTCAAACCCACTAACCATGAAATCATGACCTGAGCAGAAAACAAGTCATTTGTTCAGCTGACTGAACCACCCAGGTGCCCCCGAGCCAGGAACTCTTCTGAGAGCTTCACATGTATTGACTTATTTAGATCTCATTTTACATTTTTGACGTGGATACTCGGGCATAAATAATGTAGCTCAAGGTCATATGGTGCAGATTCCAGTGCAGACAGTCTGACTTGAGCCCAATTCCAGTTCACCGTGCTATATTTTGTGTGCGTGTCTGTATGTGTGTTTCAGTTGTGAATTATTTTAACCATACAGCAAGAATAGGAAAAAGCACATAAATTCTTGTTTTCCTAACTCTTAATTGTATTCAATCTTCATTATATGTCACATTTTCTTCAGATATTTTTGAGATAACCACTATCACGAATTCAAAGTATTTTTTACCACGTTATACATCCATAAACATTATTTTGAATAGTTAAAACATTATAAACTTACACAGATTGTGCCATATTAAATATAACATTCTGCAGATTGCATTGATTCAAACATAATAATTTGCAGTTTCATTCGTCTTGAAATATGTAGCATGGTGTCATTTTTTTAAAAACTATATTATGTTTATTATATTTCCTTTTTATGAATCATTGGCTGGGTAACTTATCCTATTTTTTTTTAATATGAAATTTATTGTCAGATTGGTTTCCATACAACACCCGGTGCTCATCCCAACTGGTGCCCTCCTCGATGCCCATCACCCACCCTCCCCTCCCTTCCACCCGCCGTGGGCAGATAGTATTAACATCCTCGTCTCTCAAATGGCGGCATCGAGGCTTGGAGAGGTATAAGGTAGCCACTTACACAAAGTTACCAGCCAGTAAATGTTAGTGCCTGCCTCATTCAAAATCTCACCATCTGTCTGATGTACAGGGGAGTGGTTTTTAAAGATTCGAGGAGTCCCATGGGGGCGCCTGGGTGGCTCAGTCGGCCAAGAGTCCGACTTCGGCTCAGGTCATCATCTCTCGGGTTCGTGAGATCAAGCCCCACGTCGAGCTCCGCGCTCACAGCTCGAGCCTGGAGCCTGATTCTGCCCCTCCCCCACTCGTGCTCTGTCTCTCCCTTTTCCTCTCAAAAATAAACAAACATTTAAAAAAAATCGCTGGGTCCCAGAGAGTGGAGCGCACCTGCTTGGGATCACACAGGGCACCCAGCGAGCTGGGCGGGGCGCTGAGCTCAGAGCTCAGTGTCCAGTCTCCCATCCAGCAACTCGGTCTGGGCGAGCAGGCAGCAGGTGGGAATGTGAGATAAAGAGCAACCCAGTGTCTGTCATAGTTTTTCTACTCCTTAGCAGGTGTATCCTTGGGGTATCACCACCCTTGTGCTCCTTAATCAGGGTGGCAAATTTCCACCCTCCCCGGGAACATTCAGCCGCCTCCCCTCCCTGGCAGGGTGGACAGCAGGTGTCCTCAGCTCTCAGGGATGCAAAGCAAGCAGGTGACTTGCCTTTCTGCCTCCAGTCAACCCCTGGCTGTTCTCCGGCCCCTACAACCTGGGCCAGGGCAGGGCATGCACCCCTGTGACAAAAAGCCAGGAGTGGAATCCAGGGAGGGCCAGGCTGGGTCTTGCTTCTCTCATTTGTTTCCTTATTTCTTATATATATGTTCATTCATTTTGAGAGAGAGAGAGAGAGAGAGACAGCATGCGAGCAGGGGAGGGACAAAGAGGGAAGGAGAGAGAGAATCCCAAGCAGGCTCCGCACTGTCAGCACAGAGCCCGACGTGGGGCTCGCACCCACAGACCCGAGCCGAAATCAAGCCGAGCTCAACAGACTGAACCACCCGGGTGCCCCTGTCTCCTTATTTCTACAGCTTTGTGAACAAGGGGTGGGCACTGGGCAGGGAAGCCAGGGGGTCCTCGGACACTCGAGGTCCAGGCGGGGCGTGTTCATAGTGATGGGAACAATCTTTGGTCCTATTTTGCAAAACCGACCACACTGGGAACGCCTCACCCCACTCCAGGAGCCAGCCTGTGAGGTGGTTACAATTCTAGGGACGGGTCTGAGATCTTGCCCGAGGTGGAGAGCCTTTAAGCCTTGGCCAGGAAATCCTTCTCCCGCTTCCTGCTGGGGTGAGTGCCCTCCCGGGGCCCAGCTCACATCCCTCAAGTAAGTGAGGGACACTGCAAATAGAATGACTGGGCGCTCACCAAGTCTCCTCCAAGGATGGTTCTCATTTTACAGATGGGGAGACTAAGGCTCAGAGAGGGCAAGCAGCTTGGCCAAGTGCACACAGCCAGGAAGTAGCTGAACTCCGGATGGAGTTCCAAAAGGTAGACAATTTGTTTTTCGCTATCCGGAGCAGCGCGACCTAATAGAAATGTAATGTGCGCCACAGGTGTGAGCCACAAATGTAGTTTTAGATTTTCTAGTGGTCCCACTAAAAGAAGGAAAAAGGAACGGGTGAAATTAGCTTTGATAATGTATTTTATTTAACCTATGTATCAACATTATCATTGCAATATGGGATCAATATGAATGATCACTAATGAGATTTTTAACCTTTGTTTTTATTCTAAGGGCTTTTACACGCCCTCTTAACAGCTCAGTTTAATTCAGACAAGGCACGTTTCATGCAGCTCATGGCCACCGTACGGGACAGCGTAGCTGCAGAGAGAGACAGAGGCTTGGAAGTCAGAGAGGGTGGGTAGTTCTCCTGTCCTCTGTCACTCAATTTCCCTCGTCTCTTCTAGCATACATTACACCTGTGCCTTTAGCTAAGATGTCATATCATAATAACACTATTGCTTTTTATGTGCCAGGCCCTGGGCTGCTTGTCCCCCTTGTGCAGATGAGAAAACTGAGCCCAGAGAGGGGAAATTACTGCCCCAAATTACACAGCTGGGACGAGTCACAGCCAGATGTAAACCCAGGGCTTGACTCCACACCTGGGTTCTTGACGGCCAAGCCTGGGCAGTGACTGACGTCCTCTCTTAATCCTGGCTCTCACTTCTGGGCAGCTGGGAGCCACGGTGGAGCTGCCTGATTTCCCAGCCGTGCCTGTCAGAGGTGGGTGGGCCTTGGGAGTGCCTGGGTGGCTGAGGCGGCTGAGCGTCCGACTTCGGCTCAGCTCACGATCTCGTGGTTTGTGGGTTTGAACCCTGCATGACGCTCTGTGCTGATGGCTCCGGAGCCTGGAGCCTGCTTTGGATTGTGTCTCCCTCTCTCTCTGCCCCTCCCCTGTTCGTGCTCTGTCTCTCTCTGTCTCAAAAATAAATAAACGTTAACAAAGAAAAAGGAGTGGGTGGGCCTGTGCTGGCTCCCTGCCCTGGTTTCTCCGGGGTCCCTGAGGGCCAGTGGCCTTGTAAAGGCAAAGGGTCATAGTCTGTACCATGTCCTGGAAGCACTTTAGAGATCGTGTGTTCCAAAGTCACATGACCTGGCACAGATTTCCTGCTTTTGCAATTCTTGGTTGTGTGGCCTTGAGCAACTTACCTCCCCTCTGTGAGCCTCAGTCTTCTGGAGTCTGACGGTGGTTTCTGCCCTCCCCTTGTCATGGGATTAAACCAGACACCGAGCAGACAGCATGTTTCCTGATGCATGAAGCCTGCCAAGGAGTGGCTGGTTTCTCCCTCTTCCCATTTCTGGATGAGAAAACTGAGGCCCGGATGGGCTAAGAGGCTGAACTGTGGTCCCCAGGGAAGGAATGACAACATCGGGACAGGATTGAGGCCTTCCAAGCCCACATACCTTATTTCCACAAGACTCCCCAGAGCTGGATGTTTGGGAGGAAAGAAGGACTTATCCTATTTTTAATGCTTGGTTTCAGTAACTATATTTATCTAGCTTTTGGTTATGTGAGTGAATATTTGATAATAATATATGTTACTGATGAATTGTGTATTTTAATTGAAAAAAGATCCTGTATCAGTTAAAGACTTTTTATAATTGTGAGTCACCACATACTCAACTTAAAAGCAATGTGAACAAATTAAGCATTTATTTTTTCTTGTGAAACAGGACATCTAGATATGTGCAGTTAATGGCACCGGTTCAGTGACTCAAAGAAATCAAAACTGAGGTCTCTGTTAATTTCTTGACCTTGAGGTGGCTACTCTAGCTGAAGTTAACACACCTATTTTTCTTTTTTTTTTTTTTTAAATTTTTTTTTCAACGTTTATTTATTTTTGGGACAGAGAGAGACAGAGCATGAACGGGGGAGGGGCAGAGAGAGAGAGAGGGAGACACAGAATCGGAAACAGGCTCCAGGCTCTGAGCCATCAGCCCAGAGCCCGACGCGGGGCTCGAACTCACAGACCGCGAGATCGTGACCTGGCTGAAGTCGGGTGGCTTAGCCGACTGCGCCACCCAGGCGCCCCAACACACCTATTTTTCAAGCAGAAAGAAAACAAAAGGGAAAAGAAAGCAACCGGGAGAATAGATACATCTAGAATTCTTATGTTTTCCAAGGGAAAATGGATATTGGGTGTTCAATGGCAGTGAAGGTCAGGTTTGCACTCCTCAGTTAAACCTACATCACCTTCTTCCTTTAATGTGTTAAGTAATTTTTTTTCCTTTAATATGTAATTGAATGATCCTATTGTGTGGGCAGTATAATTATACTACACAGATTATTTAACAATAATGCAAACCACTTAAAAGTCTCTTTAAAAAAGGACTACTGAGTTTTGACTAGAATTCTTAAAATCAATAACCAACAGATGTGAGAATTATCAATACCCACTCTGTTATTGGTGTGCTGACTACCTAAAAATCTTATACTATCATCTCACACTGATGCACTAAATAATTTTCTTTTTCAAAAAGAGATTTTAAATGTTTATTTACTTTGAAAGAGAGAGACACACAGAGCATGAGCGGGGAGAGGCAGAAAGAGAGAGGGAGACATAGACTCTGAAGCAGGCTCTAGGCTCCGAGCTGTCAGCACAGAGCCCGTTGTGGGGCTCGAACCCACGAACCGTGAGATCATGACCTGAGCCGAAGTCAGACACTTAACTGACTGAGCCACCCAGGTACCCCAATAATTTTCTTTTTTTGAATTTTATTTATTTATTTTGAGAGCAACAGAGAGAGCACGAGTGGAGGAGGGGTGGAGAGCGAGGGGAACAGAGAATCCCAAGCAGGCTCTACACCATGAGCACAGAGCCCAACATGGGGCTCCAACCCACAAAACTGTGAGATCATGACCTGAGCGGAAACCCAGTCAGACACCTAACTGACTGAGCCACCCAGGCGCCCCCACTAAATAATTTTCTGATGAAACATTGGCATAAACATCGTTAATATTAGTGTGAAAAATTTTAAAACTCTCAAACAAGGAGATTAGACAAGTTATTGCATACATATACAATTAATATTTTAACCATTAAAATAATATTTTGCAGAAAAAATACTTAAACCATCACAATTTGGCTTTTATATTTAAACCATCACAGTATGTCATCACAATATGATACCTTGTGAAAAAAAGAAGATGGTGATGCTTTTATATGAAAAAAAAGTACATGGAAAATATACAGTAAGAACAAGCATTAAACATCACTATGGTTGCTTTTTCATTAAAATAATGCACTATTTCATTGATATTATTAACAGTAAGAGATTATACCATTTAGAACATGTGCTACGTGAATAAAAGAAATGAAGGAGATGAATACAAAATTTGCAAAATTTAAAAGTTTTACTATAGCTCTATAGTCACAAATAAAACTAGACAAATTGAGAGGTGATATTTGAACCACAGACTACATATTTTTTTGAAATTGTTAGCATTTCACAATGATTCAGGATGTATTAAATATAAATATTCTTTTATAATAAAAATGATGCCAAACATAGCTACACATGAAGTATTATTTTTATCAAGTTCAGTAAAACTCAGGAATAAAACACATAGCTTTATGAATAAATATTCTAACAAAAATATTCATAGGGAACAAAGCAATATTTTAATGGAATAAAGTTTATGTTGTTTTTCTTGGAAATATGTTTGCCTATTCTAATTAGAAAGTCTGTCTTCAATATGCTATTATAGCTGCATATGTCCTAGTCTCTTGGATTCCTGAAGAAACATAGATGCCACAGAAACCATTAAACAATGCTTAAAATATTGCTTCTTAGGCCACATTCCTAATGCATAGGTTACAAGCCAATGTGAAAATACCGATCACCTTGCCCAGGATACAACATCTTTCCTTATTTGATATCATGCTTGATAGAGTACATTCCAAAAGACTGAAACAGCTCTTTTTGGCAGATGAAATTTGCTGAGACAGATACGATAATAAATAATACAAAGTCTGCTCAGTGATAGAGGAGCTTTTCCACAGGAAAAGGAAATGTCATGAGGCAGGAAGATTTTCACGAATGTGTTATTTTCAATAGCAGGAATGGAAAATATACATTATACATGCTTTTCTTTTTTTCTTTAGGTCTAGTTCAGTAAACTGAATTTTACTGTTATAAGAGGAAAAGAATGAATTTTCAGAAGATTCCATTGAAAATTTAGAGCTCAATAAGGGGAAATATTATCGCCTTATTTAATATGTTTATCATTATTCTATATGGGCATGATATTAGTCATGATGTTAAAATTATATTTGCTGTTAATATCAAAACTGGAGAATGGGGTGGCTTAGTCGATTAAGCATCCAACTTCAGCTCAGGTATGATCTTGCTGTCCATGGGTTCCAGCCCCGCGTGGGGCTCTGGGCTGACAGCTCAGAGCCTGGAACCTGCTTCAGATTCTGTGTCTCCCTGTCTCTCTGCCCCTCCCCCACTCATGCTCTGTCTCTCTCTGTCCCTCAACAATGAATAAACGTTATAAAAAATGTTAAACAAATTAGAAACATTAAAAATATATCAAAACTGGAAGTAA
This sequence comes from Prionailurus bengalensis, assembly GCF_016509475.1. NCBI lineage: Eukaryota > Metazoa > Chordata > Mammalia > Carnivora > Felidae > Prionailurus > Prionailurus bengalensis. The sequence goes on from NC_057344.1 coordinate 21,906,656, forward strand.
AAACTGACAGATTGGACATTAGAATATTCTGATATTTTTGGTACAATTATTTTGAGTAACGATAGCATGTTTCATCTGACTTTCAACGTAATTTAGAAAAATCATCTTTATAGTATTCAGATGTTGTGAGAACATGTATGGTTGGTATGGCTCTTGGCCCACAAGTTTAATTATGAAAAAACAATTGCTGGCTTGATTTTCACTCCTATCAACCTTTCAGTAAGAGCAGTTATCACCGTGTCCTTTCATCTCTTGCCATGTTCCACCAACATTTGGGAAGTTTACTTAGCCCCTGGAAGAGGAAAGTCCTTTATTTTCCGGGAAATATCATGGTCCCTGCAGGTAGAGTCGCACTGTCCAAATGGCCGCAGCCATTCAAAGACGAATCGTCTTTGAGGTCCTGCTTTCCTGGTGCACAGAAACCTCTCCCTGAGGTCTGGATACCTCATAGGCATTGCCTTGGAAGAGTGCTCTAGCCTCGGTTCCAGATTGAAAGCCCCCTCTTTTCTCTATTTGGCAGAAACTCGCATCTCTTCCTTGATGATCCTCTCTCGGTCCCTCTACTTTCCAGGGTCTCCTATCATGATTACTCATTCTGCTTAGGCTTTTATGAAAGACACACTTCTTTGAGCTATGCTTGCTTTTATAGTTGCCAAAATCTTTGACTCAAGAAGTTAAAAAGTCTGGCTACAAAATTGAAATGGAAAAACAAATATGCAAATATGAGGGGAATTTAAAGAGCAAAATAAAAGCTAGTATCTCAAAGGTTAATGTGCTAGGAATTAAGTACTAGACAGTACTTAAATGCAAGGATTTAAAATGTATTACGTAGTCACAGTAAAGGTGGTGAAAAGTTGAGAAATGAGAATGTGTGTTGACTTTGTAGTTGCTGACATCCACACGCCTCTACGCCAAATTAGCATCCACCTATAAATATGGGCTGACCCTTCAGTCTGGGATGGTCTTGATTCCAGATGAATTGCTCTCTGGGAGAGCCTGGAATGAGGATTGTACCTGCAGTCCGTCTCATTCTCATTCCCAGACCGTACTTTGGTTGTCCAGTTCTTTGTGCTAAATAAAATTCCTGATCTCTGTTGCTAATAATTTGCCTCGCTGAAGTTCTGGAATTGCCAGTTGTTGGAACGCTTCTGGTTTGGATTTGGCTAACCTTTCAATCCCTCATCTGCAATCTGGATATATGTTTACAGACCCATCCTTAGATTAGCATCACCTCTGCTATATTTCTTCTACAAGACCCTTCATCATTTGAGACATTTGGAGTAGTCGTAGGAGATTATTTTAGTCAATTCTGCTGGCTTGGAGTCCAGGAAACAGCAGAGTGATAAGTTCAAAAGTATTTAACAGATATTCTTTATCTATTGCCATTTAAATGAGCCTTCAAGCATGCCCTCACTTCTGCCCTTATTCTGGTATTTAGGTAAGGTATTAATCAGAATGTAAACAAGACCCTGAAGGGGGAAAGAAAAGGTTCCTTTCATATAGGGTATTTACCAGTTTCAAAGACATTGCTGCCAAATGGACCTGATTTGTTTTTTTTCCATTGTGAGCTGGTCATAGTGTTCAGGTTTTTTTTTTTATTAGAAGATAATTTCGAAAGGGCAGCACAGGCATATCTTGTAATAAGGTAAGCAGGCGTTAAGGTCAACAAGCCACTGCCAAAGGGATTGGTTGCTGAGAATTGAAGACAGGCTTCCTGTTTCAAATGGTATCTGGGGAAATTTCCATTAACTCCGTTCCTAGTAGAATGAAACTGAGTGAAATTGATGGGTCAGCAATGTTATGCCGACATCACAATAGGTAGTAATTTACTTTGTCTCTCCTTTGCTGTCTGTACTTACCCAAAAATTTAGTCCATACCAAACAAAAAAAGCAGAGAAGCTGTTCTTCTACGGCAAAAACATATTGTTTGTTGGGACCCAAAGTCCACATATCACATTGTAGATTCAGTAGGTGGGTACAGCTCTCATTAGGTTAGCTCTCTGCATGGCAGCAATAAATTATAACTATGCAGGCATAATTTATCTGTATATTTAATCCCATAAAACCGAGTGGATAAAGGAAGAATCCTGGTAACAGAAGAGAAGGTTCTAGTTTTTCACAAGGTACAGAGTATTTAATAAACGCTAGAAAGAAATATATTGATTACACACAAATGGCTGTTACATACTGGAAATTATAAGAGAAATCATACTTTCCAATTGTATGTCCAAATCATACTTTCCAGATGGGAACAACACCCAAGTGGTTATAGCACGGGACTGTGGTGATCACATGCTCCGCATTTTGACAAAACTTGTGTTTGGATAGAGTTTTACTTGTTTGAGGATAAGTATAATGGAAAATATCATATTGGAACATAAAAGAACAGTACATAAAGTGAAGTTAAAAGGGTATATTTTTCATTGCTGCAGTAACGAAATGCCACACACTTAGAGGCTTAAAGCAACACAAATTTATTATAGTTCTGGAAGTTGTAAGTCTGAAATGGGTTTCACTGGGCTACAATCAAAATGTAACCAAGGCATCTTCTTTCTGGAGGCTCTACGGAAAAAAATCTGTTTTTTAACGTTTTATAAGACTGACTGTGTTCCCTGGCTTATGGCCCCCTTTCACCATCACCAAAGTCAATATACAGTTGAGTCCTTTTAATGTTATCATTTCTCTGATTCTCTGTCTCTCATCCTCTCTTCACTTATGTGGACTCTTGTAATTACATCGGGCCTTCCCTGTTCATCCGGTATAAACTCCTCATTTCACGGACAGTTAGCAACCTCAATTACATCTGTTACCTTAATTCCCTTTTGCCTTGTCATCCTAACATATTAGGGGGCTCTGAAGATTTAGTCCTGGACATATTTTGGTGCCTATATTTAATCTGCCACAGAGGTCAATATATTTAACACTCACTGTAAATTCAAGGATGTATAAATTAAGAATCAGAATAAAATTTCAGAAATTGAAAATTTCAGAAAAAATATTCTTTTTAAACAACAATATACAATCTGTATTGATTGCTAATTTTGCTTCTTCCTTCATGCCTTTTGTAATTTAATTATGTTGACTAAATTTTATGGACCAATAGGAAGTAATAATGCTGATGAAAAAAGGGGCAAGAAAGGAGAAAAAAAAACAACAATGCCAACAATGTAAAAATTCAATAAGGAGATATCTAGTTTTCAGTTCTGCATGTAAGAAACTTGGAAGTTGCCACTCAGGGCTAACAAGTGAAAAGCTGAGCAGTCTGATAAATCAAGACCTGTTTTAGGATCTGTAAAAGAGGCAAAGACACAGGGCAAACTACTGCCCCCACATTGGAAAGGCAGGTGAATACAGGGAGTCACAGAGACCCATGAGCAGAAACCACCATGGAAGACAGTGCCAGGGAAGGGAAACCAGAACTCTAATTGGCAAATTGCTGAATAGTCAGTATGGACAACTTTGAGAGTTTAAAGTTCTAGGGGAATCCCATGAAATTTACCTCCAGATTCTCATAGTCCATTTCAGTACAAAATTCTCTGGTGCTTCTGACAGGAGCCATTTTAAAATGCATCAGAGCGTTCTATTCTTAACAAGTCCTACTTTCAGGAGAAACTTGTTAATCACAACCTAAGATGAAGTATTATCAGAGCCTAACTGAACTGGGAGAAGGGAAATGACCAACTCTAGCCCTCTCTAGCCATCTTGTCCCATGTGAGGGGGAGAAAGCAAATGAGGGACACTTGTGGAACTTACAGTTTAGAGGCATAGGCTCAGTAAAAGACTGAGACCTAATCATAGGACTATAAAATGCTTCCCCTTCCCTTACACCTTACCACCACATTATTAAAGGCATTTTTATAGCAGTATTTTTGCCCAGTGTATCATGTCTGGCTATCAAGAAAACATTACAAGGCATACCAAAAGGCAAAAACAAAAGAATAAACAGAAAAACCTACCACTATTTGAAGACAGAAAGTAAGCATCAGAATTATGCATGGTAGGGATGTTAGAATTACCAGACCAGAAATTTAAAACAACTGTGATTAATATGCTAAGGGATCTAGGGGATGAAGTAAACAGCATACAAGAACAGATGGGTAATGTAAGGAGAGAGATGCACATTCTAATAACTACATGGAAATTCTAGAGATCAAAAACCCTGTATCACATATAAAGAATGCTTTTGATTGACTTATTAGTAGACTGAACATGGCTGAGGAAAGTATCTCTGAGTATGAGGATATCAATAGAACTTCCCCAACTGAAAAGCAAAGAGAACAAGGACAAAAAAAAAGGAAAACAATATCCAAGAACTATGGAAAAAGTACAAAAGGTGTAAGAGAAAAAAAAGTATTTGATAAAATAATGACTGAGAATTTCTCCAGATTACTATCAGACACAAAACTTAGATCCAGAAATCTCAGAGAATATCAAGCTGGATAATTGCCAAAAAAAATCTGCATGTAGGCATATCATGTTAATATTCAAGAAAATCAAAGAGAAAGAAAAAATGTTTTAAGATGACAGAGAGTGAAATATGTTACCTATAAAGAAACAAAGATAAGAATTATACCTGCCTTTTCCTTAAAAACCAAGTAAGGAAAAAAGAGTGAACTGAAATATTTAAAGTGTTGAGAGAAAAACCCACCAACCTAGAATTCCATATCCTATGAAATTATCCTTCAAAAGTGAAGGAGAAATAGACTTTTTTTAAACAAAAAGATTTGAGGAAATTTGTTGCCAGTAAAACTTCCTTATAAGAAATATTAAAAGAATTTCTTTAGAGAAAAGAGAATAATATAGGTCAAACTCAGATCTATATAAAGAAATGAATGACAAGAAGATTAAATGCTGTCAACAAAAAGACTACAGACAATAGAAGAACAAAGCTGGAAGTATCACAATGCCAGATTTCGAGAAATGCTACAAATCTATAATAAAATAGAATGGCACTGGCACAAAAATAGACACAGATCAATGGAACAGAATAGAGAGCCCAGAACTAAACCCATGTTTATATGGTCAGTTGATCTATGACAAATGAGTCAAGAATATGTAAGGGAGAAAAGACTGTCTCTTCAATAAATGGGAAAGCTGGACAACTACATGCAAAAAAATGAAACCGGCTGGCAAGGATGTGACAAAAAGGAACCGTTGTGCACTGTTGGTGGGAATGTAAATTAGCGTAGCCACTTTGGAAACATTATTGAGATTTCTTAAAAAATTAAAAATAGAAATACCATACAATCCAGTCATTCCACTACTGGCTATTTACCCAAAGAAAACTACAACATTAATATGAAAAGATATATGCACCCCTATGTTTATTGCTGCATTATTTACAATAGCCAAATAATGAGTATTAATGCACCATAAAAAAGAATGAGATCATGCCATTTGTAACAACATGGATAGATCTAGAGAGTATTATACTAAGTGAAATAAGTCAGAGAAAGTCAAATACCATCTGATGTCACAACACTTTTGGAAAAACAAAAACAAACAAACAAACAAACCAGAAACAGACTCATAAATACAGAGACTAAACTGGTGGTTGCCAGTGGGGAGGAAAGCAGGGGTATGGACAAAAAAAAAAGGATGAAGGGAAGTGGCCGGGCTTCCAGCTATGGATTGAGTGAGTCACAGGGACAAAAGGTACAGTATAGGAAATGTAGTCCATGGTATTGTAATAGCTTTGTGTGGTGACAGATGGTAACTACACTTGTGGGAGCCTAAGTATAGAGTTGTCAAATCACTGTTGTCCACTGATGCTAATGGAACATTATGAGTCAACTATACTTCAATTAAAAAAAAGGCAAGAGATAACAAATGTTGGAGAGGATGTACAGAAAGGGGAACGCTTGTGCACTGTTGATGGAATGTAAATTGGTACAGTCACCATGGAAAACAGTATAGCGATTCCTCAAAAAATTAAAAATAGAACTACCCTATGATCCAACAATTGTACTTCTGGGTAGATAGAGCAGATGAAATCACTGTCTCAAAGAGATAGCTACACCCCCATGTTCATTGTAGCCCTATTTACTATAGCTAAGATGTGGAAACAACCTAAGTGTCTACCCATGGACGAATGGATTTTTAAAATGTGATATAAATCACCTGATTTGTATAGATGATAAAATGTGTTGGGGCGCCTGGGTGGCGCAGTCGGTTAAGCATCCGACTTCAGCCAGGTCACGATCTCGCGGTTCGGGAGTTCAAGCCCCGCGTCAGGCTCTGGGCTGATGGCTCAGAGTCTGGAGCCTGTTTCCGATTCTGTGTCTCCCTCTCTCTCTACCCCTCCCCTGTTCATGCTCTGTCTCTCTCTGTCCCAAAAATAAATAAACGTTGAAAAAAAAATTAAAAAAAATGTGATATATGGAATGGAATATATAATATGACATAATGCAATATATAATTGTATATATTGGGATATATATGGGATATTATTCAGTAAATAATGGGATATTATTCAGCCACAAATATAAGGAAAATTTTGCCCTTTGAAGCACCATGAATAAACCTAAGGGAAATAAATCAGACAGAGAAAGGCAAAACTATATGATCTCACTTACATGCAGAGCCTTAAAAAAAAACAAACCAAACTCATAGAAACAGAGAACAAATAAGTGGTTTTCAGAAGTGGGGTGGGGTGAGGTTGGGGGATAGATGGAGATAGTCAAAGTACAAACTTCCAGGTGGAAGTTAAATTCTGGGGATATAATGTACAGCTTGGTCACTATAATTAACAATATTGTATATTTAAAAGTTGCTAAGAGAGTTTAAAAGTTTTCATTACAAGAAAAAACATTATAACTGTGAGGTTATAGTTATCACCTAAACTTCCTGTGGTAATCATTTCAGCACATATAGACATATCGAATTACCGGGTTGTATACCTTTAACTCATACGATGCCATATGTTGATTATATCTCAACAAAACTGGAAAATTGTTAAAATTCATTGAAATGACTAGGTATATAATATATGGAAATTTATACACACACACACACACACACACACACACACACACGCACGCACATCCAGGGGCCCCTGGGTAACTCAGTTGGTTAAGCATCTGACTCTTAATTTCAGCTCAGATCATGATCTCCCAATTTGTGTGATTGAGCCCTGCATCAGGCTCTGTGGGGCCTGCTTGGGATTCTCTCTCCCTCTCTGCCCCTCCTCTACTTGTACACAGGCACTCTCTCTCACTCTCAAAATAAATAAGCATTTAAAAAATTTTTTGGTATTTATTTATTTTTGAGAGAGAGAGAGATAGAGAGAGACAGAGCATGAGCATGGGAGGGGCAGAAATGGAGGGAGACACAGAATCCAAAGCAGGCTCCTGGCTCTAAGCTGTCAGCACAGAGCCTGACATGAAGTTCAAACTCGGAAACCTCCAGATCATGACCTGAGCCAAAGTCAGATGCTTAACAGACTGAGCCACCCAGACACCCCAAATAAACATTTTTTAAGAGATGTATATATATACATACACACATATATATATGTCAATATATACATATCGTATTTATTTCAAAACAAAAGACTTCATAGAAATATGAGGATTTCCGTCATTAACATATTTACAAAATATTTGAAAACAATATTCATTGAAATGTTCTTATAATAGGGAAATAACTGGAAGTTACCTAAAAAGTTTATAAATATATAACAATTAAATAAGCTGATGATAAAAAATAACTTTTTCTCATCCCAGATTCAAACGTAAATACAGTAAAACCTTGGATTGCAAGTAACTTGTTCTGCGAGTGTTCTGTGACATAAGCAAACATTTCTAATAAATTTTAACTTGATAAATGAGCGATGTCTTGCAATACAAGTTGTACGTGAGTGCAAATATCACATGAGCACAACTGAGCCATCGGTTCTTGAAATTCACTTTGACATGCGAGTGCTTCGGATTACAATTGTGTTTCAGAACAAATTATGCTCACAAACCAAGGTTTTACTGTACTTCCACTTTTCAGTATGAAATATCCTGCTGGCTTTAGCTGCAGAACTAAATTTAGTTTAAGAATAGGAAAATAGAAAAACCTCCTTTTCTGCAAACCCAAGGCTATGAATATAAATTTTAAATGCACTCATACACATGCATTAATTAAGATATTGATGTCATATAGGCATAAAAAACATTGTATTCAGGATAATGTGAGCAGAGTTTACTTATGGTGAATCTAAATTTGATTTCAGAGGTAAAAAAAAGGTGGGGGGGGGAATTAATTTTGCAACAAACTCAGTGTGATTCATTTTAAAATTAAAAAATGGTTAGATAAATATATTTTAAAATTCAATACAAATATTGAAGTGGGCATTTTCTATAGTAATGTACCTGTCCTTAGCATTAAAACAAATCTAAAAGAATTCAGTTGTATAAAAACTTTACATAAGAAGGAATGCATGAATTAGATTTCTGTGGATTATTTGCGAAGAATTCCAAAGAAGTTAATTCACAAAAGTAAGGGTCAGAAATCAGTTTCAACAGTTTTGAGAAAAACAAATTATTTTGACCTCAGTTTTTTCTCACTCGTGCTTCATATGCGAGACTAGGTGAAAATATGTTGAAATAGCTAAGGCTCCTGTCACCATCCCACTGGGAATGTACCTCCAAGATGTGAAGTATAAAAAAGGAAATTTAAAATCATAATCAAGGTAAGTACTTGACGTGAGTACCCTTATTTTTACTTCCAGCCAGATGTAATTTGGCAGAGTGAAGAACTCTGTATTAAAAAAAATAATAAACATTTAAAAATAATAAAATAATTAAAATAAATACATAACATAAAATATGCAGAACTTCTTCCTTACAATCTCCCACATGTTCTGAGTCTAGTTTTTTTTTACCATTCTGCATGGCCTACATTTGAAAACAATCGTCATAATCTGTGATGCCTTTTCATAATCTGTGAAAAATCAATGCTATGTAAAATTTATCGTTATTAATATCAGCTAGTAATAACACATGCATCCAAATATATATAACATTTTTCATGCTGAAATTATTTTTGTGTTGCCCTAAAGATGTGTGTGATTGAGTAATTTTAAATTAAAAATAAAGAAGGAGGGGCGCCTGGGTGGCGCAGTCGGTTGGGCGTCCGACTTCAGCCAGGTCACGATCTCACGATCTCGCGGTCCGGGAGTTCGGGCCCCGCATCAGGCTCTGGGCTGATGTCTCGGAGGAGCCTGGAGCCTGTTTCCGATTCTGTGTCTCCCTCTCTCTCTGCCCCTCGCCCATTCATGCTCTGTCTCTCTCTGTCCCAAAAATAAATAAACGTTGAAAAAAAAATTAAAAAAAATTAAAAAAAAAAATTAAATAAAATAAAAATAAAGAAGGAAAATATAGATCTTTGGGAACTCAAAAGGCACTTTCAAGCAAAATGAGTAAGAACTGAAGTTTTAGAAATAAACTCTTGTATTTAATAATTTGGGTTTTAAAATTCATCAGAGAACATTTTTCTTGAAGAAGGCATCTTCCTCGCTGGAACTATATTGCTACCTGTTACCTCACTTTATTGGAACACGTACTTCTTCACAGGAGCACATCATACGCTATGGATTCCACATAAATAAACTGCACTTTGCTATGTCTCTGCTGATGGTTTGAGGATGTGGTTTTGATCCCATTAGCTGTCTAGAAAGCACTGAGCATCAAGATGCACTTGGGGCTGTTCTCTTTTTCATGATCTCCATCAGCTATACCACCCGCTTCTAACTGTTTGATATAAATCTATTTTTTTCTTCTTTTTTTAATTTAATTGTTTTTTAATTTACATCCAAATTAGTTAGCATATAGGGCAACAATGATTTCCGGAGTAGATTCCTTAGGGACCCTTACCGATTTAGCCCACCCCCTCCCACAACCCCTCCAGCAATCCTGTTTGTTCTCCATGTTTAAGAGTCTCTTCCGTTTTGTCCCCCTCCCTGTTTTTATATTATTTTTGTTTCCCTTCCCTTATGTAAATCTAGTAAAGTCCAGTCTTATGTAAGGGTGCTGGAGATGTAGATTCAAAACAAGGCACCTATGCTCTACCCGAAACACGAAACGGACATTCACTGCAACCTTCTCCTATTTATTAATCCTGAAGCTGCCAGTGCCTACAAAAATGACTGTCTTAGGTTATTTATAAGAATGATACGCACAATTTATCCTTCAGAAATGCTCTGTAATGAGATAATTGCCATAGTCAAATAGAGGCCAGTGTCCTTGCAGCTTTTAATAGGTTCTTTTGTCCTTCTTAGTTGCACCAGAGGAGTTGTGAATGTGTCTAAAAATAATGACAGTTTAATACATATATCTTTGCTGTAGCATGGGGGATTTGGTGGCTGCAATCCGTGGAGTAATGGGTCCTAAATCTTGGCATGTGTTATTCCTAGAACTTAATGAAACAGACAAGATAATTCATTTGTTGTGATTTCTACAAGAAAATACGTGGCTTGGAGCTTTCTAACCTCTTTTGGTAAACTTTTTTTTTTCTTTTTCTTTCTGAGAGGATTGATAGTTCAGTCCTTTCAGATATTGATCAGAAAATGTGCTTGGTAGAGTGTGAACAGGGCAGAATGAAAGACAATAAGAAAAATGGTCCTAAGAGAGGTGAATAATTAGCACAATTTACAGGCGTTAAAGTTGCCATAGGAGTGCCAAGAAGAAAAAAGTTCACTGACAGAATTCGATAGGGTATTGAGAACCAATAAAGTGAACATACACATGTAGGCTCCAAAAGGGAAATGGATTTTTCCCCTGTTTTTTTTTTTTAACCAGTTATATCTCCAGTGCCTACAGCTCTGATGTCAGACCACATCACTCTGCGATTCTGTATCTACATTTGTAATTTTCGCTTAAATAGATTTAAGAAGTATCAAAAATTGTAGGATCAAGAGTGAGACTTCCCCTTGTCTCAAGAGACAAAAGAAGAAGCCAATAAATACCATAAAGAATGCCACATCTTAATTTTTGAAGATACATCTTTTCACATTTAACATCTGCAAAATCAGGATGCCTCTTTGCATCAGTGATATGTCATATATGAATTGCCAGTGTTTAAAAAATTGTTGGTGCGGTTATTAGATAAAAGTGGATTTTGTAACTATTGAAGTGTAGAAGTGACACAATAGGGGACTTTGGTAATGTGTAATATTTCTTCGGTTTGCAATTTATTAATTTTTTTTTTACTTCTTTTCTGTGGCGGCAGTTGCCTGGTGATTTATTTCAATCTGAGTATTCTGAGTTTGAAGGTGAACTCATTAGGCAAGTAAGTGCACATCCATTTCACTCAGTGTGTGGTACTCAGCATCAGCTGACTAACACCTCCGACTAGGCGATCCAACATACTGGGACTAGTCCTTTTGTGGAAAATTATGTGTGAGATGTTTAGATCGTGTTTCCAAATTTAAAAATCATCGACGACTTCATCAACTTCAATATGGTGGAATTCAGTGTATTTAAGGTCACCTTTATATCCTCATGTGCCCTTTATATGTTTTACTTTGATTTTAAGCCTATTGACATTCCAAATTTGCCTTGATTCTGAAGTGGTAAGGAAGGATGACTAATTTCAAGAACCAGATGAGAAAGGGGCACTGAAAATCTGAAGGCTAAAGAAAAGGTTTAGGATGATGTTAATCATCCTGACACTTTTAGAAGTTGTGCACTTGACAAACATTTTCTAAGAGATGGCATTATTTCAGACACAGTTTTAAATAAACCTATGGAGTGTAAATACTCTCACCTTTTATAGAAAATGCATGCATTTATAATACAATAGAATTAAATAACATACAATTGCCAGTTCAGCCGATAGCCTCTACTGTTCTGTTGTTAGGAGAGTTGCCCTCTCTGCTAGGAAATCACATTTTATTTTTCTATAAGGTGATAGAAAATTATCAGAACTTGGAGGGCAATTTGGTCCCTCTGAAGCAGTTACAATTCACTTAAATATTCAATTTGAATTTTTTTTTAATTAAAAAAAAATTTTTTTTTCAACGTTTTATTTATTTTTGGGACAGAGAGAGACAGAGCATGAACGGGGGAGGGGCAGAGAGAGAGAGGGAGACACAGAATTGGAAACAGGCTCCAGGCTCTGAGCCACGAGCCCAGAGACCGACGCGGGGCTCGAACTCACGGACCGCGAGATCGTGACCTGGCTGAAGTCGGATGCTTAACCGACTGCGCCACCCAGGCGCCCCTCAATTTGAATTTTAATTGTATGCAGTCTGCTTCCTGTGCTTATTTTTCCTCTTTTGTTAAAATACATTATGCTTCTTCCATGATAAATACTTCCAAGGTTTTTTTTTTTTCTTTTTAATCTGAACTTGAATTCTTGCTCTGTGTTATTGCAGCCACTGATTCTTTGTTAGGAAAAAGCTCATATTTTATAACTTACTCCAATGAGATGACCTTCTATTTAAGATAAATAATGTGCATTTCCATTATTATCACATTTTTCATGGCCTGATTTTTCACCTGTAATCTAAAGAATTGGTGGTGGGTAGAGAGACAATGAATAGTTTGAGCCAAGAAAGAGTGCTTGCCTCTCCAAGTACTTTGAAAGATGAGGAAAAACCACACTTATTTCTATTTTGCTGCAACTTAAAAGATGGAATTATATGTGAAAATGAATGGAGAGAAGAAAAAAACTATAGAATGTTTGTGCAGTCAGAGGTAGTTCAGACATGAGGAAACCAATATCTACTGAACTTTTGCCACATTAAACCAGGTGCTAAACATGTCACTGTACTCTGTATACTAAGTACTTCATTATTGAATCTTTAAGACAACTTTCAATGTCAGATGCTAATATTATGCTCACTTTAGAGTTTAGACAATTGGAGGTGAGAACTTAAGTAAGTTTCCTATATTCATGTAACTATTGTTACAATAAGAGAGAGGCATATTATATAGTAATATATTTCTTTAAAAGCGAAGTTCTAAAATAAGGAAATGAACACATTATTAATTTTATATCAAATATCACTCGTCTTACGCCTATAGGGATAGGCTATCTGCTTTCTTGCACACGATCTTCTACAGGATGGATCCTTAGGCGATATTGATGAAGGTGGCACAAAATAATCTCATAAGGTTCTTGCCCCATAGCTGTTAGATTTTCACATGAAGACACCTACACAACATTTAGGTTTACTAACTGAACAGCATGATGGTTTTTTTTACTATTCATTGAATGGAAGTGGGTCATCATAAAGGTCTTAACTCTCATCCTCATTACATTGAGTTGGTTGAGAAGGAGGAGGAAGAAGAGGGGTCGGTTTCAGGGCTGGCAGAGGAGGAAGAGGTAGAAAAGGTAGAAGGGGAGGCAGGAAAGGCGGGCACAGTTACTCTAAGTTTACAGAAATGCATCATAATTTCTGATTTTTTTTTTTTGCTTTTTCATTTCCCTAAACATATTTCTACATGGTACGGATATTTCTTCCACCATTTTCTTTAGTATCACTGCCTGTATTATAGGAGGCTTCACGTTGTAAAGGAAGTCCAAGCAGTCTTGAATAATGAGATTATCTTCTGCCTTCTGCCACATTGTCTAATGTCAACTTGTTTTCTGGCACTGTTTCTTGTATATCTTGTTTCTCATCATCTGGCTCTAGTTGGGAAGTATTCATCTCTATCAGGTCGTCTTCTGCTAGCTCCTCTGGTGTGGTGTCTATTAGCTCAAAGGCCCATACCTTGAAGCCCTTCACACCCACCTTTTTTGCCGTAGCCACAGTTACTTTCATCATTTCCTTGATTGGCTCATTGTAAATCCTCTCATAAATCCCGTGAAGTCATACACAATATCTGGACATAGTTTTCTCCAGCAGGAACTTACTGTTTCAGGCTGTTTTCACAGCTTTTTCTACAACAATGATGGCATCTTCAACGGTGTCATGCTCCCAGACTCTCATGATGTTCTGTCACTCAGGGTCCTCTTCCACTGCATTGACAATCCTTTTCTACAGCGTACCGTGTGTAATGAGACTTAAATGTGCTTATGACCCCTTATCTTAGAGATACTGTGTATGAGGAGAAGTAGACCACTTTAATGCCTTCACTGTTGAACTCATGAGGTTCTGGGGGACCAGGGGCATTGTCCAATATCCAAAGAACTTTAAAGGGCAGCCCCTCACTAGCAAGGTACTTCCTGACTTCAAGGGCAAAACATGAATGGATCCAATCCAGAAAATGGATTCTCATTGCCCAGACCTTCTTCTTGTACAGCAAAAAGACTGACAACTGGTGTTTCTTTTCCCTTCAAGGCTAGGGCTGCACAGCTCTGTAGACAAGGCCAATTCTGGTCATAAACCCAAAATTTGCACATTTGCACAAAACCCTACTGTTTTAAACCCTGGTGTTTGCTTCTCTTCCTTAAAATAAATGCCTATTGTGGCACTTTTATTTTTTTTTCAGAATAGGGCATTTTGTCAGCATTAAAAACTATTCACCTACATATCTTTTCTCCTTAATGACTTTTTTTTTTAAATTTTTTTTTCAACGTTTATTTATTTTTGGGACAGAGAGATACAGAGCATGAACGGGCGAGGGGCAGAGAGAGAGGGAGACACAGAATCGGAAACAGGCTCCAGGCTCTGAGCCATCAGCCCAGAGCCCGACGCGGGGCTCGAACTCCCGGACCGCGAGATCGTGACCTGGCCGAAGTCGGACGCTTAACCGACTGCGCCACCCAGGTGCCCCAATGACTTTCTTAATGTAGTGTAGAAATTCTGCTGCCTGTTGTTTGGCAAAAGTGTATTCTCCTGTTATCTTGGCATTTTTTAAAGCCAAAATCTCTAAGGTGATCAAACCATCCTTTGCTGGCATTAAAGTCTCAGCTTTAGATGATTCAACTTCATTTTGCTTCAAATTGTCCTACAATGATTTCACCTTTTCTGGACTTATATTAGAGTGTATATGCATGGCTCTCTCTTTATAGGTGTGCCTCTTTTATAGCAAGGCTGCAGCCACCTTAAAGCTGCATTCTCAGTATGCAAAAAGCGGAAGGTTTTCATGCCTGCTGGTATAGCTGCAGCGACGACTTCACAAATTTCCTTTTCTTTTTTTTTATAGTGGTTCTTGTTATATATTCGTTTACCTTAAAATGGCAGACAAGCACAGCTGTAGACCCCAGTCTGCAGTACATATCAAGGAATTCAACTTTTTTGTAATGTCATGACTTTGCTTCTTGGCCACCCTTCCAGCATCACTAGTGGAACGTCACATGGATCCTATGGTGTTACTCAAGGTACTTGGTGTTGCACCAAACATGACGAGAAGTACACGAGAACTATAAGAGATCCCTTTTTCTGTGATATGCATTTTACCAGGGGGACAAACTGCTCACATGAACATGATTAGTTTCTTAAGCATTTTAAATGGATAGTTGCAACATTTGAATTTACCACAACAGCAATAGGGTGTAGTTGTAAAAATATTACTTGTATATTTTTCTATAACTTAGTATAATAAATTATTATTACTTCTACATTTTTGTTGAATGTCAAACGTTGTATATGGAGGAAGAACAGAACTAAGATAAATTGTATTCACACCCACTAATAGGGACTCTCTTCCTCTGTCAAGCTGCTAATGTACAGGATTGTGCCAATCTAGTCAGCATGTGCTAGGTTTTTTTAAAAATTTATTTATTTTTGAGAGACACAGAGAGTTAGAGCATGAGTGGAGGCGGGGGGGGGGTGGCGGGGAGTTTGGGCAGAGAGAGAGGGAGACACGGAATCTTAAGCAGGGTCCAGGATCTGAGCTGTCGGCACAGAGTCTGACACGGGGCTCGAATTCACAAACTGTGAGATCATGACCTGAGCCAAAGTTGGATGCTTAACTGACTGAGCCACCCAGGTGCCCCGAGCCAGGTTTTATTTTTGCTATTTCTATAGCCACTTTCAGTACACCACCCACTTTATATTTTTCCAGTCACCGCTTCATTTCATGCAGTTAATGTAGATTCTGGAATGCTGCAGGAATTTTCTCCTGCTCATGTTCTGCTTTAAGCTATCAGCACCCCTTCAGCCTTATCACATATGAGGATCCCCTCTATGCTCATGCTCCTGTACCAGTAGTAAATCATGGCTTGATACTTATTGCTGGGCTTGTACTGGGATGAAGGGGAACTGAGTCTTAGGCATAAGTAAGGTTTTTGAGAATGGTTCTCAGGGGTGTGGCTTTCTCAGTACTTCTGTCCTTTTCTATCATCTCCCCCTTTCCCTCATGACCACCGAGCTCTGCCTTGTATCAATTGGAGGAATTATGGAAGAGATAGTTTTCTGTCTTTTCCCTAGTTGTTAGAAGGTCCTCTTCTTGTACTCTTATAAAATTATGGGCCTCAGATGATTTCTTGCGCCTCACCGAGAGAAAGACAACTTTGGCTTTTACCCTTCCACAGAAAGAACAGATATTTTCCTAGGTGCAGCAGATAGAAGGCTTTCTTAATTGTTCTCCAGTGTCTGAAGGCTTTTGTTAGTATGTGAAAAGAGGTTGGGAAAGCAGTGGTAGTGTGTGACTGGAACCCAGGGGTAGCCAATCAGCACGTGAAAGCCAGTTCTACCCCAGGATGCTTTTGCTGGTGCCTTGCCCTGCTCTTAATCTCCCTTGTTGTCAGAAGAGAGTATGAACAAGAGCTTGCAAATAGGGGGCACGCTTTCTCTTTAATGAGCCTCCCAATTATTCATAGTTGTCATACTAGACAACATTTGGTCATTAAGCAATCCGTAAAGCTTTAGCTGTTTTCTTTTTTTGTTTTTTTGTTTGTTTGTTTGTTTTTATGGCAGCTGCTCCTTCTCATGTTCTGCCAAAGGTGAAACAATTTGTGTGCACCCTCTCTCCTACCAGAGGCTTATCGCTTTTTGTAATTTAGTTCATTCTGTTACCCTGTGACCTCCACTCTCTGATGGACTCAAGAAAAGTTTGGATTCAGATGATTTACTTTTGTTCTTATTGTTAGGTTGAGAGTGATATTTCCTTAATCCTTTTCATATCCTAAGTGGAAGCAGAATCTTACGGAGATTAAAAAAAATTTTTTTTAACATTTATTTATTTTTGAAAGGCAGAGAGAGAGAGAGAGAGAGAGAGAGAGAGAGCATGAGCAGGGGAGGGGCAGAGAGAAAGAGGGAGACACAGAATCGGAAGCAGGCTCCTGGCTCCGAGCTGTCAGCACAGAGCCCAACGCGGGGCCTGAATTCACGAACCGTGAGACCATGACCTGAGCCGAAGTGGGACGCTGGACTGACTGAGCCACACAGGCGTCCGTCATGAAGATTTTTACTGTTGGAGAAATGTAAACAAGTTCAATAATTTCGGACCATCATCAGTGCTTAAAAGAGAACATGTTGTTATGACTTAGGTTGGCTGATGGAGTAGCAAAGCCTGTGTTAGGAAGGGTGGATAAGAGGTGAGGCTATTGGACAGAGGGCTGCATTTAAATTTGTCTAATGTAGTTTATGCCTGGAAGTATTTGTTATGGGGTTGTGGTCGTCCCTGGTTGGAGAGATGTAATCCACAATATAGGAATTGTTTTCTTTCCTCACTCAAAAAATGAATTTCCTGATTAATTAGAACTCAGTTGCCACTATTAATGGCAAAACACACTAAACTTTTTAACATCAATTGTCAAAAATAAGCAGAATCTGGGGCACCTGGGTGGCTCAATCAGTTGAGCATCCGACTTGATTTCAATTCAGGTCACGATCCCAGGGATTTGGGATAGAGTCCTGTGGCAGGCTCCATGCTGAGTGTGGAGCCTACTTGGGATTCTCTCCCTCTCTCTCTCTCTCTCTCTCCCCCCCTCTGCCCTCTTCCCTGATTGCTCTCTCTCTCTCTCTATGTAATTTTATTTATTAAAAAATAAATAAAATAAAAAAATAAGCAGAAACTAATTGCATATCAACATATATTTTCTAAATCCATTTACTAAAAATTGCGACCTCAGGACCGTCTGGAAGCCATCAAGATGAACACTTCTATTTATACATACCAGTATTTTCTAGGAATAAGTTCTAGCTTCATTACAAGTCTGTTAATAATACAGTAATTTTGGAATTGAATCAAGATTTCATTACATTAAGGATGTGGCTAAAATTAACACAAGAAACAACAGGTGTTGGCGAGGATGTGGAGAAAAGGGAACACTCTTCCACTGCTGGTGGGAATGCAAACAGGTGCAGCTACCCTGGTGAACAGTATGGAAGTTCCTCAGAACACTAAAAATAGAACTACCCTACTATCCAGGAATTTCCATGTTAGGTATTTACCCAAAGAATACAAAAATACAGAATTGAAGGGGTACATGCACCCCAATGTTTATAGCAGCATTATCAACAGTAGCCAAACAATGAAGAGAGCCCAAATGTCCATGGAGTGATGAAAGGATAAAGAAGTGGTATATATGTACAATGAGCTATCACTCAGCCACCAAAAAGAACGAAATCTTACCATCTGCAATGACATGTATGGAGCTAGAATGTACTATGCTAAGTGAAATAAGTCAATCAGAGAAAGACAGATACCGTATGATTTCGTTAATATGTGGAATTTAATAAACATAACAGATGAACATATGGAAAGAGAACGGGTAAGAGAAGAGAGGGATACAAACCACAAGAGAACCTTAGATTGAGGGAGGTACATGGCAGAGGGGCTAGATGGGTGATGGGTCTTAAGGAGGGCGCTTGTGATGAGCATTGGGTGTTGTAAGTAAGTGATCATTCACTGAGCTCTACTCCTGAAACCAATATTTCACTGTATGTTAGCCAACTAAAACTTAAATAAAAATAAAATAATAATAAAAAATAAAAATAAAAAATAAAGAAAATGGTAATATGTAAAAAAAAAATTAAAGAAAAATTCATTATATTAAAGATGCTTAAAATGACAAATTTTTTTTTCTCCTCACAGTACGTCTGTAGTAAGTAGTTGGTTGAGTTAAATAATCTTCTACACAAGAATAAAAAGGAAAAGAAAAGGAAATGTTTTCTGAGACACCATGACTCCTAAATTAATTAAATGAGATATAAACATTTCACCAAGAAGAATGTCTGAAAGCATTCAAGAATGAAAATTTTAACTTACTGAGGATGAGAAGGGAAATACTTCGGTACTGCAAGACATTTGAACAGGGCACTGGGTGGTTGAGAGCTATGGTTACATATTCAGGGAATAGAAAGTAATATTAAGTAGTCATAGACTTAGGTCTCAGTAAGAATTCTGGAAGTAATATTAATGCTAAAGTATTTAGCTTTTTCAACTCAAATCTGATCTTTTCAATTGGCACTAGTTTAGGACAATTTTCACCATTCATCTCAGGATTATTTTGTGTAATTTTTTGTTGAAAGGAAAAATAAAAGAGAAAACGTGGTGGTGAGGAAGAGAAGAGGAAAATATGAATAAAATAGCTCTTCCATGACCAAAATGGAAAACTATACTATGAACAAAATCTTCCCTGGTTTTACAACTTTGAGGCCATAACAGTAGTTAGTATATCTATGGTGTGTGGAGATACAAAATGTTTTTATATGCATTGTCTCACTGAACCTCACACAAATATTTGAGATTGGTATGGCCCGTGGATGAAATAATTATCAAAGAAATTATGGCTAAACTGAAGCAATGTAGCTAAAGAGTGAGAGAGATGGGACTCAAAAACAATTATTCTGATTTTAGATCTCATGGACTCATCACCATATCCATTACTTCTCACGTCCCTGAAATATGCTGAATTTATTTTAAAAGATATGTAATATTACATATTGCATGTATATATTACAGGAATACCCTAAAGACTCCATAATAACAATGTTTTAAGCTGCATTTTAATAATGTTAGGGTGGAAGAAGTCTTGGTGACTTGGGGTTTTACTTCTGGATCTTTTACTTCTGCTATAAAGTACCTCTAATAGCAGATGGCTTCTTTTATTCCACCTAAGTTTTGAAAGATAGGATGACTCCTCAGAGAACACCTGGATATAGTCCAGAAATACTCTAATTTTGAAGTTTTAAATAATAAGCATTTGTCTATAGTCCCATGTTAGCACATACTAGAGTTAGGAGTTTATTAAAGCATCAGAAAAATTTTCATGACAGCAAGATTATTTATTTGGTGTCCCTACTGTCACCGATAAAAGGCAATGCACTTGTAACACTCTTAAAAAAGGAGTAGTTTTTATTTTTTTATTTTTTTTAACATTTATTTATTTTTGAGACAGAGAGAGACAGAGCATGAACAGGGGAGGGTCAGAGAGAGGGAGACACAGAATCTGAAACAGGCTCCAGGCTGTGAGCTGTCAGCACAGAGCCCGACGCGAGGCTCGAACTCAAGGACCACGAGATCATGACCTGAGCCAAAGCCGGCCGCCCAACCGACTGAGCCACCCAGGCGCCCCAAGGAGTAGTTTTTAGAAGGGCGTGTTAATATTTATTGAGTAGGATGAACTGGAGTTTTCAAAGAAATTCAGCTGGAATAATTAGAGATTCCACAAAATAGCCATGTTATTCTGTAGCCACAACAGGAGTGCCAAAAATGTATTTTAAAGTCACAAGATTTGAAGATGAAACAGAGTCTATGAACACATTAAAAAGTCTTCTGAAACCTGAAGACTAGCACCATTGCATCAATAAGGGACCCTGATTATGAGAAATATGAATAAAATTTTGACCATTTGCAAGGAGATGCAATTTATTTAAAGCTTATTTGGTATTCATGTCATACACAGAAAAATTAGCTAGTCAGGCTAAAGAACCAAGAAAAGCTTGAGGGTACAGCCAGTAGAACTTGTACCACTGGACATTTCCTCAATATTTCTCAACACTGATGCAGGATTCTGGAATGGAGATTTTGCTTATAATAGGATTCTTTGTGCCACCATAATTGATCTGAACAGTTTCAACTGCCCTTGCAAATATATAATTTCTGAAAACTTCATCCTTGGGCAGGTACATCCCATTGGTTGAGCCTAGGTCATTTGTCTTTAATTCTACAATATGAGAATTATCTGGTGCCCATGTTAGATCACTTTTAAATAAACACCTTCTCTACATATGTGAGCAAAGATTTACATGTTTTGCCTACCACCAAGATCCCTGACTCATGCAGTGGTGTTTGCTTTATAATTGCTAAAATCTTTTCACCTATTTATTTACTTGGAAAAGAAGGCTATAGTCTGAATATAATTTTGGTAATGTTCTTTTGGCATCAAAATGTACTATAAAAGTGATATTGTTCTTCCATGAAATCTATAAACATTCTAGTTGAGAACATTGTGAAAAGTTACTGGATAACTAAACAGAGAGAGAAACAGAGAGAGAGAGAGACAGAGACAGAGACAGAGAGAGGCAAGTCTTCCAATTACTTCCTAGCTTTCACATTCCCAGCCTCTTGATTCTTTATATTGTCCAATATTTCTTTTAACTATTTTTTTTTTGGAAGTAGGTAGGACTTGATAGGATTTCCTGAGTTGATTGGAATGTTGGAGAAAGAGACAAAGAACCTGATGGGAACCTGATGAATCAGTTACCCCCCAAATTAAAACTAACCTTATTTTAGGCTTCCTCAGCTAGAGAGCTTGCTTGTTCGAGTAACTGAAAGACAAACAAATAGAGAAATAAATCCCAAAGAATTTTGGCCTAAGATGTTAAGGTACCTTTTATCTGGCAGGAGATTTTTGGAGTTGGAGGGAGAATAACATGTAAAGCAATGAAACCTTATAGTCTCAAGGGTAAGATTCTATAATAAGCTGATTATGCTTGCAGTAAGGAGATATTTGGAAGTTATTCAAGTGACTTATACATATATAAATTATTTAGTATTTTTCCTTATTTTCTTAGGCATAAAAAAAATCAACACATACACACATCTTGTATGTCCTAAAAATGGTATTTGATTTCCCCTCCTCACATTTACTGTGGCTGGAGGAACAGCATTTTTCAAAAATGAAAAGTTCAATTTAAAAAAAAAAAAAGGGGCGCCTGGGTGGCACAGTCAGTTAAGCGTCTGACTTCAGCCAGGTCATGATCTCCCGGTCTGGGAGTTCGAGCCCCGTGTCAGGCTCTGGGCTGATGGCTCAGAGCCTGGAGCCTGTTTCCGATTCTGTGTCTCCCTCTCTCTCTGCCCCTACCCCGTTCATGCTCTGTCTCTCTCTGTCCCAAAAATAAATAAACGTTGAAAAAAAAATTTTTTTTAAAAATGAAAAGTTCAAGAGGCATACTTAATGAAGGGAATGATAGCTCAATTAAGGGCAACACAGAAAAATGACTGCTTAATATAAATAAATGAAACCAGATTCCATTTGCACTTCAGACATTGGTATGAAGCATTATTTTCTGAACTGATTTTATTGAAAACTGCCAGGAGCAATTTTTCAATGAAGCATTTTATTCTGACAGCATTTACTTCTCACTGGACTTTCCCCAAACCTTAATAGTATCAGACATGTATCTCCTGACCTAAGAATATTTTTCTTAAGTAATTGAATATTAATATCTCTTTAAGTTAATTTTATTTAACAATATGTAGTTACATAAAAGTAAAATGAGGTCAAAGTATAGCTAAACTTTGTAAACACTCTATGTAGTAGCTTGATTAGGAAAACATAAAAAACTATCGCTTTCTCAGGTTTTTGGAAAATTGAGTGAAATTACAAGAGTCAATAAACAATGTACTCAGTACTAAGTCTTATTCTTGAAAACAAATTGAGTATTCTTTGAGTATTTACAAGGCCCTTTCAAGAGTAACCTTCCAAAATAATGCGTCTTCTTTTCTTTTATTGCTTAAGATGGGCCCTATTAGAATTTCTTCAGGTAACCATGTTCCTAGCAGTTTGCACAAAAGACACCAGAACATTGTGGAGAATAAAGTAAAAAGCACAATTAAGTTGGGAGACAAAGCCTCATTAAAGAATTCGTTTGAAGAAATGGCATCTCTACTCTATTACACACAAATTGCTTCTAGGCACTAAATAAGCTCCCTCTGTGTGAAAAAAAGTAAATCAGTCATGTTGATTTTGTGAACATTTATCTTTAGTTCTTTAGTGCAATTAGAGAAACTACGAAGGCTGCTCTACTTAAGATGAAAGACATGAAAAATCTCTCCTCTTTTCCCTTTTCATAAATTAAAATGTATTTAAGGGAACTAGGACAAACAAAATCTCTTACCGTCTTTAATATTAGCTATCCTCAGCTTTCCTTCTCAAAGGAAAAGTCTGAGTGATGTAAAATTGTAAAGCCACATGTAAATTTTGAGAATGTTAAAGTCTTTTTTTTTTTATGAAATTTATTGACAAATTGGTCTCCATACAACACCCAGTGCTCATCCCAAAAGGTGCCCTCCTCAATACCCATCACCCACCCTCTCCTCCCTCCCACCCCCCATCAACCCTCAGTTTGTTCTCAGTTTTTAACAGTCTCTTATGCTTTGGCTCTCTCCCATTCTAACCTCTTTTTTTTTTTTCCTTCCCCTCCCCCATGGGTTCCTGTTAGGTTTCTCAGGATCCACATAAGAGTGAAACCATATGGTATCTGTCTTTCTCTGTATGGCTTATTTCACTTAGCATCACACTCTCCAGTTCCATCCACGTTGCTACAAAAGGCCATATTTCATTTTTTCTCATTGCCACGTAATATTCCATTGTGTATATAAACCACAATTTCTTTATCCATTCATCAGTTGATGGACATTTAGGCTCTTTCCATAATTTGGCTATTGTTGAGAGTGCTGCTATGAACATTGGGGTACAAGTGCCCTATGCATCAGTGCTCCTGTATCCCTTGGATAAATTCCTAGCAGTGCTATTGCTGGGTCATAGGGTAGGTCTATTTTTAATTTTCTGAGGAACCTCCACACTGCTTTCCAGAGCGGCTGCACCAATTTGCATTCCCACCAACAGTGCAAGAGGGTTCCCGTTTCTCCACATCCTCTCCAGCATCTATAGTCTCCTGATTTGTTCATTTTGGCCACTCTGACTGGCGTGAGGTGATACCTGAGTGTGGTTTTGATTTGTATTTCCCTGATAAGGAGCGACGCTGAACATCTTTTCATGTGCCTGTTGGCCATCCGGATGTCTTCTTTAGAGAAGTGTCTATTCATGTTTTCTGCCCATTTCTTCGCTGGGTTATTTGTTTTTCGGGTGTGGAGTTTGGTGAGCTCTTTATAGATTTTGGATACTAGCCCTTTGTCCGATATGTCATTTGCGAATATCTTTTCCCATTCCGTTGGTTGCCTTTTAGTTTTGTTGGTTGTTTCCTTTGCTGTGCAGAAGCTTTTTATCTTCATAAGGTCCCAGTAATTCACTTTTGCTTTTAATTCCCTTGCCTTTGGGGATGTGTCGAGTAAGAGGTTGCTACGGCTGAGGTCAGAGAGGTCTTTTCCTGCTTTCTCCTCTAAGGTTTTGATGGTTTCCTGTCTCACATTCAGGTCCTTTATCCATTTTGAGTTTATTTTTGTGAATGGTGTGAGAAAGTGGTCTAGTTTCAACCTTCTGCATGTTGCTGTCCAGTTCTCCCAGCACCATTTGTTAAAGAGGCTGTCTTTTTTCCATTGGATGTTCTTTCCTGCTTTGTCAAAGATGAGTTGGCCATACATTTGTGGGTCTAGTTCTGGGGTTTCTATTCTACTCCATTGGTCTATGTGTCTGTTTTGGTGCCAATACCATGCTGTCTTGATGATGACAGCTTTGTAGTAGAGGCTAAAGTCTGGGATTGTGATGCCTCCTGCTTTGCTCTTCTTCTTCAAAATTCCTTTGGCTATTCGGGGCCTTTTGTGGTTCCATATGAATTTTAGGATTGCTTGTTCTAGTTTCGAGAAGAATGCTGGTGCAATTTTGATTGGGATTGCATTGAATGTGTAGATAGCTTTGGGTAGTATTGACATTTTGACAATATTTATTTTTCCAATCCATGAGCAGGGAATGTCTTTCCATTTCTTTAAATCTTCTTCAATTTCCTTCATAAGCTTTTTATAGTTTTCAGCATACAGATCCTTTACATCTTTGGTTAGATTTATTCCTAGGTATTTTATGCTTCTTGGTGCAATTGTGAATGGGATCAGTTTCTTTATTTGTCTTTCTGTTGCTTCATTGTTAGTGTATAAGAATGCAACTGATTTCTGTACATTGATTTTGTATCCTGCAACTTTGCTGAATTCCTGTATCAGTTCTAGCAGACTTTTGGTGGAGTCTATCGGATTTTCCATGTATAATATCATGTCATCTGCAAAAAGTGAAAGCTTGACTTCATCTTTGCCAATTTGGATGCCTTTGATTTCCTTTTGTTGTCTGATTGCTGATGCTAGAACTTCCAGCACTATGTTAAACAGCAGCGGTGAGAGTGGGCATCCTTGTCGTGTTCCTGATCTCAGGGAAAAAGCTCTCAGTTTTTCCCCGTTGAGGATGATGTTAGCTGTGGGCTTTTCATAAATGGCTTTTATGATCTTTAAGTATGTTCCTTCTATCCCAACTTTCTCAAGGGTTTTTATTAAGAAAGGGTGCTGGATTTTGTCGAAGGCCTTTTCTGCATCGATTGACAGGATCCTATGGTTCTTCTCTTTTTTTTTGTTAATGTGATGTATCACGTTGATTGATTTGCGAATGTTGAACCAGCCCTGCATCCCAGGAATGAATCCCACTTGATCATGGTGAATAATTCTTTTTATATGCTGTTGAATTCGATTTGCTAGTATCTTATTGAGAATTTTTGCATCCATATTCATCAGGGATATTGGCCTGTAGTTCTCTTTTTTTACTGGGTCTCTGTCTGGTTTAGGAATCAAAGTAATACTGGCTTCATAGAATGAGTCTGGAAGTTTTCCTTCCCTTTCTATTTCTTGGAATAGCTTGAGAAGGATAGGTATTATCTCTGCTTTAAATGTCTGGTAGAACTCCCCTGGGAAGCCATCTGGTCCTGGACTCTTATTTGTTGGGAGATTTTTGATAACCGATTCAATTTCTTCGCTGGTTATGGGTCTGTTCAAGCTTTCTATTTCCTCCTGATTGAGTTTTGGAAGAGTGTGGGTGTTCAGGAATTTGTCCATTTCTTCCAGGTTGTCCAGTTTGTTGGCATATAATTTTTCATAGTATTCCCTGATAATTGTTTGTATCTCTGAGGGATTGGTTGTAATCATTCCATTTTCATTCATGATTTTATCTATTTGGGTCATCTCCCTTTTCTTTTTGAGAAGCCTGGCTAGAGGTTTGTCAATTTTGTTTATTTTTTCAAAAAACCAACTCTTGGTTTCGTTGATCTGCTCTACAGTTTTTTTAGATTCTATATTATTTATTTCTGCTCTGATCTTTATTGTTTCTCTTCTTCTGCTGGGCTTAGGCTGCCTTTGCTGTTCTGCTTCTATTTCCTTTAGGTGTGCTGTTAGATTTTGTATTTGGGATTTTTCTTGTTTCTTGAGATAGGCCTGGATTGCAATGTATTTTCCTCTCAGGACTGCCTTCGCTGCGTCCCAAAGTGTTTGGATTGTTGTATTTTCATTTTCGTTTGTTTCCATATATTTTTTAATTTCTTCTCTAATTGTCTGGTTGACCCACTCATTCGTTAGTAGGGTGTTCTTTAACCTCCATGCTTTTGGAGGTTTTCCAGACTTTTTTCTGTGGTTGATTTCAAGCTTCATAGCATTGTGGTCTGAAAGTATGCATGGTATAATTTCAATTCTTGTAAACTTATGAAGGGCTGTTTTGTGACCCAGTATATGATCTATCTTGGAGAATGTTCCATGTGCACTCGAGAAGAAAGTATATTCTGTTGCTTTGGGATGCAGAGTTCTAAATATATCTGTCAAGTCCGTCTGATCCAATGTGTCATTCAGGGCCCTTGTTTCTTTATTGACCGTGTGTCTAGATGATCTATCCATTTCTGTAAGTGGGGTGTTAAAGTCCCCTGCAATTACCACATTCTTATCAATAAGGTTGCTTATGTTTATGAGTAATTGTTTTATATATTTGGGGGCTCTGGTGTTCGGCGCATAGACATTTATAATTGTTAGCTCTTCCTGATGGATAGACCCTGTAACTATTATATAATGTCCTTCTTCATCTCTTGTTACAGCCTTTAATTTAAAGTCTAGTTTGTCTGATATAAGTATGGCTATTCCAGCTTTCTTTTGGCTTCCAGTCGCATGATAAATAGTTCTCCATCCCCTCACTCTCAATCTGAAGGTGTCCTCAGGTCTAAAATGAGTCTCTTGTAGACAGCAAATAGATGGGTCTTGTTTTTTTATCCATTCTGATACCCTATGTCTTTTGGTTGGCGCATTTAATCCATTTACATTCAGTGTTATTATAGAAAGATATGGGTTTAGAGTCATTGTGATGTCTGTATGTTTTATGCTTGTAGTGATGCCTCTGGTACTTTGTCTCACAGGGTCCCCCTTAGGATCTCTTGTAGGGCTGGTTTAGTGGTGACAAATTCCTTCAGTTTTTGTTTGTTTGGGAAGACCTTTATCTCTCCTTCTATTCTAAATGACAGACTTGCTGGATAAAGGATTCTCGGCTGCATATTTTTTCTGTCTAGCACCCTGAAAATCTCGTGCCAATTCTTTCTGGCCTGCCAAGTTTCAAAAGAGAGATCAGTCACGAGTCTTATAGGTCTCCCTTTATATGTGAGGGCACGTTTGCCCCTTGCTGCTTTCAGAATTTTCTCCTTATCCTTGTAACTTGCCAGTTTCACTATGATATGTCATGCAGAAGATCGATTCAAGTTACGTCTGAAGGGAGTTCTCTGTGCCTCTTGGATTTCAATGCCTTTTTCCTTCCCCAGTTCAGGGAAGTTCTCAGCTATGATTTCTTCAAGTACCCCTTCAGCACCTTTCCCTCTCTCTTCCTCCTCTGGGATACCAATTATGTGTATATTATTTCTTTTTAGTGTATCACTTAGTTCTCTAATTTTCCCCTCATACTCCTGGATTTTTTTATCTCTCTTTTTCTCAGCTTCCTCTTTTTCCATAACTTTATCTTCTAGTTCACCTATTCTCTCCTCTGCCTCTTCAAGCCGAGCTGTGGTGGTTTCCATTTTGTTATGCATTTCGTTTAAAGCGTTTTTCAGCCCCTCGTGACTGTTCCTTAGGCCCTTGATCTCTGTAGCAAGAGATTCTCTGCTGTCCTGTATACTGTTTTCAAGCCCAGCTATTAATTTTATGACTATTATTCTAAATTCACTTTCTGTTATGTTATTTAAGTCCTTTTTGATCAGCTCATTAGCTGTTGTTATTTCCTGGAGATTCTTCTGAGGGGTATTCATCCGCTTGGTCATTTTGGATAGTCCCTGGCGTGGTGAGCACCTGCAGGGCACTTCCCCTGTGCTGTGGTGTATAACTGGAGTTGGTGGGCGGGGCCGCAGTCCGACCTGATGTCTGCCCCCAGCCCACCGCTGGGGCCACAGTCAGACTGGTGTGTGCCTTCTCTTCCCCTCTCCTAGGGGCGGGATTCACTGTGGGGTGGTGTGGCTCTTCTGGGCTACTTGCACACTGCCAGGCTTGTGATGCTGGGGATCTGGCGTATTAGCTGGGGTGGGTAGGCAAGGTGCTCCGGGGCAGGAGGGGCAGGCTTAGCTCGCTTCTCCTTAGGTGATCCACTTCAGGAGGGGCCCTGTGGCAGCGGGAGGGAGTCAGATCCGCTGCCGGAGGTTTGGCTCCGCCTAAGCGCAGAGTTGGGTGTTTGCGCGGAGGGAGCAAGTTCCCTGGCAGGAACCGGTTCCCTTTGGGATTTTGGCTGGGGGATGGGCGGGGGAGATGGCGCTGGCCAGTGCCTTTGTTCCCCACCAAACTGAGCTCTGTCGTCCGGGGGCTCAGCAGCTCTCCCTCCCTTTGTCCTCCAGCCTTCCCGCTTTCCGAGCAGAGCTGTTAACTTATGACCTCCCAGACGCTAAGACGCGCTTGTTGTGGGAACACAGTCCGTCAGGCCCCTCCGCTTTTGCCAGCCAGACTGGGGGGCTCTGCTTGGCTGGCGAGCCGCCCCTCCGCCCCGGCTCCCTCCCGCCAGCCCGTGGAGCGTGCACCGCCTCGCCGCCCTTCCTACCCTCTTCCGTGGGCCTCTCGTCTGCGTTTGGCTCCGGCGACTCTGTTCTGCTAATCCTCTGGCGGTTTTCTGGGTTATTTAGGCAGGTGTAGATGGAATCTAAGTGATCAGCAGGACGTGCAGTGAGCCCAGCGTCCTCCTAAGCCGCCATCTTGCCGCGGACCGAGAATGTTAAAGTCTTTATGTTAATGCCAAATAAAAAGTTATCATCTTTAAGATTTTGCCTATTTATCAAGTTAATCCTATCTTAGAGATATGGAGACAAGGTAAACAAAATGTGTGATAAAATAAGAAAAATAAATATTGAGGAATTTGCTTACTCTGATGGACAGGGCATGTAAATGACCTTTATATTGGCAAATAATCACATTTGCTCTGGTGGTGCTTAATTATTGAGCCAAATATTTAAACATTAATTTTTACAGTAATTATACTCTTTTTAAATAGGAAATAAAGAAATGTAGTAGGTCGTTGTTCTGTGACAAGATCACAAAACAAATTCTCTGTTCAGTGATAGAATACCACTTTGCAAAAAAATTTATTGTACTTTATTTTAGATTGCAAAGATAAGTTTAATGAAATTGGAAAACTGGCATGCCTAGGTGGCTCATTTGGTTAAGCATCTGAGCCTTGATTTTGGTTCAGGTCATGATCTTATGGTTCAGAAGTTAGAGCCCTGTGTTGGGGTTTGTGCTGACAGCGCTGAGCCTGCTTGGGATTCTCTCTCTCCCTCTCTCTGCTCCTCCCCTGCTCATGCTCTCTTTCCCTCTCTCTCTCAAAACAAAGAAATAAAACTTTGAAGAGTAAAATAAAATGAAAAACTAACTCATCCCATCTTTTATTAGACTTGATATGTAGCTTCGAGGAGAAACATAACAAATTAGAGGTGTGACAGCACCTGAAAGTGCATAATGACATGATCAGGGTATTTAGTTTCTGCCAGGTGGAATTAATCACTCAATGGCATTACAACAGAACTGTCTGTACAGATAGTAATGGGAAATATTCAAATTCTGTTGTTCTGTGTTTTTATTCCAAACAAATTATTTTACATCTTCAGTGAATTATTTCCCTTGAGATTTCCCCTTTGTGCTAAATGTTTAAGGAAATGAACTCCTTTTTTGAAAACGAAGCCCCAAGTCCACCCAGTTCTAATATTTTGGGCAACTCTCTTAAAATAGAGTATAGGACTTCTGCACTTGGAAACGCTATAAATTCATGGATTTGTTCTAATTCTCAGATAGGGCATTGTAAATTGGCAAGTCAGGGGACTTTGAATGTTCTTGAATTTAAATCTTTATAAGTGTGATTTGGAGTTTTGTGATATTTATGTTACCATATAGAAGTTGATCTCCAAAATTCTCATTGAGTTTTTGGAAAATATTAACTGTGGCCTACCAAAAACAACATCAACAACAACAACAACAACAAAATAGAACACAGAGTATTTAATCCTGGCCTGAAACCTATTGAAAGTAAATTTAAAACAAACTGGATCTTTTTTAAAACAATGATCTTACTAAATGGCTGAAATAACTGACCAACTCTATTATGATGTTTTAGGACCTATGTTATAACATTAATGAAACATATATGAATAACAATAGATTAAATATTTAAAAAATAATGATACTGTGTTGAAAACCAGGGGGTAAGATTTTCAAAATATGTTGGTCATTATCAGAAACATAATTGAAGCATATATGAATGAAGCATATATGAATAACGATAGATTAAACATTTAAAAAATAATGATACTGTGTTGAAAACCAGGGGGTAAGATTTTCATAATATGTTGGTCATTGTCAGAAACATAATTGAAGTTTATAAAATGCCATATTAAAGTACAATTGGTTTGAGTGACTGGCACATAGTAAGTGGCCATTAATATTTGTCAAATGGCTCATTTGGTGTTATTGCTATAAAACAGTAACTATGAGCAGTATAGTCTACAATTCCAGCCCGCAAAATATTGGGGAAAAAAGCACTAGTCTGATGAATCAAAAAGGTGAACATTATTTTTATTTTGAACATTCGGCATAAAAATCCAACCTCTTCAGATAACTCAAGAAATACTTAAGAAACATACTTCATAATCCAGGATTTGATTACAAATGGTAGAGATTAAAATGAGGTCAATGGTGTAGCTCTTACTGTTAGCTCTGTTTGTAACTGAGCTGATCTCCATGAATACTGAGCTACTTTTCAGATGGAAGTCTTTGAGACTGACCAATAACTTGAAATTGTCAGTGGCGTTAAGGAAAGAGGAGAGACACAAATAGCAGTCTGCTTCTGAATCTATTATCCTAGGATGATTAATCACTCCGAACACCTTTTTCTTAACTGTGGATGTGGACAATAATATTATATCACAATATTATTTAAAATTAGGTAATAAATTATGAACAAATGATCTATACATATGGCAATCACCCACCAAATCATTTTAGATGGAGTTGTGTAAGTCATTTTAAGTAGAAGATTTGGAGGTAAATGAAAACTGAGGACTCCACTGACAACTGCAGTATAAAATGAAATGTAAAGGACTCTACAATATCCTTCCATAAATTCAATGCTATATTTAAAATAAGTCTTCAAATTGTGAAAACGTGGTACATTTTAAAAGGAATTTGTACTATGATCTCGCTGTTAGAGATAGTTTTCTTTCATCCATCCCAAGAAAATCATCAGTTTTTGTCTTCTTTGCTTCAGAAGATTTTGTGTTACAAAGCCCTAAAATGAATAAGCAATACAAGCCACCCTTCTTTATCACTGAAAACAAAAGGTTACTAACAAGAGTTGCATGGAGATGACGGATGTGTGCAAGATAGAGAGGGGAGGGCACTGGTTTTATGAAACCAAGTGTATTATTTATTCCTGCTGAAAAAATAATTCCAACACACACATTTATTACCTCACACTTTCTGTAGATCAGGAATCTAGGAACAGTTTAACTAGGTTATCTGCTGCATGGTCTCTCACAAAGCTGCAACTAAGGTGTTAATCAAGGGTCTGTAGTCACAGCAGAAGGCTCAAGTGGAGCAGGATCCTCTTCCAAGCTCACTCAGTGGTTGTTGATATCATTCAATTTCCCATGTGCTGTTGCCCCAAGAACTTTTTTTTTTCTCTCTGACTGTTGGCTAGTCATTGTCAACAGGCCTCTCACACATGGTGCTTGCTTCATCAAAGCATGCAAGGCAAGAAGGCAGTGGTGAGAGTCCAAAGAAAGTTAAGTCAAAATCTTTTGTAGCCTCATCCCGCAAGTGGTACTCCTTTGATTTGAGTATAGCCGACACACAATATTACATTAGTTTCGGGTGTACTACTTAGTGATTTGACGAGTTTGTACACCATCGGTCCCATTATATTGCTGTTACAATATCATTGACTGTGTTCATTATGTTCTGTTTTTTAGTCCCATAACTTACTCATTCCATAACTGGAGGCCTGTCTCTCCTTCTCCCATCACTCATTTTGCCCAGCACCCTGGCCTCCTCCCCTTTGGCAACCATCAGTTTGTTCTCTGTATTTATAAGTCTGATTCTGCTTTTTATTTGTCCATTTATAAGTGGAATCATATGGTATTTGTCTTTCTCAGTCTGACTTACTTCACTTAGCATAATACCCTCTAGATCTATGTTGTCTCAAATGGCATGACCTCAACCTTTTTTATGACTATGTAATATATATATATATATATATATATATATATATATATATGCCACTTCTTCCTTATCCATTCATCTATTGATGGACACCTAGGTTGCTTCCATGTCTTGCCTGTTGTAAATAATGCTACAATAAACATAGTGGTGGATGTATCTTTCTGAATTACTGTTTTTGTTTTCCCTGGGTAAATACCCAATAGTGGCATTATTGGCTTATGTGGTATTTCTATTTTTAATTTTTTGAGAAACCTCCATACTGTTTCCCACAGTGGCTATATCGATTTATATTCCCACCAACAATGCATGAACATTCCTTTTTCTCTACCGCCACCCCAACACTTGTTGTTTCTTGTTTTCTTGATTCTAGCCATTCCAACAGGTGTGAGGAGATATCTCACTGTGGTTTTGATTTGCATTTCCCTAATGATGAGTGATGTTAAGCATCTTTTCAAATGTCTGTTGGCCAACTGTATGTCTTCTTTGGAAAAATGTCTTTTTTGGCCCTCTGCCCATTTTTTTAATTGGATTGTTTTTTGTTTTGTTTTGTTTTTATTTTTGGTGTTGAGTTGTATAAATTTATATATTTTCAGTATTAACCTCTTATTGGATGTATAATCTGCAAATATCTTCTCCCATTCAGTTCATTGTCTTTTTGTTTTCTAGATGGTTTTCTTCACTGTGCAAAAGCTTTTTATTTTGCTGTAATGCCAATAGTTTATTTTTGATTTTGTTTCCCTCGACTTAAAAAAAATATACCTGGGAAAATTTTGCTATGGCTGATGTGAGAGAAATTACTGCCTGTGTTCTTTTCTAGGATTTTTATAGTTTTAGGTTTCACATTGACATCCGAAATTCATTTTGAGTTTATTTTTCCATCCCTTCACTTTCATCTGTAGGTGTTGTTAGGGCTCAGGTGAGCCTCTTGTAAGCAGTATATAGATGAGTCTTGTTTTCTTATCCACTCTATGGATTCCACTCTATGTGTTTTGATTGGAACATTTAGGCCATTTTCATTTAACGTTACTATTAATAGCTATGTGCTTATTGCCATTTTTACAATTGGTTTTGGTATTGTTTTTGTAGCTCTTCTTTGTTCCTTTCCATTTTTCTTACTCTCTTTCTTTGTAATTGATGAGTATCTACAGCATTTTGTTTGGCTTTCTTTCTCTTTATTTTTTGTGTACAATCATACAGTTTGATTTTGTGGTTACTATGAGATTCATATATACCATCGTAAGTAAATAGCAGTCTATATAAATTTGATGAAACACATTCTAAAAAAAAGAAAAAAGGAAAAATATTTTCCTTTCACCCTTCTTTTCCCTTTTTACTGCCTACTCCACATTTTATGTCTATGTTGTCATATTTCACATCTTTCTATTCTTAGTTTTCTTATATCTAATTATGGCCATTTCTCTCCCACCTAAAAGTCCCTTTAATATTTTTTATAATGCTGGTTTGTGGTGATAAATTCCTTCATTTTTTGCTTGTCTGGGAAACTCTTTATTTCTCTTCCAAATCAGGATGATAATCTTGATGGACAGAGTATTCTTGATTGGAGGGGTGTTTTTTCCTTTCAGCACTTTGCATATATCATAACACTCCCTTCTGGCTTGCAATGTTTCCACTGAAAAATGAGGTGATAGCCTTCTAGGTTTTCTCTTGTAGGTAACTTTTGTTTTTCTCCTGTTTTTAAGATTATTTTTATATCTTTAACCTTTGACATTTTAATTATTATGTGCCATGGTGTGGACCTCCTTGTTTGGAACTCTTTGTGATTCTTAGACTTGAATATCTATTTCCCTCCCTAGGTTAAGGGAAGTTTTCAGTTATTATTTCTACAAATAAGTTTTCTAGACCATTCTCTCTCTTTTCCTCTTCTGGGAATCCTTTAATGTGAATATTTGTTCACTTGATATTATCCAAGAGATCTCTTAATCTATCCTCATTATAAGAATTATTTTCTCTTTTTGCTCTCAGCTTGCGTGCTTTCTATTATCCTGTCTTCTAGATCACTTATACATTTTTCTACATCCTCTAATCTGTTGTTGATTCCTTCTGATTTGTTTTATATTTCAGTTATTGTATTCTTCAACTCTGGTTTTCTTTAGTATTTTTTGTCTCTTTATTGAAGGTCTCACTGAATTCTCCATTGTTTTCTCCGGCCCAGTGAGCCTCTTAATCATCATTTAATTATTTATTACCCATGTTGCTTATTTCTGTTTCATTTAGGTCTTTTTCTGCAGTTTTTTCTTTTTCTTTTTCTTCTTATTTTTGGAGTGTACCCCTCTGTTTTCCCGTTGTTGTTGTTGTTGTTCTGTGTGTGTGTGTGTTTCTATGATTAAGAAGAATAGATACTTCTCCTAAACTTGGTGCAGTGGTATTATGCATGGTGTCCCCTGTGCAAACTGTGTGTACTTGATAACTTTCGCTGGTTGGCTGAGGCTGTGGCCATGTACATTAGTTACTCTTTTAAACTATGGCTTATCTCCATCTCTCTTGCTATTCTCTTGTCATTCTCTCTATCTTTTGTTGTTCAGTAGCTAGTCAGTCTTCAGGAGGAATTGTTGTATTAATATATATAATTTAGTATGTTCCATGGAGAAGATGAGTTCAGACTCTTCTTATGACACCATCTTGAACCACATCCTAAACAAGTGATATTCTTTTTTCTTTAGAAGCAAATTACTAGCTCCACCTGAAATGCAAGAGGAAAGTATACACTATGTTGTGTTATTCTCATATGTATAAGGATTTTGCATTCTTAGTACAAACACAAGTTTGTGTGTATCAGGAAATGGGGATAATTAAAAGTCATCTTGAAAACTGCCTTCTGTATACAGGGTTTTTGATAAGGATTACAATGAATTCCTAGATCGCTTTGGGTAGTATTGACATCTTAACAATAATAAGGCTTGTAGGGTTGCGGCAAGATGGCGGCTTAGGAGGACGCTGGGCTCACCGCACGTCCTGCTGATCACTTAGATTCCATCCACACCTGCCTAAATAACCCAGAAAACCGCCAGAGGATTAGCAGAACAGAGTCGCCGGAGCCAAACGAAGACGAGAGGCCCACGGAAGAGGGTAGGAAGGGCGGCGAGGCGGTGCGCGCTCCACGGGCTGGCGGGAGGGAGCCGGGGCGGAGGGGCGGCTCGCCGGCCAAGCAGAGCCCCCGAGTCGGGCTTGCAAAAGCGGAGGGGCCGGGCGGACTGTGTTCCGACAGCAAGCGCGAATTAGCGTCTGGGAGGTCAGAAATTAACAGCTCTGCTCGGAAAGCGGGAAGGCTGGAGGACAAAGGGAGGGAGAGCTGCTGAGCCCCCTGACAACAGAGCTCAGTTTGGTGGGGAACAAAGGCGCTCACCAGCGCCATTTCCCCCGCCCATCCCCCAGCCGAAATCCCAAAGGGAACCGGTTCCTGCCAGGGAACTTGCTCGCTCCGCGCAAACACCCAACTCTGCGCTTCTGCGGAGCCAAACCTCCGGCAGCGGATCTGACTCCCTCCCGCTGCCACAGGGCCCCTCCTGAAGTGGATCACCTAAGGAGAAGCGATCTAAGCCTGCCCCTCCTGCCCCCGAGCACCTTGCCTACCCACCCCAGCTAATACGCCAGATCCCCAGCATCACAAGCCTGGCAGGGTGCAAGTAGCCCAGACGAGCCACACCACCCCACAGTGAATCCCGCCCCTAGGAGAGGGGAAGAGAAGGCACACACCAGTCTGACTGTGGCCCCAGCGGTGGGCTGGGGGCTGGGGGCAGACATCAGGTCTGACTGCGGCCCCGCCCACCAACTCCAGGTATACACCACAGCACAGGGGAAGTGCCCTGCAGGTCCTCACCACGCCAGGGACTATCCAAAATGACCAAGCGGAAGAACTCCCCTCAGAAGAATCTCCAGGAAATAACAACAGCTAATGAGCTGATCAAAAAGGATTTAAATAATATAACAGAAAGTGAATTTAGAATAATAGTCATAAAATTAATCGCTGGGCTTGAAAACAGTATACAGGACAGCAGAGAATCTCTTGCTACAGAGATCAAGGGACTAAGGAACAGTCACGAGGAGCTGAAAAACGCTTTAAACGAAATGCATAACAAAATGGAAACCACCACAGCTCGGCTTGAAGAGGCAGAGGAGAGAATAGGTGAACTAGAAGATAAAGTTATGGAAAAAGAGGAAGCTGAGAAAAAGAGAGATAAAAAAATCCAGGAGTATGAGGGGAAAATTAGAGAATTAAGTGATACACTAAAAAGAAATAATATACGCATAATTGGTATCCCAGAGGAGGAAGAGAGAGGGAAAGGTGCTGAAGGGGTACTTGAAGAAATCATAGCTGAGAACTTCCCTGAACTGGGGAAGGAAAAAGGCATTGAAATCCAAGAGGCACAGAGAACTCCCTTCAGACGTAACTTGAATCGATCTTCTGCACGACATATCATAGTGAAACTGGCAAAATACAAGGATAAAGAGAAAATTCTGAAAGCAGCAAGGGGTAAACGTGCCCTCACATATAAAGGGAGACCTATAAGACTCGTGACTGATCTCTCTTTTGAAACTTGGCAGGCCAGAAAGAATTGGCAAGAGATTTTCAGGGTGCTAGACAGAAAAAATATGCAGCCAAGAATCCTTTATCCAGCAAGTCTGTCATTTAGAATAGAAGGAGAGATAAAGGTCTTCCCAAACAAACAAAAACTGAAGGAATTTGTCACCACTAAACCAGCCCTACAAGAGATCCTAAGGGGGACCCTGTGAGACAAAGTCCCAGAGACATCACTATAAGCATAAAACATACAGACATCACAATGACTCTAAACCCGTATCTTTCTATAATAACACTGAATGTAAATGGATTAAATGCGCCAACCAAAAGACATAGGGTATCAGAATGGATAAAAAAACAAGACCCATCTATTTGCTGTCTACAAGAGACTCATTTTAGACCTGAGGACACCTTTAGATTGAGAGTGAGGGGATGGAGAACTATTTATCATGCGACTGGAAGCCAAAAGAAAGCTGGAGTAGCCATACTTATATCAGACAAACTAGACTTTAAATTAAAGGCTGTAACAAGAGATGAAGAAGGACATTATATAATAGTTACAGGGTCTATCCATCAGGAAGAGCTAACAATTATAAATGTCTATGCACCGAATACCGGAGCCCCCAAATATATAAAACAATTACTCATAAACATAAGCAACCTTATTGATAAGAATGTGGTCATTGCAGGGGACTTTAATACACCACTTACAGAAATGGATAGATCATCTAGACACACGGTCAATAAAGAAACAAGGGCCCTGAATGAGACATTGGATGAGATGGACTTGACAGATATATTTAGAACTCTGCATCCCAAAGCAACAGAATATACTTTCTTCTCGAGTGCACATGGAACATTCTCCAAGATAGATCATATACTGGGTCACAAAACAGCCCTTCATAAGTTTACAAGAATTGAAATTATACCATGCTTACTTTCAGACCACAATGCCATGAAGCTTGAAATCAACCACAGGAAAAAGTCTGGAAAACCTCCAAAAGCATGGAGGTTAAAGAACACCCTACTAACGAATGAGTGGGTCAACCAGGCAATTAGAGAAGAAATTAAAAAATATATGGAAACAAACGAAAATGAAAATACAACAATCCAAACGCTTTGGGACGCAGCAAAGGCAGTCCTGAGAGGAAAATACATTGCAATCCAGGCCTATCTCAAGAAACAAGAAAAATCCCAAATACAAAATCTAACAGCACACCTAAAGGAACTAGAAGCAGAACAGCAAAGGCAGCCTAAGCCCAGCAGAAGAAGAGAAATAATAAAGATCAGAGCAGAAATAAACAATATAGAATCTAAAAAAACTGTAGAGCAGATCAACGAAACCAAGAGTTGGTTTTTTGAAAAAATAAACAAAATTGACAAACCTCTAGCCAGGCTTCTCAAAAAGAAAAGGGAGATGACCCAAATAGATAAAATCATGAATGAAAATGGAATTATTACAACCAATCCCTCAGAGATACAAACAATTATCAGGGAATACTATGAAAAATTATATGCCAACAAATTGGACAACCTGGAAGAAATGGACGAATTCCTGAACACCCACACGCTTCCAAAACTCAATCAGGAGGAAATAGAAAGCTTGAACAGACCCATAACCAGCGAAGAAATTGAATCGGTTATCAAAAATCTCCCAACAAATAAGAGTCCAGGACCAGATGGCTTCCCAGGGGAGTTCTACCAGACGTTTAAAGCAGAGATAATACCTATCCTTCTCAAGCTATTCCAAGAAATAGAAAGGGAAGGAAAACTTCCAGACTCATTCTATGAAGCCAGTATTACTTTGATTCCTAAACCAGACAGAGACCGAGTAAAAAAAGAGAACTACAGGCCAATATCCCTGATGAATATGGATGCAAAAATTCTCAATAAGATACTAGCAAATCGAATTCAACGGCATATAAAAAGAATTATTCACCATGATCAAGTGGGATTCATTCCTGGGATGCAGGGCTGGTTCAACATTCGCAAATCAATCAACGTGATACATCACATTAACAAAAAAAGAGAGAAGAACCATATGATCCTGTCAATCGATGCAGAAAAGGCCTTCGACAAAATCCAGCACCCTTTCTTAATAAAAACCCTTGAGAAAGTCGGGATAGAAGGAACATACTTAAAGATCATAAAAGCCATTTATGAAAAGCCCACAGCTAACATCATCCTCAACGGGGAAAAACTGAAAGCTTTTTCCCTGAGATCAGGAACACGACAAGGATGCCCACTCTCACCGCTGCTGTTTAACATAGTGCTGGAAGTTCTAGCATCAGCAATCACACAACAAAAGGAAATCAAAGGCATCAAAATTGGCAAAGATGAAGTCAAGCTTTCGCTTTTTGCAGATGACATGATATTATACATGGAAAATCCGATAGACTCCACCAAAAGTCTGCTAGAAGTGATACAGGAATTCAGCAAAGTTGCAGGATACAAAATCAATGTACAGAAATCAGTTGCATTCTTATACACTAACAATGAAGCAACAGAAAGACAAATAAAGAAACTGATCCCATTCACAATTGCACCAAGAAGCATAAAATACCTAGGAATAAATCTAACCAAAGATGTAAAGGATCTGTATGCTGAAAACTATAGAAAGCTTCTGAAGGAAATTGAAGAAGATTTAAAGAAATGGAAAGACATTCCCTGGTCATGGATTGGAAAAATAAATATTGTCAAAATGTCAATACTACCCAAAGCTATCTACACATTCAATGCAATCCCAATCAAAATTGCACCAGCATTCTTCTCGAAACTAGAACAAGCAATCCTAAAATTCATATGGAACCACAAAAGGCCCCGAATAGCCAAAGGA
The DNA here is from genome assembly GCF_016509475.1 of Prionailurus bengalensis. Taxonomy (NCBI): domain Eukaryota; kingdom Metazoa; phylum Chordata; class Mammalia; order Carnivora; family Felidae; genus Prionailurus; species Prionailurus bengalensis. Next base: position 21,946,725 of record NC_057344.1, read on the forward strand.
ATTTTGAAGAAGAAGACCAAAGCAGGAGGCATCACAATCCCAGACTTTAGCCTCTACTACAAAGCTGTCATCATCAAGACAGCATGGTATTGGCACCAAAACAGACACATAGACCAATGGAATAGAATAGAAACCCCAGAACTAGACCCACAAACGTATGGCCAACTCATCTTTGACAAAGCAGGAAAGAACATCCAATGGAAAAAAGACAGCCTCTTTAACAAATGGTGCTGGGAGAACTGGACAGCAACATGCAGAAGGTTGAAACTAGACCACTTTCTCACACCATTCACAAAAATAAACTCAAAATGGATAAAGGACCTAAATGTGAGGCAGGAAACCATCAAAACCTTAGAGGAGAAAGCAGGAAAAGACCTCTCTGACCTCAGCCGTAGCAATCTCTTACTTGACACATCCCCAAAGGCAAGGGAATTAAAAGCAAAAGTGAATTACTGGGACCTTATGAAGATAAAAAGCTTCTGCACAGCAAAGGAAACAACCAACAAAACTAAAAGGCAACCAACAGAATGGGAAAAGATATTCGCAAATGACATATCGGACAAAGGGCTAGTATCCAAAATCTATAAAGAGCTCACCAAACTCCACACCCGAAAAACAAATAACCCAGTGAAGAAATGGGCAGAAAACATGAATAGACACTTCTCTAAAGAAGACATCCGGATGGCCAACAGGCACATGAAAAGATGTTCAGCGTCGCTCCTTATCAGGGAAATACAAATCAAAACCACACTCAGGTATCACCTCACGCCAGTCAGAGTGGCCAAAATGAACAAATCAGGAGACTATAGATGCTGGAGAGGATGTGGAGAAACGGGAACCCTCTTGCACTGTTGGTGGGAATGCAAATTGGTGCAGCCGCTCTGGAAAGCAGTGTGGAGGTTCCTCAGAAAATTAAAAATAGACCTACCCTATGACCCAGCAATAGCACTGCTAGGAATTTATCCAAGGGATACAGGAGCACTGATGCATAGGGGCACTTGTACCCCAATGTTCATAGCAGCACTCTCAACAATAGCCAAATTATGGAAAGAGCCTAAATGTCCATCAACTGATGAATGGATAAAGAAATTGTGGTTTATATACAGAATGGAATATTACATGGCAATGAGAAAAAATGAAATATGGCCTTTTGTAGCAACGTGGATGGAACTGGAGAGTGTGATGCTAAGTGAAATAAGCCATACAGAGAAAGACAGATACCATATGGTCTCACTCTTATGTGGATCCTGAGAAACTGAACAGGAACCCATGGGGGAGGGGAAGGAAAAAAAAAAAAAAAGAGGTTAGAATGGGAGAGAGCCAAAGCATAAGAGACTGTTAAAAACTGAGAATAAACTGAGGGTTGATGGGGGGTGGGAGGGAGGAGAGGGTGGGTGATGGGTATTGAGGAGGGCACCTTTTGGGATGATCACTGGGTGTTGTATGGAAACCAATTTGTCAATAAATTTCAGAAAAAAAAAAAAAAAAACAATAATAAGGCTTGCAATCCGTGGACATAGAATGCCTTTCCATTTTTTAGGTCTTCAGTTTCTTTCAATGATGTTTTGTAGATTTCAGTGTACAAGACTTATACTTTTGTTAAATTTATCCCTAATCATTTTATTCATTTTGTTGCTATTGTAAATTTAATTTGTGTTCTTAAGTTTTTTTTCACTTCAATGTTTATTGTTAGTACATAGGAATAAGATTGGTTTCTGTATGTTGATATTATAGACTGAAACCTTGCTAACTAGTATATTGTCTTTAATAGGTATTTGTTTTTTTCTTTAGAATTTCCTATACAAATTCTAAGTTCATGTTAACTGTGATGTGATGAAAACATCATATCATCTATGAATAGAGATAGATCTACTTCTTTCTTTCTAATGGTAGGTCATTTGATTTACTTTCTTGCCTAATTTCTTTGGCTAGAACCTTCAGCGCAATGTTAAATAGAGGTGGTAGAAAGCTACATCCTTGTCTTGTTTCTGAAGTTATCATGAAGGGGTGTGTTTGAATTTTTCAAATACTTTTCTGCATGTATCGAGATGATCATCTAATTTTATCCCCCTATTCTATTAATATTCTATCAGATTACACTGAGTTATTTTTCATATGTTTGAACAATCTTGCATTTCCAAAAGTAAATTCCACTTGGTCATGTTGGATAATTATTTTTATATGTTCCTGGATACAGGTTTCTAGTATTTGTTCAGAATTTTCCTTTTATATTAATATGGTGTATTGGTCTGCAGTGATTCTTTTTCAAGGATCTGTGTCTGGCTTTGGAATCAGCATAATGCAGGTCTCATAGGATGAGTGGGGAAGTGTTCCTCCTATTTCTAATTTTTGGAAGACTTAGTGTAGAATTGGTGATAGTTTTTAAACTTTTGAAAGCACTCACCGGTGCAGCCATTTGATCTTGGGATTTTCTTTGTCAGAAGGTTTTTGGTTAGTAATTCAATCTCTTTACTTGTTATAGGTATATTCAGATTTTATATTTATTCTTGAGTCATTTTTAGTAGTTTGTGTCTTTTACAAAATTCATCCACTTTATCTAGGTTTTCTAATTTTTTGGCACAAAGTCATTATCCTTAATATTTCCATAATGTTAGAACTAATACATCTTCTTTGATTTCTGGTTTCAGTATTTTCTATCGTCTCCCTTTTTTCTTCAAATGTCAAGCTAAATATATTGATTTTGTTAATCTTAAAAAAAACTTTTGGTTATATTGATTTTGTGTGTTTTTTTCTGTTTTGTATTTCATTTATACCCATTCTAATCTTTTTTTGTTTCCTTATTTATCCTTTGGATATACTTTTCATCTCTCCAGTTTCTTAAGGTAGAAGATTAGGTTACTGGTTTGATATCTTTTCTTTAATGCAGGTGTTCACATTTATAAATTTTTTCTCTATGCGCTACATACCATAAATTTTGTTACTCTATTTTTATTCATTTCTAAGTATTTCCTAATTTCTATGTGATTTGTTTTTTTGATCTATTAAGTCAACCCTGTTCTACCTCTAGCGTCTATTAGGGTACTGTTTTTTTTACCATAAGTGAGGTTGATTAATTCTCCAGACTACTATGGATCGGGAAGAAGGGATACAAATATGGTAATTTAAAGTGTCACAAAATTTTTTGTTCTTTTGAAGATTCAGGCGAAATGTCTGTGACTTAGTGCGAGCTTTTGGTTAATTTCTAAGAGTTTTGAAAAAATTGATTCTGACAGTCTTTGCCAGTTTCTCTTCGCTTTTGTAAAGGCTAGAATTTTTGGACATTCTTACTCTGTCATTCCTGATCACCTCTGAGTATGTTTATTTTTAGTAAACTTATTGTCTACATCTAATGTACCATCATCATTGTATACTGCCATGCTTTTATGGAATTTATTGGTTATCCATTCTTGAAAGAGGGCAATTTTACTCTCGCTTGCTAAAATATAGTATGGAAAAATTAAAAAGTAGGTTGCCTTACTGTTTTTCTTGGTGATGTTAGCATTATAAGGTAAGATCTTAAGCTGGCTGACGGGATGAATTTGTGTTATTTTTCATTAAAAAATTTTAATGTTTATTTATTTTTGAGAGAGACACAGAGAGACAGAGACAGAGGGAGACACAGAATCCCAAGCAGGCTCCAAGCTCTAAGCTGTCAGCACAGAGCCCAACACGGGGCTCAAACCCATAAACCGCAAGGTGATGATCTGAGCCCAAGTTGGACGCTTAACTGACTAAGCCACCCAGGCATCCCTGGATGAATTCGTTTCAAATTATCATTTCAGTACATTTCCTGACTCAGTGTTTGTGAGTTATAGATTGTGGGACTGAGTGGAACTGAGCATTTTGCAACCTCAGGAAGGGAATACTGTTTTCTTTTTTTTCTTCATGCCTATTTTTTGTGAAAGTAACTATATTTCTTGATGAAGAAATAGTAGGAAGAGTAACATTGTTTTAGATGTGTGAAAATATCTTTAATGTGTGACTTAACTGAAGTTAGCTGAATTATAATAGTTTCTTTGGTATTCAATCTGTTGACATATGTTGTTTTGGTATTCAATCTGTTGACATATGTTGACATATATTTGTACAGGATATCTTCCTGTACAGAGATATGTAAGTTAAGGAAGAAATACTTTAATAGACTTTTCAATTCACTTTGGGTGTTCTTATTTGATACTATAACAAAACTATACATGTAGTATTTTCTTAAAGGCTATTTATAATGTGAGATAGGAAAAGATGTTAATTTTTTAGTAATCTGTTACATTAAAATATACTGGGTTATCTTTTATTGTGAATAATAATTTTTACCCAAGTTTGATTTGTAACATCATTCATTGGGCATTTAGAAAGTATTGTCCATTGAATTATGTACCTTCAAAGATTTGATTTTTGTATTACATAATATATATTTTAAAAACACTAAAACAGGGGCGCCTGGGTGGCGCAGTCGGTTAAGCGGCCGACTTCAGCTCAGGTCACGATCTCACGGTCCGTGAGTTCAAGCCCCGCGTCGGGCTCTGGGCTGATGGCTCAGAGCCTGGAGCCTGTTTCCGATTCTGTGTCTCCCTCTCTCTCTGCCCCTCCCCCGTTCATGCTCTGTCTCTCTCTGTCCCAAAAATAAACGTTGAAAAAAAAAAACACTAAAACATCACAGCCCATTTCATCGAAGAATCTTTAAGTATTGGGAATTACCAAACTCAAGTTGATTTATACAAATGACAGGTGCACTTTGTTTTCAAGAAAATGTGTGCCACATATGCAATGTGAGTAACCGTAGTAATTTTTTTCTTTTTTTTCAAGTAAAAATGTTTTTCTCTGAAAAACAGTGGCTGTGTCAGCTTGCAACTTCAAGAACCCTGCAAGGGCTTTTCTGAAGACAATCATCATAAAAGCACTGTATGCAGAAGTATTTAATACACACTTCCCATTTTATCACACAGTATTTAAAAAACATGTGCTCCAGTGTTGAGATTTAATAAAATAATTAATGTTTTATTGATAAATATCACTACAGATATTCTTAAGTGAAAATGACATGTTTTCTATTTTATTTTATTTTGTATGTGAAGATGAAGAATACAGCTACTACAACAGTTTGCTGCTACAACCTTGATTTGTTATAAGGTTTCAGCAGTTTTATCCACAATTCCTTTGCATCATCAGTGCAAATTTAAACACACTGGAGGGGCCCCTGGGTGGCTTAGTCGGTTGAGCATGTGACTTTGGCTATGGTCAGGATCTCACGGTTTGTGGGTTTGGGCCTCATGTCGGCTGTGCTGACAGCTCAGAGGCTTGAGTCTGCTTCGGATTCTGTGTCTCTCTCTCTCTCTCTCTGCCCATCCCCCACTCATGCTCTATCTCTCAAAATTAAATAACCGTTGAAAAATATTTTTAAAAAATTTAAACACACTGGAAAAGGCAAATATAGGCATGCCTTGGAGATATTGTGAGATTGGTTCCAGACCACTGCAATCAAGTGAATATTGCAACAAAGTGAGTAAAATCATTTTTTGTTTTTCAGTGTGCAGAAAATGTATGTTTATAATACACTGTAATTTATTAATTGTGCAATAGCATTATGTCTAAAAATTGTGTAGAACTTTATTAGAAATATATTATTGCTTAAAAAATGCTTACCATCGTCTGAACTTTAAGCAAGTCATACTATTTTTGCTGGGGGAGATCCTTGCCTCACAGTTGATGGCTGCTGAGTGATCAGGGTAGTGGTTGCTGGAGGTTGAGGAAGCTGTGACAATTTCTTAAAATAAAGCAACAATGATATTTGCCACACAAATGGCCTCTTTCATTTTTAAACAATTTCTCTGTAGCATGTGATGCTGTTTGATAGCATTTTACCCCAGGACAATTTCTTTCAAAAAATAGTTTTCACAAACCCCGATGCTGCTTTATTAACTAAGTTTATTTAATATCGTAAATCCTTTCTTTAAATCAACAGTATTCACAGCATCTGCACCAGGAATATATTTCATCTCAAGAAAACACTTTCTGGGCTCCTCCATAAGGGGCAACTCCTTCCATTCAACTTTTATCATGAGATTGCAGCAACTGAGTCACACCTTCGGGCTCTACTTTTAATTCTAATTCTCTTGCTATTATCCACCACATCTGAGGTTATTTCCTCCATTGAAGTCTGGACCTCTCAAAGTCATCCATGAGGGTTGGAATCATCTTCTGAACTTCTGAGGATATGTTGACCTCTTCCCATGAATCAAAGATGTTCTTAATGGCGTCTGGAATGGTGAGTTCTTTCTAGGAGGTAGATTATCAATTTACTTTGCCCAGAGTCATCAGAAAAATCACCATATATGGCAACTACAGTCTTGTGAGATCTATTTCTTAAATAATAAAACATAAAAATCGGAATTTCTCCTTGACCCATGGGCTTCAGAATGAATGTTGCATTAGCAGGCATAAAAAACAACTTTAATCTCATTGCACATCTCCATCACAGCTCTTGAGTGACCGGGTGGATTGTCAATGGGCAGTAATATAAGGAACCTTTTTTTTTCTGAGAAATATTTCTCAGTAGTGGGCTTAAAATGTTTAGGAAGTCTTGCTGTAAACAGATATATTGTCCTTTAGGCTTTGTTGTTCCATTTATAGTGCATATAGATAATGCATAATTCTTAGCCCTAGTATTTTTGGACCTCTGGATCAGGCTTTGTTTTAAGGGAATGCTAAGGCTGGTTTGATTTTCTATCCACACCACTCAAATTTTCTCCATATCACCAAGATATGGTAGTACTTTTAATTTCCTTCAAGTATTTTTCCTTTGTAGTTACAACTTGGCTAACTGGTGCAACAGGTCTAGCTTTCAGCCTTTCTTGGATTTCAACATACCCTCCTCTCACTAAGCTTCATTACTTCTAGCTTTTGATTTAAAGTAAAAGATGTGGGGCACCTGGGTGCCTCAGTCAGTTAAGCGTCCAACTTCGGCTCGGGTCATGATCTCCCGGTTTGTGAGTTCGAGCCCCGTGTCAGGCTCTGTGCTGACAGTGCAGAGCCTGCTTCTGATTCTGCGTCTCTCTCTCTCTCTCTCTCTCTCCGCCCCCCCCTTGCTCATGCATGCATCTGCTCTCCACCCCCCTCTCAAAATAAATGAACTTAAAAAAAAGTAAGAGATGTGAGATTTTTTTCCTTTCACTTGAACACTTCGAGAGGCCATTGTAGTTATTAACTGGCTTAATCTCAGTCCTGTGGTATCTTAGGGAATAAGGAGGCTCCAGAGAGGAGGAGAGATGGGGAGCTGCTGGATGGCAGAGCAGTCACAACACACACACAACGTTTATCAATTAAGTTTGCAGTCTTATTTCGGTACAACTCATGACATTCCAAAGCCATTCCAATAGCAACAGCCAATATCGTTGATCACAGGTCACCATAACAAATATCATAATAAAAAAGCTTGAACTATTTTGAGAATTATAAAAATGTGACACAGGAACATGCAATGAGCAAATGCTGTTGGAAAAATGTTACTTGATAGACTTGCTTAACGCAGGCTTACCATACATCTTCAATTTGTAAAAATGCAGTATTTGCAAAGTGCGATAAAGCTAAATGCAATAAAAGGAGGCATGCTTATATTTTTTTACGGTTACAATAAAAATAGTTTTGAGATCATAGGTCCTCTGGAAATGTCTCAGGTTGCCTTTTAATTTTGTTGATTGTTTCCTTTTCTGTGCAGAAGTTTTATAGTTAGATACAGTCGCACTTGTCTACTTTTACTCCTGTCGCCTGTGCTTTTGGTGTTGTATCTAAAAAAGTCATCACCAAGACCGGTGTCAAGAAACTTTTCTCGTATGTTTTCCTCTAGGAATTGTATAGCTTCAGGTCTTATATTTAACCCTATAATCTATTTTGAGTTAATTTTTGTGTACGGTATAAGCTAAGGATTCAATTGGGCAAAGGAACGGAATAGACATTTCTTCAAAGACATACAAATGATTGGGGCGCCTGGGTGGCTCAGTCAGTTTAGCGTCCGACTTCGGCTCAGGTCATGATCTCGCGGTCCGTGAGTTCAAGTCCCGCGTCGGGCTCTGTGCTGACAGCTCAGAGCCTGGAGCCTGTTTCGGATTCTGTGTCTCCCTCTTTCTCTGACCCTCCCCTGTTCATGCTCTCTCTCTCTGTCTCAAAAATAAATAAAATGTTAAAAAAATTTAAAAAAAGACATACAAATTGTCAACAGGTGTATGAAAATGTGATCAATGTCACTGATCATCATGAAATCAAAGTAAAACTACAATGAGACATCACCTCACACTTATAAGGATAGCTATTATTGTTAAGAAAGTGTTGGCAAAGATGTAGAGAAAAGAGAATCCTTGTATACTGTTGGTGGGAATGTAATTGATGCTGCCACTATGGAGAGCAGTATAGAGGTTCCTATAAAAAATTGAAAACTACAACTCCCGTACAATTCAGCACACCACTTCTACGCACATGTCCAGCATAATTGAAATCAGAATCTCAAAGAGATATTTGCACTACCACATTTGCAGCATTATTCACCACAGCCAAGATATGGAAACAATCTAAATGTCCATCAACAGATGAAGGGATAAATGAAATATGGTATACACCTAGAATGAGACATTATTCAGCCTTAAAAGATAAGGAAACCCTTGGCACAAAAACAGACACATAGACCAATGGAATAGAATAGAAACCCCAGAACTAGACCCACAAACATATGGCCAACTCATCTTTGACAAAGCAGGAAAGAACATCCAATGGAAAAAAGACAGCCTCTTTAACAAATGGTGCTGGGAGAACTGGACAGCAACATGCAGAAGGTTGAAACTAGACCACTTTCTCACACCATTCACAAAAATAAACTCAAAATGGATAAAGGACCTGAATGTGAGACAGGAAACCATCAAAACCTTAGAGGAGAAAGCAGGAAAAGACCTCTCTGACCTCAGCCGTAGCAACCTCTTACTCGACACATCCCCAAAGGCAAGGGAATTAAAAGCAAAAGTGAATTACTGGGACCTTATGAAGATAAAAAGCTTCTGCACAGCAAAGGAAACAACCAACAAAACTAAAAGGCAACCAACGGAATGGGAAAAGATATTCGCAAATGACATATCGGACAAAGGGCTAGTATCCAAAATCTATAAAGAGCTCACCAAACTCCACACCCGAAAAACAAATAACCCAGCGAAGAAATGGGCAGAAAACATGAATAGACACTTCTCTAAAGAAGACATCCGGATGGCCAACAGGCACATGAAAAGATGTTCAGCGTCGCTCCTTATCAGGGAAATACAAATCAAAACCACACTCAGGTATCACCTCACGCCAGTCAGAGTGGCCAAAATGAACAAATCAGGAGACTATAGATGCTGGAGAGGATGTGGAGAAACGGGAACCCTCTTGCACTGTTGGTGGGAATGCAAATTGGTGCAGCCGCTCTGGAAAGCAGTGTGGAGGTTCCTCAGAAAATTAAAAATAGACCTACCCTATGACCCAGCAATAGCACTGCTAGGAATTTATCCAAGGGATACAGGAGCACTGATGCATAGGGGCACTTGTACCCCAATGTTCATAGCAGCACTCTCAACAATAGCCAAATTATGGAAAGAGCCTAAATGTCCATCAACTGATGAATGGATAAAGAAATTGTGGTTTATATACACAATGGAGTACTACGTGGCAATGAGAAAAAATGAAATATGGCCTTTTGTAGCAACGTGGATGGAACTGGAGAGTGTGATGCTAAGTGAAATAAGCCATACAGAGAAAGACAGATACCATATGGTTTCACTCTTATGTGGATCCTGAGAAACTCAACAGAAACCCATGGAAGAGGGGAAGGAAAAAAAAAAAGAGGTTAGAGTGGGAGAGAGCCAAAGCATAAGAGACTGTTAAAAACTGAGAACTGAGGGTTGATGGGGGGTGGGAGGGAGGGGAGGGTGGGTGATGGGTATTGAGGAGGGCACCTTTTGGGATGAGCACTGGGTGTTGTATGGAAACCAATTTGTCAATAAATTTCATATAAAAAAAAAGATAAGGAAACCCTGACATTTGTGACAAGATGGATAACCCCTGAAGATATACTAAGTGAAATGAAGTATACACAGGACAGATGTTACATGATACCACTTATATGAGAAATATAAAATAGTCAAACCCATAGAACCAGAGAGAAGAATAGTGATTGCCAGGAGCAGAGGAGAGAGGGAAATGGTGAGGTATTAATAAAGGGTACAAAGTTTCAGTTGTACAAGGTGACTAATTTCCAGAGATCTACTATATAGCCCAGTACTTATAGTTAACAATAATGTATTGTATACTGAAAAATTTGCCAAGGGGTTAGATTTTTTTTTTTTAAAAGAGAGAGAGAGAGATAGATTTGTTTATATACATATACAAGCAAGCAATTTTAAATTTTTTTTTCAACGTTTATTTATTTTTGGGACAGAGAGAGACAGAGCATGAATGGGGGAGGGGCAGAGAGAGAGGGAGACACAGAATCAGAAACAGGCTCCAGGCTCCGAGCCATCCGCCCAGAGCCCGACGCGGGGCTCGAACTCACGGACCGCGAGATCGTGACCTGGCTGAAGTCGGGCGCTTAACCGACTGCGCCACCCAGGCGCCCCAAGGGGTTAGATTTTAAGTTAAGTGTTCTCATTGCATAAAAAGAATAAAGGAAACAGGGGAAAACTTTTGGAAGTAAGGAATATGTTTATGACATCAAGTTTATACTTTAAATATGTGTAACTTTTTGTATGTCAATCATTCTCTCAATAAATTGGTTTAAAAATATGCCTCAGGGAACGGAAGGAAAATGGTTAAGGATTACTTAAATGAGAGAACACTAGAAGAATCCACCTTCTAATATTTCAGCTAGAGTACATATAGATACAACACCATGTCTAGGTTGTAGTTAGTCATATTTGGATTGACTCGATTTATTCCAACTTTTATAATTACAGTGCAGTCAAATTAAACATATGATTGAAAGGCCATCATTGAAATGACCAAAAAAGAAAACACAAATATTTCTATTAGAAAAAAGCCAAATAGATAGATCCACTTGAACAAGCATTAATATTTATAGTCCCTGAACATCAAAGAGAAGACATCAAAATTGGGTTAATTTGTGATCTAGCAGGCAGGATTTTGTCTGTTAAAGTTAAAGAATTGGCTTCAGGACAAGTGATACAGTAGGAGCTCTAATCACTTCTGGCCAGAGTCATTTCACAAGGGATTAAAGAGGGTAAAGTAAGAAACCGAAGGGAAAGGACAGGTCAGAGTAAGAACTTCCTAGTAAAAGGCCCAAAGAACAAGTAGAAAGAAAATAACACTGAACAGATGGTGTTAGACCAACAATGTTGTTTTACTTGGTAAATTACTAACTTAGCACTTTGGTCAAGCTCAAGGACTGCTGTCATTCTTGTTAAGCCACAGCTCTGTCCTTTTTCTGCCAATTATTGCCTATTGGCTTCAATGTCCTGTTCAGGGACAAACATGTTATGAAGGGTTTGTTATTCCACAATGCTGTCATAAATTCAAGTTGATGACAAGGACATTAAAGGTCAATTTTTTCAACCTCAGGATTTTATAGATAAAGAAAATGAAGTCCTTGGAGATTAAGAGACTTAAAATATTCCAAATCGTGACTAGAACTCAGGTATCTTTATTATTTCATACAGAAGTTTAATTGAATATCATCCAAGATTCATCAAATGGAGATTATTTCTGGCCTATTTAAACAGAATTTTCTAAAGGGTGAAAATTCTACAAAATGACATTTTTATTGCATCTGATTCAACCATGTCAAAAGCTGATGGATAGGTAGAATATTAAGTTATTCAACAGGGAAGAATTTGGGTTGTCTTTTATGATTTATGCTTTATAACATAAATAAGATTTTATCTTTTGAACTTAAATCATGGGTATTTATTTTGGTTGCTTTGATCAGTCATTTATTTAACCTAACCAAAATAAATACACTTCTATTTCCAGAATTGGATTCTGGAGCCATTCTACTAGGGTTTCAGGTAAGGCACTTAATCAATTGGTATCTCAACTATCACATCTCTAAAATGGGAGTGATGGTAGGATGTGAAGGATAAATGAGCTTATATATGTAAAAGATTTATTATAGTGCCTCGTACAGCGCTCTCACTGTATAAGTAATAGGCATTGTTAAATGATAAGCATTACTATTATCATTACATATTTTACATTTTCTTTGATAGAAAATAATATGCTTTTGAGATGCCCTGTAAATTCTGTATTATTTAATCCATGTTAGGACGATCCAAATCTTTACAAATTAGTATTCTATGTTGTCTATTTTAGAGTGTATTGTAATGATTTTGTTGTGAATCTATTTCAAAAATCAAAACATGATAAATAACCCCCTGGAAAGAATGTTATAAGAATGCATGACACATATGATTTAAAGTGGAAATTTATTTTGACTTCATTGTCATAGAATGTTGATATCCATTAAGTAAGTTTGTTACACTCAGCTTAAGGATTAGTCTTTGTGAAGCCAAGTAGGTTTGTGGTCTGTAAGCTAATATTCCTATTTAAAAATACAATTAAGAGAGGGCACCTGGGTGGCTTAGTCGGTGAAGCATCTGACTCTTGATTTTAGCTCAGGTCATGATCTCATGGTTCCTGAGATGGAGTCCTGCATCAGGCTCTGCACTGACAGTGTGGAGTCTGCTCCGGCTTCAATCTCTCTCCTTCTCTCTCTTTGTCCCTCTCCCATTTGCACACACTCTCTTGGAAAAATAAACATTAAAAAAATAATAACATTTAAAAATTAAAAAAAAACCATAAAAATACAGTAAATGTACAAATGTTGACAAGACTGGAAAATTTTCAGTTATTTAAATTTAAGCAATATTTTACAATATTTACATTACTAAAGACCTTTATATCAAAAATTTCAGATTACTATGTAGCTTGTTACTTTTTTGATATATACACATGTGCTCTATGTATTTTAGTTTTTAGTAATATAGTTATTTGAATGCAGACATAATTTTCCCCTGTCCAGAGAACCTCAGTGAATTATCCAGAGAATTAAAAAGTTAGGAGAAATATATCTTAGGGAAATAAACCAAGAAAAATAAAGGACTTATCATAGTCTGTATTTTTTCCCTCAGATACAATTTAGACCATATAATCCTTAAGAACAGCATCCAATAATGTATTAGGGAACAACTAACATCTTACAACTCTTCCGGAATCCAGATGCAATAGTTAAAATTATATTTTAGAGAAACAGTGATATTAGTAGCTCTTAACAATGCAGATAAGAAGTGGAACACTTCCAGGTATTGTCACAAACAAGATTTTAACACCATGAAAAAATGGATTTAGAAATGTGTCAGAATTCATTCATGTTTCTCATGGAACGTTAGCATCAACAATAACCCCATCAACCTGTCTTTGTACAGGTCTGCTTTCAAGATGAATGTATACTGTAATAACTTTGGGGCATTTTATATTTGCCAAGAGTGGTTCCAAGTGGAAAATTTGGATTCATTTACTAACGTTGCAGCCTTGATAAAGGGTGGGATAATGCAGAACAAATTCCAAGTTTACTAGAAAGAGGCTATTGTATCTTTAGATAATGAAGATACAGTTGACCCTTGAACAACACAGGTGTGAACTGTACTGGTTAACTTATTATATTCAGATTTTAAAAAATAAATATACTAGAACATTTTTCGAAGATTTGTGACAATTTGAAAATAAATTCAGAGATGAACTGTGTGGTCTAGAAATACTGAACACATTAAGAAAAAATTATGTCATGAATGTATAAAATCCTGGAGATATTAGTCTATTTTGATTTGCTACCATAAACTATACAAAAATCTATTCTCAAAAGTTAAAATTTGTCAAAACTTACACACATACAGGTACATACATGGCGCCATTTGCAGTCAAGAGAAATGTAAACAATCATAAAGATGTGGTGTTAAGTCATAACTGCATAAAACTAACTAGTACATATTGTATGTATATGCATATGGAATATAGAATTTTATATCCACCTCCCATTGCTATTGTAGCAAGCTCAAGTGTTGGGACTATGTCATGTGATGCTAACCGTCTCCATATGAGCAGTTTGTCTCTCTGGTAAGTTGCATATCAAAGTGAAAGTAATCTCTTGTGGTTCTCGTGTATTTTCTCCATGTTTAGTACAACACCGTAAGTCTTGAATAACACCATGGGATCCATATGAAGTGCCACTATTGATGCTGGAAGTACACCAAAGAAGAAGCAGAGAAGAGTCATGACATTACAAGAAAAAATACTTGAATTGCTTGATAGACCATAAATTGAGGTCTGCAGCGACGGTTGCCCACCATTTCAGCAAAGATAAATCCAGCATAAGGACCATTACAAAAAGAAGAAAAAAAGTCACAAAGCTGGTGCTTCAGCTATACCAGCAGACATTAAAATGTTGTACTTTTTGCAAAACATCTTTTTTTATCTCATATTGAAGATGCAGCTTTTATGTGGGTGCAGTATTGCTATAAAAAAGAAATACAGACCCTAGTGTGATTCAAGAAAAAGTGAAGTCATTACATGACAACTTAAAGTCAAAGGGACTTGAATGATCTAGAGCTAGAGAATTTAATGCCAGAAAAGAATGGTTTGATCGTTTTAGAAAGGGGCTTGGCTTAAAAAATCAGCAAGATAACAGGAGAAGCAAATTCTGCCCACCAAGAGGAAACACGCAAGTTCCTAGATACCATTAAGAAAATTACTGAGGAGGGGTGCCTGGGTGGCTCAGTCGGTTAAGCATCCGACCGCGGCTCAGGTCAGGATCTCGCGGTCCTTGAGTTTGAGCCCCGTGTCGGGCTCTGTGCTGACAGCTCAGAGCGGGGAGCCTGTTTCAGATTCTGTGTCTCCCTCTCTCTCTGACCCTCCCCCGTTCATGTTCTGTCTCTCTCTGTCTCAAAAATAAAATAAAAACATTTTAAAAAATTAAAAAAAAAGAAAATTACTGAGGAGAAAGTATATCTGCCTAAATAGATTTTTCATGTAGAAAGAAATTTACTAGAAAGGAAGAAAAGCAAACACCAGGATTTAAGGCATGAAGAGAGGCTAACTCTACTCTTGGGTCCAAATGTAGTTGGGTTTAGGATCAGGACTATCCTTATTTATGAAGCTGCTAACCCCCAAGCCTTGAAGAGAAAAGACAGTCACCAGCTATCAGTCTTATTTTTTTTTTTGTCTGGATGGGTTCCATTGATGCCTTGTCCCTGAAGTCAGGAAGTAACTCAACAGTTAGTGACTGCCATTTAAAGTTCTTTGGATGTTGGACAATGCCCTTGGCCCCCCGAACTCCATGAGTTCAACAGTGAAGGCATCAAAGTGGTCTACTTGCCCCCAAACACAAGGTATCTCATTCAGTATCTAGAACAGTGGGTCAAAAGGATAGTACCACTGAAGATGCCATCATTGTTAGAGAAAAAGCCATGAAAACTACGAAGCATGAAACAGTAAATTCCTGCTGGAAAACAAAAGTGTCCACATGTTGTGCATGACTTCACGTGATTTACACCACAGCCAAAAAAGGAAATGATGAAAGAGATTATGGATGTGGCAAAAAAAAAGGGTGAAGACTTTTGAGATATGGTTCGTGGAGATACTTAAGAGCTAGTAGATGCTACCCCAGAGGAATTAGCAGATGGCTGGATGACTTGATTAATCAGACATTGAGGAAGAAAATGTAGAATAAGCAGGGCCAGAAAACAAATCGATGTTAGACCGTCCAGCAAAAGCACTCCAGTTTTTCAAGATGACTTTTGACTTCTTTTACAACATGAACCCTTCTATGATATGGGCACTGAAACTAAAGCTCATGGTGGAAGAAGGATTCGTATAGAAATAAAAACAGCAAAAAAAGAGACACATATTATGATTTATCTCCATAAAGTTACACCGAGTACGCCTGCGTCTCTTACCTGCCATCTGCCTGCTCTGCCTTTTCTGCCTCTGCCACCTGAGACAGCAAGACCAGCCCTTCCTCTTCTTCCTTCTCAGCTGACTCAATGGGAAGACAGTAAGGATGAAGAACTTTATGATGTTACACTTCTGTTGAAGAAATAATAAATTATCATCATGCTGTGTAGTTAATAAACGTATCTTTTGTGTATGTATTTGTGTCTTCTTCTAGGAATCTAATAATTCTATGGCAATAACGACATGAGATGTTCTGTGTTGCTACCATCATCATCGTTTAAGAATTCATCGTATAGACCATCATGTGCAAGACTTGTACGGAAGTGGATAGCCTGTCCTTCGATAGGCATAGGGTGAGTGATATTTAATATAAAATCAATGATATGTTAGTTTTTTACTATTTTATAACTTTGCTTTCCAAAAACTACATTACTGTACTGTATACCTCTTTCTCTTATATTTGGAGAAACTGGGTTATCAACCTATGATCACAGGTAAGTGGTTCTTTTAAAAATGTAACATTGCTGGGGCACCTGGGTGGCTCACTTGGCCAAGAGTCTGACTTTGGCTCAGGTCATGATCTTGCCATCCGTGACTTTGAACCCCTTGTCAGACTCTGTGCCGACAGCTCAGAGCCTGGAGTCTTCTTCAGATTCTGTGTCGCCCCTCTCTCTTTGCCCCTCTCCTGCTTGTGCTGTGTCTCACTCTGTCTCTCAAAAATAAACAAATATTAAAAAAAACCTTTAAAAAATGAAAAGGAGAATGTAACATTGTTATGGTACCTGAGTGGCTCAGTCAGTTAAGCGTCTGACTCTTGATTTGGGCTCAGGTCATGATCTCACGGTTCATGAGGTCAAGCCCTGTGTCGGGCTCTTTACTGACAGTGCAGAGCCTGCTTGGGATTCTCTCTCTCCTCTCTCTCTCTCTGCTCCCCCACCCCACTGTCACTCAGTCTCTCTCAAAATCAATAGATAAACTTAAAAATATGTCACATTGTTTCCAATATTGAATTATGAATATGACTGTAATACTATATTCCATAACGATTTTATAACAATTTATGCAATAATGTATACAGGCTAGGCCACTGTGAAACAATCACATTGTTTAAAAATAAGCTACCAAAAAAGCAATTATATTGCTCTTTTCATTATCAATGCATAAATCACCATGTTTGTATATAAATATGAATTTCTCTTTCACTTTGTCTTTTAACTTTTGATGTCTAGTGTTAATAATATGTGTAACATGTACAGTGTTTCATATCCTATAAGACAACATTGATGCAGGTGTTGACAGACAATTCACCTTGTAAACAGATGACATTCACTTATGGTATCAATATAGTTTAGTAGAACAAATGTATTTTTCTTGTGATTGTCTTAATAACATTTTCTTTTCTCTAACTTATTTTAATAACACAGTATATAACACACAAAATGTTAATTGACTGTTTATGATATTGGTGAAGGTTCCAGTCAACAGTAGGCTACTAGGAATATAGTTTGGGGGGAGTTAAAAGCTCTATTTGAATATTTGTCTATGTGGGGAATGTTGTTCAAGGGTCAACTATGGTACAGCAGTGACTCCATCCAGTGAAGGTGATATGAGTCAGAGCAGATTCATAATGCTTGATGCAGCCTTCTTATTGAATTCTCTAGAAATTAACCATGAGGTCCATCTTAGGAATCACAAAACTCTGCAGTTCTAAGACACTGCACTGACACTAAGAGATTACTATCCTACTATTCTTAACACAAAGACTCATAAAAATAAAACCCTTTTGTAGTTACATGTATTGATTTTACCATATGTTTGTATATCAGAAGAAATTTTAGGTAAGAAGCCATGAGAAAAACATTTTAATTTTTCAAAACTTTATTTGTTTTTAAGAAGAAGAGATAATCAAGGAAAATCAGCAGAAGGGATCTTTTTCAATCTACATACCAATTTAGGGACATCCAAAGGTAGAAAAGTAAAAAAAAAAAGAAAAGAAAAAAAAAAAAGAAAATTCTTCCCTGTTTATTCATTGTTCTACTGATAATCCAATAATCAAAATTTAGCAAAAAATTAAGCTGGGGATTATAGAAGAAGAAGGCAATTATCTAGACTGCTAGTTGCTTTATTTGTTTATTCTGTAAAACTGTCAGTTAATAAAAGGATTCCTCCTGCATTTACCATTTTTTACTCAAGAAATTTCTCTACTGCCTCCCATATAAATTGTTGATTTAGCAGGATTTTTTTTTCCTCGATGCTTTGGAGTCTGCAGAGACCCCAAAAGTCATACCTAGGTAACTGAATAGAGTGCAAATAATAGTTAAGAGGGTGTCAGAAAACCCGGATTATGTAACACTTATTTCTCTAATTTTTGGGGGTGACTATGGACAATCATGTAAACTTTCTGGGCTCTAGTATTTGCCATTTATAAAGTGAGAGATTGACAAACTGGATAAATCAGCTTTAAAATTCAGTGTTTATGTTTTTAACATAATATACATTTTATATTTTTAACAGGATATTCAATTCTTTATGTTTTTACTGAAGAATAGGGTTGTTAGTGAAGAAAACGAGTACAAATCTTTCATTTTTGTTTCAGATATTTTATTATTTGATCAACTTCCCATTTTCCAATAGAACCCTTTCCTAAGCTCTCAAAGCTATGATTTCGGAGGAATGATTTCCGTAACTGGGACTCATTGAGATTGCAAATCCAGTGGACAGTTGAGCAGAAGTTGCTCATAACAAGCTCATACCTTGTTCTCATCGTCAGAGATGACTGGGCAAAGGGCTAACTCAGATCAGGTGTCTGTTTCTGTACAAACACCTGTACAAATTGAAGGGACTTTTCTTAAGCAGTCTCCCAAAAATAACACCTTATTTTGATGGTTACAGAATGTCAATAAAAAGGTTAGGGCTGGGAGGGATATTTTGAGCCCTGATAGGTTGGCCCTATTAGAAATGCTTGACCTTGCAGAGATAGACTGTAAAGCCAATACTTCATATTCTTTTCTTTAAGACAATTTTTTGAAGGGTGTCTGGGTGGCTCAGTTGGTTAACTGTCCGACTCTTGATCTCGGATCAGGTCATGATCTCACGTTTCATGAGTTCAAGCCCCACGTCGGGCTCTGTGCTGTCAGCACAGAGTCTGATTGGGATTTTCTCTCTCCCTCTCTCTCTGCCCCTACCCTGCTCTCTCTCTCTCTCTAAAAAATAAATACACATTAAAAAAATAAGATAATTGCTTGAAATGGAAAACCTGAATGCCTACAAACCAAAGAGTTACGAGCAATGAAGGAAGAATATTTGAAAGCCCCATCCATATACAGAACCCCACTATTTCAGAGCCAAATACATGAGAAATGAGAGATGGGCCGACAGTTCTTAATACAGCATTTCAGCATGCACAATAGAAATAGTGTGTTTTCTTAAGGAAGTGTTCACGAGGAGGGTCGTTTCGGTCTGAATATAAGTTTATCTCAATATATAATTTGAATAAAAAGTCAATAGGAACACAACTTTTTGTAACTAATTTGAATCATGCCTTCCTCCCTTAAGATATTACTTCACTAACCTAAGCTTCACAGTGCAAAGATTTGGTTAAAAAAGGAAAGGTAAGCAATTTTTTCTGAATTATTTGAAAAAATAAGAGTCTATGTCATTGTTCCCGAAGGAATTCTAATGTTTCTTTCAGTATTTTTTTTCTCCCACTCCCAAAATATTGTGTGTAACCCAGCATATCCAGCTACTGGATATCTTACCTCATTATCTATGAGCTAAATTTGAGCTACGGAACATTTCAGATGATTTATATGCTAAGCAGAATTCTCTTGAAAACAAATAAGAAAATTTAGAAAAGGTGTGTTAGCGTTGTGTAATAAAATCTTCAATACAAAGATCCTGGGCCTTCTTTTGATGTGCACTAAATAACAGAGCTGGTAAATTAGTGGTTGAAATGTTTCTGTCAATAAAATTGATGTTATTTCATACTACTTGTATGAGGCTCACCTTTTTTTTACAAACCAGAATAAGCAGTTAATTTGAACTTGTCAATGCAACAGTGTCTGTTGTAGTTCACTGATTCCTCTGATGATAGTAAAAGATGCTTATATTTTTCACAGGTAGACATTTTGTATTTTAAGGTTATAGAAAAACTCTCATAGACCACATTTGTTTAGTTTTGTAGAAATAAAATATGCGTAACATTTTTATAGTGCAATTTTATAACAGCAATTTCTTTAAAACTTCAAAATGTAAACATGAACCCATTGTTTAAAAGTTGTTTGCAGAGCTATAATTGTTTGAAGACATTTATCCAGATCTTATAAAGCATTTTAACCTTGAAATCATTACAAAATATAATACGGCTTCAGAATCTAATGATTTTTCTACTGCGTGTATTGCTGTGAGGGATAGAAAATGCATTCGTTCTGAATATCATCTGGGCTGCCTCACTGAGAAGTTGCAATATTGTTTGTTTGTCAAACAGCTTGAAAAGCTAGACAATGCTATTAGGAGCAGTATGGAAATAAAAGGTATAGAGATTATTCTTACCTGCTGCTTTGTTATTTGGTGAAGTCACAGCAGTAATGGTTTTCTTATCCTTTCATTCTTAATGAATTGCCATAATAAAGTCTGCAGATTACTTTTTAAAAAATCACTGTATAATCACAGCAGTGGAAGAAAATTCATTTCAGAAGCAACATCGAGTCATCTCTTGTGGAAGACATTTGTAAAATGATTTGAGGAATGATGAACTCTCCCTATATTAGACAAATGAGTTTTATACTTTCCTCATGTAACATTTCTTTCAGTGCTTCCTGATTCCCTGTATAAATGTAGCTTTCTTTTTTTTTTTTTTTAAATTTTTTTTTTTTCAACGTTTATTTATTTTTGGGACAGAGAGAGACAGAGCGTGAACGGGGGAGGGGCAGAGAGAGAGGGAGACACAGAATCGGAAACAGGCTCCAGGCTCCGAGCCATCCGCCCAGAGCCCGACGCGGGGCTCGAACTCACGGACCGCGAGATCGTGACCTGGCTGAAGTCGGACGCTTAACCGACTGCGCCACCCAGGCGCCCCGATGTAGCTTTCTATGAATGATTTTGATGTCCTGTTGAATTGAATGGTTTAGTTCTACGTCTTTGCATTTTTTTGTGTTTCCTCATACAAAATAAAAATATTCATATTGGAATTTCTGTGGTTCCATAGACAATCATTACAGTAAACTCTTATTTGGTTTATGGCTGAATAGAGCAAATGTGTAATATCTCATGAATGTAATTAGGTTGAGAAATAATTCAGCTTTACTTTCTTTTTCTATTTTACTACTTTTTTTAATGTTTATTAATTTATTTTTTATTTATATCCCAATTGGTTAGCATATAGTACAATAATGATTTCAGGAGTAGAATCCAGTGATTCATCCCCTATTTATAACACCCAGTGCTCATCCCAACAAGTGTCCTTCTTAATGCCCCTTGCCCATTTAGCCCATCTCCCCTCGCCAAACCCCTCTAGCAACCCTCAGTTTGTTCTCTGTATTTAAGAGTTTCTTATGTTTTGTTCCCCTCCCTGCTTTTATATTGTTTTTGCTTCCCTTACCTAACATTCATCTGTTTGAATCTTAAATTCTACATATGAGTGAAGTCATAGGATATTGTCTTTCTCCAACTACTTATGCTTAGCATAATACACTCTAGTTCCATCCATGCTGTTGTAAATAGCAAGATTTCATTCTTTTTGATTGCTGAGTAATATTCCATTGTATATATACCACATCTTCATTATCCATTCATCCATCGATGGACATGTGGGCTCTTTCCATACTTTGGCTATTGTCGATAGCACTGCTATAAACATTAGGGTGCGTGTGCCCCTTCGGAACAGCGTATCTTGTATCCTTTGGGCAAATACCTAGTACTGGTTCAGAGATTATGGCAAATCACAACACACAACTGGCACGAGGTTTCACCACACCTCAGCATCTTTGTTCTAATATTAGCAAATGTGGCTGTTCTCCAGGGTCTACTGAGACCTTTGCCTGTGGGGAGGCTGCATGTCCTCTCCCAAATGCCCTCCAAGCAGGGAAAGTGCTTCTCCCCACAGACCTCTTGGAGCTTGCTGCCTGCACTTGGGGATGCGCCCTTCGTCCCCACCAGAGCACTAGGTATCGAGTTCTGGAATTTCCAACTCTGTGCTCCCCTATTTATAGAGTTCTAATGGTTTTGAAACCCTCTCCCTTCTCCCCGTCAGTGGATTTGGGGAACAGATTTCTGGTTCAGTCCCTTGTGTTTCTACTCTTTTTCTTTCTCTCCAGATATTTTCTGGGGGAGTGCTTTTCCTGCACTCTCCCCCCCCCCTTTCTCTGTCCTCTCTCCACAAAAACAGCTCCCTACCCTCCATAGCTTCTCTCTCCCCCAGTTCACCTCTCTGCACCATGTACCTGCCAAGTTCTGTGGCTCAAGTTATGCAGATTGCTGTGTTAATCCTCAGGTCAGTTTTCTAGGTGTGCAAAATGGTTTGGTGCTGATGTAGCTGCATTTCAGGGATGAGAGAAGCCAAAAATTTCCATGCTGCTCCACCATCTTGGCCCCTGTCGAGCACAAATACTATTCTCAGCTTTACTTTCTAATTATTCATTGATATCATCCCAGTGTCTCATTACTGCCCTTTTTAGCCAATTGAAAAGTCACAGGATTAGACTTAGACTTTAGAACAGATCTCTGTAGGACTCTATTTGGCTAACTTCAAGGATGTGGAGGGAGAAAACAAATGTAATTTAAAATTTTTCAGTATTACAGTTCCATTATATCAGATGAATTCCACTGTGCCTTAAGAGAGGTTTGAGGTGCGGGTTGTAAAAATAAAATTGGCTGAAGTGCTATCCAGAACAATGACATTTTGGTATGAGGCTCAATAATGCAAGACCAAGAGAATTTGGAGACATTGATTTGTAAATTTTAAATTTTCTATGTTATATTAATATTTCTCTAGGCCTGAGGTATATCCCTCTCCACAGTGAAATTATCCCAAAATGATGCCAACATAATTAATAGTTTCTGTAGACCAAGCTTACTATTTATTAGTTTACTTTGAAAGCTATTATGAAAAGTTTTTTATAAAAATACCTTCCCTTATCCCACACATCACAGCAAAACACCTTCACCTTCATATTCCAAAGAGAAAAACAGTAGTAAGTTTTAACGACAGAATAAAGAAAACAGAACGTGAGAGTATATAAAAACACAAATATAGAAGTGAAATTCAAGCGACATTTCATTTTGTTTGATGACAGTGTGAATAATGACTTTTCTCCCCCTATTGACAAAACTTATTTTCTAAAATTGTAGAGATATAATACTTTCTTATTCATGTCCTAGTAAGAGCTACCTGCATTATTGCAGATTATCTTTCCCATCATAATGCTTCTTTTACTGATTCTGGATATGTTTTGTAGAGGGAGAAAGGATATTTAGGAACTGAAAATTCAGGTACAGTTACTCTTAGAAGAACATTGTGGAAAAAACAACAAAGAAACGTTCTGAGGAACACCTACTTAAGTCGCCCACAAAGGGATACATATCCTCCTCCCCGTTCCCAAACAGAAAGCCTCTGTTTTACTTTCAAGTGTCTCTTTCAATTTCACTCAGTTAATTTATAGTAAGTAGATCAGCAATACTGAACTGTATCCTAGAGCCAATGAGACTGTAATGACACATCCAGAAGGTATTTCTGAACCAGGCTGACCAAAATAGAGGTCACGTGAAGCAAAATGCAACATCATTTTGTAGCACCCTATCTCTCCAACTAATGTGTTCCCAAAGGAAGGAGAATAGTTGTTTGACTCTTGAAATATGTGGCTCCTCCCTTGTTCTCTTTTCTTCAAGGATTGGCTACACTCATTTGGGCTGAGTTCAGTTCAAGTCCCCACAAGGGAACCAAATCAGGCCAACCCATCTCTTTGCTGTCCTTGTAGCTTCTGTGCCTTCCAAAGTATATGTTAATTCCGAGTTTCATAGTCACTATGGTCTCAGGTTTAGTGCAGGAAGCAAGAGGATCATAATTTTTATTAGTTCTAGTCTGGGTTTCTGTCTGCTTCATCATGGATCCCTGGGATGATGGGACAGGCTTATCTGCAATTTCCTGTGTGTGTGTGTGTGTGTGTGTGTGTGTGTGTTACCACTCCACTGCACAGAAAGTTGGACGTCAATAGGGTGCACCCTGAAGATAATCATAACTATGTATATTAGCATTATAATTGAGGATAATTACTTCACTTGAGGATTGTCTTGCATTGATGTGTTCGGCATACTTGGTTATGGGTGACTTTTCCGCTGATACAAGTGAACTTATGCTAGAAATAATGGGATATAGGTTTTTAAAAATCAGCCTTTTAATCACACAGAAACGGTATCAGTCTTGGAGTTGTTTATCCAGTGAATAATGAAATTAAGTACATAAGAGTGTAATTAATTCTAATATAGTTATTTGTTTACTTGCAAATGCCAATATATAACCGACTGTAATAAATTGTGGTACTCAGGAAGCTCAATAAATGTTGAACTAGAAAATTCCAGGAATAAGGTTTGCGTTTGCATATGCGTACGTGCTTGCAGCTTACATTAAATTGGTATAAGGACAGACATTATAGTACAATAATGTAGTTATTGATTTTTGAATGGTTTTAATATTGTAGACCCATAATCAAAGAGGTTAGGAATCCCAAGCTGTAAATATATCCTCAATCCAATTTATAGAAATATATAATGATTTTAAGAAACAATTGGACAAATAAATCATTTCTAATAGTTAACTTTTCAAAAGATTGACTTAATTTATGACCAAACATTCTCTAATTCATCTATGAACCTTCTAAAAGCTTGAGGTGTTTTATTATTATTCATTACCTTTTTCTGGCGGTGTTTATTTTTTTGTTTGTTTTCATAGCTACCAAATGCCAGTTTTAAAGTAAATTTATTTAGCTCAGACTAAATGAATATTACAAATTAATCAACAGTCTCACATTAAACAACTTTGCCTTCTTTCCCCACCTTGTTTGATTTTCTAATTTTTGATTCTTTAAAAATTGTGTATATACTTTGTATTAATTTTATTGGTACAGTATTCTAAATATACTAATCTCGTTTTCATCCTAATTAGACTGTCAGCAAAGGGAATTAGTATTAGCTTATTTGTAGGATCAATTTAGCATTTACATATCTCAAAAACAAAACCAAGAAGTTATGAGTATATGGCAAGGATAAGGAATGAGAGGGTTAGTCAAGGCAACTAAGAAAACAGAAGTTAGCAGAATTGAGAATAAAACTTAGGTTGAAGCTTGCGGACATCCACTGTAAAAGGGAACACATGATCCTTTGTTTTGCTCTTGCCAAGTAATCAAGTGGAACTTAATCATTCAAAAGGTAGGAAAACATTACTGTGATGCTGATTTGTAAAAGATACTTACTGCACAAGATTTTAAAATTTTCTCTAAAAAAGCATATCCCTGCAATAGTTAAGAATGAATTGTTACAGCATAGTTATGCATTAAATGAATTTCCGAGATTAATGGTAATCGTCCTTTATTTCTTCTTAGCTTTCATACTTAATATCATTTAATTCACCAAATACTATTCCATATATTCCTCAAACCACCATTATATCATACCGCCACATCATTATCTTTCAAATTATTATCACCTGTATCCACGTACAACACCCTCCTAAAGTATCCCCTTTCTGCTTACCGTTGCTCTCCAATTTATTCTTCCCATTGCAACCAAAGTGAATTTTCTTAATATACAAATCTGAAAATAGTTTCTCTTATACCTATTACCTACTGTAATTAACAAAACTCTGAATTTGCATACAAACATACAAAATACCATCAACATTTACTCTTTAAGTCTGATGGCTTTACTTCTCCCGGTTGTGATTACAGATGCAATGTAAGTTACTAAACTTAAAGTTCCTCATGACTCCTCCTATTCCTGGTGTTCTCTTACATTTGAACCTTTACCATTGTATCTTTTCTTCTTACATCTTCCCAGCTTCCTAAAAGAGTCCACTATCTCTCATCAAGAGTCTCCTTTCAGATAACTATCCTTGTTAAAATGTAGGTTAGAAGTCCCATCAATGTGTTCTTCTAGTATCATGTGCTTATCCCTAAAACTGCACTAATTTGATGTAATTGGAACTGCCACATTAATGCTGTCTCCTTTTCTACACTGTAAGCTCCAGGTGAAACACTGAATGTTTTCACTGATGCTTTCTGGAACTAGAGTCAGATTGTGTAGGCTCATATACTGGCTCAAGCTCAGAAGAACTGTTAAATGCTCTACGATTATAATCGAGTTATTTACTCTCTTTATGACTCAATATTATCATCTGTTGAATGGAAATAACAATAACGTTTACTTCTTAAGGGGCTCGAAAGTTTCAATAAATTAACATATGTTGGTTATAACAGTGTTTGGTACATAGTATATTCTAGTGCTTATAAATACTACATGTTTTACTTTATGTCTAGCACAGAATACATATGTAATAAGTGATTGTTGAATGAGCAATTATTCCCATTGTAAAGTATCCTGATTCTGATTTGATAGAGTTTGCAAGTCCCGAGAAGCTAAATAGATGAATTAATATGCCATTTGGACAACCACTCTGGAATAGATGGTCTCATTCCACTTTTTAAAAGGGCTGTAGAGCAGAAAATTAAAAATTTATATAAGTGCTAAAGACTAAGCAATAAGTCTATTTAAAATACACTGTTTCAACAGAACCAATAATATATAAAATACTTGTGGTAGACTTTTGCCAATAAATTGATCGTTAAACATTAAAATACAGTTGGTTTGATTTAGTAATAGACAGAAATGTTCTTTCTTTCCATTGCTCTAGGAATGGTGAATAGGCATAGTATACTTTTTTGTTCTAGACGATTTTAGAAATTCAGTAGGAAAATATTCATGCAGTTAATACTTGAAATTACCATTTTAACTTAAGAGCATTTTCATCACGTTTCTAAACTTTTCAGTTATTATTTTTTCAGTTATTTTTCTGCCCCTTTCTCTCTCCCCCTCTTCTTCTGGGTCTCTTATTATCAATATGTTAGTATGCTTGGCAATATCCTATACATGTCTGATGCTCTATTCATTTTTATTCATTCTTTTTTTTTTTTTCTTTCTGTACTTCAGATAGGGTAATCTTAATTGACTTATGTTCAAGTTCACTATTTTCTCTTTCTACCTCCTCAAATCTGCTGTGGAATCCTTCTAGGAAATTTTTCATTTCAGTTATTCTTCAACTCAAGAATGTCTATTTAGGTCTTTTTTTCCTTCAAGTTTTTATTTAAATTCCAGTTAATTAACATACAGTCTAATATTAGTTTCGAGCGTAGAATTTAGAACTTACAACACTCAGTGCTCTTCACATGCATGGGGCTTTCTCAATTCTCAAGAATGTGTTGGAGCTTTTCTTTAATTAAAAAATTTTTTTAATGTTTTTATTTATTTTTTTTGTGTATGTGTGATAGAAACCGAGCGTGCACGCGCACGAGAACAAACACGAGCAGGGGAGGGGCAGAGAGAGAGGGAGACACAGAATTTGAAGCAGAGTCCAGGCTCTGAGCTGTCAGCACAGAGTCGGACCCAGGGCTCGAACTTGTGACCTTCGAGATTTTGACCTGAGCTGGTCAGACGCTTAACTGGGCCACCCAGGTGCTCCTGTTGGAGCTTTTCAAAGCCAACTATGGAATGTCATTCTCCAGATCTGCCTTTTATCTTTTAGACTAGCCTTTTGTTTGCTTCAACTATTATCACTGCCTTAGGTGGTTGTGATGTTAAGCAATTATTTTCAACAAATGTCTTGGGAATAAGGCTTTTTTTTTTAGTGAATATACTCTATCAGGTCAAATAAAGAGAAGCTCTGTTAAGCTTTTGCAGGGAGCTACCAGACAGATCAAATATATGGGGATGGGCTTTTTGAAAGGCTTCAAACCCAGTTTGTCACCTCTAGGGGCTGCTAGGCTGCTTGTTTTCACTGTTACCTTAGTTGCAAAGCTGCTGGTTTTCATGGTTTTGTGGAGAGTGATAGGGATAGAGCAAGCCATAACGCCACATGGCTCTTGCTGTTCTTACTGAGATTTAACTCATTGCCTTGAATAAATACTCCTGAGATTGTTGGAGGTCTTTGGTTCAGTTTCAAAGTTTTGAAAGAGTGAGTTTTGGCAATCTTTACTAGAGTTCTCATTGTTTTCATGGAATAGCAGATTTTGGAGGTCCTTTCTCTGCCATTCTTAAAATTGTCCCCCTCAAATTGTGTTTCATAGCTTTTTTTTTTCCACGTTGGTACTGTGACGTGGCATAGACGTTGAACCTGTAAACTTTTGGAAGCAGGTATTTAGTCACTTACTGAAAGTCATCTTCTCTACTCCTGGATAATCTTTCCTTTAAACTCTATCCTCAAATAGCTCAACTACCATCAGTGTTCTGAAGTCTTTAGAAACTGTGTAGATGTTTTAATTTGAGCTGCTTTTCCCCCTAAGATGCTGGAATAAAGCCCTGGGATCCTATTTCCTCTTGAGTAGCCTTTTTAGCTTCATCTGGAGTCATTTGGTGCTGGTACAATAGATCTTTTGAAAATCTGGGTCAATGTGTTTAGCTTTTCTAACAAAATCATTTTTTTCTAAATTCTTTTATGGTTACAAGGATTAAAAGATAATATATATTGCATAGCAATATGCATATTCTTTGTGTAAGCCTGTTAAGCACATTAAGAAGGCTGATGGGTTTACCCAGGATTTCACCAACCTAGCAACTTCAAGTTCTGGTAACTACAATATTATCATCATAGTTCAATAATTAATGGGAAGTAGATCTTTTCAGTGGAACTGACTCTTTCAGAGCAATAATTATCATTGGGATGCAGGCATGTGAGAGTCATTTGTATCTGAAAGTGGAAAAGTATGAATTAGTAGTTAAGTGATTGTTTAAAGCAGAGTAAGCATCACCATGAAATAGATGAATAATATCAAGTGAATAAAGCATGAACTCTCATTTGATTTCATAATCCGATTTAGCTTATCTTTTCTTGTAGCGTAAACTCATGGGGAGAAATACACATTTGTTTTACTATGCCATCTTTTTGCACGTTCAGTTAAAACACAAAAAGAAGCCAAACCAACATGTGTGCCTGTGGGCATTTTACAGAGTTCCCTTAACCTACAGAAACTCTTCTGATAAAAGTTACTGCATCAAGGCTGAGTCACTCACTCAGTTCTTTCTCAATTACTTTCTTGGCAAGACAAATATGTTTTTGCATGCAAAACCTGGTGTTGTATTTAATTATCTCTGCAGATACAATACATCAATACAATTTTAATTAAGTTCTTCGTGTATCTTGGAAGTAATCTGTTCAGATGACTCTTGGAACTTTTAGGTAACAAAGATACCTCCAGGCAATGTTTCAAATTTCTTTTTCCTTCTTTCTTCTTCTCTTCAATCAAATAGAACACTATATTTTGATAATGCATTGTGATTCTATTTTATACAAAAATTGCATATGTTAATCATTTAGCCCTACATATCTATAACAGTGCTGTCTATACTTGAGAACTCCTTTTTCTGTTCTTATAATAAAGTAATAAATTCCAGTTAAAAAAATCAACATTAGAATTATTCTAATTCACTCACACTCTTGATCACATTTATTTCTGTCGTGTATATACAAATCTACTAGTATTTGAGGCATGATTTGCAACCACAGAACATAGTAAAATGGCTGGAAATAACTCAGAATCATGATTTTGCTATTTTAGGACAATATTATAATACACTGAATTAGTTCTTTATATATTCATAATATCAAGATAAAGAATATGTTGAAATAGTTTAGAAACTATCAAGCACAATTCGAACAGAAGGCAAAATGACTAAGTTGAATATTAAACTCAGTATTTTTACTAAAGCCTATAGGTTTCTTTGTAGAAAAATGGTATAATGCTGTGCAGATAGCTATAATAGCAGTAGAGATTTTAGAAAATAATGTAAGATCTAAGTTTTGCTTTTATTTCTGAGATAAGCTGAAAGAAGTATTACATTGTGCTAAGACTAGGTAAAGTTCCCCAATATAAGAAATTAATTGCTCAATTACAATTATTAAGGTAATGAGATTTTCATTAAAAAGTACATTTGTCAATACCTTTGTTAATATACATATTAATTGCGTATACTTGTGGCTATTCACTTTCAAAGGGAAGAATTATTGCCAATTTCACTGCTTTTAGGGAGAAAATGAGAATCTGTTTTGGTCCTTTAAAATATCCTAGGAAAAATAAAAACTTTTATAAGTAACAGTACAGCATGAAAGCTAAACTAATGTCAAAGAAACGACCACTTTAGTAACAAACTGACAATTTAAGCTCATTTATTTTATAAGATGATCAATGTCTTTCTTATACGCTATCATATCTTTACTACTAACATTATATCATTCTTATGAGGTCTCAGCTGAATACATATTTCTATTTCTTAGATTTTGTTTGCTTCCCAAAAAGCTACACCTGACCTAATCTTTTGGCTTATTGTGACCTCATTTTTCAAAATACATATGAAAACTGCTCATCTCATCACCCATTGAAAAAAGCTCCTGCTTTTACTTCCCATAAAATCTAGAGACTAGACAGCTCTAACTTGGGAGAATTGATTCGGAAGCTTAAGTACATGTTGTTAGATTGCCATTCCCTTCTTGATCTACCATCACGATTTTGATGAAATTTACTAACCATGCCTAGAAGGTGAGAAAAACAGGAGGAAAAAAAAAGTTGATTGTCCTATATAACAGAATTCTATATTCTGGTCTATATCCTTGTTCACTAAACTCAAAGCAAATATACTACCAACACAGCTTTGCCTAAGCCACCCAGAATGTCTACATTATTATGTAGGAGAGGAGGATTTGGGTGCAGATGGGGGTTGGCAGGGAGGAGGGGTACTGAAATAGAAAGGAATGTGGTCATAGTTGAATTTAACATATCTCGTTTTAGAAAGTGTACAAACTTTGGATCATGTGGAAACATTGTTAGGTCCTCTCCAGGGACCTGAAAAAGGCCTGTGAAGCTGAAGGTAGGTTTTGGGAAACTGAAGGTAACTCTGCATGGTGAATCTGGCCTTCTTAAACTACAGAATTAAAACAAATAGTTTTAAAAACAAAGCTGCTTCATACTGAAATCCCCAATGCCAAAATGGTAAATGTCAGAATGTCTCATAGTACCTCTGTAGGCAGAGTTCAAAATCATGTGAGATTATACTTGTAATTAGTCATCCATTAATGCCAATAATACTAGTGCTGTTAATATCATTAATATAATACTAAAATACTAATAATATCAGTGTACTAATAATGTTAGCATTATTAGTGCCATTCTCACACAGGCGTTCCTTGCAAAAGAACAGTTCTGGAATAAACTATGCCACTAGACTGCAAGTATTTTCTCCTGTGAAACAGACTTAACAGGTATTTTCTTTTACAAGGCTTAAAATTATGGGTATAGGAGTTCAGAGAGGCGTTTTCTAAACCTTTATCCTTAATACTATATGGGCTGCAATTTCATCTCCAAAAAAAAATTATGGAACAATGTATTTTAAATAGGTAAGTTTACATATATTGGAGGCTGAATTCCCTAGAAGGAAAGTGAAATGGTTATGTGGAAAGTACTATAGTATACTAGAAACATTGCAGACTTTGGAGGTAGGGAAAAATTTAAATTCCGTTGTGAATTTAACAGACTAGCTATAAGTAGTTGCTGTTGACAAAATAAAGAAAATAATGCCACCTTACAGCTTTATTGAGAAGATTAAAAAGGTAATGCTCGTAAAGCACCTGGCTCAATGCGACAGAATAGATGGAAAATAAATGTAACTTCTCTTTGCTTTCTTCACATTAACAGTTAAAACTATCCAGCATTGTTCTTTTGTTGTTTTTTTTTTAATTTTTTTTTCCAACGTTTATTTATTTTTGGGACAGAGAGAGACAGAGAATGAACGGGGGAGGGGCAGAGAGAGAGGGAGACACAGAATCGGAAACAGGCTCCAGGCTCTGAGCCATCAGCCCAGAGCCTGACGCGGGGCTCGAACTCCCGGACCACGAGATCGTGACCTGGCTGAAGTCGGACGCTTAACCGACTGCACCACCCAGGCGCCCCAGCAGCATTGTTTTTCTAATCCAGAAATACTTTCAATGTATGGTGCGTGAAGATTTTAATCCACTCGGTCTTTAATAATTTCTTATTTTTTCATTAATTTTAAAAGAGCAATAATACAAAACACTATGCTGTTTTAAAGTAAAGCAAACAAAATTGCAGATATCAAAAGGGAAGCCTTCTTCTGATGTGCTGTGAATTAAGTTGTTACCCAGGCAGTCGTGAGTGTGCATTCAGAAAATAATGTTTTGAAAAACTCAAGGCTAATCCTTTAGGAGGAAAAAAATCAGTGATGTATTGTGGACATAGCTACTTCAGTTATCATTCATAGGAGACAGGAAACCATGCGGAAGAAGTAAACACTAGTTCAATAGCTCAAATCTTAGAAATAAAATGTACTGATGGAAATGACACCCATGAGAGTTAATAAAACACTAGAATACCTTTTTTGTGGAAAACTGTAGAAAAGAAATGGAATTGAATATCATACTTGTAACATCAAAATGTAATTTTCAAAACAGTCAGCAGACCACGTACTTGAATTTTGTTCTGAAATTTTGGCAAGAACACTAATCAGAACACAAGATTCTCAGAAACAATTTCTTACCGGCATATAGACCACTGTTGTGAAAACGGGAAATCCAGATAAGCCCAGTTGAACACAGTGGCAGATTCTTTAACTTCAACAATTAATACTGATTGAGAATGGCTGTTACAGTGGACTCTTGAAAGTTGCCCGAGACGTAGCCTCAAATACCATGTAGTTTCCCCCAAAAAGTATTGATGGGAGCATTTACTGATGTCTTACAAACTTTGTTTGTTTCTGTACAGATCAGAAAGAATGACAGGTTCATTTAGGATGTTCATTTAAAATTAAAATTTCAATTTCAATTTAAGTGAAATGTAAATTTTCATTGTTTTAGCCAAAATATGTTTCCTGCTTTAACATTATCACTTTCTTAGACTTCTTAACTTTTCCCTTATTTTGGTCATCAGCACTTGGAAGGAATTGACATTTTTTTTAAGCTCGAGGACATATGCTTTATTAAAAGAGCAAACATTTTAATTAAACAATTTTTTTCACAAATGTTAGTGCATATAGAACAAAGAGTACATACATGGCCCAAGTGAGATGCAAGTGTAGGTGATTTGGGGGTTAACATTATAGCCAAGGGTCTGTATACTACATGAGATATAAACTTGATCTCAGCTCTACATGTCTGCATATCATGGGCCTTTAGATTTTCTTTCAAGGAGGTAAAACTCTAAGTAATATACCACTATTTACTTTTGGTTTAAGGGCAGCATATTAGTAAAATTCAATGGAATAATGATCAGCAGATTTGCAAATTTAGAACCAAAGCATTTTTCTGTACTTGTCCAAAATTCATTAAGAAACCAATGAACAGTTGTTATTATCATTATTACATATTCTGTTTTCACATACAAAAAAGCACCCTGTTACTACTTTTATTTCTAAAATTGTTTAAAGAAAATATTTTATCCCCCATGTGAAAAAGAACACTGTTACAGAATATAAGGGGGGTATGATTTAACCCACAGTATCCCTTCCATGTGCTAGTTCTTCCACCTTGGCAATGTAAACATAAGATTCTGAGATGGTCAGAGCCTTCATTTGCTATTATTTTATTTTATTTGTTTCATTTATTTTATTTTAATATTTTTGGCGATGAAAACTGCCACTTGGCCATAATCTTTAAAGATGAGCTTTCTGCCAACTGTTGCCTTATTTCAATGTCTTGATTATTGGATATATTGGATGTACTCCTGCTGTCACTGTGAATGCCTCAATTTTATCCACTGCTGTAGTTATTCTGATTTCATTGTACTTTGCTCTCCTATAACTGGTTTGTTTTCATCCTGTAGTTCATATTTTTTTCTTCAAACTCTGTATGCTTTTTGCTTTTCCATTAGTTTCTACTTATCCTCATCCCTAATTCCTGGGGTTTCCTGGTCTTCTTCCCATTGTTTTCAGTAATAATGAATTGCAAAATAGTTTACTTGGTTACAGTTGATTAGAAAGTAGTTTATTTCTTTTATACTCTTTAAGACAGTATACCAATTAAAATACTCTTGATATACAGTTGGCTTTGCTGCCAGATTAAAATTATAAAACACTCAGAGTTCCATATACAACTGTGCAGATTTCTGTAGCAGTCTCCATGGCATGTATTTTTATTGACTATAATAATATAGGAGATCTCTAAGGGTACAATTACTTATGGTTCACCCACGTCTGTTCCAAGATGTTTCCTATAGTTTGAAGTTACAAAGAAGTAACAACTGTGAATATCTCTGGTTTCAAAGATTCAGAGTTTGCTGAGGGTTCAGTAAGGTTATGCCAAGCATAGGTCTGCTCTTTTACTCTCTTTTAATTCACTCCAGTTAGGCTTTTGCTCCCATTACTCAATCAGAAATGCTCTTATAATTAACATCAGTGACCTTCATATTGTTAAATCCATTGTTATAGGCAGTCTTCCTTACTTAGCAGAAATATTTGGCAGAAATATTTGATCCCTACCCCTAATACTCTGCAATCATTTATCTCCCTGGACATCACACCCATTTTGTTTTCCTCCTTCTTTATAGTCTCAATTATTGATTTCTCCTTTCCCCCCTGATCTCTTCAAGTGTAAGTGCCCCAGATCTCAATTCATGAGTCTCTCCTCCTCTTCCTTTTCTTCCCCTTGTCCATTTCTCTTGTTTTTCTATTTATCTGTATCCCCTTGGTGATCTTATGTAATCACATGGTTGTATATATCAGTCATGTGTAGGTGACTCTCAAATTCATGTTTCTGACCCAGATTATTCCCTTGAAATGCAGACTCTTATAGCCAACTGACAAGTTAACATCTTTAGCTTGATGTCTAATAGACACCTGACACTTATTGCTGAATAGAATTCCTGAATTTTCTCCTAAAGCCCCTTCACCTATAGCCTTCTCCATCTCTAGCAAGTCCAATCTTTACACTTTGGGGGGCCCAAAATTTTGGAGTCATCCATGATTTCTGTCTTTTTCTCACATCCATGACAATGTTCCAGGAAATCTGATGACTCCAGAATCTGACTACTTCTCATCACCTGCACGCCTGTCGTCTTGATCTGAACAACCACTGTGCTATTTCTGCCTGTTATCCCATGGTCTGTTCTGAACACATAAGAAAGAATCGTTTTCTAAAATAAAGTTAAATTTCATGTTAATTCAGTGTTATGGTTATGGTTATGGTTATGGTTAGGGTTAGGGTTAGGGGTTAGGGTTAAGTTTAAGGGTTACGGTTAAGTTTACATGTTAGGTGTTAAGGTTAGGGTCAGGATTTATGGGAGGTTTATGGGAATGCTGTTAATATCTAGTGAATATAAACCAAGGATGTTGCTAAATATCTTACTATTGCAATATAGGCTCTGGCTATTCATGTATAAAGAAATAATGGGTCTAGGATATGAGCATTTGAGAAATGTAGATGTAGATCCTCACTTCCAAATGTTCTTCTCTTTTTTAAATCCAACCCTGGCATTTAGCTAACTTCTGGAGACATAAGTCTTCGAAGACCTCACAGCCCTTTCACTTTCTGGAACATCTACCTCCTAGAAATTTGCATGGTTTGTTCCTATGCTTCACCCTATTTCTGTTTAAATGTTGTATCTCACTGAGACTCTCTCTGATCACCCAGTACAAACTCCAATGACCAGATACTTCTTCTTCCCTAAGCAATTTGTATAGGACTGATTACCATCTGACATTGTCTAAATTATATTTTTGTCTACTGTGTGTTTCTCCTCACTAGAATGTAAACTCCAATTGGGTAGGTATTTTGTCTGTTTTGTTTGCTGCTTTTCCCTTTAGAGCAGTGACTGGCACAGAGAAGAAAACTTAATAAATATTTGTAGAAATATAAGATAGCACATGAAGGCCGATGACGTCAGCAGGGTCTTCTGATAATGAAAGGTGAGCACTAAATCCAGTCATTGTCTGAAGCAATCTGAGAACAGAAGAATCAGTCTGAGCTGTCTCGTGAAAAGGGTTGTGCTTGTCTCTTGTGTATTTCAGACAGCACAACATGCTCAGAGGCCATGGAGTTAGAGGAAATGTGTTCCCTTGGAGAAATCACAGGAATAAAGCCTCAGAGGGCATACTGTGAAATAATGACAAAGACATAATGACTGTGAAAGAAATCAAGTGGGAGAGTTAAGTAGGAAAAGGAACATGCAGGGCATCCAAGCTACTGAAGTCTGGGCATTCATTGCATGCAGTGGGAATAAGGGAATCAGCCAAGCAAACATTTTAAGCCAAGGAGTAGCCTTATCACATATAAAGTTTTGAGTGACCAGAATTGCTGTGCAATCAAAGATGAGCTGGAGGAGAGGCAGATTTGAAAGGAAGATCTTCTAGGGACCAGCTCTTGTACTTAGGAGAAGGGATGATCATGTTTTTAAATATTTTATTTCTATACAAATTCATATTTTTAAAAGTTTTCTTAAATAGACCTATATAACTTTTGATAAGAAAATAGAATGCTTTATGGGGCAACTGGGTGGCTCAGTCAGTTAAGCATCCAACTCTTGATGTTGGCTCAGGTCATGATCTCATGGGTCGTGAGTTCCAGTCCCACATGGGGCTCTGTGCTGACAGCACAGATCCTGTTTGGGATTCTCTCTCGCTGCCTCTTCCCCGATCATGCTCTTTCTCTCTCTCAAAATAAATAAATAAACATTAAAAAAAAGAAAATAGATACTTTAGTTTTAAATAATGCACAGGTTTAAATTTTAAAAAATTCCTAGAAATAAGGAAAACATGAAAATGGTGCTATATAAGTAAATATCTTGGAGGGATAATACTAAAATAGTAAAACATTTTCTTTGAAATGAGATATTCTCATTAGTCTCAGATTAATGACAATCAAGGCTTCTTATAGCATTTCTTGTGGGTTGAGTTTCTTCATGCTACATTTACTTTCCTTTGCTTGTTTGCTGATTGATGTGTGTGTGCAAGAGACTTGAGAGACAGAAAGGGAGAGTGAGCAAGAGGGGATGTTCTGCTTTAAGTTAAGGTTATTTTTCTCCTGTTCTTATTTCATTGGCTCCTATGCTGCTGGTAACACATTGGTGCTTAAAAAAATGAACTCACCAATCTGCACTACCAGGGAGGAGTCCATAAAGTGTTGTCCTGAATTCCCGTTGGTAACTTACAGGAAAAATTTTCATGTCCAGTACCCTTGATGTCCTGCAAATGATGGAAAAGAATATTTTCAAATCACTTGCATCAGGAATCCATTTAGATGGTACCTACTCTACGAAAGGAAAATTGATAGCATCTACATGACAAATCTGAAGAGAACCTGGGAGAAGCTTCTGCGGGGAGGCAACATTGTTGCCATTGAAGCCCCAGCTGATGTCAGGGTCATATGCTTTAGGGATACTGGTTGGTGAGCTGTGCTGCATTTGGCTGCTGCCCTGTGGCCGCTCCTATTGCTGGAACCTTCTCTAGCTCGATCCAGGCAGTTCACTTCTGGAACCTTCAGTACCCTCATCCAGGGAGCCTTCAGAGAGCCGAGACTTCCGGTGGTTACTGATCCCAGGGCTGACCACTAGCCTCTCCTAAATTAACCAGCCTGTCATTGCTCTGTGTGATACAAACTCTCCTCTGCGCTGCGTGGTCATTGCCATTGCCACCCCCTGCAACTTGTTAGCAAAGGAAGCTCACTCAGTGGCCTTGATGAGGGGCAGCCAGGCAGGGAGTTTCTGCACCTGCGTGCTCCAGATCTCGCAGGAACACCGACGGGAGAGCACACCTGATCCCTATTTCTGCAGACGTCTTGGGGAGATTGAGAAGCAAGAACCAGCTGCTGCTGCAAAGGCTGTGACCGAGGAGGAAGGTCGGGTAGGTGGACTGCTCCAGTTCCCGAGGTTCCTGCTGCTCAACCTTAGGTTGCAGACTGGCCTGAAGGTAGGCGGTTCCCGTCTGTGCCCAGGAAGCAGTGCCCTGCTCCGGCCCGGGGCCGGTGGGGGGCGGGGGGGATGTCCGAAGCTCCCCCTGCGGGGGCCTCTGCATGGGTAGGGACGGCGGGCTAGTATCTTATGCTATTTTTCCACTGACTCTTAAAACAGAAAATAGAAATGAGGTTGACGAAAAGTACACGATTTCTAAAAAAAAAACAAACAAAAAAACAATGACAAAACACCCCACAAAACACAACATACACACACACAGTCTCTCTCTCTCTCTCTCTCTCTCTCTCTCTCTCTCTTTCAAACCGTATGGCCCCTCTAGCAATTTTCAGTGGTCAGTATGAATTGTTAGAGAAATCCCCCTTCCCCAAACTCCCTGTTTATCGGGCCGCTTCTCAGCGAAGCATTTTACAGCTGTGAAATCATTCTGATTAGAAAAAAGTCTCCCTCAACATTTGGGTTTAGAATTTTAGGCCCAGCATGTATGAGTACTTGAAATGACTGTGTGTATTTATTCGCTCTATTGCTTGGCGGTTAGGTTTCAGGTCATCCCGTCTCCCTTTGCTAGAATAGGCGATGCTTTCAGGCTTTGTTTTAGCCTTGTCCGTAGAAGAGCGCCTGGTATGAAGTACCTGTTCCCGTGAGTAGGTTTTGGCTGCTTGCATTACTATTTTGATATTGGAAAATGGCTTTTGAAAATAGTTGTTTTGAAACAAAGCTATGAGTTCATTATGTGGGCCTCAAAGTGTAGAAAAGTAATAGTAACTGCCAGAAAAGAGATTCCTCAAGGAATACAGATTAAGGCAATGCTTTCTCCTTACGTGTGGAAGCTTAGAAAGCATTTCCAGGGTTTCAGCTCTTCCATTTGACAAACTCCGTGAATAACCTTCCCCCATTAAGCAAACCTGGTAACCATTGTAATCCCGTGTGCTCATCTATACAATAAAGGGATTGAATTAAATCATCTTTCTGTGCTTGTAGGACCAGCTGGACAATAATGTGAGCTTGCAGTCATGTATTTATGTTCTGGTTAAAATTTTCTTTTTGGGTCTATAACTTGGGGCCCAGTCTTTACCTTTTGGGGGTCTTTAGTTCCCTCATGGAGAAAGTGAGAGTATTTAAATACATGATGCAGTTCAGATATCTATGAAATTCTGTAACATTTATACTTCTTGAGTTATAGCAGTGTTTAAAGCCTTGAAAATGAATTAGTTGCACTGTCTTGCGTTTCAGTTTTTGTGGGATGAAAAAGTTAGGGAGCTAAACAATTTTGCAGTGCACATGTTCTCAGATCGTTGTAAATTTGGT
Source organism: Prionailurus bengalensis (assembly GCF_016509475.1). Lineage (NCBI taxonomy): Eukaryota > Metazoa > Chordata > Mammalia > Carnivora > Felidae > Prionailurus > Prionailurus bengalensis. Next base: position 21,986,171 of record NC_057344.1, read on the forward strand.
TCATAATTCAAGAAACAGGGTGGTTTATGAGGTAAGAGGATGTTTGAGGACAGTGATAATTCAGAAGCCCTAAGAGGTTGGAAACTAAAAATTAGTACTGTTAAACCTTGGGTTCTTGTGTTTCTATTCCAGATACCCTGGTTTTCTCATTTTGAGACTATTAACAAAAGCACTTGTATTGATTTTTACTTATCATTTAAATTGCAGGAGTGAGACTTGAGAAGTTTTGCTGTGAAAGTCAGGAATTTAATCCATTGTAAAACCCCACTGATAAACTGTTTAGAAAAGAAGGTGATAGACACCAGGACTACTTTATTATAAGTCACAGATGGTTAATTTGATCTTGATTAACATTATAGTACAACCAAAACCCACAACTTTTTATTAGAGAACCTTTGGGATTATGAGAAGCTATGAGTCACAAAGGCTTGTGAAAATTCAAAGCCCAAGGTTAGCAGGTATTTATTTCCCAGTTACAACAAATTATCTCCCCGTAGTATTGAAGAAAAATTTATACTTCTATTTTTTAAAGTTGAGTTTCTGGTTAAATCTCTTCACCAAAATGGACAGTTTCTCTTACATTCAAAGGTTTGTTTAGTGATGACTGTGGAATTATAAACTGGAGGATGTGAACATTCATCATTGGAAACAGCATTTTAAAATAATGGTTTTTATAGGAAACTGTTTACATAATTTTGGATATCATGCCTGCCATTGAGACTTTTTATTTTTTTTATTTTTATTTTTATTATTTTTTTATATATATATATATGAAATTGATTGACAAATTGGTTTCCATACAACACCCAGTGCTCATCCCCAAAGGTGCCCTCCTCAATACCCATCACCCACCCTCCCCTCCCTCCCACCCCCCCATCAACCCTCAGTTTGTTCTCAGTTTTTAACAGTCTAGTATGCTTTGGCTCTCTCCCACTCTAACCTCTTTTTTTTTTTTCCTTCCCCTCCCCCATGGGTTCCTGTTAAGTTTCTCAGGATCCACATAAGAGTGAAACCATATGGTATCTGTCTTTCTCTGTATGGCTCATTTCACTTAGCATCACACTCTCCAGTTCCATCCACGTTGCTACAAAAGGCCATATTTCATTTTTTCTCATTGCCACGTAGTATTCCATTGTGTATATAAACCACAATTTCTTTATCCATTCATCAGTTGATGGACATTTAGGCTCTTTCCATAATTTGGCTATTGTTGAGAGTGCTGCTATGAACATTGGGGTACAAGTGCCCCTATGCATCAGTACTCCTGTATCCCTTGGATAAATTCCTAGCACTGCTATTGCTGGGTCATAGGGTAGGTCTATTTTTAATTTTCTGAGGAACCTCCACACTGCTTTCCAGAGCGGCTGCACCAATTTGCATTCCCACCAACAGTGCAAGAGGGTTCCCGTTTCTCCACATCCTCTCCAGCATCTATAGTCTCCTGATTTGTTCATTTTGGCCACTCTGACTGGCGTGAGGTGATACCTGAGTGTGGTTTTGATTTGTATTTCCCTGATAAGGAGCGACGCTGAACATCTTTTCATGTGCCTGTTGGCCATCTGGATGTCTTCTTTAGAGAAGTGTCTATTCATGTTTTCTGCCCATTTCTTCACTGGGTTATTTGTTTTTCGGGTGTGGAGTTTGGTGAGCTCTTTATAGATTTTGGATACTAGCCCTTTGTCCGATATGTCATTTGCAAATATCTTTTCCCATTCCGTTGGTTGCCTTTTAGTTTTGTTGGTTGTTTCCTTTGCTGTGCAGAAGCTTTTTATCTTCATAAGGTCCCAGTAATTCACTTTTGCTTTTAATTCCCTTGCCTTTGGGGATGTGTCAAGTAAGAGATTGCTACGGCTGAGGTCAGAGAGGTCTTTTCCTGCTTTCTCCTCTAAGGTTTTGATGGTTTCCTGTCTCACATTTAGGTCCTTTATCCATTTTGAGTTTATTTTTGTGAATGGTGTGAGAAAGTGGTCTAGTTTCAACCTTCTGCATGTTGCTGTCCAGTTCTCCCAGCACCATTTGTTAAAGAGACTGTCTTTTTTCCATTGGATGTTCTTTCCTGCTTTGTCAAAGATGAGTTGGCCATACGTTTGTGGGTCTAGTTCTGGGGTTTCTATTCTATTCCATTGGTCTATGTGTCTGTTTTTGTGCCAATACCATGCTGTCTTGATGATGACAGCTTTGTAGTAGAGGCTAAAGTCTGGGATTGTGATGCCTCCTGCTTTGGTCTTCTTCTTCAAAATTCCTTTGGCTATTCGGGGCCTTTTGTGGTTCCATATGAATTTTAGGATTGCTTGTTCTAGTTTCGAGAAGAATGCTGGTGCAATTTTGATTGGGATTGCATTGAATGTGTAGATAGCTTTGGGTAGTATTGACATTTTGACAATATTTATTTTTCCAATCCATGAGCAGGGAATGTCTTTCCATTTCTTTAAATCTTCTTCAATTTCCTTCATAAGCTTTCTATAGTTTTCAGCATACAGATCCTTTACATCTTTGGTTAGATTTATTCCTAGGTATTTTATGCTTCTTGGTGCAATTGTGAATGGGATCAGTTTCTTTATTTGTCTTTCTGTTGCTTCATTGTTAGTGTATAAGAATGCAACTGATTTCTGTACATTGATTTTGTATCCTGCAACTTTGCTGAATTCCTGTATCAGTTCTAGCAGACTTTTGGTGGAGTCTATCGGATTTTCCATGTATAATATCATGTCATCTGCAAAAAGCGAAAGCTTGACTTCATCTTTGCCAATTTTGATGCCTTTGATTTCCTTTTGTTGTCTGATTGCTGATGCTAGAACTTCCAGCACTATGTTAAACAGCAGCGGTGAGAGTGGGCATCCTTGTCGTGTTCCTGATCTCAGGGAAAAAGCTCTCAGTTTTTCCCCGTTGAGGATGATGTTAGCTGTGGGCTTTTCATAAATGGCTTTTATGATCTTTAAGTATGTTCCTTCTATCCCAACTTTCTCAAGGGTTTTTATTAAGAAAGTGTGCTGGATTTTGTCGAAGGCCTTTTCTGCATCGATTGACAGGATCATATGGTTCTTCTCTCTTTTTTTGTTAATGTGATGTATCACGTTGATTGATTTGTGAATGTTGAACCAGCCCTGCATCCCAGGAATGAATCCCACTTGATCATGGTGAATAATTCTTTTTATATGCCGTTGAATTCGATTTGCTAGTATCTTATTGAGAATTTTTGCATCCATATTCATCAGGGATATTGGCCTGTAGTTCTCTTTTTTTACTGGGTCTCTGTCTGGTTTAGGAATCAAAGTAATACTGGCTTCATAGAATGAGTCTGGAAGTTTTCCTTCCCTTTCTATTTCTTGGAATAGCTTGAGAAGGATAGGTATTATCTCTGCTTTAAACGTCTGGTAGAACTCCCCTGGGAAGCCATCTGGTCCTGGACTCTTATTTGTTGGGAGATTTTTGATAACCGATTCAATTTCTTCGCTGGTTATGGGTCTGTTCAAGCTTTCTATTTCCTCCTGATTGAGTTTTGGAAGATTGTGGGTGTTCAGGAATTTGTCCATTTCTTCCAGGTTGTCCAATTTGTTGGCATATAATTTTTCATAGTATTCCCTGATAATTGTTTGTATCTCTGAGGGATTGGTTGTAATCATTCCATTTTCATTCATGATTTTATCTATTTGGGTCATCTCCCTTTTTTTTTGAGAAGCCTGGCTAGAGGTTTGTCAATTTTGTTTATTTTTTCAAAAAACCAACTCTTGGTTTCGTTGATCTGCTCTACAGTTTTTTTAGATTCTATATTGTTTATTTCTGCTCTGATCTTTATTATTTCCCTTCTTCTGCTGGGTTTGGGGTGTCTTTGCTGTTCTGCTTCTAGTTCCTTTAGGTGTGCTGTTAGATTTTGTATTTGGGATTTTTCTTGTTTCTTGAGATAGGCCTGGATTGCAATGTATTTTCCTCTCAGGACTGCCTTTGCTGCGTCCCAAAGCGTTTGGATTGTTGTATTTTCATTTTCGTTTGTTTCCATATATTTTTTAATTTCTTCTCTAATTGCCTGGTTGACCCACTCATTCGTTAGTAGGGTGTTCTTTAACCTCCATGCTTTTGGAGGTTTTCCAGACTTTTTTCTGTGGTTGATTTCAAGCTTCATAGCATTGTGGTCTGAAAGTATGCATGGTATAATTTCAATTCTTGTAAACTTATGAAGGGCTGTTTTGTGACCCAGTATATGATCTATCTTGGAGAATGTTCCATGTGCACTCGAGAAGAAAGTATATTCTGTTGCTTTGGGATGCAGAGTTCTAAATATATCTGTCAAGTCCATCTGATCCAATGTCTCATTCAGGGCCCTTGTTTCTTTATTGACCGTGTGTCTAGATGATCTATCCATTTCTGTAAGTGGTGTATTAAAGTCCCCTGCAATTACCACATTCTTATCAATAAGGTTGCTTATGTTTATGAGTAATTGTTTTATATATTTGGGGGCTCTGGTGTTTGGCGCATAGACATTTATAATTGTTAGCTCTTCCTGATGGATAGACCCTGTAACTATTATATAATGTCCTTCTTCATCTCTTGTTACAGCCTTTAATTTAAAGTCTAGTTTGTCTGATATAAGTATGGCTACTCCAGCTTTCTTTTGGCTTCCAGTAGCATGATAAATAGTTCTCCATCCCCTCACTCTCAATCTAAAGGTGTCCTCAGGTCTAAAATGAGTCTCTTGTAGACAGCAAATAGATGGGTCTTGTTTTTTTATCCATTCTGATACCCTATGTCTTTTGGTTGGCGCATTTAATCCATTTACATTCAGTGTTATTATAGAAAGATACGGGTTTAGAGTCATTGTGATGTCTGTATGTTTTATGCTTGTAGTGATGCCTCTGGTACTTTGTCTCACAGGGTCCCCCTTAGGATCTCTTGTAGGGCTGGTTTAGTGGTGACAAATTCCTTCAGTTTTTGTTTGTTTGGGAAGACCTTTATCTCTCCTTCTATTCTAAATGACAGACTTGCTGGATAAAGGATTCTCGGCTGCATATTTTTTCTGTCTAGCACCCTGAAAATCTCGTGCCAATTCTTTCTGGCCTGCCAAGTTTCAAAAGAGAGATCAGTCACGAGTCTTATAGGTCTCCCTTTATATGTGAGGGCACGTTTACCCCTTGCTGCTTTCAGAATTTTCTCTTATCCTTGTATTTTGCCAGTTTCACTATGATATGTCGTGCAGAAGATCGATTCAAGTTACGTCTGAAGGGAGTTCTCTGTGCCTCTTGGATTTCAATGCCTTTTTCCTTCCCCAGTTCAGGGAAGTTCTCAGCTATTATTTCTTCAAGTACCCCTTCAGCACCTTTCCCTCTCTCTTCCTCCTCTGGGATACCAATTATGCGTATATTATTTCTTTTTAGTGTATCACTTAGTTCTCTAATTTTCCCCTCATACTCCTGGATTTTTTTATCTCTCTTTTTCTCAGCTTCCTCTTTTTCCATAACTTTATCTTCTAGTTCACCTATTCTCTCCTCTGCCTCTTCAAGCCGAGCTGTGGTGGTTTCCATTTTGTTATGCATTTCGTTTAAAGCGTTTTTCAGCTCCTCGTGACTGTTCCTTAGTCCCTTGATCTCTGTAGCAAGAGATTCTCTGCTGTCCTGTATACTGTTTTCAAGCCCAGCGATTAATTTTATGACTATTATTCTAAATTCACTTTCTGTTATGTTATTTAAGTCCTTTTTGATCAGCTCATTAGCTGTTGTTATTTCCTGGAGATTCTTCTGAGGGGTATTCTTCCGCTTGGTCATTTTGGATAGTCCCTGGCGTGGTGAGCACCTGCAGGGCACTTCCCCTGTGCTGTGGTGTATAACTGGAGTTGGTGGGCGGGGCCGCAGTCCGACCTGATGTCTGCCCCCAGCCCACCGCTGGGGCCACAGTCAGACTGGTGTGTGCCTTCTCTTCCCCTCTCCTAGGGGCGGGATTCACTGTGGGGTGGTGTGGCTCGTCTGGGCTACTTGCACCCTGCCAGGCTTGTGATGCTGGGGATCTGGCGTATTAGCTGGGGTGGGTAGGCAAGGTGCTCGGGGGCAGGAGGGGCAGGCTTAGATCGCTTCTCCTTAGGTGATCCACTTCAGGAGGGGCCCTGTGGCAGCGGGAGGGAGTCAGATCAGCTGCCGGAGGTTTGGCTCCGCAGAAGCGCAGAGTTGGGTGTTTGCGCGGAGCGAGCAAGTTCCCTGGCAGGAACCGGTTCCCTTTGGGATTTCGGCTGGGGGATGGGCGGGGGAGATGGCGCTGGCGAGCGCCTTTGTTCCCCACCAAACTGAGCTCTGTTGTCAGGGGGCTCAGCAGCTCTCCCTCTGGTTGTCCTCCAGCCTTCCCGCTTTCCGAGCAGAGCTGTTAACTTATGACCTCCCAGACGCTAAGTCGCGCTTGTTGTGGGAACACAGTCCGTCAGGCCCCTCCGCTTTTGCAAGCCAGACTCGGGGGCTCTGCTTGGCCGGCGAGCCGCCCCTCCGCCCCGGCTCCCTCCCGCCAGTCCGTGGAGCGCGCACCGCCTCGCCGCCCTTCCTACCCTCTTCCGTGGGCCTCTCGTCTGCGTTTGGCTCCGGTGACTCCGTTCTGCTAATCCTCTGGCGGTTTTCTGGGTTATTTAGGCAGGTGTAGATGGAATCTAAGTGATCAGCAGGACGTGCGGTGAGCCCAGCGTCCTCCTAAGCCGCCATCTTCCCTCGAGCTCCTGTTATATTGATCCCATTGAGACTTTTTATAATCACAAAAATTTGAGGTAACTCAGTGTCATTTTGCTATCATAGTTCTAATAATTTAGTATTGGACTGTGCAGAGTCCTTAAAATTAGGCATAAATAAAGGCATCTCTCTTTATATAAAGCTATCATAGAAATAAGACAAGTAGTTCTTGATTAAAATACAATGCAGAATTTTGATTATATCTGTAACAACCAGTTTTAGGAACAGATTTTTGCATCAAAACACAGTGAATGTAGATAGAAAAACTTGAAAGAAAAAGTTGAACATTTGAAAAAAAGAGAAACTTAAATCTGAATATGGTGTCAAGACATTTTTTTTGCTCGTTATGGCCCCCAATTTCTTTCTAAGAGTTGGAATAGTATTTATTTCTTTAGAAATATTTCAAATTTATTGGAATTAGAAATTCATTTTATTACTTTCATTTTACCAGTGCTAAATAATATTTCCTTACATTATAACAATTATAATCAGCTAATCGTTTATTAATGGATGTCTCTATAGCATAATACTATGGTAACTAAAACATTGATCCAAATAATTCATTCCAGATATATAAGGTTTACATGTTGACATCAATAGTTTAACTGAACTATATTATTTGAGTTTATAAATGGTGTATTTGTAATGACTTCCTCAGGTCAACATGTTCTTGGCTCCCAAAAAATCTTCTGTGGTGTCTGTAAAGAATAGAGGTGCTTTATGTGAAGAAAACAAGTAACGATTACAGTAAATTCTTGTTTTATTGCCCTCACCAGAGGCCATTATAAAAATTACCAGCTATAGCTGCCTCCCTTTGCTCAGAGGGTTCTTCCAGCCTGTACCTCTCACCTTCAAATTTACAAATTTATTTTTCATTCCTCACTCCTTTTCAATACCTTTGTTGGCTGATGTTCTATTCTCTTTAACCCCTTTAGATTGCCTTGGGTATTGGATTTTCTGCCTGGCTTTGATTTCTTCATAGGATGCTGTTCCTCAAATTAGTCCTTTGCACAAATGCTCTGATAGGTGACACCTAAGTCTTCCCCACACTCTCTGGATACTTCACCCCTGTTGATGACATTCACTTTTCTGGGAGTGAGCACCATGCATTATTATGAATTATGCTTGCCATCGGTGATAAATTTAACCCTGAGTAACGTTTAATAGAAAGAAAGCTCTTAGGCAAAAGAATATATTTTAAAGAAAGGGTGAATTTTGTGCATTATTTTCTCCTTAAATAAATGTATCAGAAAAAGAAGGTAAAGTCAGTATATTTTTCATTGTCGATGAAATATTAAACCATTACTTGCTACATACGGCTTGTTTTATTATCTTCATTTCATAATCACAAAGTTAAAACAAAAGAGTAGAATCTTTTGAGTGTTATGTATAGAAAATATTTATTTAAGAAATTGACCTTACGCATTTGTGGGAGCTGGTTAAACAGTCTTTATGAAGCTGTTTTGTGTCTGGTATAAGGTCAACAGGGCTGGCAGTCAGAAAGAGAAGATGATAGTAAATAGGGTAGAGAACGGACAAACCGGGACCCATGAGGACAAAGTAAAACCTTACTCTGTTTCTAGGCCTACAACTTTGGTGATGAGAAGATCTAGGAGCACATGGTGTTCTTCACAGGACTAAAAACCACGCGGCCCAGTGAGGATCCTACAGGACCCGGAGAAGCCACAGGAGCTGTGGACTCGCTGGTGCCTCACAGTACCCTGGTGAGTCAGCAGATAGTGACAGCGTGTGCAAACTGCATCAGTGCTGGGTATTCTGAACTGATCTTTCAAGCATGAAAAACATAGCTACTGCTTTACTTCTGTCCACCGGTCTTGCATAAATTAGCTCTTGTAGCCTGCGTTAACTTGCAACCGTGCGTAGAGGCAATGTTTCGAAACATAATCCAGTTTAGCTAAGTTGACAGTCCGCATCCACCCACTGTATGCACAGTTTGCCGTATAAATTCACATGGCCACAGACTGTGTGTGATTGTTTCTAGTGCGCTCCCCATTCTCGCCAATATTTGGTATTGTTCATTGGTTTTATCTATTTAGTGTAAAATTGTATCTCATTATTCATTGTGGTTTTAACTTGTATTTCCCCGATTAATGAGAAGTGAACATACATTCATACGCTTACTGACCACTTGTGTTTCCTCTTCTGTGGAAATGCCCATTCTTATCTCTTGGCTCATCTTTTTTTTTAAAATTTTTTTTATTTAAAAAAATTTTTTTTAATGTTTATTTATTTTTGAGACAGAGAGAGACAGAGCATGAATGGGGGAGGGTCAGAGAGAGGGAGACACAGAATCTGAAACAGACTCCAGGCTCTGAGCTGTCAGCACAGAGCCCGACGTGGGGCTCAAACTCACGGACAGCGAGATCATGACCTGAGCCGAAGTCAGCCACTTAACCGATTGAGCCACCCAGGTGCCCCTTGGCTCATCTTTTATTAGATAATCTTCTGTTCACTGATATGGTGAAAAACTTCATGTAATCCTATTATTAACTCTTTGTTGATATTTTATTTGCGAGTATCTTTTCCTAATTTGTGGTTTGTCTTTTCATTTTTAAAAAGTGTCCTTTAATGAATGTATGTCTTTCTTGATTTTGCAGTGGTGAATTTTTTGAGTTGTTAATATCATTATTTTCTGTGTTTTGTTTAGGAAATCCTTCCCTATACCAAGGCTATAAAACATTCTAAAAGTTTCACACATTTATTTCATATTTCTTGTTTAAATACTTGATGAGAGAATTCAATTACCATTGCTGTTGTTTATCCTGTATGGATAACCAGTTGTCCTAACACTAAATATTGAAAAGTTCTTCCCTTCTCACTAACCTACAAATGTTATATATTAAGTTTCCATATAGGTTAGATCTGTTTGGAGAGCTTTATGTAAATTACTCTTAGCTTTATAGTAAGCCTTGATAATACTTCTTTGGGAGTACTTTGGTTATTGGTGGATGTGAGGTCTTTCAAATAAATTTTCAAGTTATGAGTAACTAAAGGATTGTATTATATTGTTTTATTCAAGTTACAGTTAATGGGTAAGTCGGTTTGAGTTGAACAAATATATTTTTTACAGTGTCTGATTTTCACACATGAAATTTCTTCTCCAGTTTTAATCTTTTAATATCTTATGCAAAATTTTATCTGTTGGTAGAAAGTTCTTGTCCAATTTTCTTAGGGTTATTTCTAGGTAGCAAATAACTACTATTATTTTATTATTAAAGATGACTGCATCAAATAATTAAAGAATGTAAGTATTTTTTTAATATTTTTTCTCTAGATTATTTTTGGTTTATAACAGAATTATGTAGCTCAAATAATGGTATATATTTTTTTATTTCCATTTATTATGTCTTTTTTTCTGGCCTAATTATACTGTCTCGGGCCTTTACTACAATTTTTAAAATTATTTTTTTGGGGCGCCTGGGTGGCGCAGTCGGTTAAGCGTCCGACTTCAGCCAGGTCACAATCTTGCGGTCCGTGAGTTCGAGCCCCGCGTCGGGCTCTGGGCTGATGGCTCAGAGCCTGGAGCCTGTTTCCGATTCTGTGTCTCCCTCTCTCTCTTCCCCTCCCCCGTTCATGCTCTGTCTCTCTGTGTCCCAAAAATAAATAAAAAAAGTTGAAAAAAAAATTAAAAAAAAATTATTTTTTTATTGTGGTAAAACACATAAAATTTATCATCTTAACCATTTTTAAGTATGAAGTACACTAGTGTTAATTATGCCCATTGTTGTGTAGCAAATCTCTATAAATTTGTCATCTTGTAAAACTGAAATTCTATACGTATATAGCAACTGTTTTTCTTCTTTCCCCTACAGTCCCTGGCAAACACCATTCTACTTTCTGTTTCTAAGGGTTTGACTCTTTTAGATATTTCATATAAGTGGAATCATGTAGTGTTAGTCTTCTTGGAATTGGTTGCTTTTACTCGGCAAGTGTCCTCAAGGTTTATCCATCTTGTAACATATGATAAGATTTCCTTCTGTTTCAAGGCTGAATAATATTTCATTGGATGTACATACTACATCTTATTATTCATTCATTTGTTGATGGACATTTGGTTTGCTTCTACGTCTTGGCTGTTGTAGATAAGGCTGCAATAAACGTGGGTGTGCAAATATCTGAGATCATGTTTTTAATTGAGGAATGGAGTTGCTAGATCATATGATAGTTCCATTTTTAATATTTTGGGGATCCTCCGTACTATTTTCCATAAGAATTGCACCGTATTACACCCCCAACAGTAATTCTAAATTCTCCACTACCTTGCCAATGGTTGCTAATTAATTAATTAATTTATTTATTTATTGACAGCAGCCATCCTATTGGGTGTTAGGTGATATGTAATTGTGGTTGTGTTTTCCTGGTGATCAGGGATACCAAACATCTTTTCATATGCATGGTGGTCATTTTAATACCTTCTTTGGAAAAATGTCTGTTCAAGTCCTTTGCCTATTTTCAAATTGGATAATTTGTGGGTTTATGTTTATTTATATGAAATTTTTATATATTTTAGATATAAAACAGCATATTAACATATGATTGCAAATATTTTCTATAGTTCCACAGGTTATTTTTCATTCTGATTATTTTGTTGCACAGAAGTTAAGTTTGATCTATTCCATTTATGTATTTTTCTTTTGTGGCCTGTGTTTTTGGTGTCATTTACAAGAAATTGTTGCCAAATTCAGTGTCCTGCAGGTGTTTCTCTGTTTTCTTATAGAAGTTTTGTAGTGTCAGGTCTTATGTTTAAGTCTATAAATGATTTTGAGTTAATTTTTGTATATGGTGTAAGACAAGGGTCCAATTTCATTCTTTTGCATGTAGATATCTAAGTTCTCCATCACCATTTGTAGAATAGACTATCCTTTTTCTGTGTATAGTTTGTCACACTTCTCAGTGATCGTTTAACCATAAATGTGAGAATTTATTTCTGGACTTTCTATTCTGTTCTATTGATCAGTGTGGTTTTTTTAATGCTAGTACCATTCTGTTTTGATTACCATAGCTGTGTAGTACATTTTGAAATTAGGATGTGTGAGGTTTCCAATTTTGTTTTTCTTAAGAGTTTTTTTTTTAATTTCCTTGGCTATTCATGGTCTTTTGTGGTTCCATATGAATTTTAGAATTTTTTCAGTTTCTGCAAAAAGATGCCATAAAGTTTTGATAGTTGCATTGAATGGGTAGATCATTTTGGGTAGTGTGGATAATTTAACAATATTAAGTCTTCTGATCCATAATGTGAATATCTTTCCATTTATTTGTGTATTTAATGACTTTCAGTAATGTTTTTTTAGTTTTCAACATACTGGTCTTTCATTTTCTTGGTTAAGTTCATTCTTAAGTATTGTATTGGCACTACTAATGGAATTTAAACAAAAAATTCTTCCATAAATTGTTTGTTGTTAGTGTGCAGAAATGCAATTAATTTTTGTATGAGTTTGTGAATTAGTTTTAACTGTGTGTGTGTGTGTGTGTGTGTGTGTGTGTGTGTGTAATCTTTAGGATATTCTACATACACAGTATCATGTCCTCTGTGAACACAGATAATTTTACTTCTTCCTTTCTGATTTAGATCCATTTATTCCTTTTATTGCCTAATTATTTGGGCTAGAACTTCCATCACTGTGTTGAAGAGAAGTGGTAATTTATTCAAGAAATAAATTCCTCTTATTCACGGTGATTAATACTTTCGATGTGTGGTTGAATTGAGTTTTCTAGTATTTTATTGAAGATTTTTGTGTCATTATTCATCAGGGATATTGTAGTTATCTTTTTCTTATAGTATCTTTGTTTGACTTTGGTATCAGGGTAACGTTGGCCTAGTAAAATGATTTTTGAAGTGTTATATTCCCTTTAAGTTTTTCAAGGATTGATGTTAATTCCTCTTTAAATGTTTTGTAGAATTCTCTAGGGAAGCCATCTGGTCCTGGGCTTTTCATTAATTTTTTTCTCTCCCATTTGATTTATATGGACATCCATAACTGGAAAAAAAAAAGTGCCTCTGTACAGCCTCCCGAGACACCTGAGAGATTCATCCATCTGTGCACTTACTAGAGAGTGGACTGGACTGTGGCGGAGGTGGTGGAATTAGGAGCAGCAGAGGCAGTGATGACAGAAAAGGCAGTGAACTGACACAACTACACAAGGAGGTGTAGAGGAAAGGCACTGAGTGGGGGTCTGCCTGACTGCAGGTGCTGCAGTTGCTGCTGGAGACCATAGTGAGGAGGGGGAAGGAAAGGAAAGGGAAGTAGACAGAGAAGACTGCAGAAGGGCATCTCCTGCTGTCTGCTCTGGGAGGCAAAAGGATGAGCCATAGTTCTTAGGGACCCCCTTTCCCACCTGAGGGTACCCGCTAATGGGCCTTGGGAACAGCCAATGCCTCAAGCCATTGGTACACATACCTCCCCCACTCTGCCATCATGTCCTCCCCCCTTTTTTTTCTTTTAAATGTGTGTATGTACTGTCCACTCAGTAAGAGGAAGCAGAGACTTCTGTGATAGGTCACCTTCTGGAAAACAAAAGGAAGGCTCTTCACTACCAACTTGTTGAACTGTTAGAATCAAAGTAAACAAAAACTTGACTAAGTAAGAAAGGTGTTTGCTTCTTGAAATGCAGTGGCAGAGGCACTTCTCATCAAATACCATGAAAAATCATAATACAGTATCACAAAAATAAAATTTCCAGCAGTTGAACCCAAAGATGCAGAATATTATGCTCTAACATAAAAAAATGTAAAATTGTTGTTAAGAAAAAAATTAACGAGACACAAGGAATGTCATAAAGGCAATACAGTGATCTCAGGAATAAAACTGATGAACAGAAGGAGTATTTTACCAAAGAGATTAAAATCCTAAGAAAGAACTAAACAAACTCGACAGCTGAAGAACTTGATAAATGAGATAAAGAATGTGTTAGAATGCATTGGAAATAGAGCAGATCATATGGAAGAAAGATAGCAAGCTCAAGCATAGAAACAGAAAAATAGTTGAAGTGAAAAAGGGGAGAACTAAGATTTAAAAAAAATATATTTTTAAATGTTTATTTTTCAGAGAGAGACAGAATACAAGTGGGGGAGGGGCAGAGAGAGAGGGGGACACAGAATCTGAAACAGGCTCCAGGCTATGAGCTGTCAGCACAGAGCCTGATGTGGGGCTCAAACTCACGGGTGATGAGACCATGACTTGAGCTGAAGTTGGACACTCAACTGACTGAGCCACCCAGGCACCCTGAGAACTAAGATTTTTTAAAAGTGAAGGAACATTAGAATTGTCTAGCTCCATTAGAAAAGCCAATATAGGAGTAATGGGTATCCCAGAAGAAGATGGGAGGGCAAAGGGAGAAGAGATCACATTTAAAGAAATAATGGTTGAGAACTTCCCAAACCTGGAGAATATACGTAAGTCCATGAGGCTAATGGAACACCTTATTGTCTCAATGTAAAAAGACTTTTACACTATAACTGTCAAAATTCAAAGATAAATAATTTTAAAATCAACCTAGGAAAAAAAGACAGTAACCTACAAAGGTGTGCCTATTAGCAGGTTTCTCGACCAAAACTCTAGAGGCCAGGAGGGAATAGAATGATATCTTAAAAGTATTAAAAGTATTAAAAGATCAAAACTGCTAGCCAAGAATATTCTATTTGGCAAAGTTATCCTTCATATATGAAGGAGAAATAAAGGCTTTACCAGACAAAAAACAAAAACAAGCTGAGGAGTTCACCATTACTAGACCTGCCTTTGAACAAATGTTGAAAGGAGCTCTGTAAGCTGAAATATGACAGAAGTACACAAAACTTTGATTAAAGTGATGAGTAGTCAGAATTAGAATATTTCGACTCTTTAACTCTTTTTTAAAAATAGTATATTAGCGGTGGGGCACCTGAGTGGCTCAGTTGGTTAAGCCTCTGGTTTGGGCTCAGGTCATGATCTTGTGGTTGGTGGGTTAGAACCCTACATGGGGCTCTGTGTTGATAGCTCAGAGCCTGGAGCCTGCTTTGGATTCTGTATCTCTCTCTCTCGCCTCCCACGCTCGCAATCTGTCTCGGTCTCCCTCTCTCAAAAATAAATAATAAACATTACAAATATTAAAAAAAAATTAAAAATAAAGGAGGGGCACCTGGGTGGCTCAGTCATTGAGTATCTGATTCTTGATTTTAGCTTAGATCATGATCTCACAGTGCCATCTGACTGAGCCCTGTGTCAGGATCCACATTTGCATGGAGCCTGCTTGGGGTTGTCTCTGTCCCTCTCTCCCCCTCCCCCTCCCCCATCCCCCCTCCCCCCCTCCCCCCTCCCCTTCCCCTCTCCCCCTCCCCCTCTCCCTCTTCCCCTCTTTATCCCCCTCCCCCTCCCCCTCCCCTCTCCCCCTCCCCCTCCCCCCCCTCTCCTCCTCTCCCCCTCCCCCTCTCCTCCTCTCCCCCTCTCCCTCTCCCTCTCCCTCTCCCCCTCCCTCCCCCTCCCCCTCCCTCCCCCTCCCTCCCTCTCCCCCTCCCTCCCTCTCCCTCCCTCTCCCCCTCTGCCTCTTCTCCACTCACGCACACACTCACACTGTCTCACAAAATAAATAAACATAAGTACATAAATATTAAAAAATAAAAGACATCAGAAATAACTACAACTTCCTTACAGAATCACAGCATAAAAGAGGTAACTTGTGACATCAAAAATATGAAAAGAGAAGAGTAGAAGGATAGGATCTTTGTAGGTGAGTGAAGATTAAATTTCTATCAGAATAAAAAAGACTGTTTTATCTATAAGATGTTTTATGTAAAATTCAGGGTAACCATGAAGAAAAATCTAGAGCAGAGACAGGAGACCTTTTTTTTGGTGCAAAAGTGATATTATTGAAGCACAGGGACAGGACCTGTGGGTAAAAAGAGCTGTATTGGAGTTGTGAAGAGTGTTTATATACTGTGGGGTTGGGGGAGGTAAAAGCCAAAGGGAGGCCTCTGAAAGGACTTTCATATGCTAAGGAAGATTCATAAAATACTGGAGGCCTTATTATTCTCAAGCTAAGGTTGTTTTCTCTCTAGAAAGCTTTAACAGTAAGACCTTAAAAAAAAAAAAAAGCCTGAGCAAATCACCACAGAAAACCTCCAATGGACACAAGCCAGGCTGAGATAGAGGGAAAATGACAATGGAACAAAATAGCCAAAAGGAAAAAGATAAAATGGCGCTAGTAAACCCTTACATATTAATAATCACTATAAATGTAAAAAGATTGAACTCACCAATCAAAAGGCACGGAGAGCCTGGATGGATTAAAACAACAACAACAAAACAACCCTAAACAACCAAAAAACAAACAGGAAAAACAAGACCCAAATATACGCTGCCTACAGGAGACTCATTTCATTTCCAAAGACTCACATACGCTGAAAGTAGAAGGGTGGACGATGAATTTCCAAGCAAACAGAAATGGAAGGAACGCGGCCAAAGCTACTTACATTAGACAAAAGAGACTTCAAGCCAAGAAGTGTGAAAAGAGACAAAGAAGGTCATTATATGAAGATGAAAGCAGTCAGTATATCAGGAACATATAACAATTATAAATACTCCCAACACCCAAGTACCAGAATATATTAAGCAGTTAATAACAGGTCTTAAGGGAGAAGTGGACAACAATACAAGAGATTTCAATACCCTACTATCAGTAATGGATAGATTGTCCAGACCAAAAATCAACAAGTAAAGTTTGGAATTGAGCCACATTTTAGAAAATGGACACACACTTCTAAACCACCATTGACTCAATAATTCAAAAGGGAAATAAAAAAAGTATCTCAAATGAAAATGAAAGTGCAATATATCAAATACTGTGGTGCAGCAGAAGCAGTTCTGAGAGGAAAGTTGATGGCAATAACACATATGTTAGGAAATTAGAAAGATCTCAAAGAATTTAACTTTACCTTTCAAGGAACTAGAAAAAGCAGAATAAGTACAAAGCAGAAGGAAGGAAATAATAAGGCCAAGAACAGGAATAAATAAGATAGAGACCAGAAAACCAATATAAAGGATCAAAAAAACTAAACTCTGGTTCTTTGAACAATTAAACAAAATGGGTAAACTTTTAATTAGAAAAAGAAAAACGAAGACTTAAATAAAATTAAAAATGAAAAAGGAGACGTTACAACTGATACTGTAGAAATACATAAAGCCATAAGAGATTACTGTGAACATTTACATGCCAACAAATTACATAACTTAGAAGAAATGGATACATTCTAGAAACATACAACCTACCAAGACTGAATCAGGAAGAAATAGAAAATCCAAACAGACCAGTAATGGTTGAACCAGTGGTCAGTAAAAGATTGAATCAGTGTTTAAAAAAAAACCTCCCAACACAGACACTCCAAGACCAGTTTCACTGAAGAATTCTATTAAATACATTTGAAGGATTAACACCAGTTCATTCTCAAACTCTTCCAAAATATTGAGGAGGAAAGAATACTCTCAAACTCATTTTGTGAAGCCAGCATTGCTTTGCTCCCCAAATCAGATAAGAGCACCACAAGAAAAGAAAACTGTAGATTAATATCCCTGGTGGATATAGATGCAAACTGAACTCAGGAACATGTTAAAAGGATTATATACCATAACCAAGTGGGTTTTATCCCTGGGATGCAAATATTGTTCAACATATCCAAATCAATGAATTTAATACACCACATCAATAAAATGAAAGATCAAAATCACATGATCATTTCAATAGTTACAGGAAAAGCATTTCACAAAATACCTTTCCCTGATAAAAACCCTTAATAGAGTGGTTATAGGGGGAATGCCCCTCAACATAATAAAGTACATTTGTGACAAAGCCATAGATAACATTAAACTTAATGGAGAGAAATTGAAAGTATTTTCTCTCAGATCAGTAACAAAGCAAGAATCCCCACTCTCAGTATTCCTATTCAATATAGTGCTGAAAGTCCTAGCTAGAGCAATTTGGCAAGATAAAGATATAAAAGGCATCCAAATCAGAGAGAAAGAAGCAAAATTGTCCTTATTTGCTGATATGATCCAATATACAGAAAATCTCAAAAGAATCAGGCAATAAACTATTGTAATTAATCAATTTCTGTAAAGTGTCAGGATACAAAACCAATAACAGAAATCGATTGCATTCCTTTACACGAATAATGAAGCATCTGTAAAAGAAAGAAAACCACCCCATTCATGATAGCATCAAAAACAATAAAATACATATGAATGAATTTAACAAAATAAGTGAAAGATTAGTACAATGAAAAGTATAAAACTTTGCTGAAAGAAATTGAAGACCTAAATAAATGGAAAAACATCCCATGTTTATGGATCATAAGAATGAATATAAGTGGCTATATTACTCAAAACTGTCTACATATTTAGTTCAGTCCCCATCAAAATACCAAAGATATTCTTCACCAAACTGGAAGCAATCCAAAGATTTGTATTGAACCACAAAAGCCCCCAAATAGTCCAAGCAATTCTGAGAAAAAAGAACAAAGCTAGAGGTATTACACTTCCAGATTTCAAACTGTACTATAAAGCCATAGTACCAAAAACAGTGTGATGCTAGCACAAAAGTAGACACATTTACCAGTGGAACAGAAGAGGGAACCTAGGATTAAAGCCCAGCATATACAGTCAGCTATTTGACAAGGGAGTCAAGAGCATCCAATGAGGAAAGCATAGTCTCTTCAGTAAATGCATTGAGAAAACTGAAGAAACACATGTAGAATGTGAAATTGGACCCTTATCTCATACCACTCACAAAAATTAAAATGGATCAAAGATTTAAACTTACGACCTGATACCATAAAACTAAAAAATATAAGAAAGAAGTTCATTCATACTGATTTTGGCAATAATTTTTTTGGGCATGATGCTAAACACAAACAACAAAAGAAAAAATCAATAAATGGGACTACAGTAAATTTAAAACTTTTGCGCAGCAAATTAAACACCACCATGACAAGACAACCTATAGAATAGGAGAAAATGTTTGCAAATCTTGTATTAGAAAAGGGACTAACATCCAAAATATATAAAGGAGTCATGTAACTCAAAAACAATAAACAATCGAAATAAAAATTGGGCAGAAGAACTAAATAGACATTTCTCCAAAGAGGACATCAAAATGGCCAACTTAAGGAGTGAGATAGTGCTTAGTGATCAGGACTAAACCTTCTGTTGGCATAGATTGAATGTGTGGAATTAATTTAACAGACAACTTTGAAGAGTTTCCTTGTAGCAGACTGTGCTGAGAGTTGGAAATACCGCAGAAGCTGCAATTGACAAAAACCTGCCTGATAACTCAGAGATCTGGCCCACTCAGTGCTGGGTTTGGGGATCCTCAAGGATTAGCTTTCTAATCAGAAAGAAAACAACATGTTTTCACATTGTACTTCCTTTTAAAAATCATCTTGGCAATGTTATGGACATCATGTAGAACATAATATTCTAAAAGTTTATTCTGATTGTAAAAACAATGCATGCTGGCTGAAGAAGTACAGGCAAAAGAAAATAAATATGACCAAATAATGTAACTATCTAATATTAACTTTTATAGGCTAACATTTTGTCCCCCAAATTAACATAATTTTGAACATGTTGTCTTGCTGTCTGCTTTTTCTATTTTATATTTGAATAAATACAAAATTATTAAATACCTACTGTGGAAATACTTAAAATATCCACAAGTATAAAAGATCCATTGGTTACAAGGTTACCATCCAAAGTTTAGCACTATTAATGTCTTATACATATTTTTTGGTAACATTTATACACATAGTGTTTTAAAATTTGCCATATCTAGAAGTTAATGTCTTTATTTTCTCATTTAAGTTTCCATCCTTTGGTTATTCACTTATGCATTTCCCTAATTGAGGCCGATATAATTTATAAAGTTGATTGTTCTGTTTTTCAAATGATAGATTTGTTGAACTGGAATATATTTGGGTGAATGAATCTGAGTTTTTGGTGCATAAGTACACAATGTCTAACGGCTTTTCATAATATTCTTAAATTCTCAAAAGTAGTTTCTTGAGAGATTTGCATGCCTATATTGTGCTAATAGTGGGTTGTAAAATCTTTTAGAATAATATTTCAGGCAAAATGGTTCTCTCTTTCTTATACTGAATGTCCTGTTTCTATTCGTAGTCTAAATCTTTTCCAGTCTCTTAAGTGGCTATTAGAATTCTTCACTAGGATGAGGCTTTAAGGGAGCATTCTTTTCCCAGTATAAATGTCTAGTTTTGAGGTTGGCCAGTGCAAGTTATGGAATCAAAGCAAACCTGATAGTCAGTAGACTCTGAAGTGCACTCAGGTTGACAGGACGGGTAGACCATGAGTTCTACCCACATTTGAATTTTGGCGTTACGTCCTACCAGATGTGTAACCTTGGCTCTCTGTGTATCAGTTTCCTCATAGGATATTACACTTATTGTACTTTTCACCTATAAAATTTCTATTTGATTCTTTTTTATATTTTTTCTTTCTTCAGATTGTCTATTTTTTGAGACATCGTTCTCCTGGTTTCCTTCAGTTGTTTGTCTATGGTGTCCTTTGGCTCTTTGAGCATCTTTATAGGTCATGAGGAGATGTTTTACAGATGATGTTAAGAGAAAAAAATGATAATATATGTGAAGCATTTACAGTAATTCTTGGCTCATCTGTAGTAAGCTCTCAGTAAATACCAGCTTATTATTATGTAGGTTGCTCTGACCCACTCTTGGCTTCGGTAACATAAAAATCTTTTAAGTAATAACCTGAGGAATGTTCTTGCAAAATTCCTGTCAATGAGGTTACCATTGTTATATTTAGTTTTATGTTTTTCTGTCACTGATGCTTATAAAATGAATCAGTAGCATATAAAACTCCTTACAGAAACCAGTAAAAACTCTTCTCATAATGGTGAGGCAAGGCTAGTCTTTTTACAATGCCATGGTAAAGGAAATTGATACTGGCACAAGATGAGAGATGGAACAACAAAAACAAACTTAGAATCATTCAAAGAGTCATAAATCAATGGAGAAGAGAATCCTCCTTCTGTCATTCTCTGGGATACTTGTTAACCAAATGACAAAGCTTCCTACCCAGTCAAAACAATTTAAATTCTTAGCTTGAGGGGGAGGGAGTTAAGATGACAGAGAAGTAGTGGGACCCTGGGCCCTCCTCACCCCTCAAACACAGCTGTATTGAGGTCAGATCACTTGGAATTCCCAGGAAACTGATGGGAGGACTGGCAGAATGATCTTCATGGTTGTCAGGTGACCGCATAACAGGTAAGAGAGGTTCTATTCTGGAGGAATGGAGCAAGTCCAAGTGGTGCTAGATGATTTAAGATTTTAAGTTTTAAATCCTGTCATGTGCCAAAGATAAAATGCAGGAGGACTGTGGCATAGGGCATGCTGACTGCTCTCACTATTCTTTGAGGGCTTCCTGAACAGTAGGGGGTAAGAGATCCCCTGTCTGGGGGGGGGGGGAGGGGCGGTGCCTTTTCCCCCCAGTACCAATATGGTGGGACTTCAGAGAGCAACACAGTGGCCCCCAGTGGAGGCGGGACCCGCCTACACCAAACCCACCCCACTGTGCCTGGCAACTGCATGTTTACTGGGGCAGGTCTGACTGACGAGTCAGTGCAGCGGGCCTGTCCTCCAGAAGACCAGCCCAGGCAGCACCCCCGCGTGCACCAAGTGTACTGATAATCGAGTTCTTCAGAACAACATCTGCAATTCTGATGGAAATAGGACCAGGCTTACTTGTTCTTCTTTGTTTCCTCCTTTGGAATCAAGCTTATGGTTTTTTGTTGGTTTGATAATTTGCTTTTTCATTTCCTTTTCTCTTGTTTTTTGGATCAGGCTTCTTCTTTTCCTTTTTAGATTTTATCTTTTCTTTTTCTTTGGATTCAGGCTTACAGTTTTTTTATTGTTTGTTTTTTTGTTCCTTTTCCGTTTCTCTCTCTCTTTTTTTTCTTTTGATCAGGCTTTTTTTGTCTCTTTTTTTTCCTCCCCCCACCCACCTTTATTTCCAGGCTTATTTTAACAAATAAATCAAAGCACACCTAATTAAAGATCCAAACGCTCCCCACTGCAAGCAAGGAGGAGCTCTGCAGAAGACTGACCAGTGGAAAAGAGTAGCCAAAATGCAACAGCAGAGGGTACACAACATATACTAGAAACACTTACAGAAATACCAGACCCTGGACAGTGTATGATCCCTTTTTACTATAGCAGTACTCTCAAGTGCAGGAACCATGACAAGCTTTCAAAACATGCAAAAGAAAGAAACTTAGCCAAAATGACAAGATGAAGGATTTCTCCACCAAAAGAAAGGTCAGGAAGAAATCACTGCCAGGGACTAGTTCAAAACAGATAGAAGCAATATATCTGAACAAGAATTTTGAACAACAGTCATAAGACTACTAGCTGAGCTTGAAAAGAGCATAGAAAACACCAGAGAAATCCTTTCTGCAGAGATCAAAGACCTAAAAACTAGTCAGGCTGAAATAAAAAATGCTACAAATGAGATGTAAAACGAACCGGATATAGTTACAACAAGGATTGAAGAAACAGAATAGGTGATACAGAAAATAAAATTCTATAAAATAATGAAGCTGAAAACAAGAGAGAAAGAAAACTAGCAGATCATGAAGGTAGACTTAGGGAACTCAGTGATTCTATAAAACAAAACAATATCTATATATAGGAATCCCAGGAGAAAAAGGCTGGGGAAAAGGGGCAGAGGGTTTATTTGCACAAATTATAGCTGAGAACTTTCCTAATGTAGGGAAAGGAACAGGCATTCAAGTCCAAGAGGCACAAAGAACTCCTCTCAAAATCAACAAAAACAGGTCAACACCACAACATACCATATCGAAACTTGCAAAATACAAAGATAAAGAATTCTGAAAGCAGCTAGGGACAAATGGGGCTTAACCTACAAGGGTACACACATAAGGTTAGCAGCAGATCTGTCCACTGAAACCTAGCAGGCGAGAAGGGAGTTGCAGAAAATATTTAACGTGCTGAATGGGAAAAATATGCAGCTAAGAATTCTTTATCCAGCAAGATTGTCATTCAGAATAGAAGGAGAGATAAAGAGTTTCCCAGACAAAAACGAAAGGAGTTCATGAGCACTAAACCACTAAAGAAATTTTAATCAGCGCTCTTTGAGTGGAGGAAACAAAGAAGTAAAAGCAACAAAGACTAGAAGGGACCAGAGAACATCCCCAGAAATACCAATTCTACAGGTAACGTTAATTTTCAGATCACAACGCTATGATACTTGAAGTCAACCACAAGAAAAAATTTGGAAAGATCTCAAATGTTAAAGAACATCCTACTAAAGAGTGAATGAGTTAACCAGGAAATTAAAGAAGATATTTACAAAATACATGGAAATTAAAATGAAAACACGACAGTCCAAAACCTTTGGGATGCAGCAAAGACAGTCCTAAGGGGGAAGTTTATTGTAATTCAGGCCTATTTCAAGAAGTAAGAAAGCTCCCAAATACATAACTTAACCTTACACCTAAAGGACCTAGAAAAGGAACAAGCCTAATGCTAGCAGAAGAAGGGATATAATAAAGATGAGAGAAGAAATAATATAGAAACAAACAAAAAAAACCCAAGAGAACAGATCAATGAAACTAAGAACTGGTTCTTTGAAAGAATTAACAAATTGATAACCCCTAGCCATACTTAGCAAAAAGAAAAGAGAAAGGACCCAAATAGATAAATTAACAAAGGAAAGAGGAGAGATCACAACCAGCACCATAGAGATACAAACAATTACAAGAGAATACTATGAAAAATTATATGCCAACAAACTGGGTAATGTGGAAGAAATGGACAAATTCAAAGATACTCATGAAACAGGAAGAAATAGAAAATTTGAACAGACCCATAACCAGGAAAGAAATTGAATGAATAATCAAATATCTCCCAACAAATAGGAGTCCTGGGCCAGATAGCTTCCCAGGGGAATTCTACCAGACATTTAAAGAAGAGTTAATACCTATTGTTTTGAAGCTATTCCAAAAAATAGATATGGAAGGAAAACTTCCAGGCCAATATCCCTAATGAACATGGATGCAGAAATTCTCAGCAAGGCACTAGTAAATCGAATTCAACAGTACATTGAAAGAATTATTCACCATGATCAAGTGTGACTTATTCCTGGGCTGCAGGGCCCATTCAGTATTTACAAACCATTGTGACACAGTACTTTAATAAAAGAAAGCATAAGAATCATAGGGTCTTGTCAATAGATGCAGAACAAGCATTTGACAAAATACAGCATCCATTCTTGATAAAAACCTTTAATGAAGTAGGGATAGATGGGACATACCTCAATTTTGTAAAGGCCATATATGAAAGACCCACAGCTAATATCATCCTCAGGAAAAAATGAGAGCCTTTCCTCTACAGTCAGGGACAAGACAAGGAAGTCCATTCTCACAATTACTATTTACCATAGTATTGGAAGTCTTAGCCTTAGGAATCCGAAAACAAAAAGAAATAAAGAGCATACAAATTGGCAAGGGAAAAGTGAAACTTTCACTATTTGCAGATGATGTGATACTCTATGTAGAAAACCCAAAAAACTCCCATCAAAAATTTGCTAGAACTAATACATGAATTCATCAAAGTCACAGGATAGAAATGTGCAGAAATCTGTTGCATTTGTATACACCAGTCATGAAGAAGCAGAAAAAGAAATCAGAGAATCAATATTATTTGCAGTGGCACCAAAAAGAATAAGATACCTAGGGATAAACCTAACTAAAGAGCTAAAAGATCTGTACCCTGAAAACTATAGAATGTCTATGAAAGAAAGTGAAGAGAACACAGAGAAATGGAAAAACATTCCATGCTCATGGATTAGAAGAACGGACATTGTTAAAATGTCTGTACTACCCAAAGCAATCTACACATTTAATGTAATCCCTCTCAAAATACCACTTCACTTTTCTCAGAGCTACGATAAACAATCCTAAAATCTGTACTGAACCACAAAAGACCCTGGATAGCCAAAGCAATCCTGGAAAAGAAAATAAAACTGGAGACATCACGATTCCACATTTCAAGATATATTACCAAGCTGTAGTCATCAAGACAGTATGGTATTAGCACAGCAACAGATACATATATCAATGGAACAGAATAGAAAACCCAGAAATGGACCCACAATCAAATGGTCAACTAATCTTTGACAAAGCAGGAAAGAATATCGAATGGAAAAAAGACAGTCTCTTAAACAAATGGCATTGGGAAAACTGAAGAGTGACATGAAGAAGAATGAAACTGGACCGCTTTTTTACACTATACACAAAAATAAACTCACAATGAATGAAAGACCTAAATGTGAGATAGGAAACCATCAAAATCCTACAAGAGAAAACTGGCAGCAACCTCTTTGACCTTTTTGAGAAGGTGACTTCTTGACATGTTGCTGAAGGCAAGGGAAACAAAAACAAACATGAACTGTTGGGACTTCAAGACCAAAAGCTTCTGCATAGTGAAGGAAACAGTCAACAGATCTAAAAGGAAGGATATGGAATGGGAGAAGATATTTGCAAACAGCATATCTGATAAAGGGATAGTATCCAAAATCTATGAAGAACTTATCAAGCTCAACTTCCAAAAAACAAAGAACCTAGTTAAGAAACAGGCAGAAGACATGAATAGAGGCTTTTCTAAAGAAGACATCCAAATGGCTAACAGACACATGAAAAGATGTTCAATATCACTTATCAGGGAAATACAAATCAGAACCACGTTGAGATGTTTCCTCATCCCTGTCAGAATGGCTAAAATTAATAACACGAGAAACAGGTTTCTTGTGGCGAGGATGCAAAAAACAGGGGAATCCCCTTGCACTGTTGATGGGAATGCAAACTAGTATAGCTATTCTGGAGAACGTTATGGAGGTTCCTCAAAAAAACTAAAAATAGAATTACTCTATGACCCTGCAATTGCACTATTAGGTATTTACCCAAAGGATACAAAGTTAGATATTTGAAGGGGTACATGCACCCCAGTGTTTATAGCAGCATTATCAACAATAGCCAAACTATGGAGAGAGCCCGAATGTCCATTGACTGATGAATGGATAAAGAAGAGGTCATGTGTGTGTATCTACACACACACACACACACACACACACACACACACACAGGAATATTACTCAGCCATCAAGAAGAATGAAATCTTGCCAGTTTCAGTGACATGGATGGAGCTAGAATGTATTATGCTAAGTGAAAGAAGTCAATCAGAGAAAGAAAAATATTGTATAAGCTCATTAATAAGTAGAGTTTAATAAATAGAACAGATCAGGGTGCCTGGGTGGCTCTGTCGGTTAAGCATCTGACTTTGGCTCAGGTCATGATGTCACGGTTCGTGAGTTTGAGACCCACATCGGGCTCTGTGCTGTAAGCTCAGAGCCTGGAGCCTGCTTTGGAGTCTGTGTTTGCCTTTGTCTCTGCCCCTCCCCTGCTTGCTCTCTGTCTCTCTCTCAAAAAGAAAGAAAGGGAGAGAGAGAAAGAAAGAGAAAAAGAGAGAAAGAAACAAACAAAGAGGAGAGAGGGAAACAGACCACAAGAGATTCTTCACAATAGAAAACAAATTGACAGGGGGGGCGCCTGGGTGGCTCAGTCGGTTGAGCGTCCGACTTCAGCTCAGGTCACGATCTCACGATCCGTGAGTTCGAGCCCCGCGTCGGGCTCTGGGCTGATGGCTCAGAGCCTGGAGCCTGCTTCAGATTCTGTGTCTCCCTCTCTCTCTGCCCCTCCCCCGTTCATGCTCTGTCTCTCTCTGTCTCAAAAATAAATAAATGTTAAAAAAAAAAAGAAAGAAAACAAATTGACGGGTGATAGAGGGCAGTGGGAGATGGGTTAGATGGTTGATGGGTATTAAGGAAGGTACTTGTGATGAGCACTGGGTTTTGAATGTAAGTGATGAATCACTGAATTCTGCTTCTGAAACCAATATTGTACTGTATGTTAACTTACTAAAATTTAAGTAAAAAAGATAATTTTTTACTTGAATTTATAAATTTATTTAAATTTCTTAATGATCAAAGGGTTATATTTTTAAGTTTGCCAAAATTTAGAATAAAGTTAAAGCAAATTTTATCAAAATTTTCAAATGGATATTTTCTCAAGTTATAAAAAAATGTATTTTAAACTGTTTACATTTAACATAAACATAAAAAGTTTAACATTGAAAAACATTCGCTACAGATATGACCTATCATTAATGTCATTATTATATGCAAAACTCATTGAAATACATAAAGTATTTCTCTGTGATCAGCCAATTCTCAAAGAGAACTCAGTCTAAATGGAAATAGTAGGTTAAACAGGAGATGAATTAGCTTCCAGATGTTGGGGTTTGCACATAGTCTAAGCTTCACAAAAACCATGTGAAGTACAAATAGGTTTCCATCGAATTGGTGAAGAGACTGAAACTAAGAGAGGTTCAGTACCTTGCCCACATCTACATTTTGGTAATAATAGCTAAGGCCACAGCCCTTCCCTATAAACGTATGTCAAATTCAGTCTCATTAATAATCTTATTAACACAAAGTTAAATAATTGTATGATACTTCTGTCTATTAAAGAGTGTCAGCTTAAAAATATCAAAACTTGTATAGGTATGATAATGTCATTTATGAGTTAAAAAAGGAATACAAATATAAATAAACATGAGATATACTTTTGAGTCCTTTTGCGCTATTAATGATTGTGAAGTTGACAACATGAAAAATTCTTCGATATAAATGTTAAGTTAAAAATAAGATATTAGGGGTGCCTGGGTGGCTCAGTTGGTTAAACGTCTTCCTCTTGATTTCATTTCAGGTCATGATCTCATGGTTTGTGGGTTCAAGCCCTATTTTGGGCTTTGCTTGGGATTCTCTGTGTCTCTGTCTCTGCTCTTCCCCCACTTTCTTGCTGTCTGAAAACTAAATAAACATTAAAAAAATAAGATATATAGAATTTATCCTGTAATCCCATCTAGCTTCAAAAAGAGTAGTGAACAAAAAATATAAAACAAACCATGTAGACAGTTATTCTTCATTCGTCTAATTCTCCAATTTCCCTGTCAGGCATTTGTTTTTTCCAAAGTGAAACTCTAAGTGTCAGTTTGAAAAAAGAATGTAAAAGCATGGGATGTATTTCTTAGATTAAAAAATAAGTCTGTTAGTATTAATTTCTTTCCATCCCTTCCTTAACCAAGGCAACGGGCTCTCTTTTCCAACTTGAAGTGTAATAAAGGCCACCTGGGTTATTTTCATATTCTCTGCCAACTGGCACAACAAGAATGTAGATTCGTATTTTCACTGGGGAATTGGGGGCAAGTGGTGACAATACTCCTTTATACCAGAGACAGTTTGCTGCTGTAACTCATGATTGTTTAAATTACTTCAACAGTGTAAATGTTGAAGTTACAAATTTTGACAACTCAGAATCCTTTGATACATAATTTGAATGTCATCAAGACTTACTAGCCAGTGAGTATAAATGACATATTAATAAGATCCTCAGTTTTATTGATTTACTCACACCTATATTAAGTGGAAACTTAGTCTTCAGATGATTCTGAACGTGTCCAAGGAGTGCTCAGTAGTAACATGTGTGACCCAATTAAAGTGCTCTTGGAAAATTATATGGGAATTAAATATTTGCAGATTCATATAGAATACTAATGTTATTCTTTATAGGGTCCTAAATATGACTGCCTCATCCTTTTCATCCCTCATTTATTAAAACAGCCAGTATGGAAATATAAATTCTTCTTAGACAATTCTGTAATGTATAATTATCTTCTCTTTTTTTGCTAGCTATTTTTTCTTGGAGGAACTTGCCCTTTTTAAAAGGTGTTTTCATCTACAGTGTTATGTTGTCAGATTGCCAGTTGTCATCTTTTATGAATGCTGTTCTATGACAACATACTTGTTTTTAAAAATGAATATGTCTTTCTGGACGCTGCTAAGAGAAGTCCAAAGATTTATATAAAGAAAAAGTTGAGACTCATTTTATTGCAAAAAAGATTTAGATCATAATCAACTCTACATACTGAATATGTGAAAATAAGTGCCAATCCAAAGAAAAAAAATACAATTATTTTTAAAGAACAGACAAAAATAGTGCCTTAGTATTTAAACAAAAAAAAAAAACAAACAAAAAACTTGACCCTCCAATTATACCCTACTCACCAAAAATGTGACCACTTATAGGTGGATTTTGATGCTCTTATCATTTTTTGTGAAAAAGAGATATTCAACCATATAGGAATGGGGACCATTTTAGAGTCTATTTATCATGGTTTTTATTGTAAGAACTACCACATGGATAATAAACAGCTGTATTTATGTAATTATACAAGTGAAAAGGACACATGATTAATTATCTTTTTTAAAATTGCTTTTTGGTTACCTGCTATTTATTCAATGGGAAATGTAGGGATTTTAATTAATAATTACAGTAATAACTAAGTATTGAAGGTATATCATAGGACAGACTTTTTAAGATAGAGTACTTCTAATTTTAATGAAAATATTATGAATAAGAAAATTGAAGCTTAGGATTAAAAAAAATTGACCGTGGAAAAAACGCAAATACTGTATTTCATCCAACTTAAGATGCATTGATTAGAAGACATACCATTTTCTCACATACCACTAAAAATGTTGATAGTACTTATTTTGTGACATAATACTCTTTTCTGACTTGAAATTTCATACATACTGAAGGATCTCCTTTACGCTTAATTTGGCATATATATCTTCATATAAATATGTTTTACATATTTAAAAGGAAAATATAGGTCAATGGATTAGGTAAGATATTCTTAATATTCATATTCAGAGCCTGATTTTTCTGAATCAACATTTTGATGCTAATAAACCACGTGTTTTGCACACATAGTCCTCTGCGGCTCTCTCATACCAGAAAAGTTAGTGGAACAGCATTTTTTTAAGGAATCCCTAAAATAATTTAAATCTTTTTGCATCAAAATTAAATCTGGCTTTGCAAGTAGGTAGAACTCTTCTACTCCATTATCACCACTAACTCACAATCACTTGCTTCTAGAATTAAAATGTATTTTACTACTGTGTCCAAGTTTGTTTTCCCAGTCACAGACACACGTTTTGCTACTTTGCCCCAAACCTCTGGTGTTTACTCATATACAGGCAATGGCAACTGCATCATGACCGGCTGAATGTTTCTTGTCTTCAAGAATTGTGAAATGTGAAAAACAAATGTGCGTCACAGAAAAATGAAGTGCAGTAATGGTTAGACCCACAATTTAGACTCTGATCCATATTATTTCAAAGCATATTTTTCCTTCATCTTACTGACTCTTTAAAAATGGCAGTCTACATAATTAAAGACTGCTAGATTAGACTGTGGGCCTCTTTAGATATGTTTAGCTATTTTTTTCCCCTTGTGACAGCAAAAACAACTGAAAATATGTTATTTCTTGTATTTTGCAAATGGTCTAAGGGATGTGTTCTTTCTCAAAACAAACTTATTTTTATAGGTTATATTTAGGAGACTGTACAGGTATTCTGAACTCAATACTATCTTATCTCCAAAGTGGCTTTGATTGCAGATTTCTGTCAAGATATAGGATTTAATAAAAAACAACCAAAACAAATACAAAGCTGCTATTTATGAGAAAATCAGTTCAGAATATTAAAGCTATTTGTTTTTAAGACCTCTCCTAAATTTGAGTTTCTAACTTAAAAACAAGTCTTACTCTTGTTACTTTGTATTTTATTCATAGATTATAAATGATGGATTGCTACTATAAAAAGTTCTGGACTTAATATAATAAAATTAATATATTGCAATAAATTAACACTTGGAGTCATTTAATATTTACATGGTTATCTGCTGTAAAAAATAAGCTGAAGTACCTGTGTTATCTTAAAAGAGAATGTAGATAGTGGAAGAAAAATGTGGACTTTTCAAAATGAAATATTTCACTTACACAGGGAAATATGCTGGTATGGAATATACAAGCTGGTTTTCATGACTCCGTAACATGAAGTTACCTTTTTTTCTGGATCTTCCTTTTCTGGAACTTTGTGACTAGTAATCACACTTCTCTGGGTCCATTAGTAGCTAGACTTTGAGTACATACTGGCTAACTTGGCCTTATATTGGCTCCCAATGACTATAGACTGAGACTGTGTGTCTTCTGTCCTGTGATAGTCTAGTGACTCAAGTCCAGGTTGCTGCTAGGGAACCACTCAAGTTGCTTTGACAGAGCCCACGGGTGGCCTACTGGCTCATCAAATAATTCATTGCATCACAGGACACTGAACAGCTAACCTCCAGTGCCTGACTCACTGCACATGACCACACTGGGTTACCTAGTTTATTTGATGTAGGCATGCTTCTTAGTGGTAACACAGTAAAATCTGTCCTTGTTGCTGTCCTCAGTTTATTTAATGTACTCCCTTGCTGTATGAGCTCAATTGTAAAAAAGAGAAATAGGGAGTTACATGTATAGATAGCTCTCGTACTTTGATATCATGTTTCTGTGATCACATTTATCTGAAAATATGAAAAGTTCCCTACCTCATATTAAAATTTTCTCCTTCTTTCCAACTCTAATATCTGTTTAAGCCTTACTGAAAAAAAAAATACCTACTGTAATTAAATAATAAATGAAGCTATGAGCTATCAAACTCCATTATGATAGAATTTGGAAGTATTTTTTCAATAGAGTAACTTGGCTTATTAAAGCTATATAATCCTATTTTTGTGAATGACTGAATCTGAATTTACACTTTTGTTTATCTTGGTCTACTGAATTCCTTTTTCCTGTGCCTGTGGTTGTCAAGGATTTTGTAACCACATCACCAGATACAAAGAAACCACGTTACAAAAGCTTATGTTTCCTTTTATGGAGATATGATTAAATGCTAACAGCATTCACAGTACCCATGTACTCTGGCAAAGCATTGAGCTGGATGTAGGTCTTTTCCCAATGAAATTTTAAGCTCTTGATAGTCCTGCCTTCAGAGAGGTATGAGAGTAGGAGTAAACATCTGCTTCTGGGCATGGTGGTACAAAGCAAGGAACATCTAAGGTCTATCAGTATACTTGTTGGTTCTAATAATAGAGCAGCAGTATTTTGTTCCCTGTTAGTATGGATCAATCACTTCTAACACCAAAATATCTTTTTCTGTATACTTACTTGGTTTCAATCTAAGTGTTCACGCTGCTGGAAACATTATTGTGTTGCTTGGTAGAGATTGTTTTCTTGAATACCAAAATATCTAAACAATATGATCCAGGGTCATGGGAATTAGAAGCAAATAATGGAGAACACACTGAGGCTTAATGGAAGGGTTCTGGGAGGGGGGATGGGCTAAATGGGTAAGGGGCACTAAGGAATCTACTCCTGAAATCATTGTTGCACTACATGCTAACTAATTTGGATATAAATTTTAAAAAATAAAAAAACTAAATTAAAAAAAAACAAATATTTTGCTACTGAGTCATGAACTGCCCTTCCATTGAGTTCTAGACTATGAGAGAAACAGTAACACATCTGGGATGCTTATCCTGCAACCAGGACCTGCCAGGAATCTTTATTGTTTTAGATCCCACTAATGCTTTTTTTTCTGGCCATCTTGGTATGTCAGTAGAAGCACAAAAAAGAAATTGGTATAGGTTGCTTTAAAAATGGAAACAATTCACTAAATCTGGTACTTCTCTCTTAAGAGTACAAGGTGCAGCAATTCTCTTCTCACTTTCTCAGTTGAAACTTGATTGATGAGGCCCTCTTGTATTTTCAGATAATGTATATATGTACATTGTATATATGGACCGTATTTATTCATTCATCAGTGGGCACTTAGGTGGTATCCGTGTCTTGGTGGTTGTCTTTAATGATGCAGAGAAAATGGAGGTGCAGATACCTCTAGTAGATATCTAGTAGTGGGAATGCTGGATCGTATGGTATTGATTGCTATTTTTAATTTTTTGAGGAATTTCTGTACTGTTTTCCACACTGGCTACAGCAGTTTACATTCCCACCAACAGTACATAAGGACTTCCTTTTCTCCACATTCTTGGCAGCATTTGTAATCTTTTTTTTTTTCTTTTTGATTATGACCATTCTCACAGGTGTGAGGTGAAGTCTCATTGTGATTTTTGATTTGTGTTTCCCTGATGATCAGTGATGTTGAACATCTTCTCATACACCACTTGGCCATTTGTATGTCTTCTTATGAAAAAAAAAAATGTTTCATGAGTTTTTTATGTGTTTTGGAAATTAATCTCTTACCAGATAAATGACTTACAAACATTTTTCCTATTCTGTAGGTTTTCCCTTTCATTTTATTGATTATTTGTTTTGACAGGCAGATGGTTTTTAGTTTAATATGGTCCCGCTTGTTTATTTTGTTCTCATTGCCTGTGCTTTTGTTTAAGCCTTACTGAAATATTTTGGTGTCATATGCAGAAAAAATATTTCCAAGACCAATGTCTAGGAGCTTCTTCCATACATTTTTTTCCTAGGTGTTTTATTGTTTCAGGTCTTGCATCTAAGTCTTTAATTCATTTTGTGTTAATTTTTGTGAGTACTGTAATATAGGGGTCCAATTTCTTTTACATATGAACATCCATTTCCCTAGCAACATTTCTTAAAGACTATCCTTTCCCCTTTAAGTATTCACGGCACCCTTCTTGAAAATTACTTGACCATATATGTGTAGGTATATTTCTGGGTTGTCAATTCTGTTTCTTTTGCTTATATGTTTATTTTTATGCCAGTACTTTACGATTTGGATTATTACAGCTTTGTAACATAGTTGGAAATTCAGAAGTGTGGTGCTTCCAATTTGGTTTTCTTTTCCAAGATTGCTTTGGCTATTCAGGGTTAAGTGCCATATAAATTTTCGGATTATTCTATTTCTGTGAGAAATGTCATTGGAATTTTGATTGGAATTGCATTAAATCTATAGATGGCTTTGAGTCATATGGACATTTTAGCAATAATGATTCTCTGATCCATGAACACTGGATATCTTTGCATTTATTTGTTTCTTCTTCTGTTTGTCTCATCAGCGTCTTACATTTTTCATTGTACAAGCCTTTCACATCCTGGTTAAATTTAATCCTAAATATTTGATTGTTTTTGATGCTATTGTAAATGGGATTGTTTATTTTGTTTTTAGATAGTTTTTTGTTAGTTTATAGAAATGCAACTGAAGTTTGTTGATTTTGTATTCTGCAACTTTACTGAATTTATTAGTTGTAACAATTTTTGGTGGAGTATTTGTGAGTTTCTATATATAAGATCATATCATCTGCAAACAGATAATTTTACGTTTTTCTTTCTGATTTGGATGCCTTTTGTTTCTTTTTCTTGCCTAATTGCTTGCTAGGACTTCCAGTTTCACGTTGAACAGGAGTGAACAGTAGGCACCATTGCCTTATTCCAGGTCTTACAAGAAAATCTTTCACCCCTTTACCATTGAGTATGATGTTAACTGTTGACCTGTCCTATATTGCCTCTGTTCTGTTGATATATGTTCCTTATATAATTACTTTTTTGAGAGTTAACATAAAAGGATGCTAAATTTTGTAAAATCGTTTTTTCGTTTTTAGTGTTTATTTTGAGAGAGAGAGAGAGAGAGAGAGAACAAGTGCACATGAGTGGAGGAGGTGCAGAGAGAGAGAGGGGGATGGAGAGAGAATCCCAAGAGGCTCTGCTGTCAGAGCTGACAGCACAGAGCCTGATGCGGGGCTTGATCTCACGAACCATGAGATCATGACCTGAGCAGAAATCAAGAGTTGGATGCTCAGATGACTGGGCCACCGGGATGCCCCTGTCAAACACCTTTTCTGCATGTATTGTCATAATCATATGATTTTTATCCTTTATTCTACTAATGTGGTGTGTCACATTCATTCATTTGTGTCTGTTGAACCATTCAGCATCTTAGGAATAAACCCCACTGTACCATGCTGTATGATTTTTTTAAATTATCTGTTGAGTTCAGTTGGCTAGTATTTTGTTGAGAATTTTTTCATCTCTATTCATCAGGGATATTGGCCAGTAGTATCAGGAAACACTGGTATCATAAAATGATTTTGAAAGTGCTTCTTTCTTCGTAATTCTTTGGAAGAGTCTAAGAAGTATTGGTGTTCATTCTTTAAATATTTAATAGAATTCACCTATAAAACCATCTGGTCCTGGGCTTTTCTTTGTTGGGAGCTTTTTGATTAATAGTTTAATTTCATTCTTTATTGATCTGCTCAGATTTCCTATTTCTTCATGCTTCACTCTTTAGTACCTTATATATGTGGAAAACTTTATACATTTCTTCGAAGTTATCCATTTTTCGAATATAATTGTTCATAGTGGTCTCTTATCATCCTTTGATTTTTTTTGATTTAATAAAGTTTTATTTTCCAAAGTGTACAGTTGGTGGGATCTGTTCATGCATATTCACCAGCAACTGGGGCATCTCCATCCTTGGTGTTTCTGGTATAACTTACTTGAATTCTCTGCTTTGAAACCAGTTTATTAAGTCTTTTACTGAGGTTCTCCTGAAGGGCTGCCCTGGCCAGGGAACCTCAAATCTTCAGTCTCTCAGAGACAATAAGCTGTAGTTATAAGCTTACAGTTCGAAGTTTCCTTACAGAGTTTGTCATGTGTTACTTTGTCAAACAAGACCAAGTTGTTGAGCCTGTCTGGAAATTTGCCTTTGGATCACTTCTTTTTGGCCTTGTCCCAAGATTTGTTCACTGGGTCTTTATCTTCTTTAGCTGACCATCCAGCATCTTTCTTCTTCTTGTAGTCCTTGGGTGGCATGTAAATTGGAGATTAGCAGCTACCTCTGCAGCCTTGCTAAAATGTTGGATGAAAAATCATCCTTTGAATTTTTGTAATACCAATTGTAATATCTTCTCTTTTAGATCTCATTTTATATATTTGAAACTTCTTTTTTTTCTAACTAAAGGTTTGTCAGTATTGTTTAAGTTTTTTAAAAAAAAATCAGGTCATAGTTTGATATTTTCTATTGGTTTTCTGGTCTCTTTCATTTATTTCTGCTTTAATCATTGTTATTTCCTTCCTTCTGCTAAATTTGACTTAGTTCCTGTTTCTCTTGTCCTTGATGTGTAAAGTTAGGTTGTCTTTGTTTTTTTTTTTTTTTAATTCCCTCTTAAACTACTTTTTGCTGTATTCCATAGGTTTTGGCATGTTATGTTACACTTTGTTTCAAGATGTTTTTCCCTTTTCATTTCTTCTTTGACCTGTTGGTCAGAATGTATTGTTTAATTTGTACATATTTGTGCATTTTTCAATTTTCCTCCTGTTACTGATGTCTAGTCATACTTTGTGGTCAGTAAAGTTTGTTCTTAAAGTTGCTATGACTCGTTTTGTGATATAATGTATCATCTATTTTGGACAATATTTCATGTACATGTAAGAGGAATGTATATTCTGTTGCTATTGGGTGGAATTTCTTTATATATCTCTTAGGTCCATTTGATTTAATTGTAATTTAAGTCCAATGTTTCCTTATTGATTTTCTGTCTGGGTTACTTACCTTTTGTTGAAAGTGCTGTATTGACATTGTCCGCTATTATTGTGTTGTCTATTTCTCCCTTTAGATTTCTCAGTATTTTCTTTTAAAATATTTAGGTGCTTCAAAGTTGTGTGCATGTGTATTTGTGACTGTATATCCTCTTGATGAATTGTTCCCTTTATCTTACATAATGACCTTCTTTCTCTCATTACAGCTTTGTATTGAAGTCTCTTTTGTCTAATATAAATGTAGCTTCCTCTGCTCTCTTGGTTTTTCCTTGCATGGAGTATCTTTTCTAACCCATCCCTTTTAGTCCTTATGTATCCTTAAAGCTGAAGTGAGTCTTTTGTAGGCAACATATAGTTGGTCTTTTTTTTTTTTAATTTTTTTTTTCAACGTTTATTTATTTTTGGGACAGAGAGACAGAGCATGAACGGGGGAGGGGCAGAGAGAGAGGGAGACACAGAATCGGAAACAGGCTCCAGGCTCTGAGCCATCAGCCCAGAGCCTGACGCGGGGCTCGAACCCACGGACCGCGAGATCGTGACCTGACTGAAGTCGGAAGCTTAACCGACTGCGCCACCCAGGCGCCCCTAGTTGGTCTTTTTTTTATTCATACACTAACCCACTGCCTGACTTTAAATGGAGAATTTAGTCTATTTACATTCTAAGTAATTACTTATAGGTAAGGACTTACTAACGATATCTTATTGGTTTTTTTTCGCTGTTTTAAAGTTTCATTGTTCTGTCTTCCTCTCCTAGTGCCTTGCTTTGTGAGTTAATAATTTCCCACAATGATACTGATTCTCTTGTTTTTATCTTTCACATATCTACTGTAGGTTTTTGTTTTGTGGTTGCTATGAGTCTTACGTAAAACATCCTACAGATATAACAGTCTATTTTACGCTACTTTCAATTGCATACAAAACCTTTACTCCTTCACATTTTATATTTTTGATGTCACAATTTACTACTACTTACATTTAGTATCCTTTAACAAATTATTATAGCTCTTTTTAATACTTTTGCTTTTTAACTTTTATACTTGAGTTAAGTGACTAACACACCACCTTATTACAATATTAGAGTCTTCTGAATGTGACTATATGCTTACCCTTACCAGCGTATTGTGTATCTTCATATGCTTTAATGTTACGAATTAACATCCTTTGGTTTCTTCTTGAAGAATTCCTTATAGCTTTTCTTGTAAGGCAGGTTAGTGATGCCAGTCTCTGTGCTTTAAATTTTTTTGGGATCATCTTTATCTCACCTTAATTTCTGAGGGACTTTACCAGGTAAAGTATTGTTAGGCAGTTTTTCTTTCCAGAACTTTGATTATATTATCCATATCCGCTGATAGCCTTCTAGGGATTCCCTTGTATGTGAGAATTTCTTTTTTCTTTTGTTACTTTTAAAATTCTTGATTTTAGTCAGTCTTATTATAAATTTGGAAAAGATATTTTTCTGTTTTAGTTTTTGTGTGACCTGTTACTTTTATGAACTTGTGTCCAAATCTCTCCACTAATTTTAGGAAATTCTCAGCCTTTTTTTTTTTCTTTAAATAGGCTTTCTGTTCCCTTCTCTTTCTCTCCTGCTTCTGACACTACAGTAATACATAGATTGCTTCTCTAAATGATATAATTCATGTAGGCTTTCCTTTGTTCTCCTATGACTGGATGATTTCACAACTCCTGCCTTCCACTTGATGTTCTTTCTTCTGTTTGATGCATCTGTTGTCGATGCTGTCTTACATTTCATTTCATTCATTGTGTCCTTCAGCTCTAGAATTTCTGTTGGGCTCTTTTACATGATTTATGTCTCTCTGGTAAACTTCTCATTTTGTTATGTATTGTGTCTCTAATGAAATTGGCTTTGTGTGTTTTCCTGTAGCTCACTGAGCTTCTTTGAAACAGTTACTTTGAATTCTTAATCAGGCAAATTGTAGATTTCCGTATCTTTGAGTTCAGTTACTGGGAAATTATGGTGGTCCGGTGAATACTCATTAGCTCCCTGTCACAGTTCACTCCCCCTGCCTTGGAGAGCTCACACAGGGAGCTGGCCACAGGGTGGGATAAGTGTATAAGGTGCCCGAAGCACTAGTGGTACATGTGGGCCATTTGGGGGCTCTATAAGTGAGGCATTCCTAGGGGCTTGTGAGTGGGCTTTTTGATGGAGTCTGCAGGAGAGCTGATAGGATCCACGTCTCTTTAATGGCGCTCCCCCAGATGTTTCTCATTCCGCAATCTTGCAGCATACCTCAGTATTCTAGATGAGGCAAGAAAGAAGTGGGTGTCTTTGCCAGAATCCCACAGAACTGGCAAGGCCTGGAGCTCATTCACATGCTCTCAGCTCTCTTCCCTGTGGAAAAAATAACTGGCCAGAAAAGTCTCTTTAGGCACGGAGTTGTGCCGCATTGGGGAGGGATGATGTGAGTAACATGAAACTGTTCCACTTACCCTCTTTATTATGTCAAATTTCAGACTTTCTTTGCTCCAGCAGTGTGCTAGAACTTCTCCACTGGATTCCTGGACTTCCATAAAGGATCTCTTATCCATGGATAATTGTTTAAACTGGAGTTCTTTTAAGGGAGAACAGTAGAAAATTCTTATTCTCTCGTGATGATGCCATCCCCATTCATTCATTCATTGTATTCATTCATTCGTATTGTGTATCTGTATGTATAGGTATGTGTGTGTGTATGTGTTTGTGTGTTTTTTTTTTCTTACTACATAAAATCATTTTTGCAAACAAGGAATTGTTTGGGAATTATCTTTGAGATGATCTCCCTCACAATCCAAATACATATTTCTACTGAGTCCAATAAATTTTACCTCTCAAATATTGCTTTACTCTACCACTACCCTGGTCAAATTCTGTATTCCATCTTGCCTGTAGTAGAGCATCATTTATCTCCTGGACTACAGCAGGTATCTTTGCAATGTCTAGTATTATTGAATTTGTCATATCCTGTTATCTCTAGACAGATTAACCATTTCAAAATAAAAGTAACATGCCGTTTTCTCTGCTCCAAACTCTTTAGTTGACCTTAAATAAATATCTTTACCTAACTTACAAGGAGCCACAAGGATTGGTCTCTTCCTACTTTTTTAGCTTTATCTCATATAATATTCTCCTTCATTCTTTCCAACTTGCCTTATAAAAACTTGCACTCCCTGTCACCCTAGTGCTTTGCACGGGATCATCTCTCTGCTTTTAATGTTCTTCTGACACATATTCACTTGATTTTCTCTCATTTGTTCTTCAGTTTTAAGCTCAAACATACTCTTCCCTCTTACTGGATCATAGATTATAACACAAGTATTGTTTTCTTTATAACACTTATTATA
The DNA here is from genome assembly GCF_016509475.1 of Prionailurus bengalensis. Classification (NCBI taxonomy): domain Eukaryota; kingdom Metazoa; phylum Chordata; class Mammalia; order Carnivora; family Felidae; genus Prionailurus; species Prionailurus bengalensis. The sequence continues at coordinate 22,025,780 of NC_057344.1, forward strand.
GCAACAATTGTAATTTTACAACTGTGAAATTATTATTTGTTTGCAAGATTGTTGTATGTTTGTACAGTTTACTCAACTGTATGTTCCATGTGGGCTGAAATTGTATCTGGCTTGTTCATAATTGTATCCATTGTGCTTAATGCTGTGCTAAGTAGCATCTCTAATTTCAGAATTTTTCTTATCTTGGAACCAATTAGAATTTTCTCTTTGCCAAATATCTGAGTTCAAAATTTAGTCAGTAGCTCCCTTTGAGATGGTATAATAAATTCTTTTTTAATTGAAGGATATACATAAACTATAAGATGATCTTCCAGGGGCACCTGGGTGGCTCAGTAGATTAAGTGTCCAACTTTGGCCCAGGTTATGGTCTTGCAGTTTGGAGTTTGAGCCCAGCGTGGAGCTCTGTGCTGACAGCTCAGAGCCTAGAGCCTGCTTGGGATTCCGTCTCCACCCCCCTACCCCCACCCCGCGCCTGCCTCTCTCTCTCTCTCTCTCTCTCTCTCTCTCTCTCTCTCTCAACTAAATAAACATAAAACAACATGAGTTGCAAAGAGTGTTCTGCTGAACATCAATCCATCCACATACCTCAGACCAAATGGTTAAATAATTTTGAAAACATCACATAATAGAGCACCTCCTAAAGAATTTTTCCATGTTCATCCATAAGGACTTTTCCTGCATACTTCATTGAAAAAGACTATTTAACTTCATTTATTTAACTGCAGAATTCTGTCTGCTAAACTCACATATGCATATTACAGGTAATATTTGATGCACATCTGGGAAAGTTGCCAATAAGAATTAAATAAAAATTGGGGCTCTTGGGTGCCTTGGTAGGTTGAGTGTCTGACTCTTGATCTTGGCTCAGGTCATGATCTCATGGTTTATAAGCTCGAGCCCTGCATCAGACTCTGTGCTCACTGTGCACAGATTCTCTCTTGGGATTCTCTCTTTTCCTCTCTCTATGCCCTTCTCTTTCTCTCTCTCAAAATAAACAAACTTAAAAATAATGAAATCAAAATCTGTCTGGAGAAAGTGAATACAAGAAGATCAGTTAGGAAGATTTTCGAGTCTGGTCAGGCAGTCTGGATTTAAGACTTACCAATGATACCCACTTTCCATGTGAACTCAGGCAAATTGTCCATGGGCCACTTCTGTCCACTATCATATGACCCTTGAAGAACTCCTTACAAATCTAGGAGCTGTGAAAACTGCTGAAACTACCTGAGATTTTCCTTTCATCATGGACAAAGATATAGTACATTACTCTTATATATAGGGGGTAGGAGTTTGTTGAAGAAAAACATTGTCGTATTGCAGAATGATAATAGGGTCAGTAATCATATGGGAATTGAATTTTTCCTAGTTCAAGTTCAATTAAAAAACTCTATTTCTGTCTTATATAAATCTATTTCAGTGAACTATATTAAACCTACAAAAATTATTTTTTGTTATCAAAACTATTATTATCTATCTCTACTTGTTCTTTTATCCTTTTTGCTTAATTTACAGAATATGAATGGTGTTACTTGAAGATCTTTCTAAAACAGTAACTTGAATCCTCTGTATTTCTTCCTCCCCTCCTGTTCACTATATTCTTTGCTTTTTTTTTCTCCCTAAGAATTAATGAGCTTATTTTTACATCCTGGTTGAATTTTCTCGTGATCTAAAGTACGCTTCTAATTTTTAATCTCTCTCATTATTTCACTGCCATACTGAAAAGCCTCCATTTTAACATTTCCATGTAATGTGAGAGGAAAGAGGTAGAAGAAATACATTTTACATGACCTTTCTCAAGTACTATAGAAATAGCCATAGGAATTTATTTTATTTTTTTAATATGAAATTTATTGTCAAATTGGTTTCCATACAACACCCAGTGCTCATCTCAATACGTGCCCTCCTCAGTGCCCATCACCCACTTGCCCCTCCCTTCCACCCCCCATCAACAGGAATTTAAACATTATCCTGATGTTTGGGCATGTATATCAGCTTAAAGGCTACCCAAAGGGGAGCATTGAAAAAAATTTCTGTTAGGTATAATGCTATGATGTGAATATTTATGTCCCCCCAAATTCATAAGGGTGATGGTAATAGGAGGTGGCACTTTTAGGAGCTGCTAGGTAATGAGGATGGGACCCTTATGAATGGGATTAGTGCTCCAGAGATCCCTTATCACTCCTGCGAGGATACAACTAGAAGTCTGATACCTGAAACATGGTTGTCATCTGATCATGCTGGCACCCTTATCTTAAACCTCCAGCCACCAGAACTGAGGGCAATATATATCTGTTCTTTATGAACTACCCAGTGTTTATATGTACTTAGAAGTTGATTTTCTTTGCAATGGCAGAAGTGCTAGATTCCAAGGGAAAAGTAGGAATTCCAAATTAGAAGGTGTGGCAGAAACCCTTTAATTCCTCAAAATCTGGAAGAATGAGAGCTATATAGAACAGGCTTTGGAAAAATTGGGAACCCACCAGATAGATTGTGTTTGTCATCGTAGAAGAGTATTTAAGAGCAACAGCACTGAGGGCCCAGGAGAGGTGCAGCAGCTATACTTAGGGATCTGGTGATGGAGTGACATTACTCTTTGACACAAAACAGATTTTGGAGGGGGACAGAGTTACACCTAGAATGGAGGTTAAACTTTTGATGGAATAAAAACTTAAATGAAACATATCCCCCTCTTCCCAAGCACATCTGATAACTACAAGTAAACATACAAATTTACTTGTATGTAAGTATACAACTGTAAATATAAAACTGTATATTTACATTTTAACAAATTGGGAAGATTTTTTAAAGTCAGAGAATAAAATCAGGTATCATAACTAAATTTATGTATTCATTTACGTAAAGTTAAATATGTATCACGCAAGTAAACATACAGATAACTATATATTTACATTTTAGCAAACTGAGAACATTTTGTTAAAGTCAGTTAACAAAATCAAAAGTCATAACTAAAATTATACATTTATGCAAAATTAAGTATTTAAGTACCTCACAAATATAAATAAATAACTATTTAGATGGAAGATAAATGGAAAGTCAGCAAACATTTACAACCTATTTAAAAATATAATATTCCTCAAATATTAAAGATTAAAAAAAGATGAATAACAAAAGGAAATGGGTAAAGGGTTTGAGAAGATCATTCACAAAATACAGATAAAAAAATAAAACTGTTCAACTGCTTTAGTAATGAAAGAACTGGCTCATTTCAATAGTTTTCTCTGATATATACATACGTTGAATCCTATGATGTCATGAGTATTATAGACTCCAGTAGTTCTAATAAGGAAAGATAAAAATAGATGTTCTAACAATATTTTCATTTTATTTTATTTTTGAGAGACAAAATACATGGGTAGGAAAAAGTCTGTAAGTATATGCAGCAATGTGCTTCTTGAGGAATTTAGAGGGTGTTAACTCCAGATGGGATGGTTATGGCTGGTGTCTTTTTTTGTTTTTTTGTTTTTTTTGCTTAATATTTAAGTTTTCAAAATATGTATGTGAACCAGTGTTCTGTACAAATTTATAAATTTGAAACTAATATATGCTTTTAGATGGATTTAGTAAGAAATATAAATCAGAGTAGACATATGAGAATACATTGCCTTAAAAGTCATCTGAGATTATATCACAAAAAATGATCGAGACTAGATAGCTTTCCAAATTTATCTTCTTCAAAGATTAAGAAAAAACCACCCAAATGGCAATTGGCAAGCAACTGAATAAATATCTTTCAGTATGCTCACACAATTGAATATTATACAGCAAATTGAATGAAGAGGACTATAGTAAAGAATAAAGATAAATATTTTCATTATACTACTGATTGAAGAAAGTAAATTACAGAAAGAGCCAAATAAAACATGAAACTTCTTGTAACGAGAAAATTAAAGCTAAGCAGTCAGTTTTTAGAAATACAATGACATGATTTTAAAAACTGTGATATAGGGGGCGCCTGGGTGGCGCAGTCGGTTGGGCGTCCGACTTCGGCCAGGTCACGATCTCGCGGTCCGTGTGTTCGAGCCCCGCGTCGGGCTCTGGGCTGATGGCTCAGAGCCTGGAGCCTGTTTCCGATTCTGTGTCTCCCTCTCTCTCTGCCCTTCCCCCGTTCATGCTCTGTCTCTCTCTGTCCCAAAAATAAATAAACGTTGAAAAAAAAAAAACTGTGATATAGAAGAAGCACATCACAAATAATGCAGAAGAGTGGGTATCTTGTGTGTGGGGGTATGTGTTTCTAGGTTGAGGGAGGAACAATGAAATGGATGTAATTTCTTGCTACCTCTGACCTCAGGTGGGGGGTACAAGGAAGTTTGTCAATTGTTGGTCATCAAACAAAAAGGACACCTATATTTTATCAATTTGAGATTGTGTCATGAAACAGTTATCTCATAAGTTTAAGTTTGTGCATAAGAAGACCGCTTAAAGTAAAAATTTAAATAAAGAATAATTTCCAACATGAATATTTACTCATTACAATATATATTATTGGATATTTGTTGGACATTAGAAAAATGAGAAAATATTTTTACTTCATTTTACAAAGGTATCATCATTCTATCAATATAGGTTAAAATAGAAAAGGAAAAACACAATAAATTATTGTCACTTAATCTAGCTGTATGTGGAATGACTATGGCAGATTTACCAAGAATTTAAACATAATGATTTGAGGATAGTCAAATTTTAGGAAGTCTAAAATATAATTAAAAGACAAAGAAAGGGACTAAATCATCATCTTGTTGACTACTAGAGACATTTGATACACTTTACTATACATTTTAGGAAAACAAATTATTTTTAAGCCAAAACCAAAGCCATTAAATGTTTGTACTTAAGGAAAAATACCAATGTACTCATTGATTTAAAAATTGGAAATATTTACTTTTATTTTATATATACGTATAAAAATATATATATTATATATACACCTTATATATATATTATATATACCTTATAAATATATTATATACCTTATATATGTAATATATATGTTACATATAATATACAGATACCTTATCTATATAATATATATACACCTTATGTATATAATATATATATATACTTTATATAAATTATTCTATGATATATAAAAATACAAAAGAGAAAGACTGGTATAACTTGTACAATGTGTATACCCACTGTATAATTCAAGAAATAACATGTTACCAGCATTCTGGAGGCCCAGGTACCACCCCCCAGATTGCATTGCTCCCTCTGACATGAATTTGATGTTCAGTATTTCCATGTATTTATTTACTCTTTTATTACATAGAAATATACCTGAATCATAATAGTGTCTGTCTGTTTGAATCTTATATTTCAATCTTACGTAAATTATGGACATGACACCAAAAGTATCTTAAATGATTAGAAAAACAACACATGTATTTCTATAAATATTTTTCTCCATGTATCTGTCTCTCTATATTTCAGCAACTTGATTTTTTTCTACTCAACATTATTTTTCTGGCAGTAATTCATGCTGATAATTAAATGTTCATTATTTTTCACTGTCCAGTGGAACTTCATTACATATTCAGTTAATTTTCCTTTTGTTGAACTATTACAATATAAAGCTGCTATTCTTGAAAATGTTTTTGGAGTATAGTATATGTGTTTAACATATAGTTTTATAACACATGTATCTCAGTACAAGTCCTAGGTTATACGATAAATACAACTTCAACTCTATATGTTTTTTTCTTCCAAGTGGTTAGTATAATTTACACGTAAATCATTACTTAGTAAGAGTTCCTGTTCTGGATTTTTTTTTTTTGTCAGTACTTACTGTGAGAATTTTTATCTTTTAATAGTTTGATAAGGTTAAATTGTATCTCAATATGGTTGTAATCGACATTGAGTGATTAAACAAAAGTTTGTGTTTATACACTTTTGAAAACTATAAATCTTCCTCTGAACTCTGTTTCAGCTGCACTCCACAAGTTATGTGTTATGTATTCATTCAGCTTAAAATATATCTAATTCCCATCTAACATAAGACTTATTTAGAGGTACATGGCTTACTTTCAAAATAATTTCTTGAAGATCTAGTTACCTTCCTATTTATGATTTCTTATTTAATTCCACTGTGGTCACACTAAATAACCTGTATGATTTTAGTTCTTTGAAATTTGTTGAAACTTTGTTTATGGCATAGCATATTATGCGTACTGATGAATGGTTAATTTCGTAAATGGTCTATTTTGTCAAATGTTCCATGTGCACTTATAAAGAATGTTCATTGTGTAAAGGTTGGGCCGAGGGTTCTATAGGTGTATATCTGGCCAAGTTGATTAATTGTATTTTTAAGTCTCTTGTACCCTTACTTCTCATTACTTGTTTTATTAGTTACCAACAGTGAGGTATTAAAATACACAGGTATAGCCCTGAACTTACCTGTTTCTCCTTTTGGCTTTGTAAACTTCATACAACTTGAGGTTATGGTGTTGGGTATGGACAGTGTTAGTATGGATGGTCTTCAATCTACGATGGCTTCACTTAACAGTTTTTCAACTTTACACTGGTGTGAAAGTGATGCACATTCACTAGAAACTGTACTTCACACTGTATTTTGATCTTTCCCCCGGGATAGTGACATGTGGCACAGTACTCTGTCTTGATGCTGGCCAGCGACACAAGCCTCCACTCCCAGTAGAACTGTTCTTTCCCCATACACCCAGTCCATGTTTTACTTTGAGTACGGTATTTAGTGAATTACATGAGATATTCAATACCTTATGATGAAATAGGCTTTGTGTTAGATAGTTTTGCCCAACTTTAGGTTAATCTAAGTGTTCTGAGGACATTTAAGGTAGGCTAGGTTAAGCTATGATGTTTGGTAGGTTAGATGTATTAAATGCATTTTCTTTTTTTAAAGATATTTATTTATTTATTTATTTATTTATTTATTTATTTATTTATTTATTTATTTATTTATTTATTTAAAATATGTGAAATTTATTGTCAAATTGGTTTCCATACAACACCTAGTGCTCGTCCCAAAAGATGCCCTCTTCAATACCCATCATCCATGCTCCCACCCCCCATCAGCCCTCAGTTTGTTCTCATTTTTTAAGAGTCTCTTAGGCTTTGGCTCTCTCCAACTCTAACCTCTTATTTTTTTTCCTTCCCCTCCCCCGTGGGTTCCTGTTAAGTTTCTTAGGACCCACATAAGAGTGAAAACATATGGTATCTGTCTTTCTCTGTATGGCTTATTTCACTTAGCATAACACTGTCCAGTTCCCTCCACGTTGCTACAAAGGGCCATATTTCATTCTTTCTCGTTGCCACATAGTACTCCATTGTGTATATAAACCACAATTTCTTTTTTTTTTAATTTTTTTTTCAACATTTTTTTATTTATTTTTGGGACAGAGAGAGACAGAGCATGAACGGGGGAGGGGCAGAGAGAGAGGGAGACACAGAATCGGAAACAGGCTCCAGGCTCTGAGCCATCAGCCCAGAGCCTGACGCGGGGCTCGAACTCCCGGACTGCGAGATCGTGACCTGACTGAAGTCGGACGCTTAACCGACTGTGCCACCCAGGCGCCCCCACAATTTCTTTATCCATTCATCATCTGATGGACATTTAGGCTCTTTCTGTAATTTGGCTATTGTTGAGAGTGCTGCTATAAGCATTGGGGTACAAGTGCCCCTATGCATCAGTATTCCTGTATCCCTTGGGTAAATTCCTAGCAGTGCTACTGCTGGGTCATAGGGTAGGTCTATTTTTAATTTTTTGAGGAACCTCCACACTGTTTTCCAGAGCGGCTGCACCAGTTTGCATTCCCACCAACAGTGCAAGAGGGTTCCCGTTTCTCCACATCCACTCCAGCATCTATAGTCTCCTGATTGGTTCATTTTGGCTACTCTGACTGGCGTGAGGTGATATCTGAGTGTGGTTTTGATTTGTATTTCCCTGATGAGGAGCGACGTTGAGCATCTTTTCATGTGCCTGTTGGCCATCTGGATGTCTTCTTTAGAGAAGTGTCTATTCATGTTTTCTGCCCATTTCTTCACTGGATTATTTGTTTTTCGGGTGTGGAGTTTGGTGAGCTCTTTATAGATTTTGGATACTAGCCCTTTGTTCGATATGTCATTTGCAAATATCTTTTCCCATTCCGTTGGTTGCCTTTTAGTTTTGTTGATTGTTTCCTTTGCTGTGCAGAAGCTTTTTATCTTTATGAGGTCCTAATAGTTCATTTTTGCTTTTAATTCCCTTGCCTTTTAAGATTTTTAAATTTTAAGTAATCTCTCCACCCATGGTGGGGCTCGAACTCATGATCCTCTACTGACTGAGCCAGCCAGGCACCCCTTAAATGATTTTAATTGACAACATTTCAATTTAAGATGGGATTATAGGGATATAATGCTGTTAATAATACGTATTAATTAATACGTGAACATGCCTATTTAATCACCATCAAATACCAAGAGAAAACATCACCAGCCCTTCAGAAACATTCTTCGTTCCCTCCCAGTTATTAATCGTAAACATAACCATATTAAATTTCTATCACTATTGATTACCTATGCCTGTTTTCAATTTTTTACAAATGGAATGAAACTATGTGTTTTGCTTCTTTCACACAACATCTTGTTTGTGAAATTCATCCGTTTTGTTGCTTTGAGCAATAGTTGTATTTTTTTTCATTTTCATAGAATGTTTCACAGTATGAGTAACACAATTTATTCTGTTCTTTAAAGACTTTGGGGTAGTTTGCTTTTTTTGCCAATAATAAATAGCACTGCTCTGAAATTCTTGCATTTATCTTTTTATGACTTCTCTTTGCACTTCATTCTGTTATATACTTAGGAAATGCTAGTTCATTGGCTATGTATGTGTTTAGATTAGTAGATATTTGAAAATAATTTCCCAAAGTGGTTTGGGAACTAATAAATATTTACTCTTATTAACAAAGATGAAATTTCCATCTCTTCCTTTTTAAAAAAAAAATTCTGCCATGCTACAATGAAATTTTATTCCTGGAATTTCCCACCAAATGAAAAACTAGATAAGTCCTAGCCACTGTAACAACCAAAAGTTGTTCCACACATTTCTAAACTCACTTTGGAGAAAGTAAGTTTAACTTTGATAACTGCCTATGTTTATGTTGGAAGGTCAAGTAAAACGAAGTAGGTATCCAGGAAATTTGCCAGAGTTTAAGGCAGTAGTGTAGGGGCTCCTAATATATGGCAGCCTTTTTTGCTATTTGGTTGTACTCATCATAATGTTTTGTTATTATTTGTTTAGGTCTGTCTCCACATTTGACTCTAAGCTTCTTGAGTTGGCTTTATTTGCCTCTGTGGCTTGAACAAAGTGACAATAAATATTTGTGGACTGAAAGAATTTTTGAATGCTTAATGCTATAATTAATCAGAACCCTGGCCTGGTTGAGAAAGGGAGAGATTGACAATAGGTATCCTGATGGGAAAATGAGGAGGTTAAAACTTTTGGGATCAGGAAAATATATGAAAGTTTGCATGGAAAGAGAAACCAACCTCAGAAATAGAAGTTTAGTTCAGAGGCCCCAAGTAACCAAAATGTTATGTCTTGAATAGAATGTACTGAATGGAAAGGTCTCTTTTACTTTCCTTGAAGCCAGTCTTGTGATGCTGTTTCCAAGATTAACGTGTTTTCAAAAAGAGTTCATATTGGTTTCCACATTACCAATTTTGAACAGCAATGACACAATAAACAATGAAACAGTCTTATAGATTCTGATAGGTAATTATTCTTCTCAGCACCCCTATGTGATAAGTTATATAATTCCCATTTTATAGATGATGAAAATCATTTCTTGAGCTAGCACATTTTTGTGGATGTTTTGAAAACGTACTTATTTATTTATCTCTATTTTTTGTAATTCTTTTTTGTTTATTTCAAGTTTTTATTTAAATTCCAGCTAGTTAACATATAGTGTAATATTAGTTTCAGGAGTAGAATTCAGTGGTTCATCACAAATAAAGCCCAGTGCTCATCACAACAAGTGCCCTCCTTAATCCCACTATCCATTTAACCCATTTCCCAGCCCACCTCCCCTCCAGCAACCCTCATTTTGTTCTCTGTGGTTAAGAGTCTGTCTTTTGGATGGTCTCTTTCCCTTTTTTCCCCCTATGTAAATCTCTTTTGTTTGTTAAATTCCACATATGAGTGAAAGCATATGGTATTTGTCTTTCTCTGGCTGACTGATTTCACTTCGCATAATACACTCTAACTCCATCCACTCAGTCATGTGACAACCTAATATATCCCCATGACACTATATCCCCATGAAATTTATGTTTCATTGTTCTATCTTTACCTATGAGTTAACCAGTCACTGAGGTTACTTGACTCCGACAGGACCCTAAATCAGGTTCACTAAACGGTTTGACCTTTATTCTGGTGGGGAAGAAAATAGTTTATCTACCACCGCTGCCAAAAGCATCTTGGTACATCAGTGTTTTGTGATAGCAATTTTAGAAAAATAAAATGCTAGAAAAATAAAAAGAAAAATGGAAATAACCATATGCCAAAATATAGCAGTCTTTATTTATTACTATAGAGGCAGCTAAAGTTTTGATTAAGTTTGTTTTGATCTATTATACTGCACTTCTCTACTAAATCAAGAAATTTGTATAAAACCTCAAGCTTCGCTCTTCAGATAACTTTGATACCTGACTAGTGGTGTTAATCTCATTCTTACGCTTGATGGTCCTTTTGCACAGTTCTTACTTGGATTATTTTAGTTGTGTTTAGCGTACCAAATTTACTTCTTCTATTTTCTTCTTTTTTTTGAAACATTTCTAACATTAATATCTTAAATGGCTATAGGACTTCGTGATGTTGGAAATTTATATACCATTGTTATCTTGTTACACTAGTTGATGGATTTAGTGTAATTATTTTATGATAAAACAGGTCGTGAGTTTTGAAATCATTGTATTTGGAACACAATTATGTAATTACAAGACATTCACACAAAGCCTTGGTCACATACCATATATTTTATTTTAATTTATTAAATTTTTATAATGTTTATTTTTGAGCGAGCAAGAGAGTGGCAGGGAGGAGCAGAGAGAGAGGGAGACACGGAATCTGAAGCAGGCTCCAGGCTCTGAGCTGTCAGCACCAGAGCCTGGTGCAAGGCTTGAACTCAAGAGCCATGAGATCATGACCTGAACCGAAGTTGGATGCTTAACTGACTGAGCCACCCAGGCGCCCCAATATTTTATATGAAAAGTACAGTAGTTTGTATTTTAAAGCTCTACTCAAACAGGAAAAGTCAAATTTAGGATCTCATTGCTAGGGGATATGGCACAATTATTTCTCATCTATCATATACTGGCTGTGTTTTGCAAGGATTTGGCTACCTTAGAGACAGTTTTGAAATCAGGAAAAAAAAAAAGGAAAAAAAAAGTCCTGTAACTGTAACATATGACGTCCCCAAAATTCCAAGGAAATAGAGTATTGTCTGCACATAATTTTTTAGAGTGAATCTTGGATTTTGAAATTGCTACGTCCAGATATAATGCTGTGTGGAGGTAGGCTTGTATGGACTCCTCTGGACACTTATTTAATGAACTGTGTAAATGGACTGTATACTTGTGACATAAAAACATATGAACAGTCAAGAAAAAGTCAACAAATACTATAGTGACTCATTTGCTTTCAATATTATATTACAAACCTCTTGAAAATGCATATAAGTATTTTATAGTTTTAATCATAGTGTAGATAGAGTTTAGCATGATGGCCTTTTCAATTAACATGTAATCAGCATCATAATACTGTTTATGTTTTAAGTGAAACTTGTGATATTGTCAACTCTTTCTCCTATATTTCTTCTCCAAGAAGAAATGTATACGGTATACACATTTTTCAAGTAGGAACTTTTGTTTTAATTTTATTCTGTATTACTCAGTCATTTGTACACTTTATATTACCCTCATTAATGTGGATGGAAAAAGAAATATAGTAATGAGAATCCAGCAGACCATCATTGTATGAACCACGTGTAACACAGAATGATAAATGTAGGAGACAGAAAAAAGTTGGCCCTGATGTATTGAAATATGCAATTTAATGGCAAAGAAATATAAACCATATTGCAAAGAAAAAATCAATATGCTAAAAAAGAAGCCCAGTTAAAAAAAATTAAGTGTATAGTGGGTGGAGCCTCTAAAATCAGGGAAAATGGAGGAAGAAATAAAGAGGTAGTATTTGAGTTGAATCTTGAAAAAAAAATTAATAGAATTTCCAACAGGAGAGATGAGAAAATGGGCTATCCAGAATGGCTGACGAAAACATTCTTTTTTTCATTTTCTTAGATTACGTTTATTACTATATATAAATAAAATTAAGTAGTCAGATTCCCCAGGTTCATTGCATTGTCTTAGATAGACAGTCATATCTCTGGATAGGACGATATTTGAATACTTAAAGCAAAAAAGGAATTAGGATTTTGAAGCACACTATACATAAAAAACAAGAAAATACATTATTACTCTGTAATTAATACTATTTATTTCCCATAATTTAAAATCATCTATGAATTACATTGCCAGAAAAGTAATTAAGCATGAAAAATTTGCTTTTTACTGACACAGTAAAAACTAAATGGAAAATTTTTCTTAATATTCCATCTAGCTATAGTTTTTATTACTTTCAAAATACATTAACTATGCATTTAATCTGCATTTTACTTTGTCCTTTAGAGAGTTTCATAAGTTTTAAGTTTTCCTTCTAATATTATTTCCACATTTATTGTTTAGAAGTAATTTATGCATGAACTACATAATGCATAATTCTGTTATATATATTTATAAATATAGTTAGACTTATATGTAAAATTAAAAGTTTCATATTTGCTTTATGACATTATAATGAGACTCATTAATAATTACTCTAGGAACAAATTACTGGAATAAGAAATTATGCCTTGAGCAAAGAAATGCAGTGGGAGAGAAGGAGAAAATACTCTTTGTTCACACCAATAAGGAAATGCCATATGGTAAAAAAATATACTAAATTATGGAAGTATATATTTGAATAATTCATACACAGTGTATCTTAAACACTGACAAATGACTCCATTGAAAATTCTTCGATAATTAGGAACACTCTTCCTGCAACTTTAAATTTTTTTTTTTTTCAACGTTTTTATTTATTTTTGGGACAGAGAGAGACAGAGCATGAACGGGGGCGGGGCAGAGAGAGAGGGAGACACAGAATCGGAAACAGGCTCCAGGCTCCGAGCCATCAGCCCAGAGCCTGACGCGGGGCTCGAACTCACGGACCGCGAGATCGTGACCTGGCTGAAGTCGGACGCTTAACCGACTGCGCCACCCAGGTGCCCCACTTCCTGCAACTTTAAAAATAGTTCTATATATCTGTAAATTTTGAGATTCCTTATACCTGCAGCTTACTTTTATTTAATTATATTTGTGTTTATTTATTCATTTTTAGGCCTGAAAACAATATTCTCAAATTGATCAGGTTTAGATCAACCCTAATTTTTTTTATTAAAACAATTTTTTTTACGTTTATTTATTTTTGATAGAGACAGAGCACAATCGGGGTAGGGGCAGAGAGAGAAAGAGGCACAGAATCCAAAGCAGGCTCCAGGCTCCGAGCTGTCAGCATAGAGCCTGAAGCGGGGCTCGAACTCACAAACCGTGAGGTCATGACCTGAGCCAAAGTTGGACGCTTAACTGACTGAGCCACCCAGGCGCCCCAACCCTAGTTTTGTTAGTAGTTAGTATTTGTGAATCTTTTAAATTCTACATGTGACTGTGATTTGATGGCATAGAGTTGGAATTAAGCAACAATGCAAAAACTTTGTTATCACAGTCATATTTATGTAATCCCAATGTGGAAATATTTAATAGTTACAGGATCTCTCTCCTTCAGTTATATATATTTGCATTGATTATATTAGATCTAAATCTAAATGTTTATTTTGAAAATAACATTAGCAGATAGAAGAATATTACCAATTATGGAAAGGATAATATGTATAAAGAGTATAAATTTACAAATAAATACTTATCTATAAATGTTATTTGTGCCTGTATTCTAAGGCATTTATTTATGCATTCATTTAGCAGAAATGTTGGGTGTCTGTATATGGAAGTGATCAGCTGTCAGCAATAGAAGAATAAATGAGATACAATTTGTACCTGAGAGTTTGCAGTCTCTAACCTGAGATAAACATATAAAACAAATATTTAGGGTAAAAATGTAGCCAGTATTATTATAGAGATGTAACTAAAACATTGAGCATACAGAGAAGGAATGTTCAAAATGTGTGCTATTAAAACACTACTACTGGAGGAGTGGTTTTTGTGGGGATGAAATGCAAGTCGCTTCTCTAGTGTGGGATCAACAGTCTAAACCTGGAGGGGAATCCTAAGATTTCTTGAATCCCATAAAGGGAAACCAATGGGTTGTTTTCATTGCTGCATGGTCTCTGTCAGAGTTTTGTGGTCTTACTGCTGAGAATCCCCAGGCTGGGCCTATTCTCCTGCAGAAACTAAGCCTTCTTTATCTTAGAATCCTAATGTACTCCATGGTTCCAAGCAAGGCCAATGCAATGCATTTGACTCACCAGGGAACTAGGGGTTTCCTCTCGAGATGGAGATCCAAGCAGAGTATTTGTCCTTTCTCTCCCACACTCGTCTGTTGCTCATCCTCATGCTTTCCATGCTAGCTCTGCCTGCCCTGGAAGTTGGAGAGGGTTCACCTGCAGGGATGCTGTTCAGGAACAGACCTCGAGTCCAGCAGGCACATTGCCTTTACCTCAGACTTAGCTGAATAAATTCATTTTCAAGCCACTTTGAAGGACAGGGACAAATGCCTATCTTACCTACTTGAACTGCACACATATACATATATTTTTGTGAGTGTGTGAGAAAGAGCGTTCATAATTCTTTTTGTCAAATAGTTTATTCAAGAATATAAGATCCTCACTTCATCTTGGTAAATGATATTTCAAGTAACATTAGAGGAGTATGCAATGCAAGGTGCTTATTAATTAATTGTTTCGTTGCTGCCCCATGTACTCTTTCCTATTTGCCTTAATGTCAATTTCAGTATTCCCTGTTGAGAATGAAATTGTTGTAAATTGTAAGATTCATGATTTAATTTTTATAAACTAATTGCTGAATTGGAAGGCACTTGGCATTTATAATGTGCCAATTTTAAAAATAGCCAGAACATGGTTCTTTTGTCATATCATTTATTCTTAATAAAAATGTATATGCTTACAGTACTTAACCCTTCATTTGTGAAGAACATGTTGTTGCTCTGAGATACAATGCAGAAAGTGGGAGGAGGCACACACTCTTGTGCAAGGTAATTTTTGGAAATGTGCAGGTTCAGTGCCTGTGGGAAGCTAGGAATCAAAATCACTACGTAGTAATAAGGACAGTCAGCTGGTCTTGAGGAGTGGCTAAGCAGGTAAAGGCAACGTTTCTCAGGACAGCCGTGGGCCAGTAATAACAAGATTGGGTACGGTGGTTAGACAATCTGTGCAGCTGATAGAAAAGATACAAGGCATTGGTTAATCTATAGGCCCAGGCATTTGGGATAGTGAAGGATCACAGATGGCCCAGACTGTATACGAAATGGCTTCCAATTATGTGCAGAGAAAATACAAGTTGATGTCTCTAAAAGAAGGCTCGGTGAGAGAGTAAATGTTTTTGCCAGGAATCACATAGTTGTTTAAAAAGAAAACAGGAATAGAAAATGAAGACAGAAGAAGTACATGCAGTGTCAGAGTAAGGGGAGAAATAAATTTAAAGGATTGATCAGAAGGAACTCTGCAAATGGACCTATGTACAGTAAAATGATTCAGGAATTGTGTCTATCGTCAAGAATTTATAAGTTAATGAATGATACACATAAATACAGATAGAAGTATTGTAGTCTCTTTGGGCTGTTGTAACAAAAGTATTATAGACTAAATGGCTTCAACTACAGAAATTTATTTCCCTCAGTTCTGGAGGCTGGGAAGTCCAGGGTCAGGGTGCTGACAGATTGGCTTTCTGGTAAGGGCTTGTTTCCTGGTTTACAGACACCTGTCTTCTCATTGTATCCTCATAGGGTGGAGAGACAGGACGGAGGAAGCAAGATCTCTCGCGTATCTTTTTATAAGGGCACCAATTCCATTGTGAGTGCTCCAGCCTCATCACCTAATTACCCCTCACAGGGCGCTTCACACACACATCACAATGGAGATGAAGCTTTCACCACAGGAATTTTGGGAGAAAACATTGAGTCCATAGCAGTAAGTATCCACGAAACAAAAATGTTAGGAATGGTACAATAGAGTTTAGAAATGTGTGTGAGTACTGAGAAATGATCGCTTTTTGTGTGTGTGCAGGGGTGGGGAGGTTAAAAAAGAGTTCTATAAAGCATATAACGTTTGTCTACATCTTGAAAATTGAGAAGGATTTGGAGACCGAATACAGGCATAAAGTTGGAAACCGTGAAACTGGTTGCCCAGAACTGATCAGAGGGGGACAAGACGTGAGAATGACTCAGTGTGAAGACTGAAGGCAAAGAACAGGATTCAAAACAGCTTGCTTTCCTGGGGTCAGGTCTGATGCCACATAGTCTTACGTAGGAGAAAGTGTGTATGTTGGTCATTTAAAGCATTGCTAAAAGTACTAAGGGGATGATGATAAGAGCCAGGCAGACCATTGCAGTTTTGGTGATTGACAAAGCAGCACACTTCACAGCAAATACACATCCTTGGGGGACAGGAAAGTACCTCTGAAAGGACCTAAGCTTCTCTGAATCATTTTTTATGGACTAGAATAGCCAGCCACCCAATATGGTAATTAACATTCATCTTTATTTTTTCTATATTTTTTCATCATTTTTGATCAAATGATTAGGAAAAGAAAGCTAAGATAGAAATTCTTAACTTATTTTCCAGGTATGTATTTCATATATCCAATTATGAGAAACCACACCAATTCTCAAAAAAAAAAAAAGCCTCTCTCTGCATATTTTTTTTTAATTTTTTTTTCAACGTTTATTTATTTTTGGGACAGAGAGAGACAGAGCATGAACGGGGGAGGGGCAGAGAGAGAGGGAGACACAGAATCGGAAACAGGCTCCAGGCTCTGAGCCATCAGCCCAGAGCCTGACGCGGGGCTCAAACTCACGGACCGCGAGATCGTGACCTGGCTGAAGTCGGACGCTTAACCGACTGCGCCAACCAGGCGCCCCGTCTCTCTGCATATTTATAACAAATTAGCCCAAGACATTATTGATAGGATACAAAAATAAGATTGCTCTAAAATTGAGTAGCTAAACTCTCAGTTAAAGCAAATGAGCCAAGACTTAGAAAGAAAAAGAAAGAAAGAAAGAGAAAGAAGAAGGTAATCAGCTTTAAATGCCACGTTCTCTGTCTCTTAAGTACGAAAATGGACATTGGCATTTGATATCATCACCTAGAAACCTCATATCTTATGCAAGTGATTTAATGAGAACAAAGGCATATTATTCATCTGTTGCTGTGTTACAAATTACTACCAATCTCTGCAACTTAAAAAAATAAACACTTTTTTTTTCACAATTTCTGTGGGTGAGAACCTGTATATTGCTTAGTTGTGCGCCTCCAGCTCAGTTTCTGTCACAAGGCTGGGTATGTCCTTTTCTCCCCGTAAGACTATGATCTGTGTATTTAAGTTGTGGAGGTTTTGCGATGTGCTGTATTAGTTTAAATTGCAATTTCAAACACACATTTGTCACATTCCTAATTTTCTTCTATCCTATTATTTCATATAAATGCATTTTCTTGCATATGTATTTGAATTTATTATGAGTAAACAAACTTGAAAAATTACATCACTAGTAAATTATTGAAAGTGCTGAGAACAAAGTTATTCTATATTCAGTAAATTTTTTAAAAAGCACCATTACAACTTATCTAAAATCCATTTCTGGAGATAATTCTGATTATTATGCTCATAAGTAATGATTCCATCATTTAAAATGAAATACTATAAAAGTTTTAAATGGTATATTAAAGCAGTATGTCATCTACTATGGTTCTATAATTCTTAATGCTACAGGATTAAAATGCAGTTATAATATAGTTTGTATCTAGAACAGCATTATATCTAACATTTCAATAACACAGTGTTTGCTTTATAATACAATATCATAGCTATATAGGCAGTTTATCTACAATATTTTCTGTAATAAAAATACAGTTATATAATAGCATTTTGACAGTTTGTTTATATTACAGATTTTTACAGGAGGGTATTATTCTCAGTAGGTTTTCTTTTTTTTTTTTATTTTTAAAAATTTTTTTTTCAACGTTTATTTATTTTTGGGACAGAGAGAGACAGAGCATGAACGGGGGAGGGGCAGAGAGAGAGGGAGACACAGAATCGGAAACAGGCTCCAGGCTCTGAGCCATCATCAGCCCAGAGCCCGACGCGGGGCTCGAACTCCTGGACCGCGAGATCGTGACCTGGCTGAAGTCGGACGCTTAACCGACTACGCCACCCAGGCGCCCCTCAGTAGTTTTTCTTAAATGGGAAAGAGCAAGGAGTTAAGATAAAGACATTATGTTCAGGAACTGGAGGTCGAGGATGCTTTCTTCTTCCCTACGTAAGCAGTTTCTCATTCTGTCATTTCTTTAAATACATGCATATATGTATATTTCTGTATTCTGTTAGGATTTCTTTTAAGGGATATTATCCCCTGACATTAAGGAAAGAGAAAATGGGGTGAAAATCCTGAAAGCTCTTGATACAGATTCATTTTTGCATTTCTTAATTAAAGATTATGTATTGACTTCCAGAAATGAGAGGGGTGAAAAAAAAGGAGACATGAGTAAGGACAATGCTTTAGATAAGTTTGAGCTTGATGGGGCAGTGGGTTGGAGAAAGCAATTTTTTTAATTTTTTATGAAGGAAGAATAGATATGAATAGAAATGAGAAATAGCCACTAAAGACAAATAGATTGATGGTAGAGGGCAAGAAGTCCATCCACAGTGAGTGATATTTCTAAAAAGTCAGGGGCAGATGGGGCCCAAAGGCAGCCGGGCAGAGGATGTGTGGGATGCAGGTACATTAATAGGAAGTTAAAGGAATTACCATCTGGTGAAAGATCGTATTTTAATATAAAAGAAAAATAAAGTCATCAACTGAGTTAGCCGGTTGGTAGGAAGGTCGGAGTTTGGGAGTTTAGAAAAGAGTTTATTGAAGACATTTAAAAGAGATGCCAGCTGAACTCAGAGGTGTTGTGTAAGGCTTGAGTGAGACCGTGGGTGTATTTCTTGGTAAACTAAAACAGACTGAAATGGTGCTTCCATCTACCATGTTTCTGTAATTCTTAGAGGAAAACAAATGATGCAGAGTTAAAATGGAGTTATAAACTGTCATGAAATCTTTTATGAAGTTTTCCAAAAGTTAACGTTGTATGTTTAACCGGTAGATTTGATCAGTTTGTAAAATAATCAAAAGAAGCTAGCCTTTTTGAAATTTAATTTTTACATGAACGAAAGGAGTTAGACAAAATCTCTTGTTCAAATTCCTAGCTGGCACATAATAAAAATGGAACTTAGAAATTTTTATTTTCCAGCCTGCTGATTCAGTTACACTGATGAGGAAAAAACAATTCTGTCTGGTAAACCTACTTTAAACAGGGCAATAAATCAATCCAAAAGCAACTTAATGGTTCCTTTATTTCTTTTTCTGACAGATTCAGCTATTGGCATGATAACATTTCTGAGTAACTAGAAACTATTTTGTACGTTCTGTCATGTCAACCTTGCTTGCAAATTTTAAATTGTTCCAAAGTCCAAATTCTTAAGTAAAGCTTTAAATGAGGGAAGAACGTATTGAAGTAAACTAGATCCTTCAAAGTGATTTTGTTTTAATTTCCCATTTCACTTTTATTTCCTGTTACTCTACGTCAAACATACAACTTCCTCCACCCCCAAATTCTACCACTAGTCATTTCACAAACCCCATTCCATGAAGACTTAGCAAACATGTGTACTCTACCTGGTATACATTTTTCCAAAAACCTTGTGTCTATGAAACTTCTAACCATTCTAGGGCCAACTCAATTGCTGGCTCTTCCAAGAAACATTTCTAATTATTTTTATGAACTGTTCTTTTTATGATGGGTGTACATATTTGCATACATATATGTATGTATATAATATAGTGTAATATACAAATATATAATATAATATAATATAATGTAATATAATATAATATATACAATATAGTATAAAATAAGCATTCCATCCACTTCTTGGAAATCTCCTACCTGCTTTAGTGATTTGAATGTGATATTCTATATTTTATAAAACTTTCTCAATAGTGATGAGATTAGTAGTTGGCATTTTATGGAAATTGAGCCAAAACAGTAACCTCTACCTTCCGCTGCAGTTGACTGGGTTGGGTATTAGTATCCGACTGAGCATAGACTAAGCATATGCCTTTCCCTGTAATGACCACCTGGATGTCTGTCTTCCAGGTGTTGAAACATATCTGTAAAGCATGATCACACTGATACCATAGGTCATTGCATTTCAGGTGATAATTATTGTCTCCCAAGTTGTATTGCCTTGTTTTTTTATGATAAAAATAATACTTCAAAAAGAGAAAAAAACTATTCAAATTTGGAAACAAAGAACACTCAAAATCGTGTGTGTGTGTGTGTGTGTGTGTGTGTGTGTGTGTGTGTGTGTTAAAGAATGTATAGCAACATTAAAGCCTCATAGGCTAAATTCCTGTGAAATCTGCCTCAGATTAATCTTATAGCCTCTGGAGCAAGACAGACTCACTTTTTTTTTAAGTTTCTTTATTTATTTGAGGGGGGGAGGGGCAGAAAGAGAGGGGGAGAGATAATCCTAATCAGAACCTGTGCTGCTAGCACAGAGCCCCAAGCAGAGCTCCAGTGAACAAAATGTGAGATCGTGACTTGAGCGGCAGCCACGAGTTGGACACTTAATTGAGCCACCCAGATGCCCCAAGACCAACTCATCTTTAGTTCAACTCTAGGTTTACCTTGGGTAAGTTCCTTAACATCTCTCTACGCCTATTTATTCATCTGTATAGTGGGGATTATAATAGTAGATCCTCCTGACAAGATTACTTTGAAGATTAAAAGAGAACATATGTAAAAAGTTCAGTAAAGAGACCACAAAACTTCAGCAGATTTTAGCTCTTACTTCTACAGGAGAAGCTTTCTGAACCTACCTTTATAATACCCCACCTTGAATGTGCTTTATTTTCTCTGTTAAAACATGCTAATGACTAACTCATCCTAAAAACTTAAATTGAGTTGATATTCTTTAGTACACCTGTATGCTTCTGCTCTCACAAAATGAGTCTTTTCTTCCCAAGAGCCAGTTATGTTTGTTCTCAGCCATGTTATTTCTAAATACACTTTTTAGTATAATTTTGCATTTTAATAAAATTTAATAAAATACTTTAAAATATGACTAGGAAAAGAAATGCTAATCATTGAAAAATATTTCAGAAATCACATTTAGGCAAAACAACTATGAAACTTTAGAGAAAGGGAAGAATTTTAAAGGTTTTACCCTTAATGTAACCCTGTGAATGACTTTAATTACTTCTGAACTAGAACAGGAGACCACAGGTTATAATTTCTGTGGCGTATGGAAAAAAGACAACATAGTACTAAAAAGTTAAGGCCTTGCTTCTTCATGTAAAATGTTAAGTTCAAAGTTACATGTTTATGGTTAAAATGAAATATTCATAGTATATATGCATTATTTATGTGTATATATTTACTCATGTATCTAATATACATATATATGTTACCTTTCATGACTTTATATTTAGCGAAATTTTCTCATTAACCCATCAATTATAGGTCTCAATAGAACCAGATAGGTAAGTTTCTACTGTATTTGCTTCTGGTTGGTATCATATTCATTTAGAGCAGTTGTACTTTTTTTTTATTAATTATTTTTTAATTTTATTTAAATCCAAGTTAATTTATAGTGAAGGTTTCGGGAGTAGAATTTAGTGATTCATCACTTACACATAACATCCAGTTCTCATCCCAACAAGTGCCCTCCTTAATGTCCATCACCCATTTAGCCCATCTCTCCTCCCAACACCCATCTAGCAACCCTCAGTTTGTGCTCTGTATGTAAGAGTCTCTTATGGTTTGCCTCCCTCTCTGTTTTTATCTTATTTTTCTTTCCTTTCCCCTATGTTCATCTGTTGTGTTTCTTAAATTCCACATTTGAGTGAAATCATACATTTGCCTTTCTCTGACTTACTTCACTTAGCATAATATACTATAGTTCCATCCATGTTGACGGAAATGACATTTCATTCTTTGCCGAGTAATATATATTATATATGTATACATATGTATACACACACACACACACACACACACACAGCACATCTTCTTTATCCATTCATCGGTCAATGGACATTTGGGCTGTCTCCATAATTAGGCTATTGTTGATTGTGCTGCTATAAACAGTGGGGTGCATGTGCCCCTTCAAGTCAGCATTTTTGTGTCTTCTGGATAAAGACCTAGTAGTTCATTTGCTGGGCAAAGGATAGCTCTATTTTTAATATTTTGAGGAACCTCCCCATACTGTTCTCTCCAGTGGATGAGCCAATTTGCATTCCTACGAACAGTGCAAACAGTTCCCCTTTCTCCACATCCTTGAAGACATCTGTTGTTGCCTGAGTTATTAATGTTAGCCATTCTAACAGGTGTGAGATTGGATCTCATTGTGGTTTTGATTTGTATTTCCATGATGATGAATGATGTTAACCATCTTTTCATGTGTCTGTTGGCCATCTGGATGTCTTCTTTGGAGAAATGTCTTCTTTGGAGAAATGTCTGTTCATGTCTTTTGCCCATTTCTTCACTGGATTATTTGTTTTTCGAGTGTTGGGTTTGGTAAGTTCTTTATAGATTTTGGATACCAACCTTTTATCAGATATGTCACTTGCAAGTATCTTGTCCCATTCTATCAGTTGCCTCTTAGTTTTGTTGATTGTTTCCTTTGCTATACAAAAGCTTCTTATCTTGAAGTCCAGATAGTTCATGTTTGCTTTTGTTTCCCTTGCCTCCAGAAACATGTCCAGTTAGAAGTTGCTATGGCCTAGGTCAAAGAGATTGTTGCCTGTTTTCTCCTCTAGGAATTTTATGGTTTCTTGTCTTACATTTAGGTCTTTCATCCATTTTGAGTTTATTTTTGTTTATGGTATAAGAAAATGGTCCAGTTTCATTCTTCGGCATGTTGCTGTCCAGTTTTCCCAACACTATTTGCTAAGAGACTTTTTTCTGTTGGATATTCTTTCATGCTTTGTTGAAGATTAGGTGACTGTGCATTTGTGGGTCCATTTCTGGGTTCTTTATTCTGTTCCATTGATTTATGTGTCTGTTCTTATGCTAGTACCATACTGCCTTGATGATTACAGCTTTGTAATATAGCTTGGAGGTTGGAATTGTGATGCCTACAGTTTTGGTTTTCTTTTCCAATATTACTTTGGCTTTTCTGGTTCCCTACAAATTTTAGAATTGTTTGTTGTAGCTCTGTGAAGAATATTGGTGTTATTTTGATAGGGATGAAATAGAGTGGTTGTAGTTTTTATTTCCTTCTAATATCCTCAGATTGAACAATCTGGTATAATATCTGATTAATTTTGAGAGTAGAAAAAACTAAATTATTACCTGATAACTTCATTTGTTCAATAGATAATACTCAAGCACAAGTGAGATGACTTTTGAGAAATTAAAATCATGATCCTTGGTGAAGTAAATATGGGCCTGATTATTTTTAGGCACATTATACTTAAAGACTTTGTAGACACTCTGGGGTCAGACAGCCTTGTTTTAGTTATTTATTCTGCCACTGTCTCAGTCTTAATTCTTGCCCAAGCTCCAATTAAAATATAGTTGTCCTAACTGAGCAATCAACCCTCATCCTTGGCAGATATTCATACCTCCACAAACTCTTCAGGATGTACTAATTATCTGGACTCTCCAGGTTCTATATCACTTGTTCCTACACTTTAGAGAACCTTGAAATACCTTGAGCAGCTTGCTAAAAATGGAGATTCACCAGTACTCTCCCTAAAATTCTCTGTATCAGAACCTCCAGTTTGCTTTCTAGTTTGATTCAGATACACACCACATTTTTAGCAGAATTGTAGCATGTATTATGTAACACTACATAGATATAAATGAAAAACTTGTATTCCTTATTTTCTGTATTCTTTCCCCCTTAGCTTGGTAAGGGTCATTTTTTAATAATTAGTAGAGTTTACAGTTTTATTCATAAATCTTTTACTTTAATAATTGGGAAGGAGGAAAGAATAGAACTATATAGCATTTTTAACATTCACATGAAGCATATCTTTTCCATATGTCCTGTAGATCATAGGGAAACTGCACACTATTTGGATAGAAAGGTTACTGAACCCCCATTATCTAGAGATAATTAGTACAGATCCATAATTGCATTTTCTTTGTAACTTTAAAAGGGTAGTTATTAGTCCTCATGTCATTGCCATTCAGTTGCACTGTCTATTTAAGAGAAAATGCCTATCCTGAATGCATACTCAGCTGTCATGGGTGGAGGGGGCAGGAAACAAGTTGTGGACAAGAAAACATTAATGCACAAATCTATATTTGCAGACCCTGAGGTCTCTGACTAGCTTTTTATTTTTTTATTTTTTAATGTTTATTTATTTTTGAGAGAAAGTGCGAGTGGGGGAGGGGTCAAGAGAGAGGAAGACACAGAAGCTGAAGCAGGTTCCAGGCTCCCAGCTGTCAGCCCAGGGTCCAAGTAGGGGTTCAAACCTCAAAATCATGACCTGAGCCAAAATCAGACACTTAACCAGCTGAGTCACCCATGTGCCCCCTCTGACTAGCTTTTTGAAACCTTTTTTTGACACAGGTGATTACAAGAGACATTTCTGGAAAACCAGAAGCCAACAGAGGGTCTTGAATGGTTCAGAGCTGGAATTTTCACGATTGTTTTATTGGGTTTAAAGAACTGCTGTAGAAGTTCATACAGGCTAAAGGCTTAGGATCCACTTAATTAAATGGTCAAGTATGAATAGATTGGTGGTAAGTCATTAAGCATAGACAGGACTCTTTGGGAAAGAACCTGGGCAGACATGACACCTGGTCCATCACTAGATTTAGCATGTGGCATGAGAAAAAGACAAAGGATCGGGGATCACTGAAAATAAGGAAGTACAACACCGTTTTTAGGTTTTTAATACTGCTGTTTACAGTGTTTACATAAATACTCACATTTTGATAACTTCCTTAGGATATATTGTATTTTAAAAAATTTAGTATTTATTATTTTTGAGAGACAGATCACGAGCAGGAGAGGGGCAGAGAGAGAGGAAGGCAGAGAATCCGAAGCAAGCTCCAGGTTCCAAGCTGTCAGCACAGAGCCCATTGCCAGGTTTGAGCTCACAAACCATGAGATCATGACCTGAGCCGAAGTGAGATGCTTTACCGACTGAGCCACCCAGTGGCCACAGGATACCTTGTATTTTAAATGGTTCCTGTCATTTAATGCTAGACTGTAAATAGTATATCAAATTACCCCAGTTTGCAACATTTTTGTTTTAGTTTTTGTCACTACTCTTCCAATAATTCTTCCATCAACACTGGTACCGTATTCTTAATTGTTAGCACATTATGTTATTTTAATTTATAAGGCAGGATTCCTTTTGTTATTCTCTATTAAAATTTGTCTCCATTTCCTTCATTTTTATATTTTAAATCAGAACTTCTCAAACTTGGTGCTATTGATATTTGGAACTGGAGAATTCCATGTTGTTGGCCCTGTTCTGTGCATTATAGGATGTTAGCAGCATCTTTGGCCTCCCCCAACTGGACACCAGTAGCAACCCAAAAAACCTGTCTCCAGACATGATTAGTTTTCTGGTGGAGGTGGGAATGGTGGTGGTAAAGTAGTCCCTGGTCGAAAAGCACTGTTGTAAATAAATTGTGACCTAATTTTTCTAATTAAAAATAATCCCATAAACAAGTGTAATTGGCATTGAATCAGTCCTATAAAGAATAGTTCTGACAATATTCATTATCCTTAACTTTTCTTGGTACCAACAATTCATTTTCCACTCTACTTTCTTAGAGGTTCATAGATTAGCTCTCCTCTACTGCAAAATATATGTTGTCTACTAATATTATTTCCACTTTCCATGATATGAAAAATTTATTCTGGGACCTGGTGAAAGTAAAGTTAGAAAGGTTAGCAGTCTTAATTTGTGAAGTATCTTGTGAAAGCGTTTGAGTGTGTGTGTTTCTGTGTCTGTGTCTCAGTGAGTATAAGACTGTCAATATTTTTGTGGGCATTTACGAAAGACTAAATTAGACTCCATTTGTAACACAAAAACTCATGCTTCTGAAAACTGTGCATAATAGGACAGAGAGTCAGTTAGCTATGTAAAGTAGATTGTTGACACTGGAACTCGTAAAACCTAAAAGTGGTCCTGATGGTTTTGTGGCCTCCAGGCATGATCAACACTGGTAGCCATTTTTCTTCTGAATAGCCATTTGGCAAAACAACACATGTCTCCTTTGTTCCATTCTGCTGGACCACACATGAGGAAAGAATTCTGTAGAGACTACTTAATTTCCCACTTTTCACTTTTACTATTGACCTTTGGTTGTTGAAAAGTTGAATTAGCTATCAGAAAGAAAGTATATTTTATTTTTTATTAAATAAATTTTTATGTGTATTTTTCAGAGAGACACACAGAGAGCATGAGCAGGGGACAGATAGAGAGTGAGGGAGACACAGAATCCAAAGCACGCTCCAGGGTCTGAGCTGTCAGCACAGAGCCCGACGGAGGGCTCAAACTCAGGAAACATGAGGTCATGACCTGGGCCGAAGGTGGACACTTAACTGACTGAGCCATCCAGGTGCCCCAAGAAAGTATATCTTAAGAAAAGAAAGCAGGATTGATATAAAATTTCCATGTGTATTCCCATTCAAAAATGTATTACGTTTTGCATTTTGTAGACCTATTATTAATCCGGTAGATTATATGAATTTAAATGTACAATTGTTGGGGATCTATCCTTGACTACTAAAACTGCATGTATGAGTTTGGAATGAGTTTAGAATGTCATTCATACTAAATAGAGGATTACTTTTCACTTTTCCCCAAAACCAGGCAGGACACATTCACCTACAGGATGAATAATATAAATATGTATTCTATTTCAAAGTCCTCAGAATCTTTATTCTTAGGTGTTATCTAATATAAACACCAGGATTTTTCAAAAGTTTGACCCAAGTTAAAATACTTAGCAAGATTCACTGAGACAGTGAATTTTAGAACCTGAATACAATGTCTGCATCATCAAAAATCATAAACCTTATAAATTTCTGAAAGTGCGCTTACCTGTAAGTGATTTAACTGAGATCTAGATGAATCCTAAATAACAGAAAGAAAAATGTCTTTAGAGAGGAAATCCACAGTGCTAGATAAGGAGCAAAAACCACACAGACATATCTTTTCAGAAAAGTAATTTTGTTAGCAACGATTTTTCATAGTGATATAAGAATGTTCTTCCTGAAGCAGAAGTCAAGGTTCCTGAGTATGGAAAATTTGTCCTGATGTAAGACTGGTGAGAGTTACAGATAGCTGGATTCTGTAAACTAGAGTTACCTTCAAGTGTGGGATTTCTAGTTGCATCTTTACTACATTTAGGTTGCTGTCATATATAAAGCAGTGCATGAATCCATAAAACTTACTTTCCCTGCTCTTGAGAGAGAACGGAACACTTCAGTAGCAAAAGCAAATTGGTTTTGAGAGCAAAGCAAAGAAAGAAATCTCTGGGCCTCCATTTCACCTCTTGCAAAAGGAATCCATTTGATTTTAGTGAGAGTACACAACAGACCCATAATTTAAAGAGTAGTTCGTTCAGTCCTGACTTAAGCAACTTCAAAGTTGCTTCAAAGAAATACAACAAATTTTAAACATTTTAAAAAATGCCCTTGAGACTTCAATAAATTATTACTATTTTTGGTTTATTTCACAAGAGATGATTATACTTTCTGGAACTATTTCAATGGGAAGGGAAATGTAATTTGGGTTTTTTATGTGACCTAAGACAAAATAGGGCAACCTCATACCCAAGTTGCATCCAGGTCCTAAGTAGGCGGACATTGGAATAATCTGTCCCAAGGAGTCATGGCAAAGTGCGTCGTCTTTACTCTGCAAGTGTATCACTCCTTGGAAAGCCCTTGTATGTACCTAAATGTGAGACAGCGAGTGTGCAGTGGCTGTGAAAACTCATATATTGAATAGTAAGCACTGCTCATCACGTTTCTTTGATTGTATACAATTTCCTGAATTCATGAATGTCACTAAATTATTTTTCGGGGTGTGTCTTCATTAATTGTTTTTAACAAAAGTGCCAACAGCCTTCAGAATGAAACTGAACATTGCGCTGGCCGATAAAAATGCTTTGAGCTGTATTTATCTGCCGGTTTGGATCATGTCTAGAGTACCCTATTTTACTTAAGGTTTTGTCTCCTATAGTTTTAGATACAACTTTTGGTGCTAGAGTCTGACTCTATAGGGTTTTCCCTTAAGCATTGGATGGACAGTTTCAGACATGATATTAGATGACTGATTTCATGATGACTGATTTATAGAGGAATACTCATTGTCCTAAGTGTATATGCAATATATCATGACACCCTACAAAGCAGAACTGGGAAATCTCTCACTTTTAGTTTACTTTAGTGACTTATTTTGAGATTCAGAGTCGCATAAGTCAGAGTACATAATACATCATTCTTTTATTTTAATGTTATTTATTTTGGGGGGAGAGAGAGAGAGCGCACATGAGTGGGTGAGGGGCAGAGCGAGAGTGGGACAGAGGATCCCAAGTGGGCTCTGTGCTGGCAGTAAAGAGCCCGATGTGTGGCTTGAACTCATGAATCACAAGATCATGAACTGAGCCAAAGTTGGACGCTTAACCAACTGAGCCACCCAGGCACCTTAATTTAACATCATTCTTATTCTGATAAGGAACTATTTTTAATTTTGGAAAATGACCTCTGTGTAATCATGATCAGAATATGTAAGGAGTTTTTTTAATGGAAAAAAGGAAAAACAATAAATGGCTTTCTACTTAATCTGTTTTTGTTTTTGTTTTTTTTTTCTAATAAGCCATTAAATGAGCTACAGCTTTCAACAGATAAAGTTTAACTCAGTTTGCTCACTGCATTTGTCTTCAGATATTGCTTGGAATCGCATGAATAGAGCAATCAGCCACTCAAAGCTCTTGCCTGCTATCTAATATAATATGAAAAACTTAGATATCACATTATATGTTGAAAATGATTTCAAGGGTAAATTCAGTTTTATTTTTCTTAGAAGCTAGTGTTTTAAAGAAGCATAATATTGGAGATGACATACAATATTGCAACATAAATTGATGTATGAAAAGTGATCAAAAGCAAAAAAACAAATCCAGACAGAAGGAAGATGGACAGTTACTGAAAAGGTAGTAATAACATCAGCATATGATCTTCTTTCTTCTGCAACATATGTAGCCCTTACTATACAGGATTAATCATTTCTTTACTTACAAATTCATATTTATTATCTACCAATGAGAAAATACTTTTGTTATATATGAAATCAAAATTAAGATTAAATTTATTACCAAAGGTTTTTCAGTGTAATCTGTTATAAGCAGAGTGTCCCCCACCCACCAGTATTTCACAAATGCATATCTCAACAATAATGAAATGCCTTGGTTTCTAATAATACTTTTCAAGTTGGCACGTGTTTTAGAAAGTGCTCTGTAGCAGGCAATTTTTGCTTTAAATGTTGTATGAAATTATAGGTGGCAGGGATCAAGTGAATTGGTGGTGGGAAAGTGATGACTTAGCTGCAAGGTTATTTACTTGAGGGTAGAAGTAGTAATTATTCAATAACTAGTTAAGTAAACAGAAAGGAAAGGGCACTTAAAAGTATAGAATAAAGCAAAGGAGAGACTCTAAATTCAGTATAACCAATCAGTGTGTGTGTGTGTGTGTCTCATACATATTTATGTGTGTGTGTGTATATGGACACATGCATATATACGCACAAAAATTTGTTGCATCAGTGCATAAATTCTACACATATATTAATGCAACACATTTTTCCCCCTCTTTAGTAGCTCCCATGTTCAAGACGTTCTTTTAGGAGCTGAGGATAAAACAAGGAACAAAAAAGGCCAGATATCTGTCCTCACTACCCTCATGGAAATTGCATTCTACTAAAGGCACAACAAAAACAATATTAATGAGCAGCATATAAAGTATATTAGCAAGGAACTAACGCAATGGAGAAAATGAAGTGGAGGAAAGGGATAAGGGATGTTGGGAATGAAGTTAAACTTGACACGGTTGTATTAGTTTTCATTGCTGTTATAACAAATTGCTACAAATATGGTAGCTTCCTAGCCTCCAATAGAAATTTATTACCTTACAGTTCTGTAGGGTCATTCAGGGCCATGCAGACCCTGTGTGAAATGGGTTTCACTGGGCTAAAATCAAGGTATTGGCTGGGATGAATTCCTATCTGGGTGCTCTAGGAGAAAATTCATTTCTTGCCTTATTTGGCTTCTACAGGTGATTCATATTACTTGACTCCTGGCCCTCTTCCTCTGCCTTCAGAATTAGCTATGTTGCATTTCTCTGTGTCTTTCTCCTGTAGTCACATCTCCTTTTGACTCTCTTCTGCCTTGCTCTTGCACTCTTAAGTACTTTTGTGATTATAATGTCCCCACCAGGACAACCCAGGAGAATCTCCTTATTTTAAAGCCATCTGATTGGCAACCTTGATTCCCCTTTGCTGTGTAATCTAGCATATTCACAAATTATTGGCATTAGGATACGGACATATTTGGAGGGCCATTTTTCTGCCTACCACAAAGGATATCCAAGGAAAGCCTCACTTGCATTTGAGTAAGGATCTAAATGAAATGAAAAAGCAGTCCCTGGAGGAATAAAATGCTAAGCAAAGAGAAAGTAAGTGCAAGGCCTGTGGGTAAGAACATATTTAGCATGTTCCAGAAGAGTGAGGAGGGTAGTGTGACTAGAGTAGAGAGCTCAAGACGGGAAGATGAGTAGTATGAGAAGAATTCCAAGAATTAATGGCATGGTTTGGAGGTGAAATAGTTGCCTTATAGGTCATAGCCAAAACAAAAACAAAAACAAACTTTTCTACCGAGATTAAAAAAACAACAACAAACTATAGAAATTTAAGCAAAAAAGTAATATTCTGACATATGTTAAGAAGATTACTTTAGCAACTTGTAGATAGAATCAAAAGGACACCAATCGGTAGGTTATAGCAAGAATTTCTGTAAAAGATGATGGTGTCCTAGTACAAAGTGGTGGCAGAATGAGAAGTAGTTGGATTCTGGCTATATGTAAAAACCAAAACCAACAGTGTTTGCTGCAGCTTTGCAGGTGGAATGTAAGAAAAGCGGTTAAGGAATTGATGGTAATTTTGCCTTTACCAGTTAGAAAAATTCAGTTAACCTTTATTGAGATGGGCATAATAATGAGAGGAGTTTTTTTGTTTGGTTTTTGTTTGTTCATTATGATTTTTGCAGGAGGTAATTTTAACAGTCTGGGATTTTTAAAGCTTAAAATGACTGTTAGATATCCAGTTTAAGATAACTGGTAGGCAGTTGAACGTATGAGTTTAGAGTATTTATAAACAGTGATCAGTGATAGATTGTGTGTGGTTTTCAAAACACTGGGATACTCCAAATAGAGTTCAGGGGAAGGAATAAGAACCAATAAAGAACACTGATACAGAGACCAAAAGGTTGTTCTTTTGGGGAGAAGAACCCAATGAGTGATAGCCTAGCACAGAAGATGGTTTCAGAAGAGCAAGAACCACCGCGTCTTGCTGCCTTACATGGTGAAAGCAGAAGGCTGAGAGAGACCTTTCAGTCTAGTGTGTCCAGGGGTTTTATTGAGAAGAACAGTTGCAGTGGGTAGTGGAATTAGGATTGAAATGAATAGAAGATGAAGGGATAAAATCAGTCACAAAACCAATGCTTTATATATATTTTGCTATAAAAGAAAAAGTGTACAGTAACTGGAAGAGAAACAAAATAAAGTGCAATATTTCCAGGATAAAATAATTTCCTATTTATTTGGGGAGTGAATCACTAGAGAATATTAAGAATATTAATAGTTAAGAAAGTTAACAAAAGTTAAGAATATTCCTGGTGTAGGTGTGAGGAGGTTGGGATCTAGTGCTCAAGAATACAACTTGGCCTTGGGTAGAAGAACTTCTAATTTACCAGAAAGAAGGCAAAATATAGGTGGACAGACGCAGAAGCTGTAAATGGTGGTGGTATCTTTTGGGGGTTTTCTTCTTCCATCTTAATGTTCTTAGTGAAATAAGAAATAACACGAGCCCCCATAGAGAATGGATTTAGTATTGCATCTTTGAAAATAAAAGAGAGTGACGGAATAAGTGAATTAAGGAAATACAGTATGACATTGTATCACCATTATGGACCTCTCTGAAGTTAGTAACTGGAGATTTAATGAATGACTAGTTATCAAGGTTCTGTGATTTTTTTTCCCCAGCCACATTCAGCTACATGAGAGCAGACAGACAGTATTTGGGAAACTGAATTTAACTAACATTGTGGGTTAACCAATGATGTCTGACAGCGTAATAGGGACAAGGAAACTGGGGTAATTGCTAAGGAATTCTCCTATAATATTTAACCGTGTGTAAGGAGAGTATCAGGGTATTGTGAGAATGAAGGACTAAAATCATGCTATTATCAGTGGAGTAAACATCTTTGAAGGGTTTGAAAATAGTTGGTGTATAGTTACAAAGGGAGGGATGTAAAAAGATGATGGTGGTTTCAAATGGGGGAATATTTGAAATGGTGCTTATAGCAAGTTCTGTTATTGGTAATGGTTAGGTCTTGAGTGTGACCATAGAAGTGGTGAACGACGTCACTCCAGGCTAAGATCATTGGATAAGAGATGGCTTATTAATTAGGATATGCTAGACCTATGGTAATAAGTAGGGACAAAAAAAAAGAATTATAGTTTTCAAAAGTTTGCTTCTAGTTTGTTGATAACTGTCTTTGAAGAAATGATTCGAGACTAGACTCCCCCAATTTTTTCAGTTCACCAGCCTGGTATTTTCATCATATCTGATAGGTAGAAGAGTAAAGACTGTGATAGAGGAAGCCAGCTTGCTTCTTAAAAGCCTTGGTCCTAAGGTGGCACACATTGATTTTGATCACATTTTGTTAGTAAGAACTAGTAACATAGTTCTACTCAAATAAAAATTTGGAGACTGGTACTATGAAGTGTGTCCATATCTCACTGGAAATTGATACCATGAAAAAGAGAATGAGCTTTTGTTGACATCACTTTGTGATACTGGAGATTAGGGGACCAGGAGATCAGGGATGAAAAGAATTATTTACGTTATATAGTGATCCGTAAAAATTATGACACAGATAGCTTTGGAGAAAAAGGCAGTGGTTCAGGAGCCAAAGTGGATGAAGTATATGACCAGGTAAATGGTAGATGAGCATAACAAGAAGAACATAGTAGTTATGTAGTTGAGATCTGATGACCTGCTAACTCGGGTGAATGTCCTGGGGAGTTGAGCGGGAGAATCATCTAAGAATGAGTATGAGGAACAATGAGGACACACCCCCATCCTCTCAGCCTAGTGGTGTGAAGAGTGTGAGAGGGAAAATAGTCACCAACTTAGCTGCAGGGGAAGCAGTGCCATTGGGGTTGATTTGGACTTTCCTTTGAATAAGAAAGCAGAGGGAGATTTCACACACGATAAAAAATTGCCATATAAAAGTGGTTTTTCAGCTACAGATTTTGCTCTTGACTGATATGGAATGCCGGAGGACCCACTGGATGAGTCTCAGGAGGCATAGGGTTTGGAAGGATGAATGGAAGACATCATGCACCACTGTATGGGGATTAGGGTCCCAGGAGATCAAGACCAACTGGCAACTCCTGGGGTTCTCGTGGTGATTTAGCACAAACAGAAATTTATCCTAGTGACTCCAGGACCGGTAGTGGTGAAGGGACTGTGGACATCAAGGGAGAAGAGGTTTCCCCAGATTTCTGCTGACGGAGGTATAAAGTCCTCCAAAGGGGCAGGCATTTTTGGTGCCAAAATCCTTGCCGAAGGGACCTGGAGAAGGATGTATACACTTAACTTTGATGCATGGATTTCCTCTTCACTTGATGGATGCCCCTAGGTTTTCATAAGGGTGGACTCCCTCTGACTCCAAAGCCTCCCTTTTCATTCACACCCTCTCCATCTCATTTGAACTCTGTCCAATGAGGTTTTCATGCTCATTGTATCACTAAACAACCATTTTTTTAAATGTTTGCTTATTTTTGTGAGAGAAAGAAAGTGAGTGAGTGGAGCAGGGGCAGAGAGAGAGGGAGACACAGACTCCAAAGCAGGCTCTAGGCTCTGAGCTGTCAGCACAGAGCCTGATGCGGGTCTCGAACTCACAGACTGTGAGATCACCACCCCAGCCCAAGTTTGGATGCTTAGTGGAATGAGCCACCCAGGCACCCTAGGTTTTTTTTTTAATGTTTATTTGTTTTTGAGAGAGACAGAACGTGAGGTTTTTTGTTTTGTTTTGTCTTTTCACGTTTGTTTATTTTTGAGAGAGAGAGAGGTATCACTCAACAACTAACACTTAATGTCTCCAGTGGCTGCCAAATTGCTAAATTCAATGGGCAGGATTCAGTCCTCATGTTAATTCAGCACTCTTTAGCATTTGAAAAACTGATTCTTCCTCCTCTCTTGAAGCATTTTCTCCTCCTGGATTCATGAACACTAGATACATGGGTTTTTTTTCCCCCTATGTCTCTGACTTTTCCTTCTAAGTTTCCTTTCCTGTATGCTATTCGCCTCCCTAACCTCTAAATGTTTGGAGGTGCTAGATGTCAGTCCTTGGACCTCTTTTTCTCTCTCATTAAATTCACTAAGTGAGCTCATGCAGGTTCATGGCGTCAAATACCAGCCGCAATCTCTAGTCCAAATCTTT
Source organism: Prionailurus bengalensis (assembly GCF_016509475.1). Taxonomy (NCBI): domain Eukaryota; kingdom Metazoa; phylum Chordata; class Mammalia; order Carnivora; family Felidae; genus Prionailurus; species Prionailurus bengalensis. The sequence goes on from NC_057344.1 coordinate 22,060,903, forward strand.
ACCCCCTCACCCCAGATGCCTTGATCTATTGATCTCTTGGACATCTCTGTTGGATAGTATATTCAGAATCTCACAGTATTTCTAAAATGAACATAATTTTCTCTACAATATGCTTTCCTTGTGGCAATTCCTATCTTATTTACCATGGCCAAAAGCTTCCGAGTCCTTGTCCAATTGTCTCTTTCACTCATACCTCATATTACCAAAGCATATTCCAGATTTAGCCTAGTTTATGATTTCACCTTTACCAATCCCAGCCAAGCCACAATAATTGGTGCTTGAATTTTTGCTGTAGCTTTCTAATCTGGTACCACTACTATTTTAAACACATAAATCAGATGATTTCACTCCTTTGGGAAAAGAATGTTTTTTTACAGTGGATACATAAACCTAGATGGACCTCGACTGTCTCTCTGCCCTCACCTCCTGGCACTCTTCCTGACCACTCTGCTCCTAGTTTCATAGCCTTCCTTTGTTTCGCTAACACACTTACTCAGGGCTACTGTGCTTGCTGTCCCATCTGTGGGAAACTTTCTCACATACACATGGCTTGCACTATAGCATTCATTAGAACTCTAATGAATGAGCATGTGCAAGCAGGGTGGAGGGGCAGGGGGCAGAGAGAGAGGGAGCAGAATCTGAAGCAGGCTTCAGGCTCTGAGCTATCAGCACAGAGCCTAATGTGGGGCTCAAACCTCAGGAACCATGAGATCATGACCTGAGCCAAAGTCGGATGCTTCACCAACTGAGCTACTTAGACACCCCCCGTATTAATGAGGGTTTCTTTGTCAACCTTGTGAAACAGGAGTCCCAAATACATGGCCCTTTTTATTTATATATTTTCTTTATTATTATTTTTCTTCCTAGAAGTTGCATCTTCATGACCTGTTTTATATGCTTGTTTGTACATTTAATTGTATAGCTCTCCCCACTAAAATATTATCTTGATGAGTGAGGGCTTTATAATTTGTTCATTTCTGTTAGTCCATCTTCTATAACAATACCTGGTACTTAGTTGTCACTCAAACTTTATGATGAATGGATGAATCAAGCCAGTTGAATACACCAAGGATGATCAAGATAAAAAACCAAGTTGGTAGATATCAGCTCCAAAGTAAAGACATACTTTCAAGGTTTGCACTGTCAACATTAGCTAATGTTGTCCTCTTGTTTGTTATATTGATTTACAATAAATCAATTGTCCTATCGATTAAAGTAAGATACAGTAAATCAATTGTCCTATCGATTAGAGTAAGATTTTTCAGGTATTGGCAGGCCTGGAATTTGAAGGGAATGTGGATGGAAAAGCTGATGAAATTTCCTAATTGGAGAATTCTTCTCCCACCATATTCCTGTGAAGAACATTTTTGAGGATAATTGGTTAAGTTATGTCAAATTGAGCTTTTCATGTGCTGGTTCATTGTAGTTTTGATAGTGTAAAGATGATTTATCTCAGATTGAGGAGACAGATGTTACAGAATAATATTAGTGAATGGGACATCAAGATTATTAGATAAACAGGAGAATTCTTTTAAATACTGAGTGTGCATTTGAAGTTTTTGGTCATTAAGAGTTAAAACCTCAGCCTGTTTGGGTGATTTCTCTCCAACATCTCCCAGGAGTACAGGCATGAAGGAGGGAGCTGCTTGGGTTTATCTAGGGGTGGGGTTTTAACTGGTAAACACCATGGGCAGAGAGGGAAGGACAAAAAACATTAGGCTCTGCAAGCAACTTGGTTATATAGATTCAGAGATGAATCTGAACCATAGATTCAGAGATGAAGAAAGAGGGAAATAAAAATGGATAAAGCTAATATATAGTGAGGATATGAACTTGAATCTGTCTCCAAGACTCATGCTTTTTTGACCATAAATCATAATCTCAAAGAAAATATCTGCTGGTAAATATTGTGTTTCAACCCCTCACAAAATAATTTAAAAATCATTTTTATACATATGGAAAATTATTTAAAACGTCACTCATTAAGTTTCTGATATATCTTATGTTCATTCCTAAGCTCTGGATATGCAAGATAAGTAAGGTATGTTCTCAATCATTAATGAGTTCATAGTCTAATGGGAAACACAGATATGTAAAGGAATTATTTAAAATGTTAAATACCTTATAAAAATAGGATAGAATGCAGAGAGAGGAGATTGTCCATAACACCCTCTCTGATCAATAGTCAGCATTATAAATACATAGTTCTGTTAAATGAATGCATGTCTTTAGTAAGGGTATGCATTTAAAAAGTTTGCAAATATTTTTCATTTATTTGATTCAAGAGAGGGTAGAAATAGTTTAAAAAGCACTGACATTTAAAACCTGAAAAGCCCTGTAATCATTCTGAATGTCTGTTTAGCCTGCCCCTCTCATGTTTTATAAATGTGGAAATTTCTGACTTTTAGAAAGTATAAAAGACTTTAATAGATAGTGCAAATATTTACCAGTCTCTCTTTATAGTGCAAATATTTACCAGTCTCTCTTTTTTGTGCCTTTACTGAAATCTAAAGACAATAATATGGAGATTATTGCTTGAAATTGTTTATTTCAGACATTGTTTCCCACTAAATATTTGAGTATACTCTATATCCAGATACCATTATTATAGATATCATGTCTAGGGATTAAATGAAACAATGTATAAAATAGCCTTCCCACAGAGCTGGGAAAAGGAAAGCAATGAATGCAAGTTAGATATACAGCTATACATTGTTGACATCTTATAACTATTTAACTTATAACTATTTTCTAGGTTTCAGGTACTTTTTCAAATTTCTTTCATCCTCTACTTACTCTCCACTCTTCTAGGGTAGTTTTATACACTTGTATAAATTTAATTACTGTCTATCTGCCAACAATTACCAAATGTATACATATCAAGCTTAACAACGAAGTTCAATCTCAGAAGGAAAGTCTAGGCTTGATATCTACATAGCAGGGGATTGTTAGCAGATAGACAGTATAGAAAGTAATTGTCTTAGCTCAACCTGGCCATCTGATGAGGCCCCTTTTCCTGACCTACAAACAATTGTCTATTTGCTGTGTCCTCACATGGCAGACGAGGAAGCGCTCCTGTTTCTTCCTTTCCCTACAAGGGCACTAATTCCATCACAGGGCTCAATGTTTATGAACTCATCCACATCTAATTACCTCCCAAAGTCCCCACCACCTAGTACCATCACATTGAGGGTTAGGACTTTAACATACAAATTTTGAGGCGACACAAACATTTAATCCTTAATGTTGAATAAGTATATGTTGAACTTGAAATATCATTGAGATATGTAAGTAGAAATAGCGAATAACCACGTCTTGAATCAAACTATGAAAGTTCTCTACGACCTTCTGATCTTTCACTCCTCCCCATCCAAGCAAATGACTTCACTGTCTACCTAGTCACTCATTCTGGAAACTAGAAGTTATTTTTTACTCCTCTGTCTTTGTCTTCTCACACAGGATCTTAGCCAATCCTTAATAAAGTCATCTACCAAAAATATATCTAGAACTTATGTACTTCTCACTACTACTGCCTTAATCAAATTTATACTGCTTCTCCTCTTCCCTCTGTATAGTAATAAGATCAGTCTCAGAGCAACTGTTCTTAAAAATCTTGTGCCCTTCAAAAGATTATGGGTTATGTTTATTCTATCTTTTCCCAGTGACCAACATTTTAAGGGTAAATGTATAAATCCCCTTCCTATGACTCTATTCCAATCCATTGTATACAAAGGCGTAGAGAAAAGTGCCATAATAAACGCTTTCATACATTATTTTTACTCTGTACCTGCTCCTTTGAATAGATCATTCCTCACATGTTTAGATTTAGAATCTGACAGCTGTTGGGTCTCATAGTTGAGAGTTTAATGTGATTTAAGTGAGTCAAATACTCCAGTTGGTTTTTCTTTGGCCTCCTACCTCAGATTGGTAAGCCGGGATTCTCTTCCACTTTCTCTCTCTCTAAGCCTTATGCTGACCTGGATAGGATTGTGACTCAAGAGATTGGGGGCTCATTGGTGATAAGCTCAGCTCATTTTGGCTCAGCTCTAAAGGCCTGTTGATTCAGAAGCTGGTAGTGAAAGGTTGACCTTCTAGGATGCATTCTGAAAATGGCCTCATCTTCCAGTGTGACTCCTACTGGGCAGTTGCTATCACAACCCATAAAATTCTCATCCTGGGACTCAGCCTCTTGCTTCTTTCTTGGCTGGTAGAAGATACACCACCATGTGGCTTCATGTAATGTTAAAACAGCTGATGGCCTTAGTGTCAGGTGTTTTGGCCATATTTTTTAAATATGTAAAGTCCTTCATTGGAAGGTCTGTTCCTTGGAGCTGTTTCCTAATGCCTCCTGCTCTGTAAACACCTTTTCAAGTTTCTCAGGGCCGTAAAATCTTGACCTTTTCCTGCATTTTCTCTCAGAAAGTGGGCACATGTGTTTTTGAATCATGGCCTGTGAATTATATAAACCTCTGTGAAAGAAAACTGCAGCTGGGAAAAGGTGGAGCCTATTTATACTCGAGTCATAATAACAACACCACAGCCCCCTTAATGGTTAGTCTGAAGAATATATAGCAGTATCATTATGTACTCGATAAGTCAGTATCCCAGCAATAATTGAAGTTTGTAAGAAAATAACAGTAGAAATGTGGGAAGATCCAGTAGGGCCTGCACAGTGTGCTGGGGGTGGGGGAACAGAAATGTGGGAAGATTGTTTATTCAAGAAATGTGTCAGCAACTTTGATCATTGTTCAAAAAAAGTTTGATTCATCTTTGGGATTTAAATATTGCTCCTTCAAAGTATCAGTAGCTTAGCATTGCTAAATTAAGTTCTTATTATTAGTTCTTGGGTCATCAATATCTTTTCTGTGTGATACATATATCAGGTTAGTTAGTAGTCTTTTTTCAAATAATTGAAATAGGCATATCAGAAATCTAATTTTACATGTGTCTAAATAAGGAGGAAGAAGAAGGGGGGGAGAGGAGGAAATGGAGGAGGAGGAGAGCTAGAGCAACTCTAGAATATGCCAGAAATTTCACATGCATCATTTCTAAGTCTTATTAGTACCTTGCAAGCTAGGTGTATGTGTGGTAGTCTACTTTAAGTTTCTCATCCCTGTATTTTTTATCACTCCCACCTTAAATCCATTTGATATAAGCAAATGGCCAGATTTGTGATCATTGTTTTGAGTGAGTTTGGGAAAGGATGGATACCAAAGTCTCCTGTGAATCTTCCTAAGCCCTAGAGATGTGAGAATATTGGGACATAGGTAAAATATTTTGATCCTAAATATAAAGAGGAAAAGGTTTCACTAAAACTAGAAAGATTTTTTTCCAGCCAAGTATGTAGGAAGATGGTGAGAATGGAAAAATTTTGGACTCTCAGAGTATAGGGATCATGTCCCTAGTTTCCAGCAGAGAAGCCAGAGGGCCAGCGACATTTCCAGAGAAGGAATGGCTGTAAGACCCATTTGAGCAAGTGCAACCTCTCGCCACCTGAAAAGCGTATCTCAGTGCCCTAGTTAGAACTCTAACTGAACAGAATGCTTCCAGCTGCTCAAGATCACGCTGGTGAGAGGAAGGACAGAACCCGTCAGGGTGGATACCTCCAGGACCTTCTGACGCCTGTCTCAGAATAACGTAGGATTTTAAATTCGGGACGCAGATTCTGAGGAATGGATAGAAATACCCTTTCTCTAAAAGACTGAGTGCCGTGAGATCGGGCCAGTCTAGCCCAGTAATTCTTCCTTGATTTTCTGTTTCTTGCAGTAACCAAGGGAAATTGTTGAAAATATCAGAGCTGTTTAGAGAATATATTTAATTGCATTGAATTAAAGAATGAGAGTAATTTAGAGATCTAATCACTTCATTCTCATCAGTACCTTCTAGTTAGCATACATCTGTGTTACATATTTTCTGAGTCCTCTGTGAATCAAACATTTACCTAGTGGAAAGCATATTGGAGTTAGACATTGTAAAGAAGTATAATTTTTCAGGATTCCTTTCTGTCATGAATTTAGTGAATAAAGTTTGTTTTGTATTTTAAGAAATGCAATTGCAGCAGCTGACATGCATTATAATGCATCCTAAAGCATAAGTTATGGTGTGCCTATTAATTTCCATCCTAATGTATTTTTATTGTTACATTTTTGCTTACAAAGATTTTACTGTCACTTTATTTAATTGAAATCAAATGATGTTATTTACCTTTTGGTGATGCAGAAAAAAACTGCATTTGTAAGCTACTATTATTCAAATTGAATATTCTTACGGAATGCTAGAAGTCTTCAGTGCAGAACATTTTACATATAAATTTAAAACTGTGACATCTACTCCACCAGTCCAATAATGGAGATGATATGGTAGCTGAGGTTGTAATTGATTATGTGCAAGGCATTGTTAAAGTCATCAAATGACAGAAGATTCCAGCAAATAATCTGCAAAGTAAAGAGAACAGTATCTCCTATCTAAAGACATTATCATCACTTTTTAGTAAAGTAACTGAGTGAATACTAACATAATACTATCCCATAATCGTCTCTATCTTTAACAGCATTATATGATTACTTTCAGACCTTTAAAAAATATATTAGTATGTGTATTTTGGAAAATAATTCAGAAAAGTGCCTATAAATTGAGCCCGATTCTAAAAGAGTTATTACTTTTTCATGACTGACTCTGTGAGCTACTTGTATCTGTAAAACAGACTTGGAATTATTTACAGTCTAATAGCAATGTCTTATGCCATTCTTAAGTTGTGGAATATGTGGGGACTTTGGTAAACATTCTCTGCCTGCTAGCTGTATGATTATGGTTTTCTTGCATTTATGTTCAAGTGGTTTTGATGTTAGAAGGTTCCTGCAAAACCCAACGAAACTGAGGAAGTAAATAGGATGTGTGTTCTTATTTCTTAACACTGGAAAAACATTTAAAACTTCAGTAAATTTAGCCTTTAGTTATAGAATATTTTGTTAGATTCCAAAATGACCACAAATGTCTCCCATTCCTGCAAGTACACGCTTTTGCAATGTGACATTGCTGGTTGTCCCATTTGAATGCTAGTCTGGCCAACCAACTTGCTTTCACCAGTGGGAAGTTAGCAGATATAAATGCAAGTAGAGACCCCCTTGTCACTAACCTTCTCTAGCTGCTAGAAACCCTTCTTCCACTGTGTGATGAAAGAGAATGAGACAGTTGCTGTCACAGCAATCCTTTCCAGTAAGTAAAGTTTTGCTACTCCACTCAGCCCCATTCATCTAGCCAAGACCAAAAGAATCACCAGATGAAGCCATAGAATATAGGAAACAATCTATGTGTGTTATTTTAGGCCATTGTGTTTTGATATGGTGTGGTATGCATCAAAAACTGATGGGATTATATTTCAAGAGAGTGTGGAGTACTGAAACGATGTAGTATAAATAGTTAATTCCCCATTTGCAAGCCTGTATGCCTCACTTTATGTTTTGACTCCTAGTTACTTTAGATTCCTTAAGACTTCAACTCAGATGAATAATTTAAAATCCTGATTCCTTTATTTTTATTATGTTTGCAGTTCCCAATCCTGACTTTAGTTTAGGTTAATGCTTCGCTTGCTTTGGGTAATTGCCTTTCCTGTAGGTTGAAAACAGTCCTTTTTTCTGGCATTCATCTTTTGGTGAGAACACATCTGTATTTGTGGGCGTATTAGTTAAAGCTTCTTTTCCCAGATATGGAACTATGCTCCCCCATGTTGTAAGTCCTTTACGGATCCACTGGATCCCTGAACCTGAGTCCAAATAGATACACCTCAGACTCTTTCCCATCTTCTTCATTTTGGCCCTTTGTCCTTCCCTGGAAGAATACTGCCCCCAGTGAATTCATTGGCTCAGGTATCTGACTTACAATGTAATTTGAAGAAACACATATTTGAGGGAAGTGTTACAATTTCCCTGAGGGAGTGGTCCCTCAGACCACTGAGGGAAGTGAAACAGTGGTCTTTGTGTTACAATTTCAAGTATATTCAGTTATTCCTTTCTAAGACTGTCATTCTGCCCAAATTTGTATCATTGAATTTACTCCTTAGAATAAATTTTCTCTGGTTTTCAGCATGCACTAATTCTGCATTAGAAAGAGCCACTAATTAATTTCATCACAAAGGGAAAGCACAAGAAAAGAAAGCACAGAAAGGAATGCTTTGAGGGGAGATGTGTAGATAGGTATAATTTTTTTTAAAGAAAATCAATATGTTTTTAACAATCTAGTTAAAAACATGGGCATTGGGCATGAATAGACAGTTTTCCAAAGAAGACATATATGTGGCCAACAGACACATGAGAAGATGCTCAACATCACTCATCATCGGGGTAATGCAAATCAAAGCCACAGGAGATATCGCCTCATAGCTTTCAGAATGGCTAAAATCAAGAAGAAACAGCAAGTGTTAGCAAGATGTGGAGGAAAAGGAACCCCTGTGCACTGTTAGTGGGAATGTAAATTGGTACAGATACTGTTGAAAACAATATAGAGGTTCCCCCCAAAATTAAAAATAAATGTGTATTGTAGCTTTATTTATAATAGTCTAGGCATGGAAGTGACCTGAGTGTCCACCAGTAGACAAATGTATAAGGAAAAAGTGACACACACACTGTGGAATGTTACACAGCCATAAAAAAAGATAAGATCATGCCATTTGAGAAACATGGGTGGACCTAGAGGGTGTTAGGCTAAGTGAGTTAAGTGACACTGACAAAGACAAATACTGTATCACACATCAGTGGAATTAAAGAAAAAAAAAAGAATAAATGAAGAAAAAGCAGAATCAGAACTACAGATTCGGAGAACAAACTCAGGTTGCCTGAGGAAAGGGAGTGGGAGTTTGGACAAAATGGAGAAGGGGAGTAGGAGATACAGGCCTCCAGGTATGGAATGAGTAAGTCATAGGAATAAAAAGAACATAAGGAATACAGTCAGTGATATTGTAATAGTGATGTAAAGGGACAGATGGTAGCAATATTTGTGGCGCACATAGCGTAATGTATAAACTTGTCAGATCACTAAGTTGTAACCGGCAGCTAATGTAGCATTGGGTGTAGCTGTTCCAAAACAAAAAGAGCTCCTTGGAGCTAAGAGGGCCTTAAAGCACGGATGCTGGTTCCTGTTCTTCGCATTAGTGGTGGAGGCTGTGAGGAAAAGGCTTTGGGGATTTCTTAGATAGGAGACAAAAAGAGTGAACCGAAAATGAGAAGAGACAAGATGAAAGACAGAATTGGCTTCTTCTGTGGTTCTGTCTACATCTAACCTATGTCTTAATGACTAAAAGATCTATGTTCTTGGGAAATAAGAAGGCAGTACCTGACTTGAAGTGTGCAAATTCTTACCTTGTCATAAGAAACCATAAAATTCTTAATCAAAAATTCAGTCTTGGAATGATTTACTGAAGGAGATTATAAAGTCTTTATGTATGCATTTATATGTGCTACGTTTATACATGCATTTGTTAGATATGTATGTATCTAATAATCTTTAATGAACAAATATTGTTTGTTCGATTGTCCATCTGTTTCAAAACAAGCTAGTGCTATAGGTTACTGCCTGTCATCTTTCTAATTGATAACATTATATGGATTCAGGTAGAATAAGGGAATTCATTATTATCTAGCATGGGGTATTCCCTATGAAAGATTCGCCTCACCCCATCTCATGGAAGTTTAGCAGAAGGCTGATTGGATATATTCAGACATGTGTTAAAGCTGTACCATAGTGGTTCAAAATAAAGAGCACCATATAGGCAGATTTGAATACTGCTTCCCCTGTTCCAAATGTTTACCTTTACTTGTGTGATATCTCCAGGTTTGTACCTGTTAATTTTAATGCTTCAGTTTTTATTCAGGAATTTTTGACTGCATCATTTTCTTTGTCTTTTGGAATATAGAAATGGAGATGTTTCTATTAAAAAACTTACAGAATTATTTTCACTCAATCTTTGAATATCAAATAACAATTAAAAATTTTAATTTGCTTCTTAATATTTTCTGTATCTTCCAAAATAGGTATTTATTGTTTTAATAATTAGGAAAATTAAATATGACATTTCAAGAGTTTAAGAACCATAGTAAATCAAAGTGGGAACTTTGATTAAACTTTTATTTTTTTTTAAATTTTTTTTTTCAACGTTTATTTATTTTTGGGACAGAGAGAGACAGAGCATGAACGGGGGAGGGGCAGAGAGAGAGGGAGACACAGAATCGGAAACAGGCTCCAGGCTCTGAGCCATCACCCCAGAGCCTGACGCGGGGCTTGAACTCACGGACCGCGAGATCGTGACCTGGCTGAAGTCGGACGCTTAACCGACTGTGCCACCCAGGCGCCCCTGATTAAACTTTTAAAATGTATGCTTATAGGGGTGCCTTGGTGGCTCAGTCATTAAGCAACCGACTCTTAATTTGGGCTCAGGTCATGATCTCAGTGTTTGTGAGTTCGAGTCCCAAGTCAGGCAGGATTTGTGCTGACAGCATGCACCCTGCTTGGGATTCTCTCTCTCTCTCTCTCTCTCTCTCTCTCTCCCTCTCCCTCTCCCTCTCCCTCTCCCTCTCTCCCTCCTTCCCTCCCTCCCTGTCTTTCTGCCCCTCCCCTGCTCTTGTATGCTCTGTCTCTCTCAAAATAAATAAATAAACTTAAAAAATAAAATGTGTGCTTATTTAATAACTAATGTTCTCAGCATTTTTTGTGAAAAAAATCCTTTATTTAAATATATCTTAAATATAATAGTATAGTAAAAAAAAGTGGTATTTATTGCTCTGTGCTAAGACTACAGGTGATACTGCTTTTCATTCATTATAATTTTCTGATATAAACTGGAAAAATATGTATGACAGAAGATTATAAACTAATAAACTTTAAAAGTTTTGTGAAAATACTGCTTTCCATCGCATTATTGTCTAATTTAAAGCAATAGTATAGTAACTTCTAAGTTTCACTGACCCAACTTTAAAAAACTTTATTGTGTTTTGTAAGGAAAAGGTAGTGATGAACAACAAAAATGTAGAAGCTTTACATATATAAGATTTAAAATCTTCAAGTATTTATGAAATCTATTCATAGTTTATTACTGTTGACTATTTCCTTGTTTAATTTTTAATTACTTTGAAAATATTACAGTGGTACCACTTTTCATTTGCCAATCAGGCTAAGTGTTATGGTATGTTTTTACATATATTTATAGAATTATATAAAATATTTGTTATAGGAAGGGAAAGTATGAAACTCAGTTGATGTATTGACTATATGGTAAATATATTTTTTATCATTATAAGATGTTGGAAATTTTGCCTACTATGTTTATGACTCAGGGACACTAATTGCAAGAAAGTAAAATATGTATCATGAGACAATATTAATTCTTGTTCTCAGTTTATCATCTGCATGAAGAACTTAGGCATAACTACTCCAGTTCATTACCAGTGTATAGACTGCATGGAAATCAGAATGCTTTTGAATGGGATAGTATCTGAAGTAGAAGTGAATCATGAGCACTTCTTTAATCACTCTTTGTTCATATTTTTATACAAAGGTTAATTTCTTTAATAAGGTCTTCTGCTTTAATAGATAGTAATTTCAATGAAATAATTTTGGATCATTTGTTCTATAAACTATAAAACTATAATTATAATTATAAGCACTATAAATATAATTGAAAGCATTACAGTGTGGTATAGTCGAGCCTGTTGTATTAACTGAAAATGATCTTTGACAGTGGGACTTGAGAGAAGATCCACTGCTGTTCCCTTCAAAGCCCTCCAGTAGCTCATCTGTTTCAAAGGAGTCTATTTCTCATATCTTCAGGAAGAGTCAACCTGTCTGCAGTTAATGGTGAGTGAAATTGAAACAAAGTTAAAATTCCAATGAGATTTTAGAATTAGGAACCTTGTTTCTTTCTTTCTTTCTTTTTTTCTTTTTTCTTCTTTCTTTCTTTCTTTCTTTCTTTCTTTCTTTCTTTCTTTCTTTCTTTCTTTCTTTCAACTAACGTCAACATGCATTGCTTTTGCTAGAATACTCTTCACTAAGATCCTGAGAGCATGGTGATCAGAATATTTTGGTACTATGTTTCATTTTGCTTTGGTATATTCTAATATATTTTGCATACCTTTATCACCAAAAACAATCTGCATAAGCACAGAAACAATTATGACAGTTCTATACCATCTGCATTAAGTAGTTTGTAACATAAATTTGGTTCAGTCTGGATTTTCTTTTATTGAATACATTAAATACTGATAAAACATTTAATTTTAACACAGGCATATTTGAGAACTCTCTTGGTTGTGTAGTTCCAGTTAAACAGGACAATATATTCAACTATTCATATGTATAATGGATGAGACTCACCCATGACCTATTATGGGTAAATGATCATGGCAGACTTTGAGAAAGCAGATTAAGGGCAGTTCGCTATATAGTTCAAGAAGCAGGCAGACAACCACTAGTAAAAAATATCATGGTAAGTGTTTGCAGATGTAGCAAGTGATGGGAAACACAAAAAAGGACAAGTAATCATGTTTGGGAAGTCAGAATTTCACATTCTGTGTGTGTGTGTGTGTGTGTGTGGAGAAGTAATATTTGAGATGTGTGATAAGGCATTCTCCAAGTTACACTGGTGAAGGAGGAGTATAAATTATAGCAATAGAATGTAGTGATCAAGAACTTGTAGTGTAGGAATGGGACACGTTTAATTGAACTCCAGTTTTCTCTTTGAGTGAACCTTTGTGATCTTGACATTACTTAATTTCCCTGAAAATAAATAGAAATAAAAACAATACCTATCTCATACACATTTTACGAAGATCAAGAGACCTACTTACAAAATACTTAGCAGTATGACTGGTTGTGATAAATAATAAGTGATAACTAATTACTGGGTTTTATGTAGGGTTGAAAGTCAATAAGTATCATTTATATATTGATGCAAATAGAAAAATAGACAAATGTATTTTTTAAGTTGAACACAACTTCCAGAAGAATTAAAAATTGAATGAAGTGCTCCATTAAATAAATTCCATAATACCAGAATAACATAATTCATATGGCTAAAGTAATACATTTAATTACACATGAAAATGTTAAATCATCATAAAATTATGTAAGAGTGAAACACAAGCATAGCGATCATGGCAGTCAGTGTGAATTCTACTTTCCTACTAAAGACATATATTCACATGGGGCCAAAAATTAAGATCCAATTAATGCTTTATAAAAGAAATCTATGTAAAAAAAACTCACTAGATTTCTAATTATAAAATGTACATTATTTGAACAGAAATAAAGAAGAACAGTAATATTAGGTGAAATAAAATTGAAGGACAAAACATAGAACATTTTTTTCTTGTATGCATATTTAACCAGTCATTATTGAGCACACCACATATGAGTGGGCTTCTCTGTGGACAGAGTTTGCCTAGGCATTCCAGGGGTAAGCATCCTTAGAGAAAGAGCCAGGTAAATACAAAGCCACTGTTGATGACCTAGTCTTGGAATGTAGGGTCATTTATCCAGTAGTGCATTTGTAGAGATTGTCACATTGTTTCTCTCCTATGTTGAGAAGGTGTGACAAAGTCCTGGAAGAGCACCTGTGTGGGGGATAAGCTTAGGAATCCCCCGGGCTTACACCAGTGGGTTAACAAGGCATAAAGAAATACAAAGCCATAAAATGCTCACAGCCGAGGTTGGGTAAACCAAATTGGCACCCCAAGAATGGGGAGTGCAAAGACACCTCGAGAATAGGGAGGCACAAAGGTGTCAGGAATAGGGAGGTGCAAAGGCACCCCCAAATAGGGAGGGGGTGAAGAGCCCCCCAAAATAGGGAGAAGCAAAGGCCTGAAATAGAAATGGTGCCAAGGTGTCCAATACATAGGAATAACAAAATTAGATATTCAGGGTGAAAGCACCCCCAAATTTAGTACTATAGCAGAAAGCTGCTTTCATAAGAGAATAGGGCCAGGTTAGGTAAATTGGTGAATTGGACTATGGACCACTGTACTACAGGCAAAGCAGCCTGGAGTGGAGATAGTTAACAAAAGAAAAGGTGCCTTATTAACCGTGAGGTTATGCCCCCTATCTGTCTCATCCTCTAGGCTAGCAAAGATAAATAGGCATGGTGCCTCCTGTCTGCTGTTAACAACCATCTACCCATCTGCCTGGTGCCCAGATTTTGTTTTATATTGACCCAAACCCCAAACACTGTATATCTTCAAAATACCCTTTTCCCCCTTACATCCCCAACCTAATGTTCCTAGTTTCTTTTTTCTCTTTGTATACGCCCAACATGTTTGCAGTCCTTCTGATCTGAATAAATAAGGGGCAAGGACCCTTATTCAGGACTCTTGTCTCCCCACCCCGCCCTGACATTAGCCATCTTTTATCTTAATCCTGCGTCCACTCTTTTGCCAGACAAAAGAGAACTTTACACTTAGAGTCTATGACACACGTGGAACCAGAAGTATTTCTCTGGCATGTTGAGGGTCCACAGACTATTATAGTCCTACCATCTGATAACAAATAATCACATTCTTCAGGCAAGCAAAATACACTTATTCCATCCCCCAAGAACTCCCCACTGTATCATTTCATTGTGGTACCAGGCTGTATTGGAATTGGTTGATATCAAATAATTGATGCTTGAGAATAGGTAAAGTGTATAGATGCTAAGCCTGCATACCAAGAAATCATGAGAATCCATTCAAAACTTATTTTAATAAGAAAATGTAGTAAAGTAGCAAGTTACAACATGCAAAAAAATTATTAATACTTTTATTTACAAGAAATAGCAAGTATGAAAATAAGGACGCCTGGGTGGCTTAGTCAGTTAAACGTCTGACTTTGGCTCAGGTCATGATCTTGCAGTTCATGGTTTGAGCCCCGTGTCAGGCTCTGTGCTTAATGGTTAGACCCTGGAGCCTGCTTTGGATTCTGTCTCCCTCTCTCTCTGCCCCTCCCCTGCTCACACTCTGTCTCTTTGTGTCTCAAAAATAAATAAACATTAAAAAAAAGAAAATAAGATAAACAAACCTTTATAACAGTGTATAAAATTGGTGTTAAAGGTATGTTAATATTCCCTAAATGGAATGCAAACTGGTACAGCCACTCTGGAAAACAGTATGGAGGTTCCTCAAAAAATTAAAAATAGAACTACCATACAATCCTACTACTACTACTAGGTATTTCTCCAAGGGATACGGGTGTGCTGTTTCAAAGGGGCACATGCACCCCCATGTTTATAGCAGCCCTATCATCAATAGCCAAAGTATGGAAAGAGCACAAATGTCCATCGATGGATGAATGGATAAAGAAGATGTGGTATATATATACAATGGAGTATAACTTGACAATAAAAAGGAATGAAATCTTGCCATTTGCAACTACGTGGATGGAACTAGAGGGTATTATGCTAAGAGAACTTAGAGAAAGACAAATATCTTATGACTTCACTCATATGAGGACTTTAAGACACAAGACAGATGAACACAAGGGAAGGGAAGCAAAAATAATATAAAAACAGGGAGCGGGACAAAAGATAAGAGCCTCTTAAATATGGAGAACAAACAGAGGGTTACTGGAGGGGTTGTGGGCGGGGGGATGGACTAAATGGGTAAAGGGCATTAAGGAATCTACTCCTGAAATCATTGTTGCACTATATGCTAACTAATTTGGATGTAAATTAAAAAAAATAAAATTAAAATTAAAAAAATTTATCTAAATAGATTGTACTATTAATGTTAGAAGTGGGTCCTATATAATTATTTGCAAAATACAATGAGACAGAAAAGATTAATATCTTTAATACATGATAAACTCCTAAAAAGAAATAAGATGAACACACCAAAAGAAAAAAACAACAAAAGACATGAATAGGCACTGAGAAAATAAATAAATAAATGTTGGACCTACACTGCTGACCAACCTCCTCTGTTCAATCCTGCTGCCTCCCTTCCTTTCACAGCTATTTATTCCTAGTAAAAATCTTGTACCACCAACTTAATTTTAACATCTGCTTCCGGAGAACCCAGACTGACAGTAGGGATAAATACACTGTCTTTATCCAAACAATTTTACAACTGGTAGGTTATTCTAAAGAAATGATATGAAATGCACTTATGAACATAAATTATATATACAAGAGTGTAATCAGCTTATATTAAAAGTGAAAACTTATAATTGTTCAAATACCTTACCATTTGGCATTAATTAATTTAAATTAATGAATTAATAATGGTTGGCTATGCATATTTATTTATTTTACAGATTACCCTAGGGGCACCTGGGTGGCTCAGTCAATTGAATGTCTGGCTCTTGATCAGGGCTCAGGTCATGATCTCATAGTTCCAGCCTCACGTCAGGCTCTGTGCTGACAGTGCAGAGCCTGCTTGGGATCCTCTCTCTCCCTCTCTCTCTTCCCCTCCCTCACTCATCTCTCTCTCTCTCTCTCTCTCTCTCTCTCTAAAAATAAATAAATAAAACTTAAACAAAAATTTAAAAGCAGATCAGTTTATAGCTTTAAGTGAAAAATTTAGATGATATTTTCAAATGAGTCCAATTATTTTACCATTTATGAATTTATTTAAATTATTTAATAATTATATTTTATGGAATATTTATATATTTGATACTATTTGTGGGCTTTTGATATATATAATTATTTACATTATGTTACTATAGTTCTAAAAGAATTTGTAGAAAGTAAGAGAAAAAGATTTGAGGGATATATCATGAAATATTTTGGTGTTTATTATCTGGTGGGGATATGGACGACTATTATTTTCTGTCTAATTTTCTATACTTCTGAATTTTTCTACAATTGCTATGAATTATTTTTGTTTATAAAAAAACATATACAAATGTGTTTAACCACTCTTTCATTTTCATGTTGATCCACTTATTCTTGCCACATTTGTTCACCCGAATTTGCTTCACTGGTCACAAACAGGAGTATGTGTGTATATAAAAATGAATGCCGGGGGGTGGGGGGCAGGGTGGACTAAGATGCAGCGTAGGAATATCTTAAACTCACCTGTCTTCCACAGACACACCAAACCTACAACTGTGTATGAGATAATTCCCTCTGAAAAAGACTTAGAAATTGGCTGACCAGCTTCTTTACAATAATTTTAAAAGGCCACACTGAAATGTGTAGGAGAGGCAGAGACATAGTCTCAACCAAAACCCTACCTGAGGCTTGGTGACACACATTGAAAGGTACCTTACAAATCTGAAGGTTCTCCCTGAGGACCAGGGTTTTTTTTTTTTTTTTGGTCTCACATCCAGCACCCCAACTCTTGGGATCTGCACTAGAGATGAGTCCTCTAATGTCCAGCTTTGAAAACCAATGGGGCTAAAATTTAGGAGACCCAAAAGGCTGGAGGGAGTGGAGATACTGCCTTCAGAGATTGCACATACTCACTTGAAGTGGGGCTCAGGTCAAAAGCAGCAATTTGAAAGACATCTAGATTATATGTAAAGAAGATTCACATGTTAATCTTGTAGTATCTGCCACAAGGCAGAGACCTGTTGGGACTCTCTCAAGGGACAGAGGTACTAGAGGGTGCCAGTTTTGTGCCTTCTCTCTACTTTGCTAGTGCCAGCAGGTGCATGTAGAGCCTGTACTCTCCTGCTTACCCACTGTAAAGCTGGCATGCATGCCCTGGACCTCTGCTCTCCCCGTGTCTCACTAAAACCAGTGAGCATGTGCAGTCCACATAAGGGGTGGTCCTTAATCACCTGGCTCTGTTTGATAGGGAAGCTTCTGCTCCTGGGGCCTATGGGACAGTAACAACTGAAGAGACCGTTCTTGGCAGACTACCACAAGGGCACTGCACAGACAAGACTGAACACATCCCCAGTCTTTATTTAAAGGAGGCCTGTTTTCTTATTCAGGAACTTGGCCTGAGGCTGGCAGGGTTCTGGTTTGTCACATACCTAGAGGCTAGAGGGATGTTCTCAGGGAATGTGGGCTTGGGATTGCATATTTGTACTGTCGTTCAGCCTTTATGGTACCTCCCAGCAAGAAACTATACACTTGTCTAGATCTCTGGTATTTCCAACTAACTCAGGTAATACCTCCAGATCACCTGGTCTAGAGGCCAGCAGTATTTACGATTGGGGTCCCACAAGACTGTATATATGCTCATACCTTAAAGCTGCTGCCTGAGGTTTTAGCTTCCAGTCAGCCAAAAACTAGGTGCTGACTGAGACTCCCTCCATTTGGAACATAGACAGAGCTTGGAACAACCTCAACATTTGGAATTTGCCAAGAATAAACCATGATACACAATCACAAATGTTCAACAAAAAAACAAGAATTAGGGCAAGATTGAGCAATAATTTGTTGCTTATTGTTAAGCAATGCTAAAGCTATATTTTTAAATATCAGAGAATCAAGTAATTTTTTCTCGTAAGATTTTGTGTTTCAATCATACTTTCTTAATTAAAAAACAGTACGTTGAA
This sequence comes from Prionailurus bengalensis, assembly GCF_016509475.1. NCBI lineage: Eukaryota > Metazoa > Chordata > Mammalia > Carnivora > Felidae > Prionailurus > Prionailurus bengalensis. The sequence continues at coordinate 22,079,371 of NC_057344.1, forward strand.
ATCATGTAATATTTGACAATTTTTTAAAATATGTACTCTATTTTTGCCTTCAGTTAGAAATTTAAACTTTTTTTCTTCCGAAAACATAGAAATATTTTACATAATAATCTTTGTTTTCAGGTAACTGTGAAAAGAAATGTAATCATGTCATAGTCCATGAATGATTTTGTGGTTATGTTTCACTTACCATGTTCACTGAAGCATTATATGAATATGCATAATCTTGCTTTCTTTACTGAGCTTTTACATTGTTATTTCACAAGTAGATGAAAAGTGCTGTATTTTAGATGGTTCGCTGTATTCTCAGTCATTGTTTTTGTTTTTTTTTTTTTTAATTTTGTTTTTCTGAAATTCAAGGGCATTATAGATTGATTTATTTTTTTATACATATGCTCTGCCTTTTATAGTTAATTTAGAATATGCCATTTCTAATGTCTTTAGTGAATAATATAATCATACTCTCAATTCTTTTGCTTTGACTTATCTAGAAAATCCTTTGTATATTACTATATCAATAAAATTATTTGATTTTTTGTTATTAATAGGAAAGATAAATCACATATTGTAATCCTTTTTGCTATGCACAATAACTCGTTTACTTGCGTTTACTGTAATTCTATACAGCAGTGTTTCTTTTTTCCTTTTTGAACATTAGCAAACTGAAGGCCACACAGATGGTAAATACCGTATCAGGATCCAAACTCAGGTAGTGACTTTAGGGACCTCAAGATGTTAACCTCTAACTTCTACCAAAGAATAAGATGATAATAATCATATATCGATTTTATCTGTAAATGCTTTTATTCGTTCAAGACATCAAAAAATACTGTGTGCATACCAGTTTTCAACCATTTTTCCCAGGGATTCAGGTGCATAGTAAGTGTTAGAAGGCTCCTTAGTTCACTCTTCTAGTAGGAAAAGGCATAATCAACACATGACCAAATATATAACATGGTTTGAGGAAGTGTGAAGGGCATCAAAGAAGATTAAATAGTGTCCTGGGATAGAGGTTGACTGGGGAGTGTTATGTTTGATAGGATAATCAGGGAAGACTTTTCTGTAAAAGAAACATTTATTCACAGATTTGAAAGTTTAGACGGAGCCATCCATATAAAGACCCTGGGAATGAGCATTTCAGGCAGGGTAGACAAATAAGTTTAAAGTCCTTCATGTGAAAACAGGGTTGGATTTTAGAAATACTAACAATTATTATGGCAGACTTGCTACTATTTTAGGTAAGAGATTTAGCATTGCTAGAAATTTAAGCATCCCCTGATATAATACTGTAAAATCATAAAAACAAACAATATATAATAAATATCAAAAACCAGATAACTATAACTTGAAGTAAAGATAATTCCTTTGACATTATTATCAATGTATAAATTCCTCAAATACTGACAGTGAGTTAGATTTGAAAATCTTTTCAAAGGAGACAGAAGGAAAGTCTCTATTGAGAACTCATCTAAAATTCTACCTGATTTTATAGACTGGATTCTGAGAAGCACGAAGACCTAGAAGTTTTTTGGGGAGGGGCTTTTGTCGGGAGAGAGAGATTTTATGGATTTTATTAGTACCCATTGGGTTAACATTCATTTTCTGTTCTACTTGAGAGTTGAGAAATGGATTAATTGATTGATTTTTATTTTTTCAATGTTTTTATTTAAGAGAGAGAGAGAGAGAGAGCGCGCGCGCGCGCGCGGGTGCGCGCGCGCGCAAGTGGGGGAGGGGCAGAGAGAGAGGGAGACACAGAATCTTAAGCAGGTTCCAGGATCTGCGCTGTCAGCACAGACCCTGACGCAGGGCTCTCAAACTGCGAGATCATGACCTGAGCTGAAGTTGGACACTCTACCTACTGAAGCACCCAAGCGCCCCGAGAGATGACAAATTTAAATAATTGGAAAGGAAAATATTTCAGTAAGTTTTGTAAGCCCTATATTATAGTTAAGAAAGGCAGTTTGCATGTATAGCTTTGGTTATTAGGGTGGTTCCTTTAAGATGCTCCCCAACAAACAGGATGACGTAACTTTAACCTCACACCTGAGTGCATACATACATGGGATACTCGTATCTGACTCCATTAACCGCTTTTGTCCTTGCCCTACTGTTTTCAAATGGTAACATGACTTTATTTTATCCATTCCCTCATTTCCTAAAACTCTGTTAATATTTTCCCCTTTCCTTCATCCTTGATTTCCCTCTTTTCTATTACTAGCAGATAAAATAGCCCTAAATTTGTAAATTTGTTTTTTTATCTTCACTTCTTACTAATACAAATAAAAAAATACTGCAAGAAAAATCTAAGGAAATCAAACAAAAAGAAACATTGCATAGCATTTTTTTATTTTAATTTTTTTAATGTTTATTTTTGAGAGAGATTATGAGTGGGCAGGGCACAGAGAAAGAGAATCAAAAGCAGACTCTAAGGCTCTGAGCTGTCAGCACAGAGCCCAATGCGGAGCTAGAACTCAGGAACCGCAGTGTCATGGCTTGAGCTGTAATCCAGTGCCTGACTGACTGAGCTACCCTGGCATCTTCAAAATTTTTTTTAATGTTTGTTTATTTTATCACATGGCATTTTTAATGTAATTTGGAAAATATCTGTTATTTCCAACAAAGATATTCATTTATCAAATTCCTGATTCTGTTTATATTTGAGGTTTTAAGTTCTCAAACTTACGTGATTAATTTATACAAATAATTATATCCCTTAATATAAATTGAGTGAAATTTCAATTTCTTAATTTGTTTAGTTTAACCTTTAAACTCTGTTCTTGTGAAGCCAATCAGCTTTGTCATCTTTTCATTCTGTTGTCTATATATTTTTTATGTTTTTCAGCTTCCTCAACTATTTTCAAGTGTTTTTCAAGGAGTAGCTAAGGCCCTTGCATATAGTGTAAGCATGAGACTAAAAGAATGTAAATGTTCATTATCTATATTTTATGAAAGAAAGAATTGACTTTTCTAATGAGATCTTAAAATATAGTATGAATCTTTTATCGAATTACTTTTAAAATGTCGAGATTTTAAACTTAAAAATTATAAATAGAGAGGACCAATATATAATTACAGTTCTATTATATACCCTGAAACATTTTCATGGATAAGATATATGCCATAAAATGGCCAATTAATTATTTTCTCTTAGAGAAGCAATTCCTAATTAGAAGGCTACCAAGAAATGAAAAAGAAAAAAATATATATATGTACTGTTTTTACTCAGGAAGTGTTTGGTGGAAGTCTGGATAGAATACATCTTAGATAAGGAAAGGGTAACAAAGCAATGAAATACCTAGTTTTAAAAAAAGTGTAATTTTCTGAAATAGTTTAATATTAGAGTTTGCAATACAACTTTTAATTTGAGACATACTAATCATTATTTTTTATATTCATGACTTACTAGTTATGTGCCAGGAAGTATATTTGCTGGATGTCGAATTAGATATTTTTCTTTATATTTACTATGTGGCAAGGTTGGTTATAATGATCTATTGTTCTGTTATTAACATTTTGGCCTGCTACTCTCTACCCCTGTAAATATAAATTCTTTTAAGTCACAGGAGAGTATAATACAAACAGAAAAAGAAAGCTATTCAAAAATCCAGAATTGTCAACTGGTACTCAGTTTATTTGTATTGTACAAGTCCATCTTCCTTGCTTTATTTCTAGCCTCTATTCTTTGTAATTATGATTTTTAAATTTGAAAATATTTGGAGCCAAATTGTGATTATTTTAGATGAGATGAATTACACAGGAACAGTCTAGAAAAAATACCTGGTCTGTGTTCATTCTATGAGGAAAAGACTTAAAGAACATTTATATAAGCAATATGAGCAAAGTATGAGAGCTTCTAAATATCCTAGAATGTTTTACACACACACACACACACACACACACACAGTGTATTATGTATATGTCATACATATTACATACCATATATTATGTGTATATTATGGCTGTATTCATATTTATATTTATATATACACATTCCAGATGAAGGATGCTAAAAAGTCACAGTTCTTTGAAGGATGTTGGTAAGTTAATATGTATTCCGATCAATGGAAATGCAAGCTAGTGCAGCCACTCTGGAAAACAGTATGGAGGTTCCTCAAAAAAGTAAAAATAGAACTACCCTACGACCCAGAAATTGCACTACTAGGCATTTATCCAAGGGATGCAGGTGTGCTGTTTCGAAGGGACACATGCACCCCTATGTTTATAGCAGTACTATCAACAATAGCCAAAGTATGGAAAAAGCCCAAATGTCCATTGATGGATGAATGGATAAAGATGTGTGTGTACGTATGTGTGTGTATGTGTATATATATCTTATATATAAGATATATATACACATACACACACATACGTACACACACACACACACACACACACACACAAACACAATGGAGTATTACTCAGCAATCAAAAAGAATGAAATCTTGCCATTTGCAACTATGTGGATGGAACTGGAGGGTATTATGCTAAATAAAATTAGTCAGAGAAAGACAAAAATCATATGACTTCACTCATACGAGGAGTTTAAGAGACAAAACAGATGAACATGAGGGAAGGGAAACAAAAAGAATATAAAAACAGGGAGGGGGACCAAACAGAAGAGACTCATAAATATGGAGAACAAACTGAGTTACAGGAGGGGTTGTGGGAGGGGAGATGGGCTAAATGGTTAAGGGGCACTAAGAAATCTACTCCTGAAATCATTATTGCACTATATGCTAACTAATTTGGATGTAAATTTAAAAACTTAAAAAATAAAATTAAAAAAAAAGAATGTATATACCCATGCTTTCCAAAAAATGTATGTATGTATGTATGTATGTATGTATGTATGTGTGCATATAAATATATATATATATGCATATTCATATCAGGAGCACTAGAAAAGAAAGGAAGCTCTGTGGGCTTTTAATGTGTTTCAGGCATTATTCTAGATGCTTTTTTATACATCAGCTTACCTAAGCTTTATTAAAATGCTGCAGTGGTGATATTTCAGCACACTTTGCTTCAGAAAACCTAAAATGACTTAATTAATTTGATTTAAATCACATAACCCCATTTGAGTAATTTCTACCAAATACTTCAACAATGAATTCAGATATATTCTGGTAACTTTCATGATTGCTATTGCATATATTTAGCCACTACAATGAGTCTGAAAATCATCAGACCAAACTGGTTGCCCTACCTCTCAGTTTGCTAAACCTACTTGACACATATGAAGTATGGCCTGTTTTCCTGACCCTCGTGTTTTCAGGTCTCTCATTATAATTAGAATTACAAACCTGTAAATGGTGGAGTCATCTCTAAGTTGTGATCCAAATCTAAATATTTGGGCTCCTGGAGAACTGAGAAAAACTTAAACTGAGTCTAGAACTGGTAACCTGGGTAGAAATAGCCATTGGAGTATCTTCATTGGCTGAAGAAAAGGAAAAGTGGGTGTGAAGGACCTGGGATTCTTGTTCTCACCTGGGGTCTAATTTTCAATTGCTTTCCTGACCCAGAATTTGTTCCCCTCCCTGTAACCAAATATGGCTGTGTGAATTCTACTTTCTGAGAAGATTTCTCATTATATTTCCCCACACTTACCTGTTTGTTCATTTTTTTTTTTTGCTTTTGGTAATTTTATTTTAAAGTTCTGAAGGCTTCACTTGTTCTCTAGTTGCCATTGTTATGGATTATAACTTTCTATAGCTTGTTCTTTCTTCATAGCTGGATAAACTTAAGGAAGGATTTTTTTTCTCCAAATAGTTTAGTTTAAATTCAATAATTGCTTAATTTTCCTTTTTTTCTACGCTGATTCTATTTCCTCTAGCTTGTCTTCACTGTTAATTTCATGCCTTTGTTTTGTAATAAAGCCATTATTAAAATATTGGGTGATTTTTTAGTATCTCTTAATATGTAAAATAGAGAAACTACAAATATTTGTGATCTTCCAACAGAATTTAGGAAATAGTTATTTTCCTTGTAGGGTGAGTGATGGGTAACCAGTGACATTCAGTGCAAAGTTTTCTTTAGACTTTTTAAAATTTATGTTAGTGATTATGGGTTTGATATATTTTGGTCCCAGGTTAAAATTTGTTATATCGGTAACATCTCAAGTTTAGCTAAGAATGTTTCTCTTTATTTAGGATCCTTTATTATTTCAGGATCTTAACATGGCTTTATTATTTCACTTTTTCAAATTTTACACATCTGAGCAACTGCTTCCATGTCTTAATCTTGGACAAGTCATTACGTTTTAGTCTTCTCTTGGATACATTGGAATAGTGTGAAAGTTTTTAAATATGTGTTTTCCCACTTGGGGCACAAGAGCCTTAATTCTAATACCTAGGAATGGTCCATTTGGATTCTAGAGGAGTTCTTTCAATTCTAAAATTAATAAACAAACTAGGAAACATTTTGAGTGACTTAAACTGATAATGAATCTATGTCTTGGTTACTATTGAGTATTGGATAAAAATCTAAAACTTGTAGCCAGTATGCATACACATATACAGGTGTGTGTATATAATATACTTTTATAAGATATTGGTATTAAAATTTATAAAATTTAGCATTTATGACATTTATGACAATCAATGAGTTTAAGTTTAAGTAGGTTTGTAATAAACTTCAATTTCCTTTTTACCGAGTAACTGGAAAAAACCATTAAGATAATGGTTTTATTTGGAGATTTTTATTCAGTTGCTTTTATATGGTAGATAATATTCTGGGATACGAAAATTCATTTGTGAAAATGATAAACCGTAGTTTTATACTCTTGGGCTTGTATTTTATGGAGGAAAACAAACACTAAACATATAAATAAGTAATTGCATAATAACACTTCAGAATGTTCAGAAAACCTGTCTTAATTCTGGTCTACACTTATCTTTCCATGTTTGTCAGATTTTCCTGATCATGGGCTGTAATTCTTGATTCTCATTTTCTATGCCAGATTGATTGCTTTTCCTATTGTTTACTGAGTTTGTCATTTTTGTCCACAATTCATTTGTGGTATTAACTCTTGATCATGTTAAGGATGTTTTATATCCCTAGTATAGTCAGTAAAACAATGAGTATGTCTGTGCTTAATATCTTTGGGGTCACTTTCTCATGCATCTTCTCTGTCATGTTTGCTTTAATATTAAAGATTTATATCTACTTTTTAATATTTTGTTTCTAAGAATCAATATTTTGCACTCTTTGTACATGGAGAGGCTCAAAACTACTTTAAAATTATTTTTAATATTTATTTATTATTGAGAGACAGAGACAGACAGAGAGAGACAGAGAATGAGCATGGGAGGGACAGAGAGGAGGAAACACAGAATCTGAAGCAGGCTCCAGGCTCTGAGCTGTCAGCACAGAGCCCCATGTGGGGCTTGAACCCACAAACCGTGAGATCATGACCTGAGCTGAAGTCGGATGCTTAACCAACTGAACCACCCAGGTGCCCCTCAAAACTACTTTTGACTAAAAATTTCACTTTTGATTGCCATATCAGATGAATATTTGTCATTGGATGTAAACCTAGACACCATGACGCTTTCAGTGTAATATCAAACTCCTCCCTGGTTTGCCTGCAGTAGCATGTAGTGCTTTCTGGTAATCTCACATTTAGCATTGTGTGAACCACATACAAGTCCAGGCACAAATTCACTGATACTTTAGCATCCAGGGTTATTTTATCCAGTAGACAGTTGATCAGATTCTCCTGGTTTTTCTCTCATTTAAGAAGAAATCTAAAACTTACCCGTACATAGATAGCATACACATATATTTGATTTAGTTAAAAATGGTTCAGACACTACAAATTCATGTCAGACCTTCCTGTCTCCTGATATTCAGTTCTCCATTGACCCTTATCAGCTATGTTATCAGTTTATTGCACTGATGATTGCACTGCCTACTCTGCTCTGTACCATATTAAGATACTCCGAAGTAAGCTTCATTAAGGAATCAACGGTGGGGTGTCAGTGGTTTAACTAAATAAACAGTTATTTCTTGATTTCAGTTTATCCCGTCTGTTGTTGACGCGAGGAAGTGGAGAGCCCCAGTGCTCTGCTCTATCCATTTGCTCAGTGACCTGGTCTGACCGTCTTCATCTTTCTCTTTCATACCTACTGGAATACAGGCTCTGTCCTCCACTACAGAGCAGAAGAGTAGGAGAGAAAATCACTCACAAGTGTTTAAAGGCTTCACTTAAGTCATTCAGAAGCATTAAGGTGGCCTGTGTCTCTTAGGCTCACAGTCCATGACCTTAAGTAGTCAGATGGTCCTGAAACAGCAAAAGGACTGGGCAATATGGGCTTCCTGAAAAAATGTAGCCTTCACATGCCCAGAAAATAACAGAGGTTTAACACTAGTCTACCACTTGCGCCTCAGTCTTTTCTGTTTAAATGTATACACACACACACACACACACACGTACATACATATGTATATATTTAAGTATATGTGTCTATCTCTATACACACACTTATGAATATGCATGCACACATATTTACATACATATGTTGTGTGTGTGTGTGTGTGTGTGTATAGGTATGTCCTGGAGCTTGTTCTGTGTTAGTAAATATGACTCTGATATTAAAGACAAAGTAATGTCTCATTGTATGAAAATACCAAATTTTACTTACCTAGTCCTGTAGTAGGTTGTTGTCAGTCTTTTTCCAGTATAAAAATGCTGCAGTGAGAGTTGCGGCAAGATGGCGGCTTAGGAGGACGCTGGGCTCACCGCACGTCCTGCTGATCACTTAGATTCCATCTACACCTGCCTAAATAACCCAGAAAACCGCCAGAGGATTAGCAGAACGGAGTCGCCGGAGCCAAACGCAGACGAGAGGCCCACGGAAGAGGGTAGGAAGGGCGGCGAGGCGGTGCGCGCTCCACGGACTGGCGGGAGGGAGCCGGGGCGGAGGGGCGGCTCGCCGGCCAAGCAGAGCCCCCGAGTCTGGCTTGCAAAAGCGGAGGGGCCTGACGGACTGTGTTCCCACAACAAGCGCGTCTTAGCGTCTGGGAGGTCATAAGTTAACAGCTCTGCTCGGAAAGCGGGAAGGCTGGAGGACAAAGGGAGGGAGAGCTGCTGAGCCCCCTGACAACAGAGCTCAGTTTGGTGGGGAACAAAGGCGCTCGCCAGCGCCATCTCCCCCGCCCATCCCCCAGCCAAAATCCCAAAGGGAACCGGTTCCTGCCAGGGAACTTGCTCACTCCGCGCAAACACCCAACTCTGCGCTTCTGCGGAGCCAAACCTCCGGCAGCGGATCTGACTCCCTCCCGCTGCCACAGGGCCCCTCCTGAAGTGGATCACCTAAGGAGAAGCGATCTAAGCCTGCCCCTCCTGCCCCCGAGCACCTTGCCTACCCACCCCAGCTAATACGCCAGATCCCCAGCATCACAAGCCTGGCAGGGTGCAAGTAGCCAAGACGAGCCACACCACCCCACAGTGAATCCCGCCCCTAGGAGAGGGGAAGAGAAGGCACACACCAGTCTGACTGTGGCCCCAGCGGTGGGCTGGGGGCAGACATCAGGTCTGACTGCGGCCCCGCCCACCAACTCCAGTTATACACCACAGCACAGGGGAAGTGCCCTGCAGGTCCTCACCACGCCAGGGACTATCCAAAATGACCAAGCGGAAGAACTCCCCTCAGAAGAATCTCCAGGAAATAACAACAGCTAATGAGCTGATCAAAAAGGATTTAAATAATATAACAGAAAGTGAATTTAGAATAATAGTCATAAAATTAATCGCTGGGCTTGAAAACAGTATACAGGACAGCAGAGAATCTCTTGCTACAGAGATCAAGGGACTAAGGAACAGTCACGAGGAGCTGAAAAACGCTTTAAACGAAATGCATAACAAAATGGAAACCACCACGGCTCGGCTTGAAGAGGCAGAGGAGAGAATAGGTGAACTAGAAGATAAAGTTATGGAAAAAGAGGAAGCTGAGAAAAAGAGAGATAAAAAAATCCAGGAGTATGAGGGGAAAATTAGAGAACTAAGTGATACACTAAAAAGAAATAATATACGCATAATTGGTATCCCAGAGGAGGAAGAGAGAGGGAAAGGTGCTGAAGGGGTACTTGAAGAAATCATAGCTGAGAACTTCCCTGAACTGGGGAAGGAAAAAGGCATTGAAATCCAAGAGGCACAGAGAACTCCCTTCAGACGTAACTTGAATCGATCTTCTGCACGACATATCATAGTGAAACTGGCAAAATACAAGGATAAGGAGAAAATTCTGAAAGCAGCAAGGGGTAAACGTGCCCTCACATATAAAGGGAGACCTATAAGACTCGTGACTGATCTCTCTTTTGAAACTTGGCAGGCCAGAAAGAATTGGCAAGAGATTTTCAGGGTGCTAGACAGAAAAAATATGCAGCCAAGAATCCTTTATCCAGCAAGTCTGTCATTTAGAATAGAAGGAGAGATAAAGGTCTTCCCAAACAAACAAAAACTGAAGGAATTTGTCACCACTAAACCAGCCCTACAAGAGATCCTAAGGGGGACCCTGTGAGACAAAGTCCCAGAGACATCACTATAAGCATAAAACATACAGACATCACAATGACTCTAAACCCGTATCTTTCTATAATAACACTGAATGTAAATGGATTAAATGCGCCAACCAAAAGACATAGGGTATCAGAATGGATAAAAAAACAAGACCCATCTATTTGCTGTCTACAAGAGACTCATTTTAGACCTGAGGACACCTTTAGATTGAGAGTGAGGGGATGGAGAACTATTTATCATGCGACTGGAAGCCAAAAGAAAGCTGGAGTAGCCATACTTATATCAGACAAACTAGACTTTAAATTAAAGGCTGTAACAAGAGATGAAGAAGGACATTATATAATAGTTACAGGGTCTATCCATCAGGAAGAGCTAACAATTATCAATGTCTATGCACCGAATACCGGAGCCCCCAAATATATAAAACAATTACTCATAAACATAAGCAACCTTATTGATAAGAATGTGGTAATTGCAGGGGACTTTAATACACCACTTACAGAAATGGATAGATCATCTAGACACACGGTCAATAAAGAAACAAGGGCCCTGAATGAGACATTGGATGAGATGGACTTGACAGATATATTTAGAACTCTGCATCCCAAAGCAACAGAATATACTTTCTTCTCGAGTGCACATGGAACATTCTCCAAGATAGATCATATACTGGGTCACAAAACAGCCCTTCATAAGTTTACAAGAATTGAAATTATACCATGCTTACTTTCAGACCACAATGCCATGAAGCTTGAAATCAACCACAGGAAAAAGTCTGGAAAACCTCCAAAAGCATGGAGGTTAAAGAACACCCTACTAACGAATGAGTGGGTCAACCAGGCAATTAGAGAAGAAATTAAAAAATATATGGAAACAAACGAAAATGAAAATACAACAATCCAAACGCTTTGGGACGCAGCAAAGGCAGTCCTGAGAGGAAAATACATTGCAATCCAGGCCTATCTCAAGAAACAAGAAAAATCCCAAATACAAAATCTAACAGCACACCTAAAGGAACTAGAAGCAGAACAGCAAAGGCAGCCTAAGCCCAGCAGAAGAAGAGAAATAATAAAGATCAGAGCAGAAATAAACAATATAGAAACTAAAAAAACTGTAGAGCAGATCAACGAAACCAAGAGTTGGTTTTTTGAAAAAATAAACAAAATTGACAAACCTCTAGCCAGGCTTCTCAAAAAGAAAAGGGAGATGACCCAAATAGATAAAATCATGAATGAAAATGGAATTATTACAACCAATCCCTCAGAGATACAAACAATTATCAGGGAATACTATGAAAACTTATATGCCAACAAATTGGACAACCTGGAAGAAATGGACGAATTCCTGAACACCCACACGCTTCCAAAACTCAATCAGGAGGAAATAGAAAGCTTGAACAGACCCATAACCAGCGAAGAAATTGAATCGGTTATCAAAAATCTCCCAACAAATAAGAGTCCAGGACCAGATGGCTTCCCAGGGGAGTTCTACCAGACGTTTAAAGCAGAGATAATACCTATCCTTCTCAAGCTATTCCAAGAAATAGAAAGGGAAGGAAAACTTCCAGACTCATTCTATGAAGCCAGTATTACTTTGATTCCTAAACCAGACAGAGACCCAGTAAAAAAAGAGAACTACAGGCCAATATCCCTGATGAATATGGATGCAAAAATTCTCAATAAGATACTAGCAAATCGAATTCAACGGCATATAAAAAGAATTATTCACCATGATCAAGTGGGATTCATTCCTGGGATGCAGGGCTGGTTCAACATTCGCAAATCAATCAACGTGATACATCACATTAACAAAAAAAGAGAGAAGAACCATATGATCCTGTCAATCGATGCAGAAAAGGCCTTCGACAAAATCCAGCACCCTTTCTTAATAAAAACCCTTGAGAAAGTCGGGATAGAAGGAACATACTTAAAGATCATAAAAGCCATTTATGAAAAGCCCACAGCTAACATCATCCTCAACGGGGAAAAACTGAAAACTTTTTCCCTGAGATCAGGAACACGACAAGGATGCCCACTCTCACCGCTGCTGTTTAACATAGTGCTGGAAGTTCTAGCATCAGCAATCAGACAACAAAAGGAAATCAAAGGCATCAAAATTGGCAAAGATGAAGTCAAGCTTTCGCTTTTTGCAGATGACATGATATTATACATGGAAAATCCGATAGACTCCACCAAAAGTCTGCTAGAACTGATACAGGAATTCAGCAAAGTTGCAGGATACAAAATCAATGTACAGAAATCAGTTGCATTCTTATACACTAACAATGAAGCAACAGAAAGACAAATAAAGAAACTGATCCCATTCACAATTGCACCAAGAAGCATAAAATACCTAGGAATAAATCTAACCAAAGATGTAAAGGATCTGTATGCTGAAAATTATAGAAAGCTTCTGAAGGAAATTGAAGAAGATTTAAAGAAATGGAAAGACATTCCTTGCTCATGGATTGGAAAAATAAATATTGTCAAAATGTCAATACTACCCAAAGCTATCTACACATTCAATGCAATCCCAATCAAAATTGCACCAGCATTCTTCTCGAAACTAGAACAAGCAATCCTAAAATTCATATGGAACCACAGAAGGCCCCGAATAGCCAAAGGAATTTTGAAGAAGAAGACCAAAGCAGGAGGCATCACAATCCCAGACTTTAGCCTCTGCTACAAAGCTGTCATCATCAAGACAGCATGGTATTGGCACCAAAACAGACACATAGACCAATGGAATAGAATAGAAACCCCAGAACTAGACCCACAAACGTATGGCCAACTCATCTTTGACAAAGCAGGAAAGAACATCCAATGGAAAAAAGACAGCCTCTTTAACAAATGGTGCTGGGAGAACTGGACAGCAACATGCAGAAGGTTGAAACTAGACCACTTTCTCACACCATTCACAAAAATAAACTCAAAATGGATAAAGGACCTAAATGTGAGACAGGAAACCATCAAAACCTTAGAGGAGAAAGCAGGAAAAGACCTCTCTGACCTCAGCCGTAGCAATCTCTTACTCGACACATCCCCAAAGGCAAGGGAATTAAAAGCAAAAGTGAATTACTGGGACCTTATGAAGATAAAAAGCTTCTGCACAGCAAAGGAAACAACCAACAAAACTAAAAGGCAACCAACAGAATGGGAAAAGATATTCGCAAATGACATATCGGACAAAGGGCTAGTATCCAAAATCTATAAAGAGCTCACCAAACTCCACACCCGAAAAACAAATAACCCAGTGAAGAAATGGGCAGAAAACATGAATAGACACTTCTCTAAAGAAGACATCCGGATGGCCAACAGGCACATGAAAAGATGTTCAGCGTCGCTCCTTATCAGGGAAATACAAATCAAAACCACACTCAGGTATCACCTCACGCCAGAGTGGCCAAAATGAACAAATCAGGAGACTATAGATGCTGGAGAGGATGTGGAGAAACGGGAACCCTCTTGCACTGTTGGTGGGAATGCAAATTGGTGCAGCCGCTCTGGAAAGCAGTGTGGAGGTTCCTCAGAAAATTAAAAATAGACCTACCCTATGACCCAGCAATAGCACTGCTAGGAATTTATCCAAGGGATACAGGAGCACTGATGCATAGGGCCACTTGTACCCCAATGTTCATAGCAGCACTCTCAACAATAGCCAAATTATGGAAAGAGCCTAAATGTCCATCAACTGATGAATGGATAAAGAAATTGTGGTTTATATACACAATGGAATATTACATGGCAATGAGAAAAAATGAAATATGGCCTTTTGTAGCAACGTGGATGGAACTGGAGAGTGTGATGCTAAGTGAAATAAGCCATACAGAGAAAGACAGATACCATATGGTCTCACTCTTATGTGGATCCTGAGAAACTTAACAGGAACCCATGGGGGAGGGGAAGGAAAAAAAAAAAAAAAGAGGTTAGAGTGGGAGAGAGCCAAAGCATAAGAGACTGTTAAAAACTGAGAACAAACTGAGGGTTGATGGGGGGTGGGAGGGAGGAGAGGGTGGGTGATGGGTATTGAGGAGGGCACCTTTTGGGATGAGCACTGGGTGTTGTATGGAAACCAGTTTGTCAATAAATTTCAGAGAAAAAAAAAAAAAAAAAAAAAGAGTTGGCCGCTTGACCAACTGAGCCACCCAGGCGCACCTCTCCTCATGCTTTTTAAGATTAAATATTTCCCTGCTGGTAAATAAAGTCAAGCTGCCCAAGTATTAAAAAAAATAAATAAATAAAAAATAAAATAAAATAAAATTGCTGCAGTGAATAGCTTTTGTGAATAAGTATAAGCATGTTACTAGGATACATTTCTGGAAATGAAATTTCTGCATCAAATTGTATGTTCATATAAAATTATGAAACATACATGTCTTAAAACCATTGGTATTTCCTTTTACATGTATTGTCTGTGTCTTCGGTATATTTGTCTTTCCTTTTTTGCTCTGTTGGAAGTGATTTACATGTTGTTTTGATTTATGAAAATTCATGTTGAGTTATTTGGTGCATAGATATTAATAACTATTGTATCTTCATTACAAAGTACCATTCTTTGTCACGTTTCAAAGGCACAAATTTACTTTGTGTTTAAGAAAGTAACCCTGTTTTCGTTTTGTTGGTGTTCTCCTTTTTACTTCTGGAATTGCTTTATTTTATTTTGTTTACTTTGTTTATTTTGTATACAACATGGTATTAAATTTTGCTTTGGAATTCAATTTATTTTTTTTCTTTTAGTAGACAAATTGAGACAGTTTACATAATCATCAAATTCAGTCTTGGTTTTACCATATGTTAGTATTGTTTTCCCTTCTTAAAAAGCCTTTATTTTATTTGCTTTGTGTTTCCATTTATTTCTTTTTACAGTTAGGAAGAATATAATTTGTTTTATTTTTTAATGTTTATTTATTTTATAGAGTGGGGGAGGGCAGAGATAGAGGGAGAGAGAATCAAAAGCAAAGTCTGCACTCTCAGTGGGAGCCCAGTGTTGGGTTTATCCCAGGGACCTGAGCCAAACCAAGAGTCAGATGCTTAACTGACTGAGCCACCAAGGCCCCCCAAGTATGTAATTTTTTAGTACTTTATTTTTTGTCATCACTTTATAAAACACATACACTTTCATATATTTATATATAGTATTTATTAATTTCCTACTACGACCAGTGATAAAAGTAGTATAATTCATTTTTCTCATCCTTTCCCTTCTTTACACATTTTGGTTAATGATATTTTTTGATTCTTAGTTCTAATAACTGAATTATCTATCATAAATGATATACTCTGGTATCCTATATATAAAATTAGAGGAAGTTCAGAATTCCTACACTATCTAATACTCTTTTCTGGTCCACATTTGATTTTTATTAGTTTTATAAATTTCTACCTTGTCCAGGAACCTTATAATAAATACATATTCTCTTATCGATCCATCCCAAATTTGTTTTATATAAATAAATCATAATTATATGTAAATCCTCTTGCTGTATATTGTCTGTTTTTTGTGTGTGTGTGTGTGAGAAATTTATCCTTTAGATTCTAAGACAGTTCTACAAAGAGGGACTCCTGGGAACACCATTCTTAAGTTTTTTCAAGATCTCAACTATTTTCTATGTTCTATGTTTTGTCTAAACTGGAACACTGCAGAGAGTGAGGGAGGAATGCTACCAATAACTATACTAGAATAGTGGGTTTTAACCTGCCTGTATCTCAAGCTAATAAGGAAGTATATTGACATTCTGCTTCATTGGCAGTGTATAATTTTAATATATACATTACAGTATTACCTTTAAACAACCTTCTAAAACAACATTGTTTTATTTTCTAGTAGTTCTTTTTAAATTTTATTTCAGAAATAGGAAAAAACATTGTGCAAGCTATAAATGGTAAACCTAATAAAATTCTGAGACAAAATTAGTGTTTTTGATTACATTTTAGAAAAGTATTTCCTTCCACTATTTTATCTTGCCACCTCCAACTTGAAAAATACAATTATATATACATGTTGGATCCCCATTTGCGTTCCTTCATATCTGTTTTTTCCCTAAATTTTTAAAACTATGCACATATTTCCATCTCATTGTTTGTAGGTTTATTATTTTTATTCTCTGTCTCGTATTTTTTCACATCGTCTCATCTTTCTCATAGTACTTCCAGTTTTGCCATTATTTATATAATTTTGTTTTTTTTCCTTCTGAAACTTTTCCTGAACTCTGGTAGCTCATATTCAGTCTCCTCTGCATATCTCTTTTCAGGACACTTGTGTTTCTGCTTTGTGCTCTCTCTATAAATATATAAATGATTATTTTGTATGTTGTTTCCCTCAATTTATGGTCATTTGAATTATTCACTTACAATTTACAGTAACATTTTTTGCGATAAATGTTCTTCCAATATTAGCCTTTCATATTTTGTTTCTTTTTATTTTGGTAGTATGTTTCAGATCATCTCTTCCTTTTTAAAGTAACACACATTTTTTAGTCTATTGAGTTTTTTTTTTCTATAGCAGTGATTTGTAGAAGGTTATTATAGAAATCATGCCAAGCCTTGCTCTAGGCTAATTTTTTTTTCCCTTGTGACTTAGGAATTTATGTGTGAGTTTTTCATTTTTGTACTTCATTCCAGGCAATGGAGATACATCATAAGAGCACCTATTGTCTTATCCTAAGTTTTGTGTATCTGTGAAATTTCTTCATTTAATCCTTATCTTTGATGGATATTTTCACTGGATATAGAAATCTTGGTTGACAGATTTTTTTTTAAAAGCATTTTGTAGATGACATGCCATTTTCCTCTGACCTCATTTTTTTTCTAATGAGAAATTAACAATAATTAATATAATTGTTCCCTTATATGCACTATGTCTTTTGTTGTCTCCTTTCAATATTTTTCCCTTTATCTCTGGTTTTCTTCAGTTTAATTACAGTGTACCCAGTTGAGTTTACTTTGTAATTATCTTGGTTGGCATTCAATATTTACTCATAAAAATCCCTAATTGGGATACTTATTTAATTTTGTTTTTTGAACTGCATTTGGAAAATATTGTGTCATGTCTTTAATATTCTTTCTTTATTTTCTATCCCCTTTTCTATTTAGAGTCCAATTGCATGAATATTATGCTATGTGCATATGAATGGATACAGTATATGAATGGACATAGACAACATGCACAATGTTAGTATTGTACAAAATAGTCTTTCAGATAAAGCACATTAACAGAAAATAATTGGGATTAGTTAATAATGATAACAGTTTTGATTTACCAAGAACTAATAACAATTTTGAACTATAAAACCGAAACCCATAGTCCAGGAATGTGTAAATAAACATTTTCATAACCACAGAAGAGGGAAAAATCTCAAAAACACACTGTAAAATCTTTTATATGCTTCATCCAGTGTGTGACAGAAAAATAAGATAACAAGCAAAAACAACATTATGAAACGATCTTGTTAATTTCTATTAATGCTATTTTTGACTTAACATCTGTGTTGTCGAATAATAGCATAGCTACATCAACTTTTTTTTTGCTTAGTATTTACACACTATCTCCTTATTTATCCACTTGCTTTCATTCATTCTATATTCTTATATTTTGTGTTTGTGCCTCGTAAGCAACTTACAGTTGAACTTTTAAATCCAGTCTTATAAAATTGCTGTCCTAATAGCGTATTTATTCCATTTAATTAATATCAGTCATGTTATTTGTATATTCACTGATTTAATTTTTGTTTTCTATTTGTTCCACCTGTTCTATTTCAATTTTGTATCTTACCTTTATGATGTTTTACTTGTTTATAATTTTTAAAAAATCTTGAATGTACTCTTTCAATTCATTTAGTTGTCATAGTGTAATAGTGAGATATGATAAGAAATCTATACTTGGTCTTTTGCTCCGCGTTCCAGACACAAGAGCCCCTAAAACCCTTTGGAATTCAAGTGATGGGAGTGGCTTTTGTTATGCATAATAACACTCTTTCAGCCATATCGGTGTTTATGCTAATGAAATGACTCTCAGTGGACCCCTAGATGGCTTAAAGATGGGGACTAGTTGTCAAAAGAACCACTCAGGCCCTGATCTCTGAGGAGACTCAGGTAATCACCCATGAACGATAATTTAATCAGTCATATCTATGTAATGGAATTTCCATAAAAACCCTGAAGAGTGGTGTTTGGAGAGCTTCCCAGTTTGCAAGCATATTGAGATGCACACCTGGAGGAAAGATGGAAATTTAGTGCCTCTTTGCTTATATGTCTGTATGCCTTTTTCTTGTATTTGGCTGTTCTTGAGTTATGTTCTTTATAAAAACCAGTGATCGTGAGTAAAGAGTCTTCCTAAGTTCTGTGGGCTCTTATAACAAATTATTGAACCCGAGGAGGGTGTTGTGTGAACACCCACTTAATAGCTGGTGACTAAGAAGGAACAGCAGCCCAGGATTTGTGAATGACATCTGAAGTTGGGACAGTGTTTTGGGTTTGAGTCCCTAATCTGTGGGGTTTGCCTTAACTCCAGTGGTTGGTGTCAGAATTTAATTGAATTGTAGGACACCCCCTTGGTATTCAGAGAGTTGGAGAATTGGTTTTTGGTATGGAAAAAACCCACACACTGGTGTCAGAAATATTGTGTATAAAAACAGTTCATACCCAGAAATTACAAAATGTGTACAAAACTAATAAAAGTCTAAAGTAAACCAAACACTAACGACTCCCCCCTCAGCCAAATAAGAATTGTAAACATTTTATCTTTACTGGATCCCTCCATCCTGCTTACTGTTATTTTGCCATGTTTTCTAATGTTTTCTTGTTTAATCAGCCCTAGTGATACACAAGTGTGGCTGTGATGTTTAGGGTGTATTAGATTGCTGGTTTCCTTTTGTTTCAGCCTTGCACTATGGGTATCTCAACTTAATTTAGGAAGTAACTTCTAAGGCTCCTGAGTGGATAAATCTTGCACTGCATCTATTTCAGTGTTCCTGTGCTCCACTGGCTTGCATAGGACCTCCTCTCCCTTTCGTTGTGACATATCATTTGCTTTCTTTGCGAATATTTTATGTTCCTAAAATACATACATTTATAATCCAGCAGTGTTGATTGTTTTCAGTAAGAGAGGGACTTAATTTATAATGACTGTCTCCCCTGTCACCAGAATGGAGCTTTAAGAAAGAATGTTTATGATTTTTTCTAAGAAGATCTCAGTTAATTAGTTTAGTTTAATTTAGTTTTCTTTTTTAAATTTTTGTTGTTTATTTATTTTGAGAGAGAGAGAGAAAGAAATCAGGGAGGGGCAGAGGGAAAGGGAGAGAGAGAGAATCCCAAGCAGGCTCCTCCTTGTCAACACAGAGCAAGACTAACGTGGGGCTTGATCTCACAGACCATGAAATCATGACCTGAACCCAAATCAAAAGTTGGACGCTTGGGGTGCCTGGGTGGCTCAGATGGTTGAGCGGCCGACTTCACTCAGGTCATGATCTCGCAGTCAGTGAGTTCAAACCCCACGTCGGGCTCTGTGCTGACAGCTCAGAGCCTGGAGCCCGTTTCAGATTCTGTGTCTCCCTCTCTCTGACCCTCCCCCGTTCATGCTCTGTCTCTCTCTGTCTCAAAAATAAACGTTAAACAAAAAAAATTAAAAAAAAAAGTTGGACGCTTAACTGACTGAGTCACCCAGGCACCCCCGGTTAATAATTTAAATAATAGTTTAATCCATAACTTTCTCACATGTGCATATTAATTCCTACAATTTTTGAAAACCCTGTCAGGTTCATCCTTCACAGTCTGCATTTTCAGCTCTTCTGAGGACACTTCTTAAACCACAGTTGTCCACAACGATCACTCTTTCTCTCTTCCCTCTCTCTCTCTTTCCTCTCTCTCTCTCTCTCTCTCTTTCCTCTCTCACCTTTGTGTGTGCTCCTAAGTTGTCGCCACAATTAGGTTAGTAGCATAAAAGTAGGGTTCTTTGTATTCATTTTATTTTATATATTATTTACATGTATTTATTTTATTGTACATTAGCAACTAGAGGAATGTACAGAATAAAAACATCCCTTCACAATAACATTTTCTACACTAAAACATGGTTACGATGAAAACAAAGTAATATTTTTATATTCAGTTTATGCTATAATTTATACTGATCTTTCCTGAACATTAGAATATTGTACTTCTTTAGAAAAAATGAAAAGAATAGTTGAAAGTCAGCAAAAAACACCTTAATATGGATAAAACTCCAATGTTCATTAGGTTTTCTAAGTTAAGAAGACTCATTCTAATTTTGCTGTGAATGTATATGGCACTCAAGTATATTGCATTTAAAGTAATTCACAGTTCGACATAAAAATGTCAAGTTATTGTGGAGTTCACTCATTTTTGAAGAAGACACGACGCTTTTAATCCTTGTGTTTTGGTATTTCTTCTTGTAATAATTTCATGGAGTACCTTTATACTCTTTTCTGTGTGTGATTTCTCTCTAACTGAAATAATAGATTATAGTTTGACAAAAGAACATTTTTTTTCAGTCCGGTTTCAGTTCACTTTAAAAGAAAATTGCTTTTATTCCTCCTTACAAAGGAACCTGTGATGTTTGAAGTTAAACAAAATGATCTTGTAGAAAATATATCAGTTTAGGATTACAAGGTTTGTAATTGAAGATGCCATACTGAATTGTCAGAATATGATGGAAACATTGGTTCAGATATCCTCCAAAAATGTCTTACTAAATTCACAAAGAAGCAGTAGTGTTTTTTTTTAAACTGGTGAGATATTTACCAAAGGAATTCATATACCTGGTTAAATTGCTTAGTAAAATACAATGTTAATATAACTCAAGGCCCTTTTACTTACTTAAGAAACGAATATATTTGTATAGCTAAAGTGGAGTTAGAAGTTTTGAATTGCAAATCATAAAACAGTAGAGGGTTTAATTTAAATAGAATATAAGAGATCAACTAGTCAGACTCCTGAATTTAAATAAGGGCCAATTGAGGGCCTACTGTAGAGAGTAGAATAATAAAATTAACGGCTTAAATAAAAGTTTAGGAATTAACCATCATTCTTGTATTTGTTTTAGTAATAGAAGTATTACAGTGTTATTTACATTTTAAAAACTTCTTGGTTTAGTGTCACACATCCCTGACATTGGTAATAGCTACTTCCTTCCATTGCAGGAACAGTGCATCTATGTGATGGTTCTTTTATTTAAAATTTTATACATTGAGCATGTAGAAGAGAATAGAGACCTTTGTATGAACATCTGTGTGCTCAGGTTAAAACTCCTCCCCACTTATTTCAACATCTAAATCTTTGGGGAGTAAAGTACCACAGTTTTACTCCCTAGGGAATATGATTTTTTTCACATCATGGATTGCACAACCCTCTCATGCAGTATTTACACTGAAGTCTGGGTGGGATGGTGGCTAATGGATCATGCAGAGCACAACCAGCAGGACCCCAGTCAACTTTTCTTCCAAGAATCAGTTATTGTTCTGTATTTAGATTTATATAGTATTTAGCCTTGCTTCACATACGCATCCTCAATTTACCTAACAGGAATTCATTAGGAGTATGTAGCAGAATTACTTCAGTTTTCTTGAAGTGCAGTCTTTTGCCACTCTGCAATAAGATTCTCTTCTCCTATTCTCAACCACCCATAATCAAATTTATTTGATATTTATGGATTTATGAGACTGCTTTGGTGAATTGTATCTTTGTAGATAAATCCCACACGTAGGTGACCAATTAACTTACGGCACAGAGTCCAAACATATACAACGAGGAAAGGACAGTTTCTTCAATAAATGGTGCTGGACAAAGAATTTAAAAAAATGTGATATATAAATACAATCAAGTGTTAGCCAGAAAAATAATTAAATATTGCATTTGCAACAGCATGGCACCCGGAGAGCGTGATACTGAGCAAAATAAGCCAAACAGAGAAAGACAAATACCGTATGATATTTTTTATATGTGCAATCTAAAATGTAAAAAGCAGAAAAACAAGCTCATTGATGCAAAGAACAGATTGATGGTTGTAAGAGGTAGAAGGTAGGAGAAATGAGTGAACAATTTTTTTTTTAGTTTAAATGAATTGATAAAGCAAAAACAAAAATAATGGATTTTTTTCTAATTTAATAGCTTAATAATTGATACTATCTTTAATTCAACTTTTAAATGGGGCACTATGTGTGGTGCTTAGCAAAGTGCTTGGCACATAGTAAGGGCCATGTAAGTTTTACTTATTATCACTTTTTCTGTATAATTTTTAAGGGGAGCCTGGGTAGCTCAGTCAGTTAAGCATCTGACTTTGGCTCAGGTCAAGATCTCATGGTTTCTGAATTAGAACCCGGGTCAGGCTCTGTGCTGACAGCTCAGAGCCTGGAGCCTGTTTCAGATTCTGTCTGTCTGTCTGTCTGTCTCTCTCTCTCTCTCTCTCTGCCTCTCCCCCAGCCACTCTCTCTTTCTGTCAAAAATAAACATTAAAAAAAAAAATAGGCATGAACAATTGGTAATTAGGTCCATTTTATTCCAAATAATTTAATGGTGTTTTCTCGGTTTTATTGACTATTATTAGAAAGCGTTTTTCTGTTTCATATTTTCCCCTTTATTATTGAATTCTTAATATTTTATTATCCATACTCTACAAAACTATTTCTGGAACAATTCAGTATCTAACCTGCTTCTCAAGCCCTTAGGTCGTTTAGAATCTGTTCACTCTTCCTTCATTCTTACTACTTTTTTGTACCTTATTATAGGAGTAACTGTTTCAGCAACTCTAAATATAGTCACTATTTGTTTGCATTTCATAAGATCAGTGTCTACTTGGATTTAACCACTATTTACAGCATATTTATTCATCCTTCTTTCTTGTGTTCTCAATTATTCCTTTAGGATTGAATTACCTTATTTCTGAAGAATGTCCTTACATGGAAAAATTATTAGTATAATATCTTTTAGAATTTTCAAGACATCTTTATTTTTTCCATTCTTACATAGTAACTTAGCTGACTCTAGAATCTCAAATGATGAATTCACACTTTGAAGATTTTTTTCCAGTGCCTTTTGGCTTTTCTTTTT
Organism: Prionailurus bengalensis; assembly: GCF_016509475.1. NCBI lineage: Eukaryota > Metazoa > Chordata > Mammalia > Carnivora > Felidae > Prionailurus > Prionailurus bengalensis. The sequence continues at coordinate 22,102,948 of NC_057344.1, forward strand.
GCCGGTGAGAAGTTTGCTGTCAACATCATTGATTCTCTGTTGGTAGTTTTTCTCTGTTGTGAATAGATCTTTGTTTCTGAAGCTGTGCAATTTCATTACATCAAAGTGAGATTTTTAATTATCATATTCAGGAAATACTGTGCTTCTTGAATATGAAGATTCATGTCTTTTCTCAAATCTGAACAAATGTTTGTTATTAACTCTGAATATGGCCTCTGCTATTCTCTTTGTTTCCTTTCAGAATTCTAAGTAAATATTAGTTAGAGGTTTTTATGCTTTTTCTCATGACCTTCTACCTGATTTTTACATTTCTTATTTATTTCCCTTTGCTGCCTTCTTTGTAATATCCTCAGATAAATCTTCTATTACATAAATATTTTTTATGATATTGGCTAGTCTAGCTTAAAAATTACATTTTTTTATTTAAAATGTTACCTGTTTTTCTAATATGACTTCCCTTTCTTTTTGTGCCTTTATATTTTCATTTTAAAATGTTGATTAGAATTCCATTAACTGAAATCTTCAGGTGTCTATTCTTGTGTTGATTCTGCATATTACCTTACCTGGCACATTATTTCCTTGTGTATATATTGTTTTGAAGTTTGAGTTCTTTTTTAGGAGCCTTATAAATAAGAGTTTATATGGGGAAATGAAGCAAAATCTGTTCTTGAATGTTTTCCACTAGAGGAGATACTCTTTTACTTTTGTGGAAGGGAACTAACTGATTTTTGTGTTAATTTCTCCCTTGGAGTTTTCAGAAAGCACAAGTGGCATTTATTTTCAGGGGATTCTCTTTTTTTTCATCCAGGATCCTTGTCAAGGCAACTTTTTTTTCATCCAGGATCCTTGTCCAGGCAAACCAGCTTCCTTCTGCTCACCCGGAGCTGGTGGAATTTTTTTCTGAGTTCATCCTCTCCTTGCTGGGGTAGCCTTTCCAAGAGCTCTGGCTTTAAACCATATTCTTAGTTAGGAATCCAGCTTTCCAGAGCCCCTAGATTAGCTCTCACTCTGTTTTCCAGCTTCCTCTTGATTTGGGGGAGTCAAATGGCTTTCATTATTTCCAGGAAATTCAGTTCTGTATTTAAAAGGGTGACTTAAAAAAAATGAATAAAAGGGTAATTTTTATACTACATCTGTCATTTCAAGATATTCACATTGGGAATGTTCTCAAATGATTTATTTTGTTATCTTGATATAACCATTAGTACATGATGTTTTGTTCACTTGAGAGAATTATCACTTTGTGGTTAGCCTCATTAGAGGGGATTTTTTTAAGGATTAGAGGATGATAAAACTGTTATCTTCTGAGCCACTTAAAGTATACACACAAATTATTACTGCAAAAATTTTAATGTAAGTCTAACCATAAAAGCAGGATGAACAGGGAAATAGGATTACAAATATAGAATTATATTTGTGATTTAAATATATATACTTTTTAAATTAGTATACGAAATTAACCAAATGTTTTATGTAAAGTTATAAAGTCATTCTCAAAATTTACTTTCAAAATAAAAATACAATATATAATAAGTATTTGAGTAACTACGTGTATGTAATGTTTTTTAGGTTGTAACAAATTATTTTTCTTTGGGGGGGTTAAGTCAAGGTAATGACTCTATAAATTCACATAAAACATGAATTAATAAAACACAGACAACAAAGTAATGAAAACAATATTTTTATTTGAAGTCTAATTACAAATATTGAGAAAATTAAATTTCCAACATTAATAATAAAAACATTAAGGTAAATCTATTTCCTTGAGGAGGTGGCCATGATGAAATGTTAAGTACATCTACAAGTTTCAAATACATATGGTCTTTATTTTGTAATGTTTCATTTTACCAGAATGTTAAGAGTGTATATCTATGGGTCAGGGATTTGAATGTTTAATATTTTAATATTTTGCTACATTTTCTAGATTGCTTAGAGTATGTATTTTTTAATAATAATAACTATTAACTATTGTAAAGTGACTCTATATGGGCATTTTCCAACTTTTTGACGATGCAGAATATATCTTTTAGTTTGTTTATTTTCTAGAAATAAT